>NC_136751.1:7690000-8890000 GCF_936440315.1 Barbus barbus
CTGAAAGCAGAACATGCTCGTTTGGAAATAGTTTTCAGTCTCTCACACACAATGCTTTTATGAACAGTGCTCTATGTTGCGTTATACTATATTGTGCATGTGCATTAAATCCCATGAGTCAGTTATGTAAAGCCACGCAGAGTCACGCCCCGGGTGGAGACCACACCCGTTATAACGACAACTCACGCTTACAGCTGCGCTACACAGCATCATTATACTAATAATAATAACAACAACAACGGGTCACTTTAAACATACAATTGACCTGCGCGAGGTTTGCATTTGCATCATCACCAACGCCCCTAAACCGATTTCCGTGCAGAATTAAATTACTAAACTAAATAATGTATATTAAAAAAAAAAGACAATTATTACAGCCATACAGATGTGGCCATTAAGGCAAAACGTCATTTACACAGCGCATTTTTAATAATACTTTCTAAAACAGTAAGTCATAAATAATGTATTAAGATACTGTAGTCATAATTCAAATACGCATTGTGTGATTTAGCCCAACTATTGTGTAATTAAGCCATGTCTGAATCAAAGTATGATTTACTATGATATCACATATGGACTCAAGTGTTAACTTACATTGATGAAAATAGTGAAGCATGTGCTAATTAGTTTTAATCATGTATCTGGTTTAATATATAAATGAGTACATATAATGGAATCGGTGTGCTATAATTCTGAGATAAATTGACATTTTTTGATAATTGTAATATCGTAAACTGTTCATCTGCTCACACAGCGCTCGAGCGCTTAGCCAGCTAAGTTAACCCTGAACTACACAAACCTCTACATTTATGACCTCTGTCCGAGTATTTACCTCACACTGACAGAGGACGAAATATATTTCTTACCTTAGTGAAATTCCTGCAAGCGTTTTACCCTTTATTGACCTATTCCTGGTCGGAAAGCAAAAAAAAATCCCGCACCCGTCTTCACTGTCTCAACGCTAGGGCGGTAACACAGGAAACGCTGGTGATTGACATCCACATCAGCCAATCAGAACGCAAGAGCACGCCCATAAACCACAGTTCCCGCCTAATGAGAATACGCAACCAATCAGAGAATGTAGAATTTTAGCGATACAAAGGAGCGTGGGATATGAAGTCCACAGGTGGCGTCATTATCAGCGTGATTATGTCATTGAATTATTCATTGATTATTGAGTATTTTAATGTTTTTACATTCATTGGTTTATTTGAATTATTACATTTTCTTAATTGTTCTGAGTTTTTTGTCAATAATTTAATTAATTAATTAATTTTAATAATTTGATTAAAGATATTAGAGATTATTTCATTTCTGTATTTTCTTAAATGGGTGCGTATAGAGTATTTACAGAGTGTTAACTTTTAGTTTTAGTTACTTTTTCTTATTTGTAAATGACTAAAAGTAAAGTATAAGTAAAGATAGAATGCATACTGTTATTAAATGAGAATTTCTTAGCTGCTTACATATTAATCATTCTTTTTAGTTTTTTTTTTTTTATTTGAGTATTTTTCCAAATCATACCTTTACAAAGATCAGCAAGCAATAAGATACTTGTGGAGACCTGTAGTGAAACTGGTCAGATCAGTGCACACACTGCTGAATGAGGTGTCACCCACATCTCATCCACCTGAAATAAAATCCCCAGAGAGGGGGATGAGGCATTTCAAAGCATTCTTTAAGTAGAAACTACACTCTGCATTGTATAATAGACACAGCAAAGATCTTGATTCATTTAGAATGTCAGATGATTAGAGAAATGCCTTTTTTTGTCAAAAATAAACATGCAAAACAAAACAATAAACAAAAAACATTGTTTACCAACAAACTGCTTAACTGTAATCTCAATCAGAAGCACTTATGAATATGCCTACTGTTATAGATTGTCCACTTATTTAAAAACTTATTAGTTATTAAAACCTTATGTGGATGTGTGGTATGTTGGTTTAAATAATGGCAGAAGTCCATTCATGTTGCACAGTGATGAACAAGAACTTTTTCAGCTACCCTGAAGCCATCAGCATTACATCATGTCTATCAGTCATCAGAGAATATCAGTGCCAGGTACTTTTTCAACGGTGTGTGAGGAAATGATGTCAGACTCAGGAATAGTAACTAACTGTTCTACGAGTAAGTAGAACAAGTAAGTAAGTAACTGTTCTACAACCTGAATTCTGGAAATGTTGGGATGTTTATTTAAATTTTAATAAAATGATAACTAAAAGACTTTCAAATCATATGAGCCAATATTTTATTCACAATAGAACATAGAGAACATAACAAATGTTTAAACAGAGACATTTTACATTTTTATCCACTAAATGAGCTCATTTCAAATTTGATACCTGCTACAGGTCTCAAAAAAGTTGGCACGGGGACAACAAAGGGCAAAAAAATCAAGAAATTTTTGAAAATATTCAGCTGGGAGAACATCTAGCAACTAATTAAGTTCATTTACATCAAATCTATAAAATGGATGTCTTAGAGAGGTAGAGTCTAAGTAAAGATGGGCAGAGGCTCTCCAACCTGTGAAAGAGTGTGTAAAAAGATTGTGGAATACTTTAAAAACAATGTTCTTCAACGTCAAATTGCAAAGACTTTGCAAATCTCATCATCTACAGTGCATAACATCATCAAACGATTCAGAGACACTGGAGAAATCTCTGTGCGTAAGGGACAAGGCCGAAGACCTTTGTTGGATGCCCATGGTCGTCGGGCCCTCAGACGACACTGCATCACTCATCGGCATGATTCTGTCATTGACATTACTAAATGGGCCCAGGAATACTTCCAGAAACCACTGTCAGTAAACACAATCCACCGTGCCATCTGCAGATGCCATGCAAAAAGGAAGCCATATGTGCAAAAAGGAAGCCATATGTGAACATGGTCCAGAAGCGCCTTTGTGTCCTGTGGGCCAAGGCTCATGGACTGTTTCAAAGTGGAAAAGTTTGCTATGGTCAGATGAGTCCAAACGCTATGTCCTCCAGGCTAAACAGGAAGGAGACATTCCAGCGTGTTATCAGCGTTCATTTCAAAAGCCAGCATCTCTCATGGTATGGGTGTGCATAAGTGCATATGGTATTTTAGAGCAACATATGCTCCCCTCCAGACGACGTGTATTTCAGCAGGACAATGCAAAACTACATACTGCAGTTATTACAACAGCATGGCTTCGTAGTAGAAGAGTCCGGGTGCTGAATTGGGCTGCCTGCAGTCCAGATCTTTCACCTATAGAGATCATTAAACGAAAAATACATCAAAGACGACCACGAACTCTTCAGCAGCTGGAAACCTATATCAGGCAAGAATGGGACCAAATTCCACCAAAACTCCAGAAACTCATAACCTCGATGCCCAGATGTCTTCAAACTGTTTTGAAAAGAAGAGGAGATGCTACACCATGGTAAACATGCCCCCATCCCAACTATTTTGAGACCTGTAGCAGGCATCAAATTTGAAATGAGCTCATTTTGCGCATAAAATTTTAAAATTTCTCAGTTTAAACATTTGTTATGCTGTCTATATTCTATTGTGAATAAAATTTTGTCTCGTGATTTGAAAGTCTTATAGTTTTCATTTAATTCAAATTTAAAAAACGACCCAACATTTGCGGAATTCGGGTTGTACTACTCTACTTCTACCTATCTTGTTTATCCATTGGTGAGCAAGTGATATAATGCTAAATTTCTCCAAAGCTGTTCCGATTAAGGAACAAAATCATCTACAGCCTTGGTAAAACAATTATGGTTTTGTAAAATGTGTAATTTTCATGAACTCAAAAGAAAAAGGAAGTTCTAAATACTCAATCAAGCCTGTTTCAATAAATAAATATACCCAGATCATCTGATTCAAAGGTTTACACTCCCAGCAGCTAATGCATTGTATTACATTAAGCAAATGTCATGAATTTTTGTAATATTCTTTTGTTGTGAAGATAGATAACATGCCTTTGGAGGGAAAATAAATGACCTGTAGGCCTACTTTGTGTGTTTTGTTCTTAATATTTATTTTTTACATAAAATCACTGCACTTATTTCACTCCTCCCCTGACTGCAGCCGCCTGCTCTCGTCTGCTTTGGCTTCTTACACTAACCTAATGATTCACTGCATGCAAGGGACTTTTTCTGCATAGACTATCTCCAGGGCTTTTACTTTAGAAAACAAAATCATCAGCCCTGCGTCCAAATGTGCACACTATCCACCCTGTCTGGCCTAAATAGTATTGAAAATGACTAATATCACAGAGAATTTAGGATGGATAGTATGCACATTGGGACGCAGACCAGGGCTTTTATTTTATAATGTGTTAGTGACGCTTTTATTTTATAAACTCTCACCCGGATGTTGATGATTATTTACAGCCGGTGAGGATGGCGGACATGGACGAGCTGTTCGGTAGTGATGGCGATAGCGATAATGAGCAGCGAGGTACTTTAGATTTGCATTATTGCATTAATGAATGAAGATGTGTTTCATTTATGTGTTATGCAGCTGTGTTTCTATCAGATGAGCTCATAGTCTTTCAGCACTGCACACATTTTTTCCCCCCCCATCACATTTTAGCAATATGATCAGATTACGTATGTTAAATTCAGTAGTTTATCAAACCTTTAGACTATATATATATATATATATATATATATATATATATATATATATATATATATATATATATATATATATATAAATAAGAAGTATGCATATGAGTGTCATATTTGATACATTTAGCTTTTATGGTTCATATGCAGTAGTCGCCATTTGAAGTGAATCAAAAAAGATAATTAGAGTTGTCCTAAGACGAGAACGCAGTTTGGTTTTAGGTTCTAGCACAACTTTGATGAAAGGTTTTGATCAACTTTAAATGTTGACTAGTGTAGTGAGATATAGAAGAATATGAAGCTCTTACATGTGGAGAAAAAGACCCAAATTATTGTTTTTACGGGCTGTGATTTCATGTGTAATGAATTTAAACTAAAGTATACTTTCAGTCAGTTTGGATAAAAGCTTATGTTAAATAATTTAGTAAACCAGCAGTGTATGTGTTGATGTGTCTCATCCAGATTCCGGCTCTGATTCGGAGCATGAGAGACCCAGATCTGCCAGCAACGCCTCTGGCAGCGAGAGTGACAGAGATCATGACGAGGATGAAGATGGTGGAAAGCCAAGCAATAAAGAGCTGTTTGGAGACGACAGTGAAGACGATCGTGGAAGCCAGCACAGCGGCAGCCAATCAGAACGATCCGGCAACCAATCAGATGCGAGTATGCACTCGGACAACGAACACAGCGGGTCAGAGGGCCACCATGAGGAGGATGATGATGACGATGAGAGGGGCCACAGATCAGATGTGGGGAGTCCAGCCTCAGGAGCAGGAAGCCACAGGTCTGACAGAGGAAGTGGAAGTCCAGGGTCAGAGGCGGGCAGCCCACGCTCAGAAGCAGGAAGTGGGCATTCAGATCCCGGCACACCTCATTCAGATCCCGGCACACCGCATTCAGATCCCGGCACACCGCATTCAGATCCCGGCACACCGCATTCAGATCCCGGCACACCGCATTCAGATCCCGGCACACCTCATTCAGATCCCGGCACACCTCATTCAGATCCCGGCACACCTCATTCAGATCCCGGCACACCTCATTCAGATCCCGGCACACCTCATTCAGACGGAGAGGGGTCAGGGAAAGATGTCCATTCTGGAGATGAGAGGTGGGGTGGAAAAAGTGACCAATCAGAGGATGAGGACAAACAGCAGAACTCAGACGATGATAGGGATCATTCTGACGATGAAGGGGAGAGACAAAAATCAGGTGAGGCATATTGGAATGGTATATGTGACTCTGCACCACAAAACCAGTCTTAAGTCGCTGGGGTATATTTGTAGCAATAGCCAAAAATACATTGTATGGGTCAAAATTATCAAGTTTTCTTTTATGCCAAAAATCAGTAGGATATTAAGTAAAGATCATGTTCCATGAAGATATTTAGTAAATTTCCTACTGTAAATATATCAGAACATCATTTTTGGTTAGTAATATGCATTGCAAAGGACTTTGGACAACTTTAAAGATGATTTTCTCAATATTTAATTTTTTTTTTTTTTAGCACCCTCTGATTCCAGATTTTCAAGTAGTTGAAAATCTCGACCAAATATTGTCTGATCCCAACAAACCATACATCAATGGAAAGCTTATTTATTCATATAAATCTCAGTTTCGATGAATTGACCCTTATGACTGGTTTTGTGGTCTAGGGTTACATATATACATGCATATATAGAACAAGACTAAGAAGAAATTCATGCATGTGTTGTGACATTTTTCATGAGAAGTTCTGTTGTGCGTATAAATATGATTAATCTATACAATTATTAGTGAATGAGACCCAATGTATTTGTGCCAAAAAATGAAGAACTACTTCTCAGGCAGCCTCTGAAATGTTGTTATTATTGGATAAAAAAAATTTATCTATAACCTGTTTATTTGAACAAATCTTTGTGATTGTGTTCATTTATTTCAGAGTCGTTGAAGGGCAGTGACAGCGAAGAGGAATTCACTCGCAAGAGAAAGAAAAAAATAGCTTCTGACTCTGATTCAGATTCTGACCCTGATGCACAGAGTGAGTGATAGATGTTTGAATGAATGATGAAACACACTGTCATACACACAGCAGCTCTGTTAAACTCTGTTTGTGTGTGTGTGTGTAGGTAAGAAGCCAGCAGCAAATGATCTGTTTGGGGAAGCAGATGATATTTCATCTGACAGCGATGCAGAGAAACCTCCCACACCTGGGCAACCAATGGTCAGATATTTGCACACACCGCCTCAGAATTTTCATTTTCTCAAGGCTGTGCCAAGCCACCTTTTTTACTTGTTTTGAAATATGATTGGTCACACTTTATTTTAAGGTCCGATTCTCACTATTAACATCGTTAACTATGAATTTTGTCTCAATAAACTCCTAATTAGCTGCTTATTAATAGTTAGTAAGGTAGTTGTTAAAAATTGGTATTGGGTAGCATTAGGTATGTAGAATATGGTCATGCAGAATATTAATAATAGGCATGCTAGCAATCAACTAGTTAATAGTGAAAATTGGTCCCTATACTAAAGTGTTACCATATGATTAAACTCATAACTCAAGTCATTTTCGTTATTATTTTATTTGAACATATTCCAGTTTTTATGCTGTAACTTGTTCTTGCACTGTGTTTACACTTGTTATTATTACTACTAGGGCTGCACGATATATTGCATGCGATTTGTCATGCGCATCTAGTGAGTAAAGCCGGTTCCATGATTAGTAGTAAATCTCAATCACCTGTTTTCAAATGGAGCGGCATTTAATACACAGAGCCGTAGTTCACTGACAAGCTACGCAATATCACGTTCAATATCGCAGGCGATTCATCTGCGATTCTGAGCACGAATTGCGTAGCTTTGTTGGTGAACTATGGCTGTGTTTCTTTTGTTGTTTGATTAACTTTAAAGCCACAGAGGCAGAGTATATTAGAATGCTATTACTTAATGCATGTATCCAATATGCCTATAGCTGTTTGTTCAGTTAAAACATAAACCACTGTGTTTACAGGAATATTTGCCAAGACGGGCATATTTTTTGTGTGTTTGTTTGGCTGATTAGGCACGTGCCTATGTACTTGCTTGTTTGTTTTCCATGCTATTTAAATAGTGTGTGCACAGTTTTTTTTTTTCCATTGAATCTCCAGCAAAAATAATGATGGTGTTTATGTATATGCCATTACTGTGATACAAAATTACTTCTACTATTATAATATGTTTGCCACACTGCTAACTCCTAATGTTAGGATGCTCTCCATGGCTGGTTGGCTTATAAAAGTGCAGTAAAATTTAATGCATTATATTCTACACTTCTTCTTTAGGGATGCAAACTTATAGCTGTTTTTAGTCCACAATGGGTCATCTGTGTATATTTTAGGACTAGGATTCTGCAAGGAGTCATAGGCAATGATATGAGAATCCAAAAAAACAAAAGAGCTTTGTGCTTGAAGTGCAGCTTGATTTACATACGCGCAGCTCAGGATCCAGTGTTTGCATTGCCTGAAGCGGCCTTATTTAATGCTGCTCCACACAAAGTTCATCTTTTCAGTAATTTAAAACACACCTTTGAAAATGCAAATGCAACAAAATTGAAAGCAAAGAAATGATTACAGCCATGAATATTACTATTGTAATTTTACTGTTCTCCAAAATAAAATTATTATTACTTATTATTTTACAGTATAATAGCATTATTACTATAGTAATACATTTATTTATTATTATTTTTAATTTCATAAAAATAATTAATAATAATAATTAGGGATGCACGATATGAAAAATTTTAACCGATACCGATAATCAAGTCTTTCTCATGGCCGATTCCGATACCGATAAGTAGAGCCCTGCACGGGCCTAAAATTTAGGCCCTAGCCCGGCCTTGGCCCGAGACGCTCAGGCCCTAGCCCCGACAGCTTATCAGAATTACCGGCCCGAGTCCGACCCGAGCCTATATCTAAGTTTGTGTTGAGAGTGGAAGCTAAAGCGTGCTCTGCAGGACATGGAGGCACCAGCAAAAACACTTTGATTGTTTTCAGTGGAAACAAGTTAAAATGGCCTACGTCGTCTTTTTTTTTTTTTTTTTTGGATAAAGGTAAGAGTAATACATCATTCAGATCTGTAAAGGCTCTACATGTATTTGTGTGCACTCACAATACCAACAAAAGGTAGTTCTTTTATAAAACAAAGAAAACAAACATGATGCGCTTTCTGCCATCTTTAACAGGAGCGCTTCAGCTGAGCGAATACATGCCTCACAGACATGATAAATATATCTATAGAAAGCTTTAAATTATCACTTAATGAAATAAAAAAATAGAAAACAAAAACTCTTATTATAATCTTAATTATAATCAATAAAGATGCATTTCTCTCTAAAGGCACTTCTAATGAGGAGACGCGAGTGAGGATCAGCAACTTCATCCTTGCGACACAGACTCAGAAAACATTAGTTTATTAGTAAATAATTCAAATATCTCCTTACTATTTCCCGCAGACACATTCAAGGTTATGTTTGCTGGGGTTTTTCAGCAAGCTTTAGCCTATTGTGTGCATTTGAACGCAGAACTATTCAGCTGCACTGAAGTCACTTGCGCACGCATATTTTTATATTATAATTTTCATATAATCTGCAGTTTGTGCACCCAGGAGAATACAAAATCTAAGATTCACTGATTCACTGGACCAAAACCTCCAACATGGCGCCGGTGATGGCAGCTATTGTGCGTTGCTCTTCAGTGTTCTTATTGTTTTTGTTTGTTTTTCCTGTTTTTTGTTTTTCAAATAAGATCAGTTTTACCTGGGATGACCTGCTGAACATTCGGCAGAACACACCACAAAATCTTCTACCGGTTTTTGATTTTTCGGACGTTTTGCTGGACATTGTAGTTGGCGGAGCCGTAGCTCTGGTCAAACGCTTCAGGAAGAGGCGCAGGTGGGGAAAGTGAGCCGGCGCGCTCGTGAAGCTTCGTTAGCGCGGATTTCGAACGGCGTTGCCTAGCATCCATCTGGCGAATCTCCGCTCTCTACCCAATAAAACGGACGAACTCCTTCTGCTCTCCCGGACAAACAAGGATTTTTCTAACTCTGCTGCTTTGTGTTTCACGGAAACCTGGCTGATATGGCGACATACCGGACAGCGCGATTCATCTGCCTAATTATCAGCTGATCAGAGCAGATCGGGACACGGAATCAACGGGGAAATCGCGCGGCAGCGGGACGTGCTTTTACATCAATGAGAGGTGGTGTACAGATGTAACTGTGTTAAAGGAGATGTGCTGTTCAGATCTAGAAACGCTCTTCATTAACTGCAAGCCGTTCAATTCGCCGTGGGAGTTCTGCTCGTTCATTCTCGTGAGTGTCTACATTCCACCGCAAGCGCACGTGAGCACAGCTTCACAGAAACTCACGGATCTGATCACAGAGAGTGAGCAACAACACCCGGACTCTGTTTTAATCATTCTCGGGGACTTTAATAAAGCAAATCTCTCCTGCGAACTGCCAAAATACAGACAGCACATCACATGTCCCACCAGAGACAGTAATATATTGGATCACTGTTACACAACAATAAAGGTCGCATATCACTCGGTTCCACGAGCAGCTTTAGGACTCTCTGATCACTGTTTGATTCATCTTATTCCATCCTACAGGCAGAAACTTAAGTCTGCAAAGCCTGTATTAAGATCTGTTAAAAGATGGACTACCGAAACAGAGCGGGATCTACAAGCCTGTTTCGACCTGACTGATTGGACTGTTTTTGAAGCTGCTGCAAATGATCTGGACGAGCTCACAGAGACTGTAACATCTTATATCAGTTTCTGCGAGGACATGTGCATTCCTACCAGGACTCATCTATTCTACAACAATGACAAACCATGGCTCACTGCCAAACTCCGTCAGGCCAAAGAAGATGCTCACAGAAAGGGGGATAAAGTCTTGTACAAACAGGCCAAATACACACTGGAAAAGGAGATCGGAGTGGCAAAGAGGAATTATTCTGGCAAGCTCAGGAACAAATTCTCTTCCAGTGATCCTGCTTCAGTGTAGATGGGAATGAAGGACATCACCAGCTTCAAGACACCATCCCCCAGCACTCTGGAGAATCAACACCTGGCAGATGACTTAAACGAGTTCTTTTGTCGTTTTGAACGATCACCCCACACCCGCCCAGAACACCTCTTCACACAACCATTAACACCTCCAGCAACCCTCCTCTCCCCCACACCTGCAATTCAAATCAGCGAAGATGATGTGTGCCAGGTCTTCAGGAAGAACAAAAGAAGGAAAGCACCTGGTCCAGACGGTGTGTCACCAGCCTGCCTAAAAATCTGTGCTGATCAGCTGGCCCCCATCTTCACACAGATCTTCAATAGATCACTGGAGCTGTGTGAAGTCCCCTCATGCTTCAAACGCTCCACCATCATCCCCGTCCCAAAGAAACCCAAAATTACTGGACTTAATGACTACAGACCTGTGGCCCTAACGTCTGTAGCCATGAAATCATTTGAAAGACTGGTTTTGGCTTATCTGAAGGACATCACTGGACCCTTACTGGACCCCCTGCAGTTTGCCTACAGAGCAAACAGGTCTGTGGATGATGCACATCTAAAGACCCCTCTGTCAAGCTCCTGAAGTTTGCAGACAACACCACACTGATCGGCCTCATCCAGGACGGTGACGAGTCTGCTTACAGACAGGAGGTTAAGGAGCTGGCTGTCTGGTGCAGTCTCAACAACCTGGAGCTTAACACGCTCAAAACTGTGGAGATGATCGTGGACTTCAGGAGAAACCCCCCTGCTCTCCCCCCACTCACCATCATGAACCGCACTGTGACTGCAGTGGAGTCATTCAGATTCCTGGGCACCACCATCTCTCAGGACCTGAAGTGGGATATTCACATTAACTCCATTGTCAGGAAGGCCCAGCAGAGGTTGTACTTTCTTCGCCAGCTGAGGAAGTTCAACCTGCCACAGGACTTACTGAAACAGTTCTACTCTGCCATCATCGAATCCATCCTACAACCCTCCCCACTCTCCAAGAACTGTACTTATCCAGAGTGAGCAAAAGGGCTGGCAAAATCACTCTGGACCCCTCACATCCAGCACACAACCTCTTTGAACTGTTACCGTCTGGCCGACGCTACAGAGCTCTGTGCACCAGAACGACCAGACACAGGAACAGTTTCTTCCCTCAGTCAATACATCTCACGAACACTCAATAATAAACGTGGAACACACAACTAATACATTATCCATTCACCACACTCACTTATTTTATTTTATTTTTCTCATTTCTAATTTGCACATACTTGACCTGTACATACATAGTTGCCTATATTATATATTGTGTTTTTTTGTTTTTTTTTGCTGCTTTGTACATTGGTTATTGGCTATTTCTTGTTATTTTGTTTTTATTACCTGTGTCCTGTCCTGTTACTGTCTCTCTGTTGCACTGTGGAGCTTCTGTCACTACAACAAATTCCTTGTATGTGTAAACATACTTGGCCAATAAAGCTCATTCTGATTCTGATTAAACTGATATTTTAGTAGCTCTGGCCTAACTGTAGCAAACATCAGTCCTGACTCTTCAAATGTTTTTTTGTTTTTTGTGTAAGGCACCACAATACTTTGTAACAGAAATGGTTTAACAGAATTATGACAGAACTATGGTTTATCTGCAATTAACAACTCATTAACAACAAATTTATATTCAAATATTTCATGCATAAAGAAATGCATCTATTCAACGTTTTTAGTGCACGAGGATGAGAAAGTTACATAGTCTTTAAGTCACGTGTTTTCAAATACATTATAAAAAAAATGCATTGACATTGCAGCACACCAAACGAACGACAGTCGCGCATCACAGATCAGATTTAATTTATCACCTGAGGAGAGTGAGTCGAGCTGACTGACAAGAGTGAGGTGAAAAAGACAAGATGATGGCAGAAGAGTTTCAAAATGCCTCAAAACTTTCCATCTCATTTATAAACGTTCTACGTTTTATAATTATTTGTTCCTCAGTCTTTACTGATTTTCAGTTTTGTATAGGCCTACCATGCATATTTAAAATTTGTAAGATATCTGTTATTTTATATTAGGCATATAGCATGGTGCATTTTTATTCGTTTTGTTAATAAAAGTTAGCTATATGTTCTATGTTGTATTTTGTTGTTGCTTGAATTAAATTGTCCGAATTGCCGTTAATTTAAAAGTGAAAATAAAATACGCACAATGCTTTTACAAGCCATTTAAGCAAAGGAAAGTGAGAAAACTCAAGCGAAATAAAAACAAACAACTGCTTGACACCGAATTGCCACTAATTTAAAAGTGAAAATAAAATGCGCACAGAGCTTACAAGCTATTTAAAACCTGAAGGAAAGCGAGGAAAAGAGAGAAGACTCAAACGACGATTTATCTGTCCGATAAATAACGTGCATCCCTAATAATAATAATTACATTGTCATCTTTTTCACCCTTGATGAGATTGCATCCCTGTTTCTGTCTCCCAAAACAGTCCTAATTTAGATATATAAGCATTAAAGTGACTTTTTTTTTTTAATCCTGTCTAACACCTGACTGATCTGAACTGAATGAACAGGATGCTGAGGACGGTCTGGAGGGAGATCAGCCGGAGGAGGAGCCGGCTCCAGAGACAAGGATCGAAGTGGAGATTCCTAAAGTCAGCACAGATCTGGGCAGTGAGCTCTTCTTCGTCAAACTACCCAACTTTCTCAGTGTGGAGCCCAGGTGTGTGAATGTCTCCTGGAACGCTGAACTGAAGTTGCTAAATGCTTCAACCAAACAGTCATTTGACTGTCTGTCTCCTTCCTCACCGTCTCTCCATAGGCCTTTTGACCCTCAGTACTACGAGGATGAGTTTGAGGATGAGGAGATGTTAGATGAAGAAGGACGAACCCGTCTGAAGCTGAAGGTGGAGAACACCATCAGGTGGCGGTCTCGGCGTGATGAGGAGGGCAATGAAATCAAGGACAGCAATGCACGAATTGTTAAATGGTCAGATGGCAGGTGAGGATAAGCATGCAGATTTTAGTGTTGAAGTGCTGAGTAATGTTCTTAAGGTATAATGAAGCAAAGCTATGGAAATGAGCATTACTCTCGTTCGGCAGCATGTCTCTGCACCTGGGGAATGAGGTGTTTGACGTGTATAAAGCTCCACTGCAGGGTGACCACAACCACCTGTTCATCCGCCAGGGTACAGGACTGCAGGGTCAGGCTGTGTTCAAGACCAAACTCACCTTCAGGTGTGTTTCTCTGTCTCTCAGACACGCACAAACACACACACACACACACACACTTTATTTAGTTATATGAATGGTGACATTGCATAGACTTCTATTGTTTTTATATACACCTAGTTATACATACTATAACCTAACCCTAACAGAAGAGACTTAATAATTATAATATCAATAATAATAATTTTCATAGCATTTTTATAAATGAGGACACCCCCAAATTGAGACTTGGGAGATTTTTTTTTTTTTTTTTGGCACATTTAGCTATATATATATATATATATATATATATATATATATATATATATATATATATATATATATATATATATATATATATATATATATATATATATATATATATATATATATATAATTTTTTTTTTCTTTTTTTAATTTATTTAATTAAAATGAAACTTGTAAGGAAATATTAAACGATTAATACACACTTATTCATTCTATATATAATTTTATATATGAATATAGTGAGTTTTCATTATTAGACAATGATTTAAATTAAATATAGTAAACTTTAAAATGAATTATTTTAAAGAAATACTTTGGGTTTAAAAAAAGTTCATCATGATTACATTTAAATTAGATCAAATTTGGCTTGAGGGCCACAAAGGCTGCCAGCCTGCCACGTAATGAAAATATTAAGGATACAAAGTGTGTTAAAAAAGTGGTATTACTTTAGATTAGGGGACACATATTCACTATTAACAAATATTTTTTTCCCTCAATAAACTCCAAATTTGTTGCTTACTAATAATTAGTAAGGTAGTTGTTAATTTTAGGCATTGGGTTGGGTTAAGGGATCTAGAATATGGTCATGCAGAATAAAGCATTAATATGTGCTTTATTCTGTAATATGCATGCTAATAAGCTCCTAGTTAATATTGAGAACTGGTCCTTAAAATAAAATGTTACCAAAAAAAGATTAAACAGTTGATTAATAGTTGAACTCTGTGGGAGCTGTGTATTTCATGTTTTATCATGAGTGAAATGCTGTATTGACCAATCATCATCCAGAACCACAACTTTTTGGTTTAGCTATGGATTATTGAGATGTTGACCAGCCACCAATCCACCAGCAGGGGTCTCTCAGGTTTGTTAAATAACATGGACATGAGTGCTTTTTTTTTTTTTTGTCAGCAAGATTTAGGTTTAAAATTAGTACATATTTCAAGTTAAGTATTTTTAATCCTTTTTAAGCTTTTTTGCAATGTGACAGATTTTTAAAAGTACACCTGTTTCATGCAGTTTCTCGGTTAATATGCATTTACAATCATTCTAAAAAGTTTAAAGTGGTTTTATATTATTATGCGTGTGTCTTTGCAGACCTCACTCCACAGACAGCGCCACGCACAGGAAGATGACCCTCTCTCTCGCTGACCGCTGCTCAAAGACACAGAAGATCCGAATTCTTCCCATGGCCGGCAGAGACCCAGAATCCCAGAGAAATGAGATGATAAAGGTAAAACAAATGCATGCATTTCACTCAGCAAAGAGATTTGAGTTTAACCCAAGACTGATGGAAAATTCTGCAGGATTTATATCAATGCAGAAATGCAGTGAGTTTTCAGAGGGTGGTTATATCACAACTTAAATCCTCCTGAATGGAAAAACTCTTCTTCCTGAAAACCTGGAGATTTCAGAGGAAACTAGGTCATAAAGCTGTCCTGCTAGGGAGTTGAACCAGTATTTTTTGGTACTTAAAGAACAAGATTACACACAGTGACTCAGCTTTTGTAATTTCATTTTACAAAATCTCATCATAAATATCTGATAAGCTATTGCATAAGACAGCGGACACATAACAGACTTATCGGAGTCTATGAAGATCAGGCCATCTCGGCTCACAGCACGTTTCCTCACACACAGCAGATCTTGGCAGCAGCAGGTTATGCGCGTATGATTTCAGCCGTGTTATCTAAACAGATTGTCCAACAACTAAAGTAGATTACTGTAAATGTTTTATCTATTTCCTCTCTCTCTCATTTATCTCCTTCTGACCAGAAGCCTAATGTCCAAAGAGCCAGATTTCATATCAGATGGACAAACATAAGTCAGTCCCAAAGAACCAGACACCATTAGACAGTCTTGCTGGAGTTAAAGTGGCGACAGTGCTCTGGATAATTTCTCTTGTAAATGAAGAGCTATACAATTATTTCACAAGTTTTATCGAAAGTGACTTTCACAGATAATAATCATGCATAAATAGGGTTTATGCTGTCTGTACCTGTTTATGACTCGGCTGGGCCCCATTCAAATGTTGGGATCAGTAAGTTTATAATTATTTTATTCAGCAATAATGTATTAAACTGAGCAAAACTTACTTTTTTAAACTTTTTATTTATAAAAGAGTTTTTCACAAAAAATAGTAAGCAGAAAAACATATTCAAAATTGTTAATAAGACACGAGCAGCAAATCAGCATATTAGAATGATTTATGTAAGATATATCTGTTTAGTATCTAACAAACCCCAGCAGTCTCTGTAAAATAATTGCATTAAAAAAAAATCCTTATCTGGTTATGATTGACTGGAAAGGTCATGGAAAATCACTGGTGAAAAGCGTGGGAACTCTGGATTTAAATTTAATATACAAAACTCTTTATTAAATCCAATAAGGTTTAGTTATTAAATCCTTTTTTATTACTTGGATAAAATGCATTTATATTTATCTTCACGTTGACTGATAAACTAGGATGTGGATGTGTTCAGTTCTGCGGTGATAGTGAGTTTGTTTTTGTGTGTGTGTGTGTGTCTGTGCAGAAAGAAGAGGAGAGGTTGCGTGCGTCTATCCGCCGTGAATCCCAGCAGAGGCGCATGAGAGAGAAACAGCATCAGCGAGGTCTGAATGCTGGGTATCTGGAGCCAGACCGCTATGACGAGGATGAGGAGGGTGATGAATCCATCAGCCTGGCTGCCATCAAGAGCAAATATAAGGGTGGAGGTCTGAGGGGTAGGTGACATGCAAGACGACATACAAACACATGGGGCGTTATGTATACATTGCCCCAAAGGTTTCAGATTGTATGAAGATCCATGCAAAGACCGCTTTACAAATAGCATTTAGCGTACATGCAGTATTGCTTACTCTCTTCTTTTTGAAATATCTATACATGAAATAACTAGTCTGGCCATAGCTATTTTTAATCATGCTTAAGTTCTGTATATCAACTCTGATGATGCACCTGAAATGCACTTAAAATGCACTTTTTACCAAAACAAAGAAAATCACAGAAAAGAGAATCACATTGGGATGTAAACATGGGAGCGATGTTGGCATCCAAAAAGTTGTTTATTTAAAGCTGATGTGCAAAATAATATAGTTAGAAGCATAACTAAAACAAAACGTTTTTAATAAAAACACTCTTAAAATTAAAACTGCTAGTTGCTAAGAATAAAAAATAGTAACCTTGTTCGACTTGCTCTTAACTACTCGACTAGTTCTTATTACTGATAGTGACAGCCATGCACATTTTTCCTGCTCTTACTAATTGGAATGTTCCATTTTTATAAAATAAACTCTTGCTGCACCATATAATTTAATAAGTACACAAGATAACTAAGAGCAAAAGTTAAATCCAACATATAATAAAATGAGCGTTTCTCTACAATTTTGCGCTTTTTTTGAGGCCATGCCCACTCAGATAAATCAGGAAACCTAAACCAAACTGCATGTAACTTTCTTAAAATGCATAAGAACAGTAAGAACACAATCAAAACCGTGTTGGTAGACATTGTCAAGGTCTCGCCATCACAATAATGAGTATTCAAAATACGCCTCTATAGTTATTCTAGCAAACTATTGAGCTTATGGACATTGTTTGGCTTTCTTGGGATAAATGTAACGTTATATGACATATTGTTTACAAACTGTTATATTGACATCTTTCTGTACCTGAAACACCGAGACATGATACATTTCAGTTGTAATGTTTCACTTATACTTTCAACATACCTTCTGATGTTTATCCAGGTGCTGTTATTCCAATTAAATGGTGTCAAAACGATGGCTATTACTCGAAATATGTGATAAAACTGACAGAATTTGCAAGCTTTGAAACACTTTTCACACCAAAAGTCACAAAGCAAAGCTTATTGTGATTATTGGAGGGTAAGCATGATACAAACAATATTCAGTGAAGTTTTGTTAATACATCAACTTAAAAATAATAGACTAATTATCGGATTTTGAAAGTGAACCACAAATAAAAATGAGAAATGGATATTGTCAACCCAGCCCTAGGTGTATGACTTTCATCATTAAGAAGAAAATTGTTAAAAAAATGCAGCGAAATGGCAGTACATGGGAGTCAAGATTTTGAAGCCCCAAAAAAGTCTGTCCATCCATCATAAAAAGTACTCATTAAATAAAAATAAAATTTTACAAAGTTTTAAATATGGATATTTTTCTTACACATACGCATCGTTTAGCTTCAGAAGGCCTTTATTAACCCCCTGGAGCTGTGTGGAGCACTTTTTATGATGGATGTATGCACTTTTTTTGGGCTTCAAAATCTCAATCCCCATTCACTGCCATTATAAAGCTTGGAAGCTTTTTTTTTTATATAACTCTGATTGTATTTGCCTGAAAGAAGATAGTCATATACACCTAGAATGGCTTGAGGGTGAGTAAATCGTGGGGTCATTTTCATTTTTGGGTGAACTATCTATAATTTTTATGCTGTTTTGATGAAATTTTCAGTTGCAGTAATTCGTGTACCAGTAATGATAATATCCGTACAATAGTACCAATGCAGATACATGCTACCCCCAAAATTATTTTACACCAACTTAAAATCAAATCCAGTCGCATCTGCACCAATAGCTGTAGTGTGAAAATGGCCGTCTCTACAGGAAGTAGGTCAGTTGAAATGGCCTCTGAATTGTGGTGGAGTGCTGTGTCTGTCGTCTATATTGTATTCCCTCGCTCTCCCGTGAGTCAGTGTTTCTGCACAACAGATTCTTTGAGTGAGTTCGAGACCTGCTGCGATCAGCTAGAACATTCTGCACTGCAACAACAGCTTGTGTTCCCAAAACAGCATGTCTCATGCACGCACACGCTTTCTCACTGACAGTAACCGTTACAGCCGTTAGCCGATTACCTGCTGGCTCCTTAATACTGCATTATGCCGGAGTCCGACTGAGATTTAGATTAGTTTGTTCAGTTTGATTTGTTTGTGCCAGTAAGAGGTATTTACTGAAAGAACATCTCTCTGGAATGCTTGAAAATCAGTCCTGAATTCTGAGCTGGGCTTAATTGTTTGTTTGTTTGTTTGTGGGTCATAGAGGAACGAGCCAGGATCTATTCTTCAGACAGCGATGAAGGTTCTGATGAAGACAAGGCCCAGCGGCTGATGAAGGCCAAGAGACTGGACAGTGATGAGGTGAACATTTCAGTCCAAATAGACAATTTGAGAAATAAAAATCATCAAAAATTTTATGTTAATAACGTCACAACCATGAGCATAACAGTGACTTCTCAGTTTTCAGCAGCCTTGGTTACAGATGGGTATTTCCCATTCATTTCTTCAAAAGATCTAAGCCTTGAATCGAACCAAACCGCTTTAAATTCGGTCATTTCCTCACACACATGTTGCTCCAAACCCATAGAACTTCCTTTTATCTACAAAACACAAGATATGTTTAGTGTTCTCTCATCATATTTGTCCATCCATTAAAGTCCATGCAACCAAAACTCTCCAAAAGACATTATACAAATTTGACAGATGAGAATGAACCTTTACAAAAGCCTTAACAAAAATTGATCATGTATCTTCAGAAGACTAAGAACTTTGAAGCTTGAACATTTTGGTTTTGTGGACTTTCACTGGATGGACAAAAGTGAAAAATATCTTGAAGATGAATCGCAACATTTGATTATTTTGCCGTGTTCTGATTGGTAAATCCTGCATAAGGATTGTATTGTATTTCTAAAATTATTTACTGTAGGGGGTACATTTATTTGTTCTTTTTAAAGCTTAAAAGTCTAGCCAATCATAAGATACACGAGAGTTTGGAAAAAATTAAAACACTAAAACTTGTATCAAAGAGAAATGGAGGACAGAATGTGTAATAATTTTTACTGATGAAGAGTGGTCTAATATATGGAAATTTCTATGGAAATCAACTAGTTCATTAAATTGGAAGGAATACTGTTGGAAAAACCTTATTAGATATTTTAAAACACCAGTACAAACAGCCAAATACAATAAAATCTCTTCAAATTGTTGGAGAAACTGTGGATGTAATGAAGCAAATCACTATCATATCTTTTGGGAATGGCTACACATTCAAGAATACTGGAAAGAAATACAGGAGTCTCTTGGATATATTTTTAGAAGAGACATACCTCTAGAAAGCAAATTGTTGTATTTTGGCTGCAGATATCCAGATATAGTAACAGCAGTTAATAAATACCTGATAGGTGTGCTTTTGGCAGCCAGTAAGAAAGCAATCACACGTAAATGGTTAAAACGAGAGACCAACTTCAGATAATTGGATAGATGTGACCATAGAGATTTATACAATGGAAAAGATTACTTTTTGGTTAACTTAAAGAAGGATACCTTTCTGGGAAAGTGGAGGAAATGGGTTGAATATGTATCAGATAGAAGGTCTGATTTTGTTGCTAAAAATAATTAAAAGATGATCAATATATAGACATACATGTAGAATATATGCTTATGAATACGCATGTACTCTGTTCAATATTTATATACATAATGATGATCATTTGAGGTTATTATGGATGGAATTGAAGTAGGACACGTGTTCTCACCCTGGATTTTTATGCACTTTATTTTAATGTTACTTTTATTTGTAAGAAGGAAAACAGGTAATATTTTGAAACAATTTAACGAAGGTTGAGTATAAATTATAGTTAAAACATCCTAGGTAATTGTACAAGAAATTCTGTGGTTGCATTGAGCAATGTATGTAACTTGAAATATGCTACAGGATTGTACTCAAATGAATGTTCGCAACAAACAAAAATAAAATGAAGAAAAAAAAAAGTCTAGCAAATCATAACAGAGGTCATTTACGTATATAGAAGTCTTAAAGATACAGCAGCAAAAAAAAAAAAGTCAGTGTAGTTCTGAGGCTCTAAGAGGCTTAAAATGGTCAAGAAAAGCTAAATTCTGAATAATTTTGGTCGAAGACACCTTAACAACATAAACGGACTTTAGGAGATAAAAATTTATTTTGGGGATTTATTTATCCTTTCTTTTAGGAGGGAGAGAACTCTGGAAAGCGGAAGGCAGAAGAAGATGAGGAATCTGCTGCCAAGAAACCCAAAAAATATGTCATCAGTGATGAGGAGGAAGAGGAAGACGAGTGATGTTTTTTTTTTTTTTATCGTATCGTGATTGGATAATCACAGTAAAGTAGGTGTCTAATCCAGAAAATCAAACCTGCAGTTATTTGTTTGTATATTTTATAAAGTCGGAAAATGCTCATCATTGCAACACATCAATAAAGAGCAATAAAGGCCTGCCTGTGGTTTATTAAATGTGTAGCTAAAAGATTATTCATTAATAATAAATTCACTTCTTAAATTCCTCAGCATTTTGACCCCTGAATTTGTCAGAAATGTCAAACCCCTGAAAACAAAACAAAAAAAGGTTGGACTTATGTTAACAAAAAGGCCTAAATTCCTACACGGTTAAAGTTGAATATGTCTTGTGTGCTTTACATGTGCAGATGAATTCGGGCCGTATTTTTTATTTGCGTCCTGGTAAAAAGATCAATCTAATTATAACCTGTTATTTATGAAGGCTGTTGGGTGAGAGAACATCATCGCAGGTGCAGTTTTATTATTGACATGGAGTGTGTCTGTTTGTGTTGGTGTGAGTTTTCTTTGCTGCGACTGCTGAATCTTCCGGCGAGAGAGATTTGAAAGGAGGTTTATGTACAGATCTCGCCCCTTGGCCTCAGAATGACGCTCACATACACACGCTTGTACTTCCTGAAAGGTAATACAGGCCTTACTCTGCGTTTGTTCTCTTTTATTGCTGCAGAGCTTCTGATCTGTCGGGTCACCTCTCTACACCTGCAGACGCATTTTGACCAGCTTGCTTTGTTTAGCTCTTTTTAGCTCAGTTTGCTGACATAAGTATCAGTATTGTTATTTCTCATATGTAGCATTGCTTAACATAAGATATAAGAATATGGACAACTACACCTGTCAAGAATATCAAAAATAATATTTTTTCATAATAAAAAAACATTTTTTGAATTGATATAATTTTGATTACAATAATATTGTCATTACATTAAAATTAAATACAAATAAACTGTTTTTCCCACTACAATAAAAACCGCAGAGGTTTAATCATAAGACTAAGCATTTATATATCTTACTAAGACATAATTGGGAGATACAGAGTAACTCCGTGTTCTCCTATCATGAGCCTTAAAAGCCTGATGTATCAAATACTCAGCAAAAAACAACTGCAGGTTAAATAAAGTGTTCCATTAAAAATGTATTATGTATACTATATATATATATATATATATATATATTATTATTATTATTTTTTTTCAGGCTTTACAGTGTTAACTGTAATTAAAATGAACCTTAATATAAATTTAGTTTTTGTTAATTAAATACATCCTAAAGATAAAATACCTTAGCAACCTCATATAAATATCCTGGCAACCACCCAAAACATCTTTGCATCATGGCGATGAATTTTTACCCCTCACATTTTCTTAAGCTAATTTAACATTCCAATTCTTTTTGTTTTTCTCTCATGTTCCTATTATGTATCCAGCAGAAGGTTCCTTAGGTGATTTAGCAGTCGTGATTGCGTAAATGACTTGTTATTCATTCCACAACACTCTCCTCCGTTCATCAGCACACAGAGGAATCCCCTTTTCATCTTCATTTTGCCTCAGGGCTGTACTGGCTCTAGTAATGAAATCAAATAAGCACACGTAATCACACACTGCAGCTGTCACACACACTCGTGTCCTTCTTCTTCATCGGTAAATACACACACACACACATACACACACACACACACGTTCCTCACAGATGCTGACAGAAGTGTTTTGTGTTGTACAGGTGTGTCTCATGTCTATACAATCACACACACAATACAGTGAGTTACGCCACATACAATTATCATGTCTGTTGTGATTACGGTGTGAATCGACTGTATGTACAAGACTGTTTTGCTGCTGAAGGTGTGGAGAACCCTGCAGTGTGTTTATTACCTCCCTGACAGTAGCAGTGGATGTCTCTCTCTCTTTCTTTCTCTCTCTGCAGTACTGTTATGTAATGGAGTGGCAGTGCTGGTAGGCCATGGACACAGACGGGGGGGGTTCAGACCTCTGCAGCATTTCCTCTCTGTCTCTACCCCCCATCTCTCGGCCCACTGTAGCTCTTGTGGTCAGTGCTGCAGTTGTTGGCTGCACTCAGAATGGAATTAGTTTACTGCATACTGTGTAGTATATGCTGTATCCTGCTAAAAATACTGTGAAAGAGACAATGTAGAAGTCTGATTGTTAGTAATGAGAAATAAACTCTGACAGGAAGCAGAAATGTCCATAAATATGTACATAAAAAATTTACATAATGTACAAAATACACATAAATATGTATCACCAAATTTGTTTTTCATTTATGACATAATGGACATGAATGACTAATTTGAGTTTGCATTACTTTAGTGTATGTGAAAAAAGATATGGCAGAGTAATACATGAGACATCTTGCACAGCTAAGCAAGACTTACGGTTTAGTGATCATTATAAAAACATTTGACCACAGAAATGACACCACTGACCAATCAGAATCAACTCCAGATGATAACATTTCATACTCACTTTTGAGCTTCTACTGTCAGGGATTCCCAGTCCCAGTCACCGGCCACAACAATCACCAGATCACAATCACCTTCTGATCACCCGCACCTGCAGCACTCATCAACTCCCATTTAAATGCATGCTTCCCACAGACACTCACCGTCCGGTCTACCATTTACGACCTTGAACAGACACCAGACCCAGCTATACTTACCTGTGCTACTTACCTTCCAGATTCTCCAGCGATCCTCCTGCGTTTCTGGTTTGATCCTGATTCCTGCTCTCTGTTGTTCCTGCAAAGAAAGGACTCTGATCAGTTTACAGCTAAAACCCATTTGCACTGTTTCTCTCTCCGGATTCCTTAACTGCCAGTCTCTCCGCACGATCAACATCCTCTGTTCAATAAATCATCCTCTTGTTTCACTCACCTGTTGTTTCCGCTTCTGTTTGTGACAGAAGACCGGACCCACACCGACACTTCCATGGATCCCTGGCCTTCCTCACCCACTGATGTCCTGGAGGAGCTGGTCACCACCCTTCGGGCTTCGTTGATGCCAGCTCCTGTCCCTTAATCTGCCTCTGCCAGTCCCTTGGCCATGCCTTCTGCTTACGCGGGTGATTCAGCGGAGTGTGGCGGCTTTCTCCTCCAGATGGCGCTGTATATTGAAATGCAGCCGCAGAAGTTTCCCACTGAGCGTTCCAAGGTAGCCTTTCTGATTTCCCTCCTTTCGGGCCGCGCTCTGTTATGGGCGAGAGCAATATGGAACGCCAATAGTGTTATAATTAACTCCTATGAAGATTTCACTAACCACTTTAAGGAGGTGTTTGGCTCAGCTACCGGAGCGCTCTCGGTCTCGGATCAGCTACTCCGCCTCCACCTGCGCTAGGGCTCTTCTTCCACCCACGAGTACACCCTGCAGTTCCGTACTCTGGTGGCGATTAGTGGATTGAATGAGGTGGCTCTTCTCTGCGCCTACAGACAAGGATTGGTTACCGATTCCCCAGTACCAGAACCTATGCAAGTGGATTCTACACGGCTGTCTGATCAAGAGCGCGCTCACCGACTGGCGGCAGGACTCTGCCTCTATTGTGCCGCTGCCGATCATTTCATTAGATCCTGCCCCATCAGACCCCCTCGTCCTGCGGTGAGTACCCTTCAATTAGACCCAGTCATTGCCACCTTATCCCTGCTTTCAGTACAACTATTCACTCCAGCTTGTTCTGTTACAGCCTCTGCCCTTGTCGACTCGGGCTCCTCGGGCAACTTCATTTCGAAAGACCTCCTGAGCCGTCTCCATCTGCCCCGCCGATGCCATGCCCGGGAGCTCCGAGTCGAGACTATCCAAGGAAAGGACGTGGGCAGATCTGTAATTTGCATGAAGAGGAGATCACGTTTCTGGTACTGGAGTGACCCACAGTGGACATCATCCTGGGACGCCCCTGGCTCATCCTACATTCCCCAGAAATCAGATGGGACACTTGTGAGGTTATTCACTGGAGCGAATTCTGTCGTCAACACGGTCTCACCGATCTTCCACTTCCACCCCATAAGTCACCACCCGTCCCGAATCCAGTGTGTCTCCCTCCGGCCCATCTGATTACAGGGCGTTCCAGGATGTCTTCAGTAAGCAGGCAGCCACTCAGCTACCACCTCATCGGCCATGGGACTGCGCCATCGACTTGCTGCCTGGACATAAACTCCCCAAGGGTAGAGTATATCCATTGTCCATCCCGGAGCGCAAGGCTATGGAGGAGTACATCAAGGAGGCTCTTCACCAGGGATATATCCAGCCATCCAGCTCACCAGAAGCCTCGAGCTTCTTCTTCGTAGGTAAGAAGGACGGGGGCTTGTGGCCTTGTATCGACTGTCGAGCTCTGAATTCCCAGACAATCAAGCTCCCCTATCCACTTCCCCTGGTCCCTGCCCCCCTCGAGGAACTCCCGCATCTTCTCCAAGCTGGACCTGTGGAGAGCATATAACCTCGTTCGGGTCCAGGAAGGCGATGAATGGAAGACTGCATTCATTACCCCTTCCGGCCACTACGAATACCTTGTCATGCCGTATGGCCTTGCCAACTCCCCAACCGTCTTCCAGGAGTTCATGAACAAGGTTTTCCGGGAGTTCATCTACATCATAAGAACACAAATCTTTTGCGATTTCAGCTGTTATAAATTGACTATTACTATTATTAGTTTATCAAAGGCCTCAAACTTCATGCATACAGGTGAAACAGAATGACCCTTTCCAAATTTTATATATATACACACACACACACACACACACACACAAAATAAAGGTGTATTTTGTTTAAACTTTCAAATGCCAAAATGTACTTGAAAGGGCAAGAAAACATATTTCTAATATTAAAATACATTTTACAAATGCATGTATTTTATCTTAAACAATATAAATACATTTAGATGTAAAATATATTTAAAAATGGCCAAACACTATAATAATGATGAAATATAATGATCTATACGTATCTGTCTTAGACAATTTAAATGTATTTAGATGTAAAATATATTTAAAAATGGCCAAACAATATGACAATGATAAAATATTAGATAAAATGAATTAAAAATATACAGTATGTAAATACTTGTTCAATCTATAGTAATAAAAGGTCAAAACAAACAGTAGTTTTCTTTTTAGTCCCACTTTCTGAGTATATTTTGACTTCTCCACTCCTCAAGGCTTGCTGTTATTATTAAAAAACATACTTGTAATGTTCTATACTTCTGTTTTTTTTTTTTTCATTTCATGCACCTTGCTGATTTTGTGAAGTTGCACCAGAACAACTATACTGTCAAATCCAAGGACTGTTTGTTTGTTTTCTTCCCTCATGTGCTCTGTTTGACCTAGTTTCTGCCTCTTTCAGTAGTTAGTTCCTGTGTGCCCTTATTTGGTCATGTTCCTGTTCTCATCATCATTAGTTAACCTCCCTTCACTTGTGTCTAGTTTATCACCCTCATTACCCAGTGTATATTAGTTGTCATCGTGTTTTTCTTCTTTGTCTGGTATTATTGAATATTACCCTGTGTTAGACCCTCTTCTTTTTTTTGGCTTACCATTAAAAGGATTTTTATAATCTTCGTCTTGCCTTCATCTCCCTGACAGCAGTAGCGTGACAGAATACCAGACCAACAAAAAAATAAATAAGCGGCGTCTCCCCTTCATTTTGTTTTCCATTTTTGCCAGTTTTTATTTTTGGTTATGGATTACCCTGGACATATCCTTCTTCTGCTGAAGCAGGGACATCATCCCGATTACCTCCTCCTGTTGAAGCAGAAGAGGATGCCTCTCGAGCTCCACTTGGTGATCTTCGTGGAGCTCACCAACCATTCCAGCTTCCCAGACAGCAGTGTCTGCACATTTTTCCTGACGAGCCTCAACGATGAATGCAGAGCGCGGCTGTCCGGAAGTGGACCTCGGGATTCTTTCGCCGCCTTTGTGGAGTGGGTGCTGGTGAGCAACAACTCGCTGTTCACCATCGGCCCTGCCGAGGAGCACCTCACCAGTCCCACTGCAGACCCTGAGCCCAGCCCACATCACTCCACTGCGCGGAGCAAGAGTCTGAGCCCACCACGACCGACGAGCCATCGCCATATGGAGTGATGGTGCTGAGGGTCGACCCGGCGCTACAGCCCAACATGTCAGACCAGGTGCGAGAGCCAGCTACAGTGCTCGCCACAGGGGCCTATTGCACCATGTCTGAGGGTGAGCCGAGCTCAGTGGACCATTTTGTGGATCTATATGCAGACATGCCCCCTCTTCTCCCGCCTTCATCTGAACTGTCTGCCTGTCCTGAACTATCTGTCTGCTCTGAACTATCTGCCAGTCCTGAAACGACCATGGAGGTCGTTCCCCTATCGCTGCCGCTCCCAATGCTGGGAGTGGCCTTGTGGTGTGTGTGTGTGTGGGCAGCAGACACGGTTCCTAAACCCCCTGGACTTTCTGCCTTGGTCTGTCGTCGACCATCTGCCGCCTCGGGACTCCACTCCTCCGGCTACTCCTCATCCCTCTGGCTCTGTCAAGCTCCTCCTTCCCTCTGGCTCCACCTTGGTCCTCTGTCGCTCCAGCTCCACCGTGGCCTTCCGAATCCCCGCCTCGGTCACCAGAGCCATCTGCTCTGCCTTGGCCCTCAGAATCCCGTTACCCTGGCTCATCGGCTCTCTGTCTCCGCCTTGGGCTCTACCACCACCTGCTCTGTCACCGTCAGTCGGCCCCTTGAGTCAGCAGCCCTTCCTCCACCTCCCTCGGCTCCACCGTGGGTAGCTGTCATGGCTGTGGCCTGGGTCCCTCCTGGTTCCTCTTGCTCCCTCTTGGCTTCTCTCTGGCTCCTCCCTCCGTCTGATCCACCCTGGCTCCTTCTGTTTCCTCCCTGGCTCCTCCTTCCATCGTCTCCACCCTGGACTCTGTTCGTCATCCTGCTACCGGGTGTCTGTCCTCTGCCTGAACCTTCTCCAGTATTGTCTGTCTGCCTGCCTTCCTGCCAGCCCTTTGGCATCCCCTGTCACTATTCCACATCCACTCCTTTGTCCTCCTCCTATGTCCCCCTCTGTCCCTCCCTTTGTTCCTGTGGTCCGAGGTTGCGCCTCCTGGGAGGGGGTGACCTGTCAGAACCAAGGACTGTTTGTTTGTTTGTGTTTTCTTCCCTCATATGCTCTGTTTGACCTAGTTTCTGTCCCTGTCAGTAGTTAGTTCCTGTGTGTCCTTATTTGGTCATGTTCCTGTTCTCGTCATCATTAGTTAACCTCCCTTCACCTGTGTCTAGTTCATCACCCTCATAACCAAGTGTGTAATTTGTTCTGTATTGTTGAATGTTACCCTGAGTGTTAGACCCTTTTCTTCGTGTAGATTACCATTAAAAGGATTTGTTGTTATAATCTTCGTCGTGCCTTCATCTCCCTGACAGTAGACGAATGACATATACAATCTAAAATAGTGCTTTCAAACAATTAATCGCATCCAAAATAAAAGTTTTTGTTTACATAATGTGTACTGTGTATATTTATGTATACATAAATACACACACATACTGTACATATTTAGAAAGTCTTCACGTGTATATATTTGTTCATTTAATTTATATATAAATATATTTAATATATAAACATAACATATTTTTCTCAAATATATATAAATAGACACACTTGCATATGTATATATGTAATAAATATACACAGTACACACATAAACAATTTTTTTTTATTTTGGATGTGATTATTTGCGATTAATCATTAGACAGCACTTACATATATATTGTGTGTGTGTGTGTGTGTATATATATATATATATATATATATATATTAACTGCATCAATGACATTGTAATTTAAACTAACATGTTTAAACAAGCATATTTACTATGTTTTAACATTATGTTTTAAACAGCATACTTGTTAAATAATGTGTAGTACATTAGATATTATTCTATTTTGTGGGATGTGTTGAATCACAGTAAAAATTGGGAAATCTCAAAGGACGGGTCCAACTGGGACAGGCCACCAAATATGGAGACTGGCCCAAAAGAACAGGGACATCTGGTCACCCAGAGCTCTATAAAACCTGGCGACAGCTCACCATTAGCATTCTTATTTATTTAAACACCTGACACAAGACTCCAAAAAAAAAAATATATAATAATAACAATTTGAAATCTACTAGCTTTGCTCATGGGTCCTCAATTAACCAACCATCTGAACTGAATACCATGTGACTAATCACTGAAGAGCTGCAGGCATACAAGAACATACACAACAGCAATCCCTTCAGTTGTGGCTATCCTGAGCTGTGGCTTCAAAGACAGCAGACAGGGCTATATACTGTATGTCAGAATATATGGTTACTTTTGATTGGGCATCAATGGAGAAAGATGCATTTTGCTCTTATAATGATGTAGGTGTGACCTCTAACAGCAAGGAATAATGGGGTCATGCTAACCAGCCAAACATCATTACAGGTTCATTAGAGGCTCTGTGACCTGTAATGAATGGCTTAAATCAGAATAGCATATTAGCATACTATTATTTCCATTACTGCCATATAAAGATGACATACTAGAGTAGTAAGCTAGTATGCTATACTGAATTCACCAAATGAGTCAGACAAGGAGGACTAGGAGACCCCAGGATCACTCATCTACTAAATTTAACTCAAGGCTAAGACACGAAACACTTGTGATCTCAATTCATTGTGGATTTTTGAAAGATTAATGGGAATATTTCAGGTTTATTATTGTTAACTAAAACTAATTAACAATAATAAATATTACTCATCACTTGAAAGAAAATAAGCATGACTGAAATTTAAAAAGTAAAAATATAAATAAGAAATTCAGCTAAAAAAAAAACTTTTTACGCATTTCAGCTGTTCATTTACACAACAACAGCGTTCTGGGGGCAACAACCTTTTGAAAACAGATTTCAAAGTGCACGTTTTTGAAACATTATAGTCTCCATATAAACTACAAATATGTGAATATATGAAAAGCTGATGACGTGCACGCATATTATGTGTTCAGTCTATACGCATGTGTGCAGGAACGTGTTTCCTTACTGGCCTAGCATGCATAATACAACGATTTTAGTTGTTTTAGTGGATCTGTATGAACGGGGATCATTTTGACAACATTGTTGTCTATACATGAAACTTTTCAAAAACACAAAGGAATTTGTTTTAGTTAATGTAGGTTGTTTTCATGTTTGTTTCATTACAGCTATTTGCCAAGGACTCATTTCCCATTTTTCGTTTAGTCTAAGTTGAACTACTAAAATAATTAAAACTTAATAAAAACAATATACACATATTAAAAAATGAATAAATATATAAATAAAAATGACAAAAACACCACAATTACTAAAACTTCAATATTAAAAAAGAAAATATTATTTTTTTATTAAATTCAAAATATTAACAAAATGTATTATTAATTGTTGTACACTATTATTTTTGTATTAAATCTGTGTCATTAGAAATATTGACTTAATCAACAATCCACTTGGAATGAAGCTGGGGTCATTTAATGCACTTGAATCAACACTTTAAAATGCTTAAGGTGGGCTTGCTTATACAGTGTGTCTGGATATACTGTATGCCTGGTATATGCCTTGATTATGATTTGATGAATTACTTCTGCCACAATCACTATAGTAAATGTACACAAACATCACTTAATTCAAATTATATTTACTCCCTGCTTTCTGTGGGTGGTAATAAAAGTTATTTGAGGCAGGCAAATTGCCTTCACTTTCGTGAACAATGTACAATCTATATTAATTTTAATTTGCAGTGGTGTGAATTGAAAAAATGACTTAATATGCCTGATGTAGCTCTTAAAGCACTATGACTTGGTTAAGTTGTTCTGTGGGTGGTTTGTGAATTAGATGGAGGTTTTTGGATAAAATACAGACTAAGTGTCTCCACTGTGTAATGAATTTAGCCCTGAATGTATTCTCAGGCCTATAATTTGGCCCACAGACTAATTAGTTCTTGAACTTAATGAACTCAAACTGAACTGTATATTGATTTTATAGTTCCACAGCTTCCTCCCTAAGCCACAAAACGTGGCATCTTTTGATTATAATTTTTGTGTGCAAAGAGAGAAGAAGGCCATTACTTTGCTTTTGAGTACTTCATGATTATTTATATGTATTTGCTTTTCTTTGTTTGTTTTTTTTCCAAATGATTAAATGGACCTGGTCTCTTGTATCATGGTGGCTATTAGAGTTTTCCATACAAGTAATTCGCAGTAGTTCTCTGCTGCCAGGCTTTCTTGGAAAGTCATATGAGCTCTGTATCTGTCTTGTTTTCCCTGTGTTCACCCTCAAGCTTCTGGGGAAAGTATAATCATGCAGAAACCAAAATAAGAGCCTATTAATGCTGGAAACATCTCACTGTCATGGGTTGTCTGCTGCATTCTATTCAAAGTCAGATATGGAATAATCATACTTCATATCTCCGTCTGACCATAAAAGCATTCCATTAGCTGACAGCTGCAAGATGATGATAAACACAATCGCCATTCTGTTGCAAGCTTTGTAGCAATCAAACTAATATATTAAATCATTGTTAATCATTATATCATTTGTTTTGCTTTAATTTGATGTGACAAAACACGTAAAGTACTTGATTTTAATTTTAATTAGCTTTTTCGATATTACATTTAAATGTACTAAATTGCAACTTCATTATTACAAATATATTTAAATACATGACGCAAGTTTCAATAGAAGTGACATTAAAGTATATTTTAGTTTACAATAAGTTATAATGAAAATACAATTATGTACTTAAGTACACTCCAAAGTTACTGTTATAGGCCTATGTAACATAAATTGAAATATAACACATATTCATGTAACTGTAAATAATATGCAAGTGTTCGAAAACATTACATTCAGTTTGAGCTAATTTATTATTTTTTTTCAATTATTAGTAGTCCTTTTAAATTATGCTAAATTCACAAGGGAAACTATGTATTTTGGATTCCCACTGTACTTTGAACATTAACACATTTTGACGGTTGAAAGGTAATAATCTTGTGGAGAACTGAGTTCAAATCGCAGATGATCAAGCTATACAGTGCACAATATATTAAGACGAACCCGTGTATCTGATTATATTTTATGGTTTAGTTAATATGACCTGTGTAAATCAGGTATAAAATAGGTGTAAAACATTTTATGGAGAGGTGACTCACACCACCTTTAATTACCGCTGATAAGTGTGGCATTTGTTTGATTGCACTTTCTCTGCTCTTAAAATTGTGCAACCTCTAACCTTATTAAAATAACTATTATCTTATCAATTTCCCCCTCTTTATGCATTTCGGGTCTGGCTGTAAAAAGTCAGAGTCTACCCATCCCAGCAATAGAGCCACTATCATAAGGTCCCACACCAATTAGCTTAAGCTTGGTGCCTGTAAAGTTGCTGATTGATAGCAAGGTGATTTGGCAGAGTTCAGAGAGTCACTATTCAAGAACAGCATCATCTAATGTGTGTCAGAGCCAGATACTTTATAAGGCTGACTTATGAGACTATAGCTTTACCTGGTGGGTCTCTTGTGGTTAATGTTTTCAGGGAAACGGGCGTCATATCAACAGATAGGACCTGTGCTTGCATCAAACGATATTAGACAGGATTAACTTAATTAGTGAATTAATTGTCCACTTAGGTCGGATTAATTTTTTAGCCATTGATATTTTTTACTAGCCAAGGTGAAACATGGTTTAAAAGAAAATGTTCCTTTGAGAACAGTAACAAAAACCTGAAGATTTGTTGTAAAGTTGGGAGTGTTTTTTTTTAAATAACGGTTTAATTTGAGGAATATTCCACAAATGTGTCACTATGTACACTACAAAAAAAAAAATTATATATATATAAATTCAAAGTTGTGAATAAAACAAAAAATGGAGTATCTTTTCCAAGAAAATGCTATTTCAGTATTTTTTAAATTGAAAATTACATGTTATTTGCAGTTTATTTGTAATTATTTGTGAAATTTACTAGCAATTTCAAAAAAAAAATTTCAGTGTAGATATTTATGGAGAAAAATATATTAGGCTTCTTAAAGAACACTATAGGTTTCCAATGAAGACAGACGTAAGAAGCTGCACGAGTTGAAAACGTGTTTTGATTCACAAACATACTTAACATCAGGATCAGACTGTCAGTCTTACAGTTTATTTTAAGCCATTTTATATTGATCTACTTAAAATTTACTCACAGTAGGCACCTGGTGAGAGTTTATTTTGAATACTGTCTTAAAGGGATAGTTCACCCAAAAATGAACATTCTGTCATCATCTCACCTTCATGTTGTTCCAAACCTGTATGAATTTCATAAGTGGAAAACAAAAAATAAAGAAACCAAATAACATTGGCATACTTCCATATGGCCAAAAAGCACTTAAGTGTCTTTCAAAATATCTTCCTTTGTGTTCCACAGAAGAAAGTGATACAGTTTTAGAACCACATAAGGTGGAGTAAATGATGACAGAATATTCAGTTTGGGTGAAAATTATTTATTGGGTGGCAAGGGTTGGCATGACGACTATGAGAAGTGGCAACACCAAAGCAACTGTCCATGCAAAGAACATGGAAGATGCATAGAACCATGCCCTGACTTACTTATTCATGTTCATAAACCTGTGCTACTGCCAGAGATGGGCACAAATACATCAAAATGTATTTAAAATACAAAATACTGTGTGGAAAAATGCATTTAAATACAAATACAGTATTTTGTATTTTGAAAATACACAAAATACATTTGAAATTGGCCATTCTGTGAATTAAGACTATTAAGGCCTGTTTACACCAAAACGATAACTATAAAGATAACTATATTAGTGTATTATAAGTATACAATGCAGTTGTGTCATCTGTCACTTTAAATGCTCAAGATTTTTAAAGCAGAAATGATTCCGATTGGCTGTCAATGTTTTTATCATTCATAATTTTTTGTGCTGTTATGGTTATAGTTGTGGTGTGCTATCTGCTATTCACTTAGATTTAGGATATACTCACACTAGGGGCTCGGATCCATGCTTGAGCGCGATTGACCCCCAAAGTCCAGTTCATTTCACAAGTGCGTCTGCTCTTGTACCGTGTCCAGTGCGCTTTGTTTAACCATGCCCTGGCCTGCTTGAAGAGGTGGATCGTGTGCGGTACGCTTGTAGTGTGACCGCTTACCGCACGGAGCATGGAACGGTTAATTTACTATTTTTGTATGTGCTATATCATTATGACAGCAAAAATCTTTATAACTACTTGGATATCACACTTTTCAATTAATTTCATTTTGAGTACATTTATCCAGCGTTGGGGAGTAACTAGTCACATGTAACTAAATTACATAATTTAATTACAAAATAAATGTAATTGTAATCAGTTACAGTTACTGAGAAAAAATTGTAATTAAATTACAGTTACTTGGGAAAATTTTAAGAATTACAAAGGGGGTTACAGATTTCATTGATTTCTTTCATAAATTGCATTGACTGCTCTAAAATATGAGACATCATTGTTTCAGGAGTTTAGGACACATGCTTATTCAGTAACTGTTTTATTTCCTATTTGGATTTATTTTATTTTTATGATTAACTTTTTTTCTAAGCTATTGTTAGATGCCAGTGTTTCCTGTCATAACTATGCAAAGATTTGATTTCAATAACATCAGCATAGCTATTTCTTGTTATGGTTTTAAATCTTTATTTAACCTCAGAATGATCTCAAAGTAAGTCTGATTTTGTGGTGGCCGTGCTTTAAAAGATTTCGAAAGTCTGACAGTGTTGAGTACTACTGTAAGGTTAACCCTGCCTGGTTTACATGTTTTAAAAAAGTTAAAAAATGACATTAGAAAACATTAGAAATTTAGAAAGGTAATCAAAAAGTAATCAAATGTAATCAGTTACATGAAGTCCCTGAGCTTGGTGTGTAGGAAACTGTTTATTATTTATTATTAAGGCAAGAAACTACAGGTAAAACATTGTTTTTCATGCACTGGACAATTTTGGGAAGTTGGGATATTTGGCTTTTCGTAATGTTGTTTCAGACTAGTAGAAACAAAACATCCAAAATACACTTTTTTTGGTTCACCAAAAAAATTACAAATACCCCATGATTTACTCATCCACAAGCCATCCAATATGACTTTCTTCTTTCAGACAAATACAATCAGAGTTATATTAAAATATTTTTATAACGGCAGTGGAAGTACAAAACGAGGATTCGAAAATAAAAATGGGGGAGGATTTCGAGACTGTTTTCCTTTGCTCTAAACAAAACTTGGTTCTCGCGAGCTTACTCTATGCCTGCGTCCTACGTCATCGGCTGGAACGCCACTCTCTCATGAACGTGTACGACAGTTAGCGGAAGCTAGAGATTACAGTTTATACAGTTTTAATTAGGCATGTTTTTCTAACACAAATGCATTGCTTAGCTTCAGAAGGTATTTATTAATCCCCCGGAGCTGTGTGGGGTACATTATTGGCTCGTTTCCACTGAGCAGTATGGTACAGTACAGTACAGTACGGTACGCAATTATGTCCATTTCCATTGTCAGAAGTTGTGAATGGCACCAAAATTTGGAACCCTTCCTTTGTGGAACCTAGCACAGCAAAGTGTACCAAAAGGGTGGAGCTAAACTCACTGCAGAACGTTGATAAGTTGACTAGAATCGTCACTTTTGCGTGATAATTTCGTTCTGCTCTGCTGTCCATGAGTATTGGGTTTATTTACATCAGAGATCGCAAACACAAAAAAATATAACTATTGATTTTATAATTTTATGTTTTCACACCGACAATAGCCGTTTCTCAATATACGTTCTTGTCTGTTCTTGTGGCCTTGTGAAACGTCATTGCCATTGCATAATTTTCCAAATTAAATGTAGTTTTAAGAGTTTTTCAGCCAAGAATGTAGTTGTTTAAAACTCAAATCTGCGGTTTATTTATAAAGATAGCGCCTATTTGGAAAATGCGGATTTCGGAGCTCCAGGCCATCGCCGGGCACTCAGTGCTCATGTATCCGCACAGAGCAGCCTCACCTCGGCTAGTCCTTCCGACATTTGCCGCTGGCTCTGATGTCTCTGTAGTGATTAAACATGATAATACTTATTACTTTAAGTAGCAAAAATACGCAAACTACATACATTTTCTTTAACTAAAAATATATATAATATTCAAGAAAACAAGACTTGCTTTAATAGATCTTATGTTTTTTTTCTCTCTTAAGTTAAAAAATAGTTCAGAATATGCTGACAAATATTCTCAGGGTAGTTCATAACCTACAGATCTGTGGAATCTCGTACTTAGCTGTGATCAGCACTCTTGACAGAACCATTAATTTGAGTCAAACAGCAAGAGACACATATCAGCCCTCTTTCCCTGTCTCTCTCAAACTCATGTCCGACTGGGAGATTAAGTAACAGGAGAAACATAAAGAGAAAATTAAACAAGAATCAGGTTGTGAAGCTTCTCTGTTTGTGTTCACACAGAAAAAAAAAAGAGAGATGTGCCATTTTCCCATGCAGCAGTGAGATCAGCACAACATCCATACGATCAGCCAGATAACAGACACAGACTATGTCCAAATAATAATAAAACGATGGTACAGATGTTTGTGATAAGCCTTGATGATGTGTTTTTGCACCCACATCTCAATCAATCTGCAACATAATAATGCATGATAATCTAAATGAAACAGGGTCATTTATGACGCATTTAGTAGCTGTGTGTGTCCTTGTAGCAGCTGCAGTTCCTGATTTACTCGGATGTGGTAGCAGCTCTCTTTTGTATAGAGAGCATGAGTCAGTCATACCTCTGCTACTGGCAACCAAGGACTTAAGAATTTTACAATTGTAACTGACTGATGCACAAAGTTCTAGCGTTTTCTGTTACCCTTTCATTTGATTTAATACATGCTTTTATCATTTTAGTTGCTTTTCTTGTCAGTTTTCTGTGACACATTGTGTTAATAGCTGGTTTGTGTAAAAAGAAAAAATGATAATCTCAGGGTTGTTGTCTGCCTCATTATCATATGTCCCAACAAGCTTTCAAATAAAACCTACTGCCTTGGGATAGCATACCTCAGAATATGATGAGAAAATATATGAGATATATCGAAATCTGTGAATTTGGTAAATTTGAACACGACGTTGATATTGCTTTTAAATTTACAAAGGATTGGGTACTACGAATTTGAGAAGATTAATCATTTAAATTTGAACATTTGTAGGACAATGAGTCATACAGTTAAAGCGTTTTGTCAGTGTAAACATTATGCATCAGTTATCCATTCAGAGTTACATAATACAAGACTAAAAGTCACAAACATCTGAAAATGTAATATATTCTAATAAAACCCCTCCAGAACAATAGCTTTTGTTATTATTCACTGAAAATATTGATTTGCCTTTGCTCTCCTTGGTGTGTTCTTGAGAGTTGGCGAGAGAAGAAGCGGCAGTGTTCAGTTTGTGAACAAATCACTCTTTTTAGTCAAATCTTTTCAGGGAATCACAGTTGATCTGGCATACATGTTTCACAAATGTGTTCATCCAGCTTTCAAGTTCATTCAGCTGTTGTTGGACTGGAAAAATAACATAACCACCATATTTTCGTCTGAACTCTATGCAACTTAAAAAATAGAGTAAACAACCTCAATACCTTTAAAAGTTACAGCCATCTGTTGAGACCATTTAAATTATACAGTATACTGTCTTAAATTAGACAGGAACCCATGGACCAAGGTTTATATTATCATGACTTGCCCATGAGCAAAGATGGCAGCATGCAGGTCACATGCAATGGAAACTGCCATTGGGTTAAATGGGAATAGAAAGCTTTATCCAAATCACACACACACTCGTGTACTCAGGTTTCACCAGTCTGTAGGTTTAATAATCCAGATGAATTATTAAACTCATAGTAATATACACACCAGATAAAAAATCGGTCAGCACTATTTCAGTTTCATTTGTATGTTTATCTAAAAGGCATTTAATAGAGTAATCTGCCCCCTCTTTTCTGCCGCTTACTAACATAACTAGTTTCCAACACACTGGCTCTTGCAGAATAAGAGCCGATGACAGGCTGAACAGAGCCTGCTATTGTAGCTCCGAGCCTGGATTCAGATCTCTTTCATAACATGCAGGTGACCTTCTGCTCAACACTAATCTCACATTCAACATGAAACTGCACCTTAGACAGGGCTGCTTTAGTAGTTTTAACACTTAAAGGAAACTTTCCTGCATCTTTGTAATTTTACTAATTTTAAACAGATCTATGCATAACCTTCACTTAGTTTCACAAAATGTAAACTTTTACAAATCTTCTAGTTAGAAGTTATAGAATATGCTTACTGCAAATTGTAAATTATGGAAATAGAATACACGTAATAGAACATCCAGAACAGACATCTTTCTTGTCAGCTCAATGTAGTAAGGTTTTACAATATTTGAGACTGATTATACTGCAGTCATTGAGTCCACTACTCACCTAAATGAGAGTAGAAGCATGTTGCATCAAAAGTAGTAAATGGGTATCCAATACGAATGCAGAATACCCTAACTAGAAGTAGCATGGCGGCTCAATGGTAGAACTATTTTCTCACAGTGAGAAGGTCACCGGTTCAAATCCTAGCTGAGCCAGGAGGCTTATCTACATGTGAGAAGTTTGCCCCTTGTTGGTGTAGGTTTCCTTTGGGTGCTCTGGTTTCTCCCTCAATCTAAAAACAAGGAGTTGAACTGAAGACACTTATTTGCCCATAGTTATGAGTGAGAGTATGTATCATCCCTCATTTGTGCAGTGTTGTGTTTCCAAAAGCAACTATGGTCGCAAGTTCTGTTAATAGCAACAGAGTTCAACGGAACTTGCGAACATAGTTTGTTAAAAATGATTTAAGGAAACACACACCAGAATGTTTCCTTGCCTTTGGCTTAAGATGTTGGGATGGGCTTCAGCATCCCTGTGACCCTACATAGTCCATATCCATATCCGTTATAAGCCATATCAAGTCCATATCAGTTATAAACTACTGTTACTTGTTAATAAATCTCTAAATGGACTAGCTTCCTAAAGATCTATGCAATAATCTGTCACTCATTAAGGTGAAAGACCTCTAAATTCACAAAAGGATGTACAGCCTTTTCCTTTATGGCTCCTTGACTTTGATTGTACCTTCCTTGTAATGTTTGGGACTTGGACACACACTCTAAGTTTCACTTTAGACTAAAGATCCATCTCCTTAGCTAGAAGTAAACCTAACATATCACTCATACGAACATTCTCTCAGCTGTTTTTGAATTTCGACACCCGGCCATCAGATCTTGTGTCACTTGAATCTGGTTCCTTTCAAGAATTTAATCCCTCTTCCACATACTGGAGATGGTGATCAAACACTGGGGATGGGAAGAGTGGGCACATACAGCCTGCCCACTAGTCCTTGCAGCCAACGCAGCTGATTAAGAGGCTGTGAAGGGGGAGATATGGCCAAATGTCTAGAATGTCCAAATCAATCAAGACCACACAACCATGTTGACCCATCGGTTACTTGCTGGAAAGTGCAGCAATATCAAGTTTGCTAAGTGTATGGTGTCGGATAAACCTAGTGCAAGGTTTTCAGAATGAGAGATCCACTGTACCTTGGACAGTTCAGTGAAGCTAAAGATTATTCAACCCACTAGTGCTATTTATCTCTGTCCCTGGAGAACCACGACTCTCGACAAGAATTTTGTTCCAACCCTAATTAAACACATCCACAACAGCTAATCAAGGTCTTTCAGATTAACTGATTATTACATGCAGTTGTGTTTAAATTAAGGTTATAACTGAACTCTGTGGGTCATGGCCCTTAATCTACTAGATCCTAAATGATGGCTTACTTGTACAATCTGCTGATAGTGGAACATCTGTGCACCAGGGCGACCTGCAGATGGATGGATTCAAAAAGGTGCTGTGCAATGTGGTATCTGTGCATGGTCTGGGACCTCGTGATGAGGTGTAACTTTTGGGATCTGAGAGGTACATCAAACTGGAGATATTTCTTTCAAGTTGTTGCTTAGAAGAACAGCTTTTGGATGTCATCAGCATCATTAAAAAAAGAAGCATGGGACTATTCCTTGAAGTCTTGAGGATATTACAGTTGGGAATAATCAAGGAGTTTCACGGCCCTTGGTCAAGTCCTGTTGTCATTGTCCCAAAGATAGCACTTTCCGATTTTGTGACAATTTATTCTTTTATTCAATTTATTACTAAGTCCTTGCTCAGGATGCACTGGGCACCAATCACATTCCTACATATGATGGACATCATCCTCCATGTTAGGCATACTCTATCAATCATATGCCTAACAAAGAAAAAAAAGAAAAATCATTAAAGGGATAGCTCACCCAAAATTTTTATTTCTGTCATTAATTACTCACCCTCACGTTGTTTCAAACCAGTAAGACCTTTGTTCAACTTCGGAACAAAAATTAAGATATTTTTGATGAAATCCTAGAACTTTCTGACCCTGCAGCAAAAAATCTAACACGTTCAAGGCCCAGAAAGGTAGTAAGAACATCATTAAAATAGTCCATGTGAAGTTATGATGTCTTACAGTAGACTACGATGGAAAGCCACAGACATTAACTCAATGATAAAACAGCGGTTTCCAGGACTACTAATTTACTGTTTAGCGGTAAAGACAGCTAAAGACAAAGTGGATAAACTCTAACTCAGGTTTTCCAAATGGTCTGGTCTGCTAAATTTAACACTCTTGGGTAAAACTCTGTCATACCGTTGTAGACTGTGACTATGACTGAACCATTTATTTGCCTACTGTGTTTTAAAAGTCAGTTAGGTTTGTATTTAAATGCAGTTCTCTAAGAAAAGACAATCTACAAGTTTAACTGTATTTTCATTAAAAATATTATGAAGTTAGCCAGACTTATTCTGAAATGTTGGATGTGCTAGCACCAAATGCAGTTACCCAAATTAACCCTTTATCCTCAATGCTCTTTCACTCTTGCCATTTCAGTTTCACACCATCTGCCATTTAGCCACCCCCTCATTATCTGTCTCTCTCTCTCTGTCTGTCCTTATGGAGCACCCTTCCAAGCAAACACCAGAGCATCTATAAATAGCAGCAGGCTTTTAAAGGCCTCATTTTTCTCTCTATGTCTCTCTGCTTTCCTTTCTCTCTCTTTGATGTTGCTTCATAGATAGCAGGTGGAATAAATAGCTCTCTTCCGTCCCCCTCTATTGAGTTTTCCACCCCAAATGGATCAGACTGCTCCTAAATGATACAATATCTGTCTGTGACCTGATGACTCATGCATTTCAGAGGAAATATTAACATCCATGCCTTTTTCAGAGTGAGGCACAGGCAGTGTAGAATATTTTCAAATTTCAGCATAGTTTTTGTATGTGTATTCTGCATCATATTATGCATCATAATATCATATTCCATTCTGAACATCCATAACATTGGAGGTCATTGCACACTGAGTCTGAAATTTCCACATGCGTTTTTTCCGTTTTTTCGTATTCCCCATCCTTTCCTATCAAAATGCATGCTATGGAGGCGAAAACGCAGAAAATCAAACCTGGTCCAAATTTTTTTGACGGACGAAAGTTTCAGAGGCAATGTTCTAACATGATTGACACAACGTGAGGTCGTATTTTTTTTTAACGTGTGAAAATTTTGGACGAATATTTCGGACTCAGTGTGCAGTGACCTTTACTTGGATTGAATAGATTTTTCAACACCAATAGTGTGTAGTTTTGAATACAGGTCTCAGTGGGTGTGTTGGCGTTTGTGTTTTACTGATGTTAGTTTTGATGTTGCTATCAAACTCCTTTAAATATCAGTTGAATATATATATAAATATCAGCAATGAACTGTGACTAAACTTCAGCTCAGGCCCATTACAACCCACACTGGATAACACCACACTATATGTATGCATAAAAACCACTAGCTATCTAGCAGGCTAGTGTATCCCTGTAAGCACTGTATATAATACAGAATATATGAAACCTGTCCGCTTATGCTGGTGTACAGGCATATACCCAGATGCATACAGTATGAGTTAGAGTCAAATTAGCTAAACTCCATGTGAGAGACACACAGCTGTGCTAGACAGTACAGAGAGACTGCAGTTTTACAGACATGCCAGCAGAGATAAAGACAGAGAAATGTCAACAAATGAATAAAACAGGGAGGTCAGAGATGCAGCCTGGTGGGTGGTACACGAGTGGGTGACCTGAGTTTGATTCTGTCTGGGGTTTACAATTGTTTATTTTTGTTTCTTTACTTTCCTAATATGGGTAAGCCTCAACAACATAATAAAACAGTAAGGAATGTCATTTTTTTATAAATTTTCTTAAACCAAACTCACAGTGTGAGAAGGTGAAAAAAAAAGATAAATGCTGTTCAACCTTTAAGTTAACAAAGAGTGCCAAGGATTGATTGATTGATATGCACATGGTATTATGATAATGCCATAATATAATATAATTTATTTTTATTTATTTATTTTTGCATATGCAGCTTTTAATACCATGTAAATAACATGGTAGTCTGTTATATCTGTTATCATGACTGTATTGTGTATTGTGTTGTATAAACAAGTTACATGTTTCATAATTAAACAAATGTCCACTTTCAGGCTGTGGTACATGTGTCTTGTTGCTGTGAAATCTTTCATGATTTTATAAAGTAAGCATAAGAATAACTTTTTTTATTGTTAGCAGTATTTCAAGGTGAACATTTACTGGACTGAAGCAACTTACATTTATTTCATTACTCAAACAGCATGCTAAAATGCAAGTATCAAATATGATACAACAGACTTTTGAAGAATGCTTATTTGTACATTTCTCAATCATTACTGTATTGCGCTGCGTTAAATATTTTGCCCCTGTAATTAAAAATACAGAGCTTTGATCATAAAACTAAGCATCAATCATCTTACCAAAACATATTGGGAGAGATATGTTTATATATTTATTTATATTATACATTTTTGATAAGTTTGGGCCTATTGAATAATATTTTTGCTTTTGTATTTCATATTTAAAAAAAAACATTTTTTACAGGGTTAGTGCAGAATTGTTTTCTTAGTGTGCATAATTCAGTGCTACACATTATTATTACCCAAAAAAGTAATGTTTCTCTGCCTCTGAAACAACTTTCCTATATATCTGAGATCACCAAGTCTTCTTATTATCCAGCCCCTCCCCTTTTTTACTAGCCAATCAATTCCTGATAAATATTCCACCTTACAAACAGCAATGCTTTTTCACTTAAAATACTGTGTGTCGTGTTACTGAAGTATGGGTTGTGCAAGCCATTTCATTTTGACTACAAAGAACTACTCTCTTGCATCATGCAACAGCATCCTGCATGCAACTGAAGTGTGCATAGGTTTCATTTGTTATGTAAAAGACTGGTGTGTTTCTCAAGTGGGTGAGAAAAATCTTGCTTCGCTGCCCACAGATGTATCTGAGACAGAGACAGAAAGAGAAAGACAGAGGCAGACAGATAAACATAGAGTGTGGGAAGAATGTCTCAGGGTATGGAGGAGGCCCCTGTGTACAGAACACCTGATCACACACACACACACACACACACTCAATCAAACACACAACAAAACACTTAAACACACTCATTATTCCAACAGGCCTTACGTAGAACATACATATAAAAACACATGGGACAGAACACACTCAAACCCAAAAGACCAATTCGGCTGAACTTGAGTAAGAAAAGTGGTGTCTTATACTCAGGGGGAAAGCAGGAAAAAAAGATCTGTTTGTTTGTTCTCTTGAATTAACAGGAGATGGTTGTTAAGCCCTATTCGAATGGGACTGGTTTACCCGAGGAGGGCAGATACATTTGTCTTTCACAGACATACTTTGTTATTTTAATTCCATCTGATTTGAACCCATCTGTGTTTACTCACACAACATGGCTTAATCTTACGGAACAAGTTACATAGTGTGTTTGTGAATCCTGCTCTAAAGCACTGTAAGGATGATAATTGTTTTTGAAGGTGGCGTCTGTAAAAGAAAATTTGCTTTGTGAAATTTTCAAAATAAATTTTGGATTAAGTACAATTTTTAAGATTTGGATAGGAATTAAAAATACAACAAAAAGAGAAAAAAATTACAAAAATGTAGTTTGACTGAGAATTTACTTGCTAGAAAAAATAGCTATGTTTCCAGATACTGTTAGTCCTCTGTCGTGTGTGTCATGTGTTCCTGCCTCTTGTGTGCATATTTGGTTTGTTTCCTGTCCTTGTTAAATGTGATCATTAGTTAATTCTTGTCCAGCTGTGTTTGTCTCGTTATCTATGATTTACCTGTGTATTTATAGTCCTGTCTGTTCAGTTTGATTTTGTCTGGTCTACTCGTTACTCCCTGGTGTTCCTGTCTGTGTCAGCCTTGCCCTGCCCTGCCTTGTCCTGCCCTGCCTTGATGTCATCAGTAAAGACTATTATTTGAAGTTATATCCTCGTCTGCGCGTTCCTGTGTCCTCCTTGTGTGTGCACCGTGACACATACCTATTTGTATGTGAATTTTGGGATATTTAAAAAAAAATGCTGGATGGAAATGCCAAGATGTGCATAAATTCTAAAAAATATAATTTTGCGTTAGTTAAATTGGATGGAAACATGACATTTCTGAATCGAATGGCACAGAATAATTCATCCCTATAAATGCCATCTTAAAAAAATTTATATATATTTTTTTTATTATTTTTTTTATTTATTTTTTTGTATTCATGACCATATCCAAATTCTCCACATAAAGTTCCCTGCAATTATAATTAAAGTTGTTTATTTTCTGAATTTGGTTTACAAAACTAAATGCTTATAGTTTTTATTTTTTTTCATCTTAATAACCTTAAATAAACTCTAACTCTTAGCCTGTGATTTCCATTATTACTCGGTCTAAAAGTTACTACACCCTCAGCAAACTCCTTCAGCCATATAAACACCTTTTCGTAACCACACTAAAAAAGGAGGATCACAGTGTTGGAAACAAAAGGCTGGAGGATTGTTTATAAGTCTGTCCCAATTTAATTCAGGCTTTGCAAAGATGAGGCTGAATGATGGAAAACTTAAAAACTGTATTTGACCTGACAGCAAACCCACAGCTCACAAACAGATGCAGCAAAGCACTGTTACTCGTTTCTCATGTGACCAGTATGTTTGCACAGTTTTATAGGCACAGTTCAATTGCAAGGGTCAGAGAGATGGCAGAAAATGATCATGAACAAGTCAATTATAAAAATAATTATCTTTAATAGCAATAAATCTAAATCTTTATTTGATAAAGAAAACTTCTTTCAAAGCCACTGACTTGCACACCACTTGTCCTTATGTCTGACAGATACGGTCTTTCAATTGAGGCCAGTTTCTGCCTCTAATCTTCAAGCTCCATGACTTTTGCACACGCGGAAACTGTGTCTAGTGTCCTGAGTGTCTCTGAGCTTCACACTGAGACACAGCATCACTTACTGATTTCTCAGCTGGTGTCATCATCCTTTGTCTGAATGTGCAGTGTTTCGCTCTCTGGAAAGACAGTGAGGAAATCACATACAGCACCTATGCTTTTCCTTCAAATCTGAGAGGCATTGGGTGATTTCCTTTATTGAGCTCTTCTTTTTGTGTGCCTAGGGATCAAAAACTCCTATTCTTTTTCCATTCAGTTCACCTTTATTTAAAGCTGTATTTATTACTATTATTATTACATTAAAAATAGACTAGAATATCGTATTTGAGACATCAGACTTTTATGGCTCATATTGTATGATAAAGGAGAATATGGAGGTTGATGCTAACATTTTTGCATTATTTTTTCTAGAAATTACATCTGAATGATCAAGTCTAAGTATCTTCAGTTTTGTAGCAATAGCCAAAAATACGTTGTATGGGTCAAAATTATAGATTTTTCTTTTATTCCAAAAATCATTAGGATATTAAGTAAAGGTCATGTTCCATGAAGATATTTTGTAAATTTTCTACCGTAAATATTGCAAAACTTAATTTTTGATTAGTAATACGCATTGCTATGGACTTCATTTGGACAACTTTTATTTAGATTTTCAAATATTTGTATATCGACCAAATATTGTCCTATCATAACAAACCAAACAACAATGGAAAGCTTATTCATTCAGCTTGTGTAAAAAAATTGACCCTTATGACTAATTTTGTGGTCAGGGTCACATACAGTATATCATATATCGTATCGTATCATATCATAATATTTACTTTATAAAACAGACGTGTACCACGACCTGAAGGTGGACAACTACTCAAAGTGTAATTGAAAATATAAACTATCAATCAGACAACAAAAGGCATGTGTAAAATTGTGTCCATGTTTTTTTAGCAAAGTTTTGATCATGTTTTTAATTTAGAAGCCTTAGAAATATATGTATCAAATATGATACAGTAGACTTATAAAGTCAACCAGAAGTTGAGAAGTTGTTAAATAAGAACACTATCAAAAGCAAATGTTCTCATTAAAACCACAGTGGTTTTAAATCCTGGGCATGAAGAGAAAAGTTTTGAAATCCACCAGACTTTTTATTCTCCCTTTTTAGAAAATACTGGAGCTTTAAAGAATCCTTAAAGAACATTAGAAGTTTGAATCTCTAAATAAAAACATAAACATGTACAGTATATGCACAAGTACCAGCTAAGAGATGAAAGAAGGTCTACAGTAGGCCTATATGTAGAACTGACAGTGTATTACACTGGCTTTTTCTCTATTGTCAAAGGAAATATATACAATTTTCAGCCTCTTTGCTGGTGAGATGATGTTGTGTAGTTGTGATGGTGTGACTGACCCTCCATTAACATTCTGTGCCCTGTATGTCTTGTTGTGTTAAATTTGTCATCTTTTCTGCCAACAAATCATGTGTTTGTTTCAACCTATATGCCACAATGATGTCTGCCCACGTCCTTACTTTAACTGAAATCTGTATAACAATGAAGAGCTAACTTCTACACTTCGTCTCAAATTCCCCAGGACTGTTAAGGCAGCGTTGAGGGAAATTCTGCATGTTTCCATTTCCAGAACTGAAAATCCATTCTTTGAATTTCACGGTCTGACTACGACTAACCCTATTAGACTGGATCTTGTCATCTACGGCCTACTTGGCCTTCTACTTGGATGAAGTAAGTCTTCTCAGAAGCCAGACACATTCCACCCCTGCATCCATTCTCATTTTACTTGGCTGTTTTAATAATCAGTGTGGTGATTCCAAATAAAACATCAAAACTGGCTTGTGATCTTTTCAAGACCTCATAGCCTACAACGCTTTTCCAATGTTTCTTGTTTGCCATCTTGAGAATAAACTTCAAATGCTTAAAAAGCAACCTGCAGCCACCAAGCAATCTCCTTTGATTCTCTACCTCTCCTTTTTTTCTACTGTCATACATCCAAAGTCTACAGGATTGATCCCATGCGATTTTAAAATAGGCCACATATCCAAACAGCTCCCTTTGATGTAAAAAGAAAAGAAAAAGTCTTGCACTCTTTTGTGACTAGAGCTTTGCAATATTCTTTCGGGTAACAATATGTGTGTATTGCAAAATCAGAAGGTTATTATGCCCATAATACCGTTTTGGACATCATGCTGTACAACAATATAAAACCATCAGTCAGATCAAACAATGGTGCAACAGCCTTCAAAGTTTCCTAGAAGTGTGCTTCAAATGACGCCATCACACCCAGAAGTCTACAGTTTAGCGATGATTAACAAGAGTTGTGCAATGTTTTCAAAGAGACAAAAACAACCTCTGATAGAGGTCACCTAACAGCCCAATCCTGGACATTTCTTTGAATGATTACAATCTGTGTGAATCAGGGGAAATTGTATTCTAGGTTATTACATAAGCACTTTCTTATGAGAGCCAGAACAACGGCTGTATTGGACATACACTGTTACATCCCTTATAAAACAATCAACCTCAGATCATCTGGAGTAACACAACCAGCTTATACCTGTACATGTAGTTTCATGTTAAAGGCACAGGAAAACATTCACATTTGACTTCAGTTGCATTCATACATTACATACATGGGTTCAAAAATACAATTCGGCATTAAATACAGGGAAAAACTGCTTTGGCAAAAAAATGAAAAAGTTCAATAGTGAGCAATGTATGATAATACATTTTATGCAAACATAAAAGCGAAAACAGATATTGTTATTAATCTGTTATTATTAATATTAATATGTTAGTAAATGTCATACAAACATATGTTTGGGGTAAGTCCTTTTTTAAGAGATTAATATTTAGCAATGGTGAATTAAATTAATAAAAAATTACAGTATAGACTTCTACCTTATTACAAAAAATACATAAATAAAAAAATATTTCAAATAAATGCTGTTCTTTTGAGCTTTCCATGCAGCAAATAATCCTGCAAGAAAGAATCCTTTGTTCTATGAAAGAATGAATCACAAATACCATTTTAAACATTAAAAAATAAAAAATAAATGGTAAGATATATTTATGACCATTTTAACCCACTATTTAGAGGTTAGTATCCTGCTTACATGGGTTCAGGTTTCTGTAGCTTAGCTGATGTATGTGACCAGAGCAGCATGAATTCAATTCATGAGCAGCTAAAAATAGATTATGTTCCATGTCCTGTTTACCCATTATTGATCAGTTCATTTATGACAGTAATGGCACAGGCCCCATAGCCGAGAGCGAGAGAGAGATACACTTTATGTCAGGAGCAGATGTTATTGTGTAATCTAGCATAGCAATCAGGATTGTTGTAACTTTGAAGTAGTCATGTTCAAATCAGACAAGAAATAATTCGCTGTCCCACACATTGTATCTTTCATTAATCAAGGAGAAGGAAAGAGAATGGCATTCACATTTTGCCTGTACATGATACATTCCAGCAGGCTTCTTGGCTAGCTAAAGCAGCAAGACTTTCTTGCTTGACTTCCTTCACCAAAAACATTTTGCTGTATGAACAGCTTATTGTAACATGTCAGTTTCGGTTTAGTTTCCTTTCAGTTCTGTTTTGACCTTATTTGGTAGTTCCTGTTCTAGTTTCCTGTCATTAGTTAATCATCGTTCATTTTCATCACCTGTGTGTAATCAATTATCTTGTTTCCTCGTTTGTTCCACTCCCTTTATAAGTCCTCAGTTCTCCCTCTGTGTTTGTCGGATCTTAATGTTGTAAATGGTTTAGAGTGCGTTGATGCTATTAAATATACCTTTTTTGTTATCCTCTTGTGTGGGCGCCTATTACTACAACCACCGACCGTGACAGAAGATCCGACCGCTTACAGAAAACGAGATCACCGCTCGGGATGATCGAGCTGGTTCCCGTAGTTTGCGGGGGTTCACGCCGCCGTTCGTGGCTCGCCCCTGCTCGTGCTGCGTGGGATGTCAGGCTGCCTGGCGCGGCTTACGGAGGCCACCCGTTTTGGGGGGAACGGGTCGCCATTCGCCGTTCGCCCTTACCCACTGCCCAAGAGAGGTTCGCTCCGCCTGAGACGGCGAGGAATGTTCCGCCCGCGGCGAGGAAGAAGCCGCCGAAAAGGGCGATGAACGTTGCGCCAGCTGCGGTGAAGAGGGTTCCGCCGCCCACGCCTCAGGTTAAGGACAGGGGGCTATTGGATGAGGCTCTTCCCCCGGAATTCTCGGCTCCCATGCTCACGCCAGAAACTACTCCTCACCAGTACCATCCAGTGCCTGCTCCTCGCCAGTGCCATCCTGTGCCTGCTCCTCGTTTGTGTCCGCCTATCCCCGCACCTCGCAAGAGGGTCCCGTCCAGCCCACCTGAGTTCCCGCTGGTCCCGTCCAGCCCACCTGAGTTCCCGCTGGTCCCGTCCAGCCCACCTGAGTTCCCGCTGGTCCCGTCCAGCCCACCTGAGTTCCCGCTGGTCCCGTCCAGCCGTCCTGAGTTCCCGCTGGTCCCGTCCAGCCGTCCTGAGTTCCCGCTGGTCCAGTCCAGCCGTCCTGAGTTCCCGCTGGTCCCGTCCAGCCCACCTGAGTTCCCGCTGGTCCCGTCCAGCCCACCTGAGTTCCCGCTGGTCCCGTCCAGCCCACCTGAGTTCCCGCTGGTCCCGTCCAGCCCCGCGCCTCCCGTGCGCCCTCTAATGTCCGCGCTACAAGAGCGCCCCTTTGAATCCGCGCTGCAAGAGCGCCCTCAAGTGTCCGCGCCGCAAGAGCGCCCTCAAGTGTCCGCGCCGCAAGAGCGCCCTCAAGTGTCCGCGCCGCAAGAGCGCCCTCAAGAGTCCGCGCCGCAAGAGCGCCCTCAAGAGTCCGCGCTGCAAGAGCGTCCTCAAGAGTCCGCGCTGCAAGAGCGCCCTCCTGCGTCTCCGCTGGTCCCGTCCAGCGCTCCTTCGTCTCCGCTGGTTCTATCCAGCTTCGCGCCTCCCGTGCGCCCTCAAGTGTCTGCCCTGCAAGAGCGCCCTCAAGTGTCTGCGCTGCAAGAGCGCCCTCAAGTGTCTGCGCTGCAAGAGCGTCCTCAAGAGTCCGCGCTGCAAGAGCGCCCTCCTGCGTCTCCGCTGGTCCCGTCCAGCGCTCCTTCGTCTCCACTGGTTCTATCCAGCTTCGCGCCTTCCGTGCGCCCTCAAGTGTCTGCGCTGCAAGAGCGCCCTCAAAGGTCCGCGCCGCAAGAGCGCCCTCAAGAGTCCGCGCCGCAAGAGCGCCCTCAAGAGTCCGCGCCGCAGGAGCGCCCTCAAGAGTCCGCGCCGCAAGAGCGCCCTCAAGAGTCCGCACCGCAAGAGCGTCCTCAAGAGTCCGCGCTGCAAGAGCGCCCTCCTGCGTCTCCGCTGGTCCCGTCCAGCGCTCCTTCGTCTCCGCTGGTTCTATCCAGCTTCGCGCCTCCCGTGCGCCCTCAAGTGTCTGCGCTGCAAGACACTTATCTGGTTCACTAGTTAAACCAGCACCTAACAAACCTGACCCACCATGGAAATAGCTAGTCTAAGCTGTTTTCCCCCAAGGTTTTTCATAGAATTCCAGTCTCATGAGAAAATTTAACTATTTTACAAGATGGTGGTTTAGTGTGAATTCGCATGTGAATCAAAACATATGATTTTTTTTTAAAACAATGAAGCATTAAGATCCACCCCAAAATAACCATCAATGTGGCCTAATTCACCGAAATGTAAAATAGTTACAAATTAAGATTGCGTTAAAGAATCTTAGTTGTTATCAGATGTCTTTATATGAAATTGCTATAAAGTTACGAAAATAAAGTAATATACATTATTATCCTGTCATTTAAGCTATTCCTGTTTTATATCTACTATATTCAGAGGAACAATCACAGCAAATGGTAACACTTTAGTTCAGGGACCAATTCTCACTATTAAGTAGCATAGCTTATTAGCATGCATATTACTAGCATATTGACTGTTTATTAGCACTTATCAAGCATATATTAATGTTTTATTCTGCATGACCATATTCTAGATTCTTCAATCCTATAACCCACCTAAACTTAACAGCTAGCTACCTTACTAACTATTCATAACCAGCAAAAGTCGTAGGTAATAGTTTTTCAAAGTAAACATTTAACAATAATTTTACTATGAGCATTAATGACCTTAATAAAACGTTTGTTCATATTTCTACTCTGAGAAAGCTTATTCAAACATTTTATAACATATAAATATGAATATGTGTGCCAGGTCTTCAGGAAGAACAAAAGAAGGAAAGCACCTGGTCCAGACGGTGTGCCACCAACCTGCCTGTGCTGAGCAGCTGGCCCCCATCTTCACACAGATCTTCAACAGATCACTGGAGCTGTGTGAAGTCCCCTCATGCTTCAAACGCTCCACCATCATCCCCGTCCCAAAGAAACACAAAATTACTGGACTTAATGACTACAGACCTGTGGCCCTAACGTCTGTAGCCATGAAATCATTTGAAAGACTGGTTTTGGCTCATCTGAAGGACATCACTGGACCCTTACTGGACCCCCTGCAGTTTGCCTACAGAGCAAACAGGTCTGTGGATGATGCAGTCAACATGGGACAGACCAGGGACTTATGTGAGGATCCTGTTTGTGGACTTCAGCTCTGCTTTTAACTCCATTATCCCGGAAACCCTTCAAAATAAACTAACTCAGCTCTCCGTCCCCACCTCCGTCTGCCAGTGGATCAACAGCTTCCTGACAGACAGACAGCAGTTAGTAAAGCTCGGCAAATTCACATCCAGCACTCGAACCATCAGCACTGGAGCTCCTCAGGGCTGCGTACTCTCCCCACTGCTCTTCTCCCTCTACACCAACGACTGCACATCTAAAGACCCCTCTGTCAAGCTCCTGAAGTTCGCAGACGACACCACACTGATCGGCCTCATCCAGGACGGTGACGAGTCTGCTTACAGACAGGAGGTTAAGGAGCTGGCTGTCTGGTGCAGTCTCAACAACCTGGAGCTTAACACGCTCAAAACTGTGGAGATGATCGTAGACTTCAGGAGAAACCCCCCTGCTCTCCCCCCACTCACCATCATGAACAGCACTGTGACTGCAGTGGAGTCATTCAGATTCCTGGGCACCACCATCTCTCAGGACCTGAAGTGGGATATTCACATTAACTCCATTGTCAGGAAGGCCCAGCAGAGGTTGTACTTTCTTCGCCAGCTGAGGAAGTTCAACCTGCCACAGGACTTACTGAAACAGTTCTACTCTGCCATCATTGAATCCATCCTCTGCACCTCAATAACTGTCTGGTTCAGCTCAGCTACCAAATCTGACCTCAAAAGACTACGGAGGGTAGTCCGGACTGCTGAGCGAATCATTGGTACAACCCTCCCCACTCTCCAAGAACTGTACTCATCCAGAGTGAGCAAAAGGGCTGGTAAAATCCCTCTGGACCCCTCACATCCAGCACACTCCCTCTTTGAACTGGTGCCGTCTGGTCGACGCTACAGAGCTCTGTGCACCAGGAAAGCTTCTAGGAAAACGTCTTAACCAACACTGGAGTGTCTCAAACACATGTGAACTGCAACACTAGTATGTTTCTATCACTACAGTCAAAGAGTAAAAGCCACATGAAGTAAAATGAAAAAGAAGAAAAGAAACAACACACCAAATGACCTACTGAACCTGTTTGTTATGTGTATGAGAACATCCAGCAGGACATTCAGGAAAGCACAACAGTGTCAAAGTCACGGATAAGAAGAAATAAAAGAAAAATGAATAAGCAAGAGAGAGCGAAATGAACTCTAATCTTTTTTCTTTGTTGAAGTTTCTGCACCCCAAAACGCTGAAACTGAGAAAACAGCCAAACACAGCAGGCTCATGTGACTGACACACACATATTCAGACCCACGCTGTGAAATCTCAGCTCACTCCAAGACAGCCTGTATTTCCAAAGCTGGTCAAAGTTTAGGCATTCCAGTGTATTAAGCTTTCTTTCTTTTACACTTTCCTGTCTAAGTACTCTTTATCTATTTATTGCACCTATGACGCAAATGTAATTTACCGGGATAGCATGAAGGTAGATTACGCAACACATGCCAAACTGAATTTCTAAATCTAAAAGGAAGCACCAAGAAAACACTACATTATTAAGTCACTACTAAAACAAACCTTTTTGCATAATCATTACATGTGGTCATTCGAAACAGATGACCATTTACACCTGATATTAACATGCATGTTAGAGAGTTTTTGCACATATGGTCTTTTCTGAACTTGGTACTAGTTGTTGCTGTGACTTTATGTTGTAAGTCATGAAAAAACAAGCCAAGCGCATTTGAAAACAGTCTTGTATGAGTCAGCGTGAAATATGGACACGAGAGGAGGGGGAAACAAGACACAGGACTGACATTACGTCCCCCTCCGGAAGGCGTGTCCTCACGCCATACACCATCCAATGGGGATGGGGGGGGGGTCACTCTGGAGGCCTCCAGGGATCAGGGGGCAGGGCTACCGGCCTCCAGAGCGGGGCCCGTTCCGGGAGCCACGGCGGGACAGGAGACACGGGAGGCCATGGCGGGACAGGGGACTCGGGAGACCACAGCCTTATTTTTTCGGGTAGCCACGGCAGGTAAACGGGTTCTGTGGCCTTGGCCCTCAGCCCGGCCGTGACCCTATAGCCCCCCCCCCCCCCCCCCCCCCCCCCCCCCAAAAAAAAATATTTTCTTGGGGAAGTTCCCCTCTGGGGGCCACAGAGGAGGAGCGGGTACTAGCGGGTGTTTAGATGGCGGGGTCATTTGGGGGCGCTCAGCAGGCGTAGACACTAGAGGGCGCTCTGGAGGAACAGGCTCTGTGAGGCGCGCTCTGGGGGCACTTGGGCGCTCTGGGGCGCTCTGGAGGCATTTGGGGGCGCTCAGGCAGCGCGGACTCTTGGGGGCGCTCGGGCAGCGCGGACTCTCGGGGGCTTTCTTGCAGCGCGGAGCTGGACGGAACCAGCGGAGACGCAGGAGGGCACTTGCGAGGAGCAGGCACTGGGGGGCACTTGCGAGGAGCAGACACTGGAGGGCACTTGAGAGGGGCCGGCGCAGACACTTGGGGGCGCTCTTGAAGCGCAGACACTTGGGGGCGCTCTTGAAGCGCGGAGCTGGACGGGACCAGCGGAGACGCAGGAGAGCTGGAGCAGGGACTGGAGGGCACTCGGGCAGCGCAGATACGTGGGGGCGGATTCGTGGGAGCCGCGAACAGCGGCGGGCTCGGAAGAGCCGCGGACAACGGCGAGCTGGCTCGGGCCCGGACGCTTCCCAGACACCGGTAGATCCCCTCTCTCCAACTCAGGCCGGTAGTGTCAGGGAAACGAGGAGGCGAGGAACATCTTGAATACTCAGACCTTTATTTACAAAGCTCAGGGATCGCTGGAGATACAGCTACACACAGGTTGACGTTATGACGATCAGACTGGACACAGAGGCAGGGAAACACAGGGCTTAAGAGGCTAGGGACTAATTAACTAATGAAGACAGGGAACGAGGACAGGAACAGAAAGGCCAAATATGGACAAGAGAGGAAGGGGAAACAAGACACAGGACTGACACATCTGGGATGTACTCAAAGTAACAAATGGTAAATGTAATGGATTTAAAGTATGGCAGCAGTGAAACAAACCAAGACGAGAAGTTGAGTAGAGTGGGTGAGGACAGGCCTTCTGTTCTTTATACTTTGGTGATGATGGTATTTGGTTTAATGTGGTTAATAAAGGAAGATACCTGTATCTGAAGGGAATATTAATTTAGTCTCAGACTACATCTGCTGTTGCTGCTGCTGCATAGCAAGTGTGTGTGTGTGTGTGTGTGTGTGCGTGTGTGTGTGTCTGTTCTGTTGTGTGTTCCAGCATTCCAACCTGTCTGTTGTTCCTGTTCTATTCATCCTCAGTGGGACTCTTCCATCCATTGTCCAAATTCCAAGTTTTCATGTAAAGGACCTTTCATGTAAATGATCAGCCTGCTGCATATATTGCTTCATGATTGAACTAGATTAATCAATCTAGTGCTGAAATTCATTGATCAATGGAGGCCATATCCAATAGTTCTTAAAAACGTTTAACTGTTACAAGCAAAAAAAAAAACACACACACAAAATGCAATTTACAGAGAATATGAAAATGGATAAGTTTTGTAAATCCCAGTGCTTGATTTGGAAAATTATACAGTGTTTGAAATTTAATCTTACACATATGTATAGACTACATGAAACTAAAATAACCCTGACCATAACATAGCCCTCTCTGACCTAAATGTTTAAAAACTTTCCATGAGCCTAAAATATAGTAAATAGCTGCCAAATTAACTAGATTCAAACTCATTCCAACCACAGTCACAGTCTTTCCAACCACTGAACACATTTGCATGCATTTAAGCTTTGATTTATCAGCTTTGTTTTGCATTAAAGCATAAAAGACCGTTACAAAAGCATGACAAAACAGGCCCATTTCTACATGTCGCTTATTGGTTTAATCTATTACTACCTTGCTTGTTCCCATCTGTCCTGGGTAATGTGGCGTGAAGAATCCAAATCCATACAACGTATTGATACACACCAGGCACTCCATAGATGGCTCTAAATACCAGGCTATGACCCAGTCACATATTGTTCAGGGCAGTAAAACATTCCTTTAATGGATGGCAGACAGACATGACAGCAGTGTTTACTGCACAGCCCACTGGGTTCTTTCCAATCTGAACCATTCTGAAAGCACCTAAGGCAATGTTACGCATTAGCTAAATTAAAAGTTTTGTTCATGAATAACTAATGGGCATGTTAAGAATAGACTAGGTTAAACTAAAAAAAGATTACCAATTAAGTTATTCCAGAGGACATTTTTCTTATTCCTATGCTGTTCTTTTTGATAGCATGAGATATAGGACATGCTTGATTATAAGGAAGAGTAAACAGCTATAAAATGAACGTGTTTAGGTAATTTGGTCTTGGACGAGAAATGTTTGACTTCATATTAAGATCTCTGACTGTTGATGGCAGACCTTTGTATTTTGGCATCTCTGAGCACAGTTCGAGACATCGAGATGTCTTTTCAAACTCTAAAGGAGACATATGTGATTAATGAGGCCTTTTTCTCAGGAAAAACATCTAAGAATCCAAAGACTTCAACAAAAGACTCAATTTGCTCTCCACGTGATCTTATTGCTGTCTAGAAGAAACAAGTCAGATACTCCAAATATTAAATTTCTGAGAGAGAGAGAGAGAGAGAGAGAGAGAGATAATCAGTATTATTTGAGTTTGTTTCCCTGTAGTATGTATCTGATTGTAGTATGTATGTATCTGCAGTAAAATGCGTTTAAAAGATAAAGGACAGACCATGGAAGCTGGGTAAAAGAGCAATGCTGTCCTGCCAGTGATAAAGAGAGAATTATGTAACTGGCCCACCAACAGGCGCTTTGGTGATGTTACCACAGCAATGCTACAAGCATCACCCACATTTACAAGACACACACTTACATAGAGGTTTCAAGCTCGAATAGAGAGGCTGCTCTTGAAGATCAAACAGTACTTCTATATAAAAATATATATTAAAAAATCCCTAATTGCTTGACAATAAACACTGCCAATCTTTGATTTAGTTTTTTTGTAAAATGTGGTAAATGAGCTTCTCTGTTGATTTTCTAACATCTGCTAAAGACATACTAGTATAAAATTTTTTACCATTCACAATTCAGTATTATTTGCCAGGAGATTTCTTTGTTGAAGTATCATGAAGAATGAAGAAACCTGGGTAAGCCACTTCTCGAATCTTTTAAGTAATGCAGCCTACAAAAAGCCTTATACAACAAACTACTTCTTTTGGAGTCACCTATCAAAGACTACTAGAATCTAGATTCTCCAGTTAAACTGCCTAAATTATGAGACAAATATTGACCCTGAAATCCCAAGAAGCACCATCCTAAATTAAATGATCAAATACAGAAGCTACATATTTACATTAACCATTCTAAAACTTGCAGGCCTATTTCCCGACATCTGGAACCAGGGCTTCCTTACTCCAATTCATACAACCTGAATTACGGAAATGTTGGGACGTTTTTTAAATGTGAATAAAATGAAACCTAAAAGACTTTCAAATCACATGAGCCAATATTTTATTCACAATAGAACAGGGGTGTCAAACTCAGCTCCTGGAGAGTTTAGATGCAACCCTAATTAAACACACCTGATCCAGCTAATCATGTTATTTGAACCATTGAACAGTACATAACATCATCAAAAGATACAGAGAAACCGGAGAAATCTCTGGGCGTAAGGGACAAGGTCGTAGACCTTTGTTGGATGCCCGTGGTCTTTGGGCCCTCAGACGACACTGCATCACTCATCGGCAGGATTCTGTCATTGACATTACTAAATGGGCCCAGGAATACTTCCAGAAACCACTGTTTCTGGAACCACCATTTGCAGATGCCAACTAAAGTTCTATCGTGCAAAAAGGAAGCCATATGTGAACTTGGTCCAAAAGCGCCATCGTTCTGTGTGGCAAGGCTCATTTAAAATGGACTGTTTCAAAGTGGAAAAGTGTTCTATGTTTAGACGAGTCCAAACGCCATGTCCTCCGGGCTAAAGATGAGGGAGACCTTCCTGTGTGTTATCAGCATTCAGTTCAAAAGCCAACATCTCTAATGGTATGGGGGTGCATAAGTGCATACAGTATGGGCAGCTTGCATGATTTGGAAGGCACTATGAATGCTGAAAGGTATTTAAAAGTTTTAGAGTAACATATGCTCCCCTCCAGGCGACATCTATTTCAGGGAAGGCCTTGTGTATTTCACGAGGACAATGCTGCTGAAACCACATATTGCATCTATTACAACAGCATGGCTTCATAGTAGAAGAGTCCGGGTGCTGAATTGGCCTGCCTGCAGTCCAGATCTTTCACCTATAGAGAACATTTCAACTATAGAGAACAAACGAAAAATACATCAAGAAGACCACAAACTCTTCATAAGCTGGAAACCTATATCAGGCAAGAATGGGACCAAATTCCAACACCAAAACTCCAGAAACTCATAAATTTGATGCTCAGACACCTTCAAAGTGTTTTGAAAAGAAGAGGAGATGCTACACCATGGTAAACTTGCCCCCATCCCAACTATTTTCAGACCTGTAGCAAGCATTAAATTTGAAATTAGCTCATTTTGTGCATGAAATGGTACAATTTCTCAGTTTAAACATTTGTTATGTAGTCTATGTTCTATTGTGAGTAAAATATTTTCTCATGTGATTTGAAATTCTTTTAGTTTTCATTTTATTCAAATTTGAAAAATGTCCAAAATTTCTTGAATTTGGGTTGTAATATCAGAGACAAATCTGACCCCAGCAACAACTGTGGTATAGCCTATGTGTAAAAAGTAACCAAGGGAAACTTTTTTGCATCATTGTGTTTTGCTTAAACAGCAGATTCTTCCACTTTCTCACTCACAAATAAATTTTGAGTAAATGCCAAGATATTGCATATCAGATGTTATACTCTCCACATACTCTAATTGACAAGCAAATCAACCAGAACAAGTAGAATCTTGTCATGCTTTGTATCTTTTGACATAATTTGGCATGAAGAACTTTTACTTCAGTTGACTGTGGCATTGGAGGAAAACCATGATATCGTCAAATCAATACACAAACAACAAATTTGCGTTAAATTGGTGACAAACAGACAGATTTCTGCCCTCAGAGTCATGGATTAAGTCCCATGCTATTCAATATATACATCAATGAACTAATGAGGGCTCTGGAACAGTCTTACTCTACTAGACATTGAAGTCAAATGTCTCCTGTTTTCCTATGATCTGGTGCCAATGTCAACCAAAACAAAAGGGTTACAGCAGTATCTTCCTGCACATTCGGTCAGACATGGGCTTTGACAGTTAACACCAAAAAGAGAAAAATAATGATATTATGAAAAAGACACAGTTGCCAAGAACAACATCATAACTTCAAATTAGACAACGTCCTTGGAGCCCATTCAAAACTACACATACCTCGGTATAAACAGGAAACTTTGACAAGGCTGTGAACCCGTGAGACGAAGCAAAATTAGTTTTTTACTCTATGAAAAATATCAAAATTGACCTTGGTTCTAGAACCCATCCTGCTCTGTGGATTTGAGGTCTACTGTGGTCCACTGACTTACCAAGAATTCATTAAATTGTCAAACATCCACAGAGAATCTGCTGCCAGAATATGCTATAAGAATCTCCAAATTATGCCTGCAGAGCAGAATTAGTACTGCACCCACTAATTATTAAAACTGAAAAATAAGAGTCCTTAAATTTTAAAAAATGTATTTATTTATTTATGCTGACCGCAGGGAGAAGCCTCTTCAGCCCGCTGGTCTTAAGCCTGTGGTCTGGTCTCCTGCAGTCTTCGTTATCAAGATTGCAAGATTTTCAGAATGTAGCTGCAAGGCTTCTGACTGGGTCTAAAAAAAGAGGGACCATATCTCCCTTGTTTTAGCATCCCTTCGCTGGCTTCTGGTTAAATTCAGGGGTGATTTTAAAATCATTAATTTTGTATATAAGGAGCTGTTCGTCTGTGCACCAAGGTGCCACTGTGATGCTACAAATCAAAGGGTGATTGGGCCTTTTATTGTGGCTGGGCCCAAGCTTTGGAATAGTCTTCCCTGTGAGGTCTACTCCTTCATTGGATATTTTTAAGTCTACTTTTAAATCCTATTTTTATTCTTTAGCTTTTAGATGTCTGTAGCTGTTGTTTTTATTGTCTAGACCTGCTTGTGCACACTGTATAACATTTTGGATCTATCTTTATTGTGTTTCAATGTGCTTTATAAATTATTATTTTGTTTACTAGGATGAGAGTTGCTGAAATCGCGTTTGGTCTCGTACTGTATCGTGTATCTTGTCAGTGTGTGCACTTGCTTGGCCATTTGTAGTTGATAAACAGGAAAGTGGGTCCAGCTGAATTGAAATGATCATTTGTTAGATTGGTATAATAAAGGTTATTATACCGCGGCAGCGGTCGCGGCAGTCGTCGTGTGAAGCCCTCTTAGTGTGAAGACCAAAGAGTGTAAAGACCATCGACTCTACCGTGCGACTCCACCGGGCAGGGACACCGGCAAGGGATAGTAGTAGCTTTTTATTTAATTTTTTCATTGATATGTTTATTATTGAAATGTTGTTGTTATATGCATGTGTTAATTTTATTTAATTTCTTTATTTTCTTAAATATGTGGGTAGATAGTATTTATAGAGTTGTAACTTTTTAGTTTTAGTTACTTTTTCTTATTTGTAAGTCGCTTTGGACAAAAGCGTCTGCTAAATGACAAAAGTAAAAAGTAAAAGTAAGTTATAAATGTTGTTGTTGCTGACACACCAAACTGAAATCATACAACTAGTGGCGACATGATAAATGTTCACATGCCAGGACTCAAACTCGGGACACCCAAAGAGTAAGGGCACTATATGTTGGTGCGTTGCCCATGAAGCTATTGATGCCGACAATGATGGCCCAACTTTGGCCACAATCACAATCTTTAGAGCTGACTTTACAATCCAAAACATGTCCAACTAAACCCCAGAATAAAATGCCATTTAGATCAAATCAGTTTCTTTTAAAACACAAAAAGAAAAATATCTAAAACACTGGACAGAAGCAACTCAACAAGTAAATCAGAATGTGATCTGAAAGAAGTCTTGACAATATACAGACTCTTAACATGCAGAAAATGCTTTGGCAGTGTACGTAACTTGAATCTTGAACATAGCTTAAGACTAAAACAAAAACATTACATCTGTCATATTGAAAACAGTGGGGTTAAATTAAAATGATTACAGCAATAAAGCAGTTTTGGTTCATAAGTGCATGTGCTGTTGAAGCTAAGCTAGCTTATGGTGTGTCAGCATCACATGGCAGTGCTGTCTGGAAGGGTGAACACTCACAACAAACAACCAAATCAGGCATCCAAAGGGAACAGAAGAAGATAAAGCCTCCCTGGGCATGACTGCCAAGCATTCTCTCTCTCAATCTCTGAAAGGGGATTGTCCAAAGGCTAAAGGAGCCGGACTGGCTACCTCTATTGGCCTCCCTTGCTTAATTCCTGTTTATAAATTGCATGGTTAGCGAGTGCCAATCCAGTTACATCACAGAAAACCCAGATTCTGCTGTATCCCAAACTGCACTTGACTGCAATCAAACGCATGCAAGGACATGTTGTGACAGTGATGTTTGTCCCCAGGCAAGACAGATAGTAGAACAGAGTTACATCACATAACCCAGTATGTATCCAACAACTCTTTCACACAATTCACTGTCCCCAGTTCCTATCCAAACTGAAAGAGGCATCTACCTCTGACCCCAGACCTGTCCTTACTAGAGTCTCACCATCAATATTATAGGCTCAGACAGCTACCCAAACCTGCCCTTACACAGTCATCCTCGATTCAGACTTTAGCATAGAATCTGGTCCACTTTCCATATTCTGGTAAAAACCCAATTAACTTAAAAGATTCAATCAGCGTTGTTTTATGTTCTGGAGAAAGCGCGCACATGTGTCTTGGTACTTTACAAAATGACGGAAGACGGTAACTTTGGCTATGTGTGGCTAAGTTGAGCCACTGATGTCACATGGACTGTTTTAACAATGTCCTTACTATGTTTCTGGACCTAGGAACATTTAACATTGTGTTGCTATGCAGGGTCAGAGAGCTCTCCGATTTTATCAAAAATATCTTAATTTGTGTTCCAAAGATGAACGGAGGTCTTACAGGTTTGGAACGACATGAGGGTGAGTAATTAGTGACAGAATTTTCCTTTTGAGGTGAACTAACCCTTTCAGCCCACAATACAGAACAAAAGCTCTGTTGCCAAGTCAGTTTCATTGTGACTTTAACCCCGGTTTCACAGACACAAATTAAACCTAAAACAATGTAAGTCTGAGCTGTTTGAACTGAAAGAAACTTGCACTGACTGTTTTTAAAATATATCAGTGCCTTTGTTTTTTTTTTTTTTTTTTTTTTTTTTTTTTTTTTTTTTTTCAAGACACATTTATAAAAAATACTTAAATGTCCTATTTAAACTACTGCATAATCATGGCTTAGTCTAAGCCCTGTTTGTGAAACCAGGCCTAAAATTACTATTTCCCCTGGACTGATTTAAACTTGTACAACCTGAGTCTCAGAAACTAAGTAAAGCCAGCCAATCACATTTGAACCTGCTGTTTTAAGAGAGCTACTGCACTTTTTGCATTCCATATGCATCAGGTGGTGGGTATGCTGCCAGAGGCTGAATGATGAGCCCAGACATGTGACCCAAAAGTTATATCTCATTGGTTGGTAAATTTCGATTGCAATTTTTCATTGCAACACCAAAGAAAAAAAAAGTTTTGTTCTCAGAAAAACACTTATGTGAAAGCACAATAATATCCTGCTGCATACACCATGCAAATCTGAGCATATCAATAAATGAAGTGAACATTGTGTGTGTGTGTGTGTGTGTGTGTGACCTTTTCTCTAGTTGATGGGAAGAAAAACATTAGAGCTGGTAATCCTTCACTTATTCTTTGACCTCCTTAAAAAGTATGCCAAAACACTTACATTCATTGAAGTTCTCTCTTATTCTTGGGGACCTATCAATCAGTCAAAGTCTGTGCTCATCCAAACCTGTGATATGTCATTCATTATCAGCAGCGGTATGCTTTTAAAGATAGGCACAAACAGTTTAAGATGGAAACATTGACTCCAATTCCTATGACCTTAAGGGTGTCAGCATATTCGAATATGGGATGTGATTATGACCTTTTTTTCTGAGAAGGAGATAAACACATAGGCTATACGTGCACTTATTCCACATCTTTGCAGTTAAAGATTCATTCAATGCTGAAAGCTTTGTGTTCTCTGAACCCTAGTTATCTTAAACAAGGTTTTGAATCACTGACAGCAGTCTGAATTGTAATGAGGGGCTGGTGCAGGCTGGTACAGACCAAACTGATACAGCCCATGCAAATGAATGATTCGCCGATGTCATCAGGGTCCTGAAAGGGCAACCTATTTCTGATGTCAATGCATAACACAGCCACATGAAATGCTTACTCACCCTCATGTCGCTCCAAACCAGTAATAATTTCTTTGTAAACAAGAGGGGAAATGTTGAAGCACACTTTTTGCCACTTTGATTTGTTATTTGTTACTTTAGCATAATAAATTAATATGAGCTCTGTCTGCAAACAGAGTAAGAATCTTTCAGAATATGCGATTTTGATTCATTTCTATTTTTGATGACAGTAGCTACTAATACACACCTCAATTTTAATAATCTACTAATACTGAGTCACCGTAGTTTTATTCATAGAACAAAAAGTTTTATTCATTTTTTCCCCCAAAATGTTTCTTGTTAAACATATTCATTCAAACAACAACACAAATCCTCATTGTTTTAGTTTAAGTTATGATGTATATCACTGGCTATATAATGTAAGTGTTGCTACTTTTTGTTATTAGCTTGTACCATAGTTATCTATATACTTCAAAACAGTAGCTTTAGTTTAGTTTAATCACTGTACTTTACATTATGCCTAGCTTGTAGCTTGGCAAACTAGCAGCTACGGAAATGTGTGTCATAACCTTACTTGTTTTTATTTGTCATCTGGGAATGCGAACAGGTTGACAGTGCCTGGATCTCCAGTACCCCTAAACAGAATATAGAAATCCAGATGGTAATAAGACTAATAGACACACGGGTCACAGGCCCACTGCCAACTATTTAGAGCCTTTTATTTTGATAACATCACACCCTTGATGCAAGCATCTGTTGGTGGAAATGTTGACCTCATGGACACACAAAAGACATGCATGCAGAGCTCACGGCATGACAGGAACGGAGAGAAAAATAGACAGATGATTAGCGAGGGGTATAGCAAGAGGAAAAGAGATGGATTTCTGCAACATGACACACAACCACCCACATATAACCCGTAACTTTATCACACCCAAGTATTTCTCTCCTGTAAACATCCAAAGTGTGGCAGACGTTCAGAGTACCCTCCATGGAAATACAGCCCCAATGCTCAACAAAATAACAGAACTACCTGACAAAAACATATTGTGGTGGGACCATTGTACATTGATATTTATATGGTACTGAATGATTATCACATGGACTACCATTGTAAATACTAAAGTTACTACTTTGAAATTAGTTCCTTGTCTAGACCAATAGATTTGCATTAGCAGATTTCACTTTATATTGGAATTAACAGATTTAAATGTTACTAGAACATGCAAAAGTGCTGAAAAAGTAAGTAATGAAAAACACTTACATTTTAAGATAATTAATTGGACTGCACACTGTATAGTGCATCATAGACATGCACGTGTACACTTAAAGTTGGCATGAACAAAATTCAAAACTCACGTACAGTATTAGAGTGGGAAACCTCAGGAACTGAATCACAAAAATCGGTATTCTTATGACAAGTGGTTGGAATGAAGTGGTTAAAAAAATAAGAGGGCTTAATAACCAAATCCAAAATCCTCATTGGAAGATCATGTGCATTGTATCAGACTAATGTGCACTAATCATAAGTCATGCAATATAAGTCTATTAAAAGCGTATCTGTTGAAGGAACAGTTAGTCTGAACCTTGCTACTTCAGAACAGCACAATCAGCTGAAATAATATTTGCCTACGGTGACCGGTCACGTTGTATTAAAGCAGATAATTTTCTCTTTTGTTTGATTCACCTCTAACTCAAACAGCAGTCAGCCTGCTGCTGTCTAATAAAAAGGAAATTCTAATAATCTTAGTTTGCGTATGTGCACAGAACACCCAAGTAATTTTAATGACATAAAGAAAAATGGGTAAAAAGTGCAAGAAATAAGAAAAGATTAAGAGAGAGAGCTTGTAGAGTGACCTGTAATAGGACTAGAGTTGGCGCTGACTAACAGAACCATACACAGAAGAAACTCCGCCCCTTCTCTCCCAGCCTATAACAGCCCACTATGGAGCCCGAGTCCAGAAACAGATGAGTGTTCTTCCTGCCACTACCGCTCTGGACACCCTCTGGCCTTCTGTGTCGACCTGTTTTTAACCTCTGCTTACTGGATACTGTCTTTTGGATACCTTTTCTCACTTCTTTGACACTTTCGCATGGATTACTGATTTAAAAATGCATTCCCAGCTGCTGTTGGATGAATTCAGCCATGGTAAGTTACCTGTTCTTACCTGACCTCACTTGTTTGAACCTTGCTGCTTAATTTGTAACACTTACTAATAAGGTGACACTTATAACACCGCTGACTAAGTTTCAGAGACCTTTTTTCCTGGTGTCCTTCTCTGTCTGAGGACATTTAATATAGACACTGAATGTTTCTGTGATTTATGATGACAGGTTGGGAAGGGTCCCAGAAACGGTGCACACACACAGCTTCAGGATAGGTCCTGGCATGGCTCACTTGTGCATAGCGAAGCTTCAAATCTCTCATAATCAGAAGTGCATCAGTGACCCCTAAACCAGCACAGTTACAATTTACAGCACAGCTTCATTGGAACATCATTAAGTGAATAGATATAATGTAATTATAGGGCACATAAATCAACTGTTTGGTAAGAAGAGCGCTGATTCCCCAATAAAACTCTAGACAGCATGTTCTCACAAGCAGTAAACAGAATGTACAGGCGTCCAGCAAAGAGAGTCGTGAGAGGGTGTAGGAGGCTCATTGGACCGTAATAACTGGCTCACTGGATTATGTAAACTATAGATCATGGAACATTCCTCTACGGCTTTACGGTTTTGATCAGTAGTTTCTCAGTGACGTCTGCGACAACTAAGATAAATCTCTCTGCAGGATGGAGGTGTCAATCATCTGAATGTTATGTAATTAACTGTGATGGTGTCAAGTGGATGCCTGCTGGTTAATAATATGGGCTGCTTTCACAATGCTTGCAGGTTGACGCCAAGCAGCCGTGACCCAGGAACTATAGAGTGACTGGTCATTGTGCCCTTGATCAGCAACTCATGATTTCCCCCAAGGGAGCTCCTGTACTGGAAGATGTTTTGCATATAAAAAGCATGTTAAATGGTGTGTAAATGCTTAAAACATTACACATTTATTTTGGTACTGTGTTCATATTGTGGATGGATAATCTTGGCTGTGTGATTCGTCTAAATAAGTTCACATTTTGTCTGGTAGCTTCCAAAGGTGAAAAGGCAAAACCTCATGTGTGATTTCTATGAAATGTTGTCATTTTATAAATGTTAGGTTGTGAAAGTGGGTTGTGAGCGTTTGTTTAAGATGGTCTGGTGATAGAGAGGGTAATAAACCTCAATGTCTGACGTGTGTGAGGGATTGACACACCTCAGCTGTTACCCAACACCTACTGTTCTCCTTCCACATGCTAGACACAAAGTCCACATTATCACACCACTAGCTTGTGTTTATATTTATCCTTATTCAAATGAATCCCTCTGCAATCACAAAGGTTTGCATGGGTCACGCAAGTGTTTTATGGGTTGATCTGGGCTTCTAGAGTGGCTGACCTATAAGATGTTAAGCGTGAAACAGGGCTGTGTGAAACTCTTCCATCATAAAATTTTAATAACCAGTAACACTATACGTCTCCGCGTTACACAACATTGCTATCTAGATGGGTAACCTCTTAATAGTCCCACATATGAATAGCTTGCACCTTATATTAGACTTGAATATTTATTATACCCACACAAAATGATGAAAAAAAAGACGCAGAATGTACATTTTCCCTTTTCCATACACTGACTGGAGTGCTCAAGCAGTGTTATTTTATTATCGTTGATATACTATTCTAGTTTTTGTTAATATTTTGAATTATACTTTTATTTAGACATTTTCTGTTTTTAATTGAACTTTTTACTAGCCTAGTTTTTTTTATATGTATATAGTTTATTATTTTTTTATTTATTTAGTTATCTTAGTACTTTAAATTAAACTAAAGTAAAATATTGGCTTGGCAGCTAGTTGAAATAAAATAAGTTAAATATATTTTATGTTTTCAAATATATTGTTAATATTTGTTTTGTCTCCAAAAAAGAAAAAAAAAAGTTCAAAAATGATTAATGGCAGCTTTTTCAGAATGATGGTTTACAAAGCTGAGGACTTAGAGTACACTCTAAAAAAAACATGCTGGGTTGTTTCAACCCAACTTTGGGTCAAATATGGACTAACCCAGGTGTTTTTACATTCAATTTTTAATCCAAAAATTGGGTTAGTCCATATTTGACCCAAAATTGGGTTGAAACAATCCAGCATTTTATTTTATTAGCCTAAGTGATTGATAATTAATATAAAATCCATAATAAACATTATAGGCCTATTTTGTATTTATAATGTTACAGCAATCTATAAAATGTTTTCTGCTGGGATATAGGAGTATATAAAACGTGTGATATGATGAGTATGGCTCACACATGGCAGTGCGATGGTGTTATAAAGCGCAGTCGTAGTGCGGCATAGACGCGAGCGCACGGGGATTCACATGCGCGCTTCTGCTGATGATGCTGCGCCGCATCCATCCATTCATTCAGCGCTGGCGCAGGACATACAGTCCTGATTATTCCGCTCCGCCTCATGCAGCTCAGTTTAGCTACATTCAGTGTGTTTAAACACGTGTTGGTTACCAAATCCGCCTGGAAGCTTGTGAGCATCATGGTTTTCAGACAGCTCGTCTGCGGCGATGTTGCAGCATCATCATGCGTCCTCTGCTCATAACCATATGAAGACACTCGGATAATAACCATAACGTGCTTTCTGGAAATAACGGGGACGGAACAGGGAGGGAGAGACTAATCGACCCAAATGCAGTGAGTAGTGCTGGATCAGAACATGCTGTCTGTACATCAGATAAGAACCTATGAAGGATGTTGTTGTTAGGCATGGGTAGTTTAGTCGATGATGTTGTTGTGATTGTGACGATGGACAAATAAATAAATTAACAAAGTACACAAGTAGCCTAAGTAAACCCTGAAAGTTCAAGATACAAATTACATCACCGCAGACCCTGCGTTATAAATCAGCATCTGGAATTAATCCGCCCTGAAGCAAATAAGAGTAGGTTATGTAACACCCTGCAGCAGGTTCTCTCCTAATTTAGAAGAATATTACACAAAATGCACTTGTGATAACTGTAGGATACAGATTATTACAAATATTGTTCAGGGAAACCTGTCTGAACACATTATTTTTGTAATTCCATTTGATGCCTTAGTGAGCAGAAATATAATAATAATAATAATAATATAGCTTAAACTAGCCTATGTATAACAATGAATTTTATTGTTGAGTTTTGAGATGTTTTTGAATATTTTTAAAAGAATGCCTGCGCTATTCAAATATAAATCAAGCTTATTATTATAAAATATGTAATGCTTAAAATAATTAGGCCTATGCTAAAAAAATGTTTAAAATATTTAGTTATACACTAGTTTTGTGAAAAAAATAAATAAATTAAAACAAAAATTGTTGTATTTTTATGTGCTGTTGGTGAACTTTAAAAAATCATTTACCTAATTATTAGTTGATTTCACAATTCAGTGTGCACTGTTATAAATTAAAGTACAAATAAATTAAAACAGTGAATATAGCAATAAAAGTTCTCATAGCAATAAAAGAAGCGAGGAGTGCAAAGAGCATTCAATGCGCATGCGTAGCTTCATAGAGCAGCTCTTCACGCGGATAGAAATAGAAGCGCGCAGTGCGCATGCGCAGCAGCGCTTACTCACTGTGCTTCAACACAAGAGCTTCACACGGCAGTTTGCGAGTGGCGCATACAAACCTGACCAAGAACGGTTAGGAATAAAATATACATGACACCCGTGAGAAGAGTAAGTACATGTTTACTGTCTATGCTTTCTATATGAGCCTGTCTGGGGGTGTAAATGTGGCTGTTTGGATAGGTTAAAGGGTTTATTTTAACGGAAAAGGGCGGCGTGATGATCAGCCGTGGCACAATAACCTTCTTTGTTCAGGTAACGCGTTGAAGCGCCTTAAAACATCAAGATTTAACGCGTAAATCATTAGATGACACTGTTTACTCATATATAAGACATTAGTATGGTTATTAAGAGTTTTATTTAACCATCACCTCGGTTATGAATCTTTTTAAAACACGGTTTTAAGGTGACTTGATGTTTATGTGAATCCTGTCGTTATTTATTGTTCCTTTTATTTTAACATCAGTTTTATATCAGGGTTCCTATTGTTTTTATTGTGTTATTGATTCTATTTATAGTGGTTTGAATTGAAGCATTGTTTTGACTCCGAGCCGGTTCAGTTTTAGCTTTAGCATGTAGCCCGAAGGCAAAATGGAGGACCGAAAATGACCAATAAAACCATAAAAACACATCCGGATTACCCGTAAACTTTACAGGACTGCAATATAAACAATTCACCTATATACAACACGATAGTTTATTAGTTTGCCTCGTTATTGTATTTTATTCATCAAATCCTCACTATTTACTTTAATATTTAATTATTAACTACTTGCTTTAGTTATTTCTGGACAGTCTTAATATATTTAGTTTTTGAGTGTTGAATGTTGCAGTGAACATTGTCGTTGTTGTGTTTAATGGAGTTTATGTGGTAGATCCAAAACATATAGTTGGTTTGTGTTTATTAACTAACACTTTCACTTTATCATTGTTTATATATGACTTCTAGGCGTCGGTTTAATATCAGTATTATGACCGATTCAGTGTTTGTTTGCTCCCTCCTTCAGTTAACAAAATGGTCGACCATCATTTCCCTCTCAAACTACTGCAACGTGGCTGAATCGCCCCTAACCTTTGTGTCTTTAGACACCGGCTGGGAAAGCCCGTGTCAATCCATTGCATGCGTGTTCGGATCACTGCGGTGTGTTTTACAGTCTGAGGAGGAGAAACAGGAACCCATGACATCAGATCGTGTAGATGCGTCAGAGTTGGGGTTCATGAACAATAACACAGGAAGCATTGCCCAAGGAGGGCTGTCATGAGTGTATAAGCGTTTTACCGGAGAACTGAATAAGGGGTCCTCTGTATTCTTTTGTGTAGGCTACTTGTGGACTTTTTTTAAATGAGTATGTTACATTAAGATTATTTTACACTGTTTTCAGTATCCTTTATACAGTTGAGCACTGCTCAGATTCATTACATTTTCAATGTCTTCTCCTTAGAAAAGAGAGAGCATATTTATGAAGTGCTCAGTGAATGGATTCTAATTCGAGTTTTGCTCTTCCGACTTGCTAATCAGTTGTGTTTCTGCTCTGTTTTGCAGGGTATCCCAGTGTAAAATGGAGGATAGTTTTGATTGCGACTGCGGTGAGCTGGAGCCGCCTGATCACTGAGAAGAAATCGTCTCTCTGAGATCATCATCCCTTTTGGTTTCCCCACATCAGGTGCTTTGAACAGGAAAAAGGAAGAAAAAAAAAAGATTTAGTCAATTTACTTGGACCGTTAGTAATGCTGCTGCTCAGGGCCAGTCATACACTGAAAATTTCTGCACTGTGACTATGATTTTATAGGTAGTGACTTTTTTCAGTTACGTTCAGAGATATTTGATTGGCCTCCAAATTCATTCCATTTAACATTGAAATTAAAAGAAAAATCTCCCACAAAATACAATTTAAAAAGCTGCTAAAAAGTGCTGTGGATGATGACCGCATATCTTGGCAACATATCCGAATCAGTTGCAAGCATCTCAGAATACGCTGTAACAGTCGTTTCGAGGGAAACGCTCAAGTCTTCATAGGCTTGAGTGTTTGTCTCGTCTTTTTTGCTAAGTTAGGTTTGCTTTTCTCAATTAGCTCTAGTAGTTGCAACTTAAGATCAGCTGCATATAAGTTAAATCGAAATCCTTCCTGCTATAATATCTGCACAGAGCTGCTCTTGTAGACCGCAAAATGGCAGAGAAATTTGAAAGCCTTATGAACATTCATGGCTTTGACTTGGGCCCTCGTTACATGGACCTAAAGCCTCTGGGCTATGGGGGCAACGGACTGGTCTTTTCCGCTGTCGACACCGATTGTGACAAGAGGGTCGCCGTGAAAAAGATTGTCTTAACCGACCCTCAGAGCGTCAAACACGCACTGCGCGAAATCAAGATCATTCGCAGGCTCGATCACGACAACATCGTGAAGGTGTTTGAAACGCTGGGGCCCAGTGGCCGGAGGCTCACGGAGGACGTGAGCTCTCTGACGGAGGTCAACTCTGTGTACATCGTACAGGAGTACATGGAAACCGACCTCTGTAAAGTACTGGAACAGGGCTTGTTGTCCGAGGATCATGCACGGCTGTTCATGTACCAACTGCTGCGAGGACTCAAATACATCCACTCTGCAAACGTGCTTCACCGAGACCTGAAGCCTGCCAACCTCTTCGTCAACACTGAGGACTTGGTACTGAAAATAGGGGACTTTGGACTCGCCCGTATCATGGACCCCCACTATTCCCATAAGGTATCTATTTTTTTTTTTTTTCTCATATTTATCTTTTTCAGTGTTTGATGTCTGTTTCATCTCATTGACAACCATCCAGATGGCTTTTTTGATTGTGTTTGGCTGAGCTATGAATGAGATTTCCTTCCATTCACTAATTCGACGTATCATAGGAAATAAACAGTAGTGCCACATTCCTTGAAATGACACCTCTGACTTCCTGTTTCTGTGACACCCTTTCCTGTATGGTAACATCCAGTATAGTTTCTGCATATCCGGTTGTACATGTCTTGTGTATTTTGAAAGGACTCTCCAGAAATAGTAAGAAAGAACGGCACAGCTGTTCCTTTGTGAATCAAGAGTTGAATACCCAGTGTTTCTTCATATCCTGAATGGGAAATCTGAATAAGTTTCTTAATTCTGCTGTTGACTTTTCTGTTAAGGTTCTCTCATTGCTTCCTGAACAGTTCAGTTTTGTGTGTGGTTTTGCAAGTATGTTGTGGAGAGGTGATTTCACTGGCTGATGTTAGGAGATGTGGCTGGATCCAAGCGTACACGTGTCTCAAATTTATAATAGTTTCTTTTGTGTTGGCTCGCATGATCCATATTCCAGCCAGATCTTCTCTCACACATGTATACAGATGCCTCCTTCAGAGCCTTTTAGAGAGAGAGAGCTGTTCCTGCTTGAGGTCTATGAATAGCTGCTGTCGCTCCCCCGCACATACTCTGCTGGTCTGGGTTTGTTCTACAAGGAACAAGACAATTGTGAGATGATATGCTCTGGTCCTGTAATTACGGAGGCAACTGCTTTACTGACGTGTGACAACTTGCTTATGTTTGAGGATGGAAGGTTTGAGAAATCAGACTAGCTGACCATGTCTACATGGGTATAAGTTTTTTTTTTTTTTTTTTTTAATTGTCATAAATCTCATGAAAACAAGTCATTAGTCACAGTTTAATGTTTATTTCAGCATTGACTCTGAGTAGAAACATAATTATCATTAAAAAGGTTGTATAAACTTCCTTTTGTACAGTTTAAACAGTTAAAACTTGCTTATTAAATTTGATTAGTTATTTAATAAACTTTATTTTTGGTTTTCAGCTTAATGAAAACATGTTCTTTTCCCACTGTTCTCTTGGAAGCATGCTCAGTTTTGCCATTTAAGTTTGTTTTTAGTAAACTTGCACAGTAGTTTAACCAGCTCATTAATTTTGATTCACAAAGCACAGCGGATTTCAGAATGTAGGTCATGAAACTCATGATGATTTTACCCTTCTGTGAATGATTTGTTCCTTGTGTTGTAATCTTGTATGGAGTCTCTCTTCTTTACGTTCCAGAAATGCAGCTATCTTTAATAGCTGAACTTGTTTGTCTGTTTCCCGTAGTGCTCCAATAATTTTTAGACACGCACAGATATAAGGGAATTGTGGATATTCCGATTACGGTGTTGAAATGACACACAATTCTGATCAAAAGAGGCACATGTAACTCATTTGCGCATACACAGTCAGAATACAACTAGATTTACATATTAGGAAAGTTCATGTTTATGTAAACACGATTGCTAATTCTCCAGAAAATGTCACTATTTTGTAAAGAGGTTGACTCTTACACTGCTTCTTTCCAATCCTTCTTTTTTTTTTCGTGTCTGTCTCTCTCTTTGCTGCAGACTATTGTCAAACTGCTGTGTGCTCACTTTTGCTGACCTGTTTAAGCGGTTTGGTGCATTGATAGATGGAGAACGGGATTGTGTGTGTGATGCCTCTGTGAAACGACCCTTTTCTGCAGTCAGCACTTCAGTGGTGGTTTATGGAGGTTTGTGGGAAGCAAACCTCAGCCACTTCACTGTCTCTAGTTTTATATTCATTAACTTTTTTTTTTCCTGATGCATCGGTTTTTTTCTGTTGCGTTCCCTAGAATATATGTATTTCTACAAGATTTAAGAAATAGTTGAAACACCCTTTTTTTTTTTTTTTTTTTTTTTTGAAACCCTAAATTGTGACACTCTTGCATTATATACAAAAGATGGCTCTCGTTTTGTTTAAAAGACAATCTATTCTTGCTTGTGTCATGACCATAGCAGACGTCAGATGTGGCTGGATGCTACAACATGAAGGGCCTTGTCAGTGAGTGAAGGCAATCCAGTAAAGTCTTTAAAATGGCCTGCATCCAGTAAGACAGGGCTTCTGTCCATGCAAATGGGGTCATTTTTGAAGGGCTAACTATGATCTAGCTTCAAGCTATAATTCAGACAGGCTGTTGTTTAAGCACTAAACATAAGGTAAGGCTCTGTGGCTGAAAAATCATTGTTTGGAACATGGCAGTACTAGTCAGGGCTGGGAGAAAGTGTAATTGGGCAATGTTTAAACGAGGTTTCTCAGACCTAGAGAGGTAATGATTCATCCGTGACTGGAAGCTTTAATTTGAACCCCTCCACATTCAGAACAAGCCTTGTGTATGGAAGAAAGCAATGGGATTTGTGTTTGGTTTATTCTGTAATTTTAAAGGTCATTTTATTTGGTCTTTTTGTTCTTGCAACATTTTCAAAAGAGAACTTGCTGTACCAAAGGCAAATAATCTTTTAAATGGGACATTTTCTCACCGTTTTGATAATTCAGTATTGCATGGACATGAGCTTTTTACCATACCCTGGTGAGCTGCATTAATTTCTACATGCATGGGCAGCATCCTAACTGTAACAGAACCTCACAAGTCTCTAATTTGAAACGCTCTACATGGCAAGGTATTCTGTTTGTTATACAGAAGTGTACAGGGACTCGGCTCAATTAATTTTGGAGTTTGGCCGTTTACCCCAATACACTTTACTTGTGAAGTACTGCATACAGATTATTCAACAACAGCAGCATTCATTTACATGTTTTACAAGTCTTAAAGGTACAGTAGCAAAAAAAAGGCCAGTTCAATTCTAAGGGCAAAACAGAAAGAAAATCAAGTAAAGCTAGGTTCTGCTCTCGATTAGTAAACCTCAGAGAAGAAAAAATGTATAATTGTAGAACATGGGCTTTTAAAGTATTGTGAGAGGGATCCTGTGTTGAAGGGCAGCTGCTTATTTTTAGAGGGTCTTTTTATCTTGAGCTGCTCTGCTCTAGAAATCCGACCCAGTCTGAGGAATGTTTGGAATTCACGTGCAAAGCGGATCAACCCCCTTCTTCCCTTCCCCCTCTCTTCTCTTCTCTTTGTCTGTGTTTGGCTGAGCTCTCTGGATTCTGGTTTTCCTCCAAGTCCTGCTTTTGATGCTTGCGTGTGTCATTGGGTTCAGACTTGTTCTGCCTCGTCTCTGCAGCCGTTTGAGGTTTTGGAGTTTTTGTGAAGTTACCAGAGGCTGTTTTTCCCCCCGTTGAGCTGCAAAGGGTCTCCTCTGTTCGTTGTGTGTATGTTAAATGTGGTGACTGGAGACTGTGTTTCTTGTACACAGGGGACTTTTAGAGGCATAAACTGGGCCTGGAGTGTTTCTCACTCCTCTCAGCCGTCTTTCTCACATTGACTCATGAGAGAAGCTCTGAAACCAGCCTGAACTGACTCCATCACTAGACTTTGACCTACTTTTGTGGCCTCGGATCACCTTAGAACAGAAATGGAAGATTATTTGTTTTTTAAATATTCACCCTGCGTTCTCATGAAAGAGCAAAAAGGAAGGAGATGCTAATTCCTTTTGTGAAGAGATTTTTTTCAGTTTACGTGGTAATGCGGTAGTAATGCTTGCCTTAGCAAACGCAGATAAATATGAGCTGTGATGGAGTCCGTCAATTCTGTCTGACATTTAAACGTCCTGCTGGTTGGTTTGGAGCGCTCACGTTTTGCATGTCATCTGCCACCTCACGCCACCAGCGAGGGTGGATTTATTTAACATTCAAATGAGTTTCCTAAAATGTGTCATGACTGGTTAGGTTTGACTCCTCCTCGAGAATCATTTATGCAGACGTTTGTGTTTCACTGACCTTATTAAGACTCTTTCGTCAATTTCTGAATGAGCACATGCTGTTCTCTAGGAATATAACAATTCGATCAACTCAGGTTATAAATGAAAAAGTGTCCTTTTATTATTCCTTCTACAAAATGCTGCATATTTCTTCTTGAAATTGAAATTTAAAAAAAAAAACTAAATTGAAATTTTAAAACAACCCCCTAATCAAATAAATAAAACAAAGGAAATCTCTTGATATAAACGAACTAAGGCTTTTCTATAATTTGAATTAGAGGCAACCACTGTATTTTAATCAAGATCCAAACAAAGATGCTGCAAGTAGTTTTTAATCTAAATGAGAATTAGAATTTAGAATTTTATACTGCAAACTGGACTGTTCTAGGACTCCAACCACGTGCAAAATGAGTTGCTTACCTGTAAGTATTCAGTGCCACGCTTTACTCTGAAACAGGCAATTATCATTTATTTGATAGTTCACTCAAAAATGAAAGTTGTCAATTTACTCACTCTCATGTTGTCACAAGCCTGTATAAGTTTCTTTCTTATGTTGAACACAAAAGATATTTTGAAGAACCAAACAGTTGTTGGTCCCCATTGACTTCCATAGTAGGTAAAGAAATGGTAGTCAATGGGGACCATCAACTGTTTGATAACCAGCATTCTTCAAAATATCATTTGTTCAACATAAAAACTCGGGTAAATACAGGTTTAGAAAAACATGAGGGTGAGTAAATGACAATTTACTTTTTTTTTTTAAGTGAAGTCACGTTTATTTATATAGTGCTTTTAACAATACAGATTGTGTCAGACAGCTTTACAATATAGTTTAATCACATTTAATCCTTTAGCAGGATCTTTTTTTTATGTAGTCTTTGAGTAGAATGTGATCTGAATGTTGGTAATATGCTTCCAGGTAATCTGCTCTCATTGCATTATGTAACCCTGCACCAGACCTTTTACGCAGAAACTGACTGATGTTTGTTTTGTAATCCTTTTAAGTTGGTGTTCTTCAAAGCATCTTGCTGTTTTAAGAGGGAGTGAAAGGACACTGAGGTCAGGTCGTGATTGTGTGAAATGATTTCAGTCTGTCAGGCTCTGATGGTATTTGCTGCTCCTGAGAAGGTTTTTCAATGGCCAATTGTGAACATATGGTCTGCTGTAATCTGATTTTAACAGCTTGACACATACCCTGAAAAGAACACGACCATGGAGTCAAAAATAGCCCTCACACTGAACTGTTGGGAAAATTCTGGCCTCAAGAACCACTAGACTTTGTTTGTTTTGGCCACTGGATGTGTACACTGAGTTTGTGTGAGGGTCTTTAGTATGAACGGTGACCCATACGAGCAGGTTGATGTCACTGACTTGTCCACTGTCGTGTCAGGCACGTGATGGATTATCCTGATTCTTTGTCCAGACGAACTGTTTATCTCTTGGTCTGTCTGTCCATTTGTCTCATCCTTTAGTCATTGTCTCTCTGTTTGTCCTTCAGATGCTTCTTGAAGCAAGTTTTGTATCTTAGGGTACAGCTGTCTTTTCAACTAAAGGCTAGATGTGAACCTGGGCCATGTGTTGGAGCTGGTAGCCCTGCTTTAGTCAGGAATTTCTAGTACAGCTGTCCTGAGTGTTTGTGGTGCATGACCTCATCAATGGATGAGATGAGATGAGCAACGTGAAGTATTAAATGCTCAAGCAGTAGGGGGTCTTATCACAATATATGTGAATTACAGTTTCTGCATGCCTTTTAAAGGATGTTTTGTAACTGCAGTGTTATTGCCAAGGATCTTTGTGTGACACTGGTTGTAAGAAATGTTCTCTATCTTCCTTAGGGGCATCTGTCTGAGGGACTGGTCACTAAATGGTATCGTTCTCCTCGTCTGCTCCTTTCCCCAAATAACTACACCAAAGCCATTGACATGTGGGCTGCAGGGTGCATCTTTGCTGAAATGCTGACTGGAAAAACTCTCTTTGCAGGTATTCAAGTGTGTGTGTGTGTATGTCTAAAGTCCTATAATATTGTATTATAACAGTTCGTCTTTTTTTTTTTGTTAATTTCTTTGTCACACTATCTTATCTTGTACATACAATGATCAGGTAGCTAAAAGTCATTTCCTGTATTCTTAGTGTATTCTAAAACTAGGACAAGGTGTTTTATTTCCGCTCTTTTGTAGTAGTAAAAGAGAGAAGCTGTTTCTATGAACTCAAACCTTTTGGAAACTAGGGCAGAACTGTTTTAATGCAATTTAGTGGATGCAAGTTTAGGCACAGCTGGTTTACAGGGTTGCCACTTCCATGGAAATATCTGAATTTAATTGTGAGTTCAGTTCTCTATAAATTTATTTTAACAAGTGCTTATCCAGTAATCCTGTACAAATGGGAGCGTCATGGAAATTCATTATTCAAATGGTGTTGGGACCCTGAGATTAATATTAACTGTCAGCCTTGCCAAACTCAAACATGCACACTAACTAGGCCAGTTTCTTTGAGTATACAAATGTCTCTTGTGCCAAATATTGGCAGTGCAATTTCCTTGACACAGTTTCTGAATCAAGCATTTGTATTTGTGCGCAGGAGCTCACGAGCTGGAACAGATGCAGCTGATTCTGGAATCCATTCCGGTAGTCCATGAGGAAGACAGACTGGAGCTCCAAAGTGTAATACCTGTCTTTATCAAGAACGACATGTCAGAACCACACACGCCGCTCGCCAAGTTATTGCCTGGAGTCAGCCCTGAGGGTTAGTTGCACAAGAATTTTTGCAGAATACATGCAATTCATAGAAACTTCATTTTATGGACACTTAAATTCATGGAAATTGCATACCATTTTCTCTTGCGCACTCCCTTCCCTTTACCCAGCAGCAGTCCATAGGATTGTGTCTTGTTTTTTTTTTTGAGAATTATCTCCGTTTTGCTACTCATACTAAAGCGGAGTTGGCAGTCTAAATCTCATATTGTTCATTTGTTCACTGTAGCCTTGGATTTCCTGGAGAAGATCTTGACGTTTAATCCCATGGACCGGCTCACTGCGGAAGAGGCTCTTGCTCACCCGTACATGAACGATTACTCCTTCCCTCTAGATGAGCCAGTGTCCTTGCACCCCTTCCACATCGAGGATGAGGTGGATGACATCTTGCTCATGGATGAGAGCCACAGTCACATCTACAACTGGGACAGGTGAGCCTCACTTAATGGTGAAAATTCCTTTTTGGGAAGTTGGTTCACCTGGCTGCCATCTTGCCAATGCCATAATTTTGTTTTTCCTTCACTCTGTAGGTACCATGAAAGTCAGTTCTCTGATCAAGACTGGCACCTGCACAGCACCCATGAACTGGAAGATGTGCAGCGTGATCCTCGAGCGATGTCAGATGTCACGGACGAGGAGGAGGTGCAGATCGATCCAAGAAAATACATGGATGGGGAGTGTGAGAAGTTCCTAGAGGATCCATCATTCGATCTTCCACCAGAGCACTCGTGGCAACAGGAAGATCACCATGAGAACAAATACTGCGACCAGGAGTGCAGCTACACTTGCAACTACAAAGCTGTGTCCCCATCCTACCTGGACAATCTGATCTGGAGGGACAGTGAGGTGAACCACTACTATGAGCCCAAACTCATCATTGACATCTCCAACTGGAAAGAGCAGCAAAGCAAAGAGAAGAACGACAAAAAAGGCAAGACCAAGTGTGAGAAGAATGGATTGGTCAAGGCCCAGATCGCCCTGCAAGAGGCGTCTCAGAACCACTGCGTTGCCGAGAAGGATCGCGAACAGGAAAAACACCAGAGCCACAACCAGGGCTTCGACTTTGATTCGTTTATCGCCAGCACCATCAAAATGAGCCTTCAGCCAGAATCCGACGACATTGACCTCCTGAATGAGTTGAATACATCCGTTTCCCAGCTGGACACCCGTGCTCCTTGCGGCTCCATGTCGAAGTCCATCAGTCAGGAGAAAGAAGAGAAGTGTCTAGTCAACCTGGCGCAGCTCGGCGTCCGAGCACCCTGTCCTTGGGAGAGTTTCACGGACAGCGACGTTACCGAGAGCAGCCTAATCGACGAGGCTTGCTGGGACGTCCGCAAAGACGAGCAGCTCCAGAAGGAGAACAGCGGCTGCCAGAGCAGTTACTTAGACCGCCTCTTCAACAAGCGGGAGGAGGTAGATTCCGAGATCCCCGAACCTGTCGAGGAGTCCACACCGGAGGATGACTTCATATCCTGCGGCGGCGAGATAGTCTTTAACATGCAGCTGGAGTCTCTGGCCATTCCGGGGTTCGAGGGAGCGGCTGACATTCCTCTGAAGTCCATCCAGGCCACGTTAACGCCCTCTGCTGTTAAGCGCTCCCCACAAATCGCCCATAAAACCTACAGCAGCATTTTCAAGCATTTAAATTAAACAATCCACCCCGTTCAAGCAGAGTCCAGCTTATTTTTTATAGAGTTATGTATTTCTGTACTTGAATCATTTTTTTTATCTTTTTACATATGGTTACTTTTAAGGAAAATTTCTTTTTTTTTTTTTTTTTTTTTTATCTGTGGATTAAATATAAGTTAATTCAGTTCATAAATTCATCCAAAGTGCTGGACTGTGCTCCTAAACATGAAATATGTTTTTGGCCTCTAATTTTCATTTTCAACTCTGATATATATATATTTAAAAAGAAACTAACGCCATGACATTTGCACACAGTGTACTGTAGATTCAGAAACATTAGGGAAAGACAGAGGAACAACTTAAGTAGTGAAATAGATGGTTTATCCATTTGCAAGCAAAGGAATAGAGAAAAAGAGGGCGGAAATTATGCACTAACCGTGTGGGAGACACCGCCACTGACATCATAATGTGACCTTCTGACTGACAGCCAATAGGACTGACACAAGCAGTGCGTCTTGGCCTTTCTCTTCCTTTTTTTTAATTAAGGCTAATGTATTTATTTGACCTTTTCCACCTCATTTCCATTTAAAAGCAAAGTCTTGTTGTTATTTTGTTCATACTGTAAACTTCCTCAAACGTGATGCCAGCACAGCAAACATTAACCGTAGGTTTGCGATGCGTTAACTGTAGGTTCGTAAAGGCGTTATCTACCTCAAGGTAACAGCAGAAGGTTCTGTCTCCCAACTGTAGTGCTTTAAATAAACACTTGCCCTTTCATCGATGTTTTACTTTTACATTTTGCATTTGCCATAGTGAAGTGTTAAGATCATTTATTTATTTTTAGCAGATGTGAGATATTTATTTGAAGAACGTTGTAATTTTTCAATGTGAGGCATTGGACTTCCATTCTGGTCTGTTTTGGCACTCTGTGTTTGTTTAGCTGTGGATGATCACTCATCCGTTTGAGTTGTACAGAAATTCATTACGTTCTCCCAAGTTCAACCATTTGTTTTCATGAGGATTCACCTTAAGGATTTTATTTTATTTTTTACTTGTAGGTGCTTTGTACGAGTGGAATACTGCTTTATGGCATTTTATGCGCCTAAAAGTCTTAATTTTTTTTCATAAATATAAATATTGTTAGAAACTCTGCATGGAAGAAAACCAATGGAAGGTACATTTAAAATTAAGTTAATGGTGAAGTATATTGTATAAGTCATTAATTTGATTTTAATTGTATGTTTTTATGAAAAACATATTTTTTCCAAGCGAGCATGATTGAATTAGGTTCAGATATAGCATGTAGAAAGTTTTTTTTTTTTTTTTTTTTGGTTAATTTTGCCTTTAAATGCTGGTTTCATTCTGTTATCATTGGTTTCACTGTAAAATAACATCAATAAAATGGCCAGCAAGTGTATCACTGTTATCTGTCTGTTTTTTGAGTGGGAAAATACACATGGGCAAAATTCAGAAAAGCCGTTTCCCTCTGTTAGTTCACACTTGTTGATATAACCAGTCGTTGTTATTTGCTGCAGGTTTGTGGAATGTTTCATAAGCTTGTTCTAGTACCAATAACACCATCACAGGATGTGATCTAAAAGATGTTCCATTTTTTTTTTAATCTCCCAATGTTTTCTTATACACAAGGACATGGAAACAACTAAGGTCATAAATACTAATCGGATGCAAACTATTGTGGCCCAGGGGCCTGTACCATGATGGTGGCTGAACAAACTCCGTTACAGGAGTAGTTTTGAGTTGAGAACCAAACCAGTCCAATCCAGCTTTGTTGGTACCATTAAGCTGATCAACAACTTTGTCAACTCAGGCTTGATACTGAGTTAATGGGAGCACGTGCACATGAAAGTATGACCTCATTAATGAACAGAAACTGATTCACTTCTCGTGAGAGAGTCCGTGCGATTCACAAAGATTAAACAATATGAAGAATTTAAACATTTACACAGCAAGATAAAACGATCTATCCTTGAAAGAGCAAAGCCTAAAGAAAACATCTTGCCGTGTAAGTGCAAGTAGAAGTTGTAAAATTAGTTTTTAGAGTTTATAATATAGGTATAAAACACTTAAATCGAAGCTCATATGTAGTCATGTTTAAAGCTACTGATTCTAAAAATTATATTGCATATTATCTATGTTTACATTAATAAACATAAAAGAAGATAAATTACTATTAAACTAAGCTGGCTTGTGGAATGGATTAAGGGTATAATAATGATATAATTATACAAATAATCATCTCTAAATATCAGACAGATATTATCTTTAAAAATGTTTTACTGTGTAGCGTCCTTTAATTTGGTGTAAGAGAAATTGGGGGAGTGGCTTTATTGCATCGAGATGCGTCACTTTGCTTGAATCTGATTGGTCAAATTTCGGTTTGAGCTCTCTAAACCAGAATATAACCTGGCCTGGAGCAGGTTAGCTGTGGAGCATAAGTTACTATGACAATGAACACAGCTAAAAGCCAAGCCACTTTCATGGTACGTAAAACCCAGAGTCGGCACAAACTAAACCGAAACTTACCTGGCTAGTGAGCTAACCCAGCTTCATGGTACAGACCCCTGGTCCCTCCAGTCCAGTGGAAACGGATTACTATGACAGTAGCTGGTTACTGCAAACCACATGCTATGAAAGATGCTGTCAAGCTGAACTCTCACTTTCTGAAGTCTGATAGAGTGGACTGGACAAGGACTATTTAAAATGAACCAGTGAAGACAAAAGTGAAAGAACTCGAACATCTAAAGTAAACTGATTTCTTATTAGATTGAGATTGCCAACAAATGTCCACATATATTTCACAGCCACTATCACAGGATCACATTTACTGTTCCATTAATAAAGAGCCCTGTTGCAAATGATATGATAGATTATCATTTGTATGATTTCAGAGTTGCTCTTAAAGTGTTTGTTGACCATCCATAGCAACGGATGTTTTGGAGTCTGCCTTGATGCCAGGCTCAGATTTTGTGACCCTGGGCCAGAGGAACTCCCTTCACTGATGGGGTCACTCTTGGGCAGGGGTTGAAACACAATCTCCCTGAGAAGGCTGTAATTTGCCCACTACCATAACAGCAAATATGATCTTACACAGAATGTTAATCTTGTCTCTTCATTAGAAATGTGAGGACAAGGGAACCAGTGAATCTGGTGTTGTAGAAGCCTACAGTTTACTGTGATTATATTCCGTTTCTAATTTCTCACTCAAATTGTGCTGCAGACATGAATGATACATCAAATCATGCAGATTGTTTTGAAAAGGTGTGCTTTTACTTTTCTGTGTTTTAAGTGTCAAAATGATTTGCAATTTATATAGAGACCAGAATATCTTAGTGGAATAGACTTTCCGCTAGGGAACACAAAACACCTTAGCAGCTATAGCAATCCACTAAAACCACAGGAAAAGTGCATGAAAAGTTCACATATACCATCTATGAATGTAACAAACTAATAAGCTGTCTAAAATCAATATGCACAAATAAAACTTGAGCTGCTTATAAGATCTAAATGGAGACTATTCCCACCAGAGCTCAGCTGAAGAGCTGTGAGTTTCAGGATAATAAGCCTCCTTGCATCCTTTTGTTCGGTTCCTTAGGAACATCAGCCACAACATAAGTGTGGTTACCATGTCCCCACTGCCTGGAGGGAGTTCAGTTCCTCTAGACACACATTAATCAGTTGGTTTCTTCAACCTGGGTCCTTTAGAGATGTTGACCTGAATTCCAGCCCGTGGAGAAACAGGTTTCCATGCACTCTGAACATACTACTCTAAAAGCCCATGTTTATAGGGAAAATTGTTTTCATTTACACAGTATTTTTTTTTTAATTTCTTGATGGTATGAGTTGCAATGACATTTTAGTGCCACTTTAATATTACAAAGTGTACGATTTTGAGAACAAGTCTAGAGCAGTACCTCTCAAACCTAGACCCATTAACATGCTTTTACAAATATGAGCGTTGACGTAGATTTAAGCATATGCACACTCTAAGATCAAATCTGAGCGTATGCACGCTTTATAAATGAGGCCCCTGGTTTCTGTCTTGACTCAGAGTCTCGACTACAACTGCATGGTGTTAAAACGCTGCAGCAGCAAGTGGTGCTTGGCTGTGCATTTGCCTACACGACTTGAGGGTGATGATATGTAGTTGCTAATGGATTCTGAGTGGTTTTTAGCATGTAGCTAACATGTTCTGAATAAAATTAATTTATTGGCAACAAACTCTAGTTGCTTCTCTAAGCAATAGCACCACCTTTTCTATCAAACCCTATGATTTGAGATACAGTGGGGGAAAAAATATTTTATTATTATCATTATTTTAAATGATCAGTCTATAATTTTAATGGTAGGTTTATTTGAACAGTGAGAGAACAGTTCCTCTTTCTTGTAGTTGGTCACCAGGTTTGAAGGTGGGGATGGTGTTCTTGTGGTCATAGGCAGCATTCCTCCTCCTCCAAACACTGCGAGTTGAGCTGATGCCAAAGAGATTGATTTTGGTCTCATCTGACCACAACACTTTCTCCCAGTCCTCCTCTGAATCATTGGCAAACTTCAGATGGGCCTGTACATGTGCTTTCTTGAGCAGGAGGACCTTGCGGGCGCTGCAGGATTTCAGTCCTTCACAGCATAGTGTGTTACCAATTGTTTTCTTGGTGACTATGGTCCCAGCTGCCTTGAGATCATTGACAAGATCCTCCCATGTAGTTCTGGGCTGATTCCTAAGCGTTCTCATGATCACTGAAACTCCACGAGGTGAGATCTTGCATGGAGCCCCAGACTGAGGGAGATTGACAGTTATTTTGTGTTTCTTCCATTTGCGAATAATCGCACCAACTGTTGACACCTTCTTACCAAGCTATTTGGCGATGGTCTTGTAGCCCATTCCAGCCTTAGGTCTACAATCTTGTCCCTGACATCCTTGGACAGCTCTTTGGTCTTGGCGATGGTGGAGAGTTTGGAATCTGATTGACTGATTGCTTCTGTGGACAGGTTGTCTTTTATACAGGTAACAAACTGAGATTAGGAGCACTCCCTTTAAGAGAGTGCTCCTAATATCAGGTCCTTACCTGTACAAAATACACCTGGGAGCCAGAAATCTTGCTGATTGATAGGGATCAAATACTTATCTCACTCATTAAAATGAAAATCAGTTTATAGTTTTTTTGAAAAGCATTTTTCTGGATTTTTTTTGTTGTTATTCTGTCTCTCACTGTTCAAATAAACCTACCATTAAAATTATAGACTGATCATTTCTTTGTCAGTGGGTAAACGTACAAAATCAGCAGGGGATCAAATCATTTTTTCCCGTATCAAAGCGTATCCTTTAACAATATATTTACTACCTTTCTTGGGCTTGAACATGGTAGTTCCATTGCTGTCTATGCAGGGTTTCGCATTTCTTAAAAAATATCTTAATTTGTGTTCAAAAGATGAACGAAGGTCTTATGGGTTTGGAACAACATGAGGGTGAGTAATTAATGGCAGAATTTTCATTTTTGGGTGAACTATCCCTTTAATATTTATAGTTGAGGGTTTGTTCAGATCCTTAACTCCAGTTAAAGGAGTAATCATAGTGATGTTTGCCTTGGCAAACACTGCTAATTCTTTTCAATCACTGAATTTCCCACACCACATTCTTCCAGACTCTCTCTTCATTAGCATTTCCCCTGCTTTGCTATACAGTCATCAACATCAACACTAACAGGCTGTGAATAGTGACAGAAGCATCACCTGCTTCTATTTCCCATGACTGAAAGAGATCCATTACAGCTAACCAACAGAGCTCTGCTCCTCTCGGCTGTGACCTCCGGTGAACTCAACCCATGCTTTGCTTTTTACTGTGCGTGTCATATCCAAACCAGGTTTTTGTAATTCGCACACGAGCCGAGTGACCCTCACTGATAGTCCCAGTCAAACTGTCAGATGGCATTAGGATAAAAATAATGGCTGTAGAGCTGAGTGACCAAAAGGATAAGCTGCTTTTGAAGGTAGTCAGCTGACAGCAGCTTAATGGAGCACTTGTTTATCTCAAGGTCACAGAAGTTCATTTTCACAGATTGCCAGTTACAGCAGTGTATGAGGGAGGAAGCCATTACATACCCCAAAGTGCTCACAGAACCCAGGAAACACAAGAACTTCTAGCAGGCTAGCATAGCCCTAAAGTGGTGTCTGGAGAGCGTCAATGTGGTTTATTGGTGTCATATAAAGTATTTTTAGATCAGCTCAGCTGGCTTTGATAAAGACACTTCACTTTAAATCACACTATCCCTAAATGTGCTATTAATAAACCCGCTTTTTCAAAGTATGTGAACACTTGTTGTGATCACTGTGTACAGAGGATGTTCTGATTCATGCTGCTATATAACCAAGTGTTCCTGGTCTTTATTCCTGGATAAGTTTTTGGTAAATGGTGTTGCTTTCTAGTCAGGAGATGACAACATAAATGAGGGTCCATGCTGAATGAACATCCCAGATAACATCTGATATTTTATACCAATTTTGAATATTCTGTCTTTTCGGTTTTGGAATTTTAATGGATGAGCGGTGTTCAAAGAGGGCTGATATAACAGTCCAACATTACTGGGACTTTTCAATCTTTGTATCACTCCACTTGTTGCGTTTGCACATTTCAGAGAAACTCTAGCTGTGTCTCATTTCTAAGGTTGCATTTGTTGGCCACATACGTCATTAGGAAAGTCTCATTTCAGAAAAGTACTGATTATAAAATGAACTGTTATTCCTCGAGATGCATAAATTATTGTAATTTCTTTCTTACTTTGTGATGTAATGGTTACTTTTCTGAAAAAAGGTGGCCTCGATGACGTATGCAGCCAACAAATGTGACCTCCAGAGACTCAGCATGTTGGTCTGTGCCAGGGGTATCCAATCCAGCTCCAGGAGGGCAAATGTCCAGCAGAGTTTAGCTCTAATCTGCCCCAACACACTTGAGCGTTTCGTAACCCTGAAGACCTACAGGTGTGTTTAATCAGGATTGAGGCTGAACTCTGCAGGATAGTGGTCCTCCAGGAGCAGAATTGGTAGCGCTTGGTCTGTGCATTATTTGTGGGGATTGTTCAGTGATTTTTCAGTTTCTGCAGGTTATAGCTACCACTGGGGCGACTTTATGAGAGAGTCACAGGGTGCGTTCCAAATCGGAAAAATGCTGTCTCCAATGAAGGATACGTCACTGAAAAATCCCAGCCACTAAAACACAGACACAATGTTCCCAATCCTGTTCTTAGATCCTGCAGAGTTTAGCTTCAATCCTGATTAAACACACCTAAACTAATCAAGGTCTTCAAGATTACTGGACACTTCCAGGCAAGTGTGTTGGGGCAGGTAGGAGCTAAATTCAACTGTTTCTTTGTTTCTTTGATACCCCAGAATCCCATGCATTCGATTCCATGATGGCTGAGATAATATATATATATATATAATAAATAAATAAAGTGGTGTCTGAAAGTTGTGGTTGGTGGTTTTCAGTTGCAGTTATTAATTTGTGTCTAAAAGTGTTTTTGAAGAAGTTTGAGAAATTAAAAAAGGAATTTTGTGAGTAACATCCTTGCTCTTCCCTACAGGCTTTACATAATATTCTCTATGTCCTGTGTGTGTGCATAACCTCGGTGAAGTGTTATTGTTCAATGTTAGCAGAAATTAAAACTGAAGCACCATGTTGAGTGGCCCCATTGACGCAATATGATCTTTTGTTTGCTCTTGATGAAGCACTCAGCATTGACATGAAACAGAGAAACACTGAATGTCACGGAAAGAGTATTAAATGAAGGAGAAGATCAGATGCAAGCCAAATCCCTGATCACAGAAGATTATTGTTATATAATTGTACTTCAAATATTAATGTGATATGTGTAAGAACACACGACCCTTCTGTATTTGTCTTTCATTTAATAGACAGGATGAACAAGCGTTCTCCCTCCATAGCTCTTTTCTATTGTGTTGGTAAAAAAGTATTTTAAAGTAAAAATAAACTCTAAATTTATTGTGGCCCTGTTGTTCTAATTAGACACATTTTCCTGGCTCTATAAACTCTTGGATTGAACTCAGTTTCCATCCACTCGTAGGAACATAATGAGGAAACACTTTACGGTTGGCCATGAAACAGTCTCTGAGTAACCTCAAGAGGTTGACAGAGCTTGGTAAACAGGTAATTCAGCACGTGGCGCACCTGTTAGCTCTGAAGTTACTAAGAAGATGACTAACGAATCATTCTCAGGAATCAAAGAACATCCAGACCCACCAAAGCCTTCTCTGCCTCCCACACCTCACATTTATTTATCACTCTTACACTATGAGGAACACTGAATGTGACTACAATAATTACAATAATTACCGCATTATATGGATACAAATCATTATTCAGTGACGATTATTCAGTGAATAATTGGACTGAGAATAACATCCGCCCTAACTCCCTTTGGTGTGTCTAATTGAGAAGTAGCAATGGCCAATTTATGAATGAATGATTGTACTGAGTCAGTTTTTTTTTTAGTGACAGGTAATTCAGATCACAAAAACCAGCTTAAATTATTGGCAACTATCTTATGCATGTATGGCATCTTATGTAGCAACATAGGAGGAATGATTCCTTTTATAATTCTTTTGTGGTGTATTTGAAAATGTATTGTCTTCCTTTTTGGAAAAAGGAAAGCTTCAGTGCTCATTTATTGTACCTGCATGAAAAAGAGCAACTAGCATCTTCTTTTGTGTCCCATGCAAGTCATCCAGGTTTGGAACAATGTGAGTAAATTGTGTCCAAATTATTTTGAGAAGAATCATTCCTTTAAGCAAATGAAGTAAAACAAATTGATAAATTATTTAAAGGTAGCATATTGAAATGATTTGTGGCTGTAGGCACTGTTTGTTTAATATTAGAACGAGGAAGCAACAAATGGGATACTGCTGAGGTTTTTAATCAAAACTCTTACACACAAGAAGCACAAGGTCAAAGGGAGACCGAGCAGATACCAGTCGAGCAGTTCATCTTTCAACAGTAAGCGCCATCCAACTAACCAAATGAAGTGCTTGTATGAAACTCCTAAACAGAAACAACTGATCACGCACATGGAGTTTTGCCTAAAAACACAGCAGTGACCCATTTACAATGTGGGACAATAGTTTGTGGTCTGAGGAATGCATGTTTATCCGGGACTAAAAAGTAATTGGTTGTGAAATCACGCTGTGAATGTTTTCATCCAGCTTGTTAAAATAGATGAACAAATGGAGCAAAATACTGGAAAAGCTCAGAGAAAGTTTTAGAAGAATTTCAATCACAAGAGGTGTGGAACACTCCTTGTAACTTATTGAAAGCTTGAAAATATCATTGATCTATAAATGAAGATTGTACTAAGTGTAGGCTAATGTATTACACTTAATATGTAGTCGTCTGCTAAATGACTACTTACTAAGGGCCAAATAAACACAGTCTCTAAATATAATCTATAACATCGGATTAAACTATAATTCATATGAATAATTACGAATTGAGAAGACACTATACATGTAAATATATGGTATTATATTGAAATAATTAAATACATATATGCTGGAAACCATGACAGAATGAATAGAAATTTCATAGCATTTTATTGAAATAAATTTATTGTGACATTTACTTATGGGTCTGTATAATTTAGCAAGCTACTCGATATGAAACTGTGGAATCTGACTATGAGGCGTGGAGTTCAGGTTATATAATCAGTGAATGTACAAAATGATGCAAGCATCAACACCAAACACACAATAGCATACGACAAGTAAATAAATAATCCAAGCCTCGAAGGCAAACAAAATCTTAAGACATGGCAATAACCAAGCCCAGTAAAGACAATAAAAGATGAAACAATCAGAGATACAGTACAGTAGGTGCTAGCAACACTTCACAAAGAGCATGAGAATTGTGAGACTATAAATAAAGTCAACAGAAACCAGGTGAAAATAATCAGAGTTTCTCCATAGCATTCTAGTGATGGTGCCCTCTTTTGGTGTAACTGCAGATATTATAGACACAGTTGACATCAACTACAAGAATAGCAGCAGACAAGAATAGCCCACTACACATTTCACCTTGACATAGTATGACAATATTTAATATGCATTCAGTACTTAAAAGGCCTAAACATTAGCAGATCTACTAAAATGCATGAGATAATGTTCATAACGCAAAACAAGCATTCGACATTCTACATATCCAAAGAGCAAATATTTACAAATAATGTCAGACTTTGTGTTTTATTGAGTGAGTGACCTCCAGTTATAACCTCAAAAGCTTTAAAGTTATATATTGGGCTTTTACCTTTATTTGAGTAGACAGTTGAGGAGAGACAGGAAGTGAGATGGATCTGGAAAGAACAATGAACCAGGAAAATGAACTCACTGCACTGTACCCATGATGCAATGCACTCCACTTGACCTTTCAGTGTGAATACATGTTACAGTAATAACAGTAAATTATCCATAATTGCATGCAACCAACCCTAAACCAAACCCTAATCCTAACCCTATGTTATTTATAATATTATTAAATGTATAACTACACAATGACAAGTAAAGTGTGACTACATATTCTTATTATTAATTGTTTAAAAATGGCTATACCGTCGCACTATTTAAGTAAACCGTATACAGTGTATAATATAGTACTATAGTATAGTGACTAGAAAGCTATTTCATTCCAAACATACAGCTCTGCTTGTACACTGCACATTTTGGCAAATGTATGTCATTTGTATATTCCATTCATATGGTTTGCATAGTGCTGTGCATTGTGTTATATATATATCAAATAGTATTGCAGAATACTAAGACTAGTGTGGAGCATACTGAACAGGTGGGGATAAACTCACATTCCTTCCACCTCAGCTGCTGTGAAAAGTCACCTTAGTAAACACAGCTAACGCTAACTTCACTCGACCGATCGTGTTTCAGACGAGGTCCCTTCCTTGTTTCACCTTTGATCAATTAGCTTTTTACTTTAAAATATTTCTATACTTTCATTAGTGATTGGTCAATAGCTGCATTTTGTTGTCAGATATAAATGACCACTAAACTGTAAGTGAATAGATTTTCTACATAGCTGTGCTAGTTTCTTTTTCTTCATATTCTTTACATTCCATGTACATTTATTATCTGGTACAATAAGTGGGCATGCATAAGCAGGAGTAAAATAAACCCATTTTAGCACCTGATCAGGATATATATTGTTTAGCACAAAAAAATGTTAATAATATCTTCTGTCTAGTACTTCATCATGATTATTCTGAATTTGCACTCAATCAGAAGAAAGCTCCCACAGTCCTGATCCATGTGTGGATATTAATATCAGTATGAGCTGGCCGATAGAAATGTGTCATGGTCTCAGTCATTCACTATCAGTTACCGGCACGAGTAAATCATCTCACTTTCCTTAACATGTAAGGGCAGGAGCTATGTTTAGTACATCAACATTCTCAAACACATGGGAACAGGTCTTCCACAGAGTCAGTGGGTGTTAAACGTGTCTAAAACAGAGCCTCTGAGCTTTCATTAATAGACACAGACTGTGACAGAGACCTTCACACCAATCACGTACCACACACACAAACACACAGCTCCTGTATGTGCTAAATACCATGTGTATGTGTCTAAATATTACATGGTTTGTGCCGTTTACCACATTCACACAGTAGTATGGGCTTTTCCTATAGACAAAGACTATTATATCACTGCATATGAAGATAAGTGGAAGTGAAGTGAGTTTTACGTCTTATAAATTAAGGTTTTGTGCCCTCTAGTGAGGAACCCAGAGCATGACAGTAGCTGCCGTCAGCCAATAGGAACGGTCTGGTCTGCGGATGTCAGCAAAACACAATGAATTCTGGGATGTAACAGATATCGCAAATAGCCCTTTGTTTCATTCATCTAATGCAATACATTCAAAAAGGTTCAGAAGTTATATTGTTAAGTTCCAAATTTAAAGGAATAGATTATCTTAAAATGTACTCATCCTCAGGCCATTCAGATGTAGATAAGTTTGTTTCTTCATCAGAACAGTGAATGGGTGCCAGAAGTCATGATTTAAAGTTAAAAAGTCTTAATGATAAATTAGTTTCTTACAAACATGCAGCTTTTCTCTTTACAATATATTTATTGATGGACTGGAGACGTGTGGATTACTTGTGGATTATCGTGGTGTTTTAGGAGCTTCTTTGGACTCTCATTCTGTATTTGGACACTTTCTAGTTAGTGGATCATGTTGATGTTTAATGGTAGTTAACTCTGCCAGGACACGTATGTGAACTTGAGGGGAACAAACCCAATCTCACGAAAAAAAAGTAGCTGTTTTACAATGTGACAATTTCTTACATATACTATTGTAAATCATAGGAAAAACAATTTTTTACAGAAAAAGTGAGCATGAAGGTCTAGCCTTAAACATATCCATCATGGGAACAATAGTGAGATGCAATTTTATATGAATTAGCCACAGGTTTGCCAAAATGTAAAACAGTTGCAAATTATGAGACGGTGTTGTGGGAAAATGACAAAACACCGCCTGAAATAAAGTCTCGAACGCCTCTGAAAAGTGGCATTAGTGAAATATTTCAATGTTCTGATGATACTTAGTATGATAGTGTGTTTGCATGTTTCCAAAAGTATCCAAAAATGTTCTGGGTCCACAAGGCAAGAACTTTTTTGTGCTGTTCTCATTTTGTGGAACGCAACACAAGGAAAAATAATGAAATGATTTAGAATCTATTTCTACAATTACAGAATAGACATGTGTGCACAAATTACAGAGTGATGTTCTTAAGGAAAATTTAGAATAAATAGAGCAGAAACAGAAGAAAAGAGAGGAACAAAGGTAGGACAGGGAAACAGAGTGTGCTGAAGCGTAGTTGGCCTACATACCATCTGTATTGTGAGGATCAGACAGATCAGATCTCTCTGTCTGAAGCGCCCAGAGAAGTTCCTCCAACGATTTTCATCTCCTCCCACCGGCTCGTCTCTTAACATCAATGGACCATCATGGAAATAACCCTCAGATAGGAAAACACCTGTCTTCACGCCCAATCAAACATGACGTAATCTCATTCCAGATTCTAGCGGCACTACACCTACGGCCAAATTAAAATAAATAAATAAATGTCACAACATGTATGATTTGTGTTTCCTTGTTTCCGGATCATTTACTGCTGCTCTGTTCCATGTAATGAGAGTGGATAGGGTTTCAGAGTCCATGAAGCACTATAAAGGCATCACGAAAGTATTGTAGAAGTTGCCCGTACAACTTGTGCTCTATTTGAAGTCTTTAGAAGACATACAATATATTTGCATGAGGAACATGGCAAAATTTAAATATTATTTTCTGAAAACCATACGTATATTTTTGTCAAATTTAGCCTCAGAAATACAGTGCACAACTCATAATAGACTACTGTTAAGTTTTAAGGGTTTTGCTTTTTCGACATATTATGCTTTGTATGCTTTCATGGTATTGAAAAGAGCAACATGACCATTATTCTAAGTGTCTCTTTTTGTTTTCCACAGAAAATAATTAATGATACCATTAATGATATCTTCTGAGAATCACGTTTTTTTTTGTGTCACAGATGTTGTCAGGCAGTTTCTACAGGTTCTTATGTTGTTCACAGCTGGAAAACATGATCAGCTGGCCCAATGAGCTCATTGGGCGGAACACAAGTGATGTCATAAAAGATCGTCCTGCCAGGACTTGTTGTAATATCAGGGTTCAATGCCTGTCTGGAGCCTCCCTTTCCCAGCACTAAAGACGATTACCTCCCAGTAACCCCAGTTACTTGTAAGACAGCTGACTGCACGTCTCTTAAAACATGCTTTTGGTTTTCAGCTACTGCAGAAATTGCTGATACTCTAGATTTTATCCTCGAGCCTTTCATTCAAGCTGTGAAGGAAGGCTTTATGGAAATCTGGGAATTTCCCCATTTTAATAATCTCTGTAATCCTAAAGACAAACAACTTCATGAACAGGACTGCAAATTATGAAGGCCAGATGTTTATATGTATATCTTCATGAAATAGACATAAACAGGAACACTTTGTGATGTTACTGGGCTAAATGAAGGCTTGATGTCCTTAATTTTCTTAGACACAATACTCATTATCAACAATACTCTATTCATGATTACTGCAACAGGAAATTAGGTCACTGATGTTCCCTATGGATTCTTGTAGAATTAGCGACACTCAGCGCCTTTGTTTTAGAAGTGTTTTGTTAGAACAGCCCTTCACACACGCACAGTGACTTAGAAACACATTGTGCCCCTCTCCTCTGGTCTGGAACTCAACATTACTCTTTGCAAAGTTTTCTGAGGAATGACTATATGCGCCTTGTCCTTAACTGCCAAATTGATCAATTCTAATTCTATATTTATATTGAATTCAATACCATTTTATTTGTATAATCTTAAAGAAAATCATAAAGTTAATGTTTGTAATATCTTAATATATTCATGCCTTGTATTTAGCAGATCCAACTTTAAACATATAGTTGAGAAAAGCCATATATATATATATATATATAGTCATGGCCAAAAATATCGGCACCCTTGGTAAATATGATCAAAGAAGGATGTGAAAATTAATCTGCATTATTAATCCTTTTGATCTTTTATTTAAAAAAAAATCACAAAAATCTAACCTTTCATTGGATAATAAGAAATAAAAATGGGGGGAAATATCATTATGAAACATGTTTTTCTCAAATACACATTGGACAATAATTGGACACCCCTAGAATTTATTATGAGTAAAATATCTCTGAAGTATATTCATATTCACAATTCTGAGCACTCCGGGGTGATTATGAACATTATGAAATTATCCAGCAATGGCTTCCTGTTTCACAGAAATATAAATAGGAGGGAAAACAAAGCCCAAATTCCCTTAACCATCCATCACACTGAGAAAAAAAAAGAATATATTTCTGATGTGCAGCAAAAGATAATTGAGCTTCACAAATTAGTGAAGTGGCTTTAAAGGTTTAGTTCACCCCAAAATGAAAATTCTGTCATTAATTACTCACCCTCATGTCGTTCCAAACCCTTAAGACCTTCGTTCATCTTCGGAACAGATGAATTAAGATATGTTTGATGAAATCAGAGAGCTATCTGAATCTCCATAGACAGCAACACAACCGAAATGTTCCCAGGTCAAGAAACGTAGTAAATACATCGGTAAACCAGTCCATGTGACATCAGTGGCTCAACTTCAGTTTTGCGACGCTACGTTAATACATTTTTTTGCACAAAGAAAACAAAAATAACATAATTTACTTAAACCATTTTTCTCCCCCAAGTTATGCCTTCCGCCATTTTGGAGAGTACCTAAGAACGTATTTGACGTAATAAGCGTTGTTTACGCTTAGGGGAAAGCGTGTGTATGTGTTGTGATACTTTCTAAAATGGCGGAAGACGCAACTCGAGGGAGAAGAATGGTTGAGTAAATGATGTTATTTTGTTATTTGATGTCACATGGACTGGTTTACTGATGTATTTACTACGTTTCTGGACATTTCGGTTGCGTTGCTGTCTATGGAGGATCTGAGAGCTCTCCGATTTCATCAAAAATATATTAATTTGTGTTCCGAAGATGAACGAAGGTCTAAGGGTTCTGGAAGGACATGAGGGTGAGTAATTAATGACAGAATTTTCATTTCAGGGTTAACTAACCCTTTAAGAAAAGTCACCATTTCCACCATCAGGGCAATAATTAAGAATTTCCAATCAACATAAAATGTTACGAAACTGCCTGGAAGAGGACGTGTGTCTATATCGTCCTAATGCGCGGTGAGGAGGAGAGTTTGAGTGGCTAAAGACTCTCCAAGGACCACAGCTTGAGAATTGCAGAAAATAGTCTCGGGGTCAGAAAACCTTTTAAAAAATTGTCAAACAGCACCTACATCACCAAATGCTGTTTGGGAAGGTTTCAAGAAAAATTCTCCTAGCTCATCCAAAAACAAACTCCAGCATATTCCGTTGTCAGACACGACTGGAACTTCAAATGGGACTGGCTTCTATGGTCAGATGAAGCTAAAAAATTACACTCAAGATGGGTTTGGTGAACAGGGATAAAAAAAGTACCCTATGTGTACAATGAAATATACTGCTGTATTTGTGATGTTGTGGGCCTATATTTCTGCTGGAGGTCCTGGACATCTTGTTTAGACACATGGCATCATGGATTCTATCAAATACCAACAGAGAAAAAAAATCAGTAAGTGACTGACTCTGTTAGAAATCTTATAATGGGTCATGTTTGGATCTTCCAACCGTACAATAATCCAAACACAAACCTCAAAAACAACACAGAAATGGGTCAATGGGCACAAAACCAAGTTTCTGCTATGGCCATTCCAGTCCTCTGACCTGAACCCTGTAGAAAATGAGTGAGGTGAACTGAAGAGAAGAAGCACCGTCATGGAGCTGTGAATCTGAAGGATCTGGAGTGATTCTGGATGAAGGAATGGTCTCTGATCTCTTGTCAGGTGTTCTCTAACCTCATCAGGCATTATAGGAGAAAATTTAGAGCTGTTAAACTGGCGAATGGAGGTTTCAAAAAGTATTGAATAAAAGGGCCCTGCTAATTGTGGCCAATGTGTATTAGAGAAAAACATTTATTTCATGATGATATTTCCCACCATTTTAAATTCTTATTATCCAACAAAAGGTTAGATTTTTGTGATTTTTTAAAATAAAAGATCAAAAGGATTAACAATGCAGATTCATTTTCACAGCTTTCTTTGATTATATTTACCAAGTGTGCCGATATTTTTGGCCATGACAGTATATTCAAAAGTTTGGGATCAGTAAGTTTAAAGAAATCTTTTATGCTCATCAAGGCTGCATTTGATCAAAAATACAGTAAAAACATCAATGTTGAACATTAATATTGTGAAATATTATTACAATTTAAAATAAAGATTTTCTATGTCTATTTTATTTAATATATTTTAAAATGTAATTAATATTCATGTGATTAAACCAGAATTTTCAACAGCCATTTCTGCAGTCTTTTGGGTCACACGGTTCTTTAGTATTCGATTTTTTATTTTTTTATTGTTTTTCAGTATCAACACATCCTTGCTGAATAAAAGTTATAATTAATTTCTTAAAAATGATTAATAAGAATAATACATTTCTTTAAAAAACATACCCCAATTTTTTTAATGGTAGTGTATATTAAGATTTCTATTTTGAATAATGCTGTTCTTTTTAACTGTTAATCACAGAATCCTAAAGAAATCACATTCCCAAAATAATAATAATAATAATAATAATAATAATAATAAAATACAAATTAAGCAGCTGTTTCCAACATTGATAATAAATTAGCATATTAGAATGATTTCTGAAGGATCGTGTGACACTGACGACTAAAATATTAAAATAGTAAACTATTATTTTAAATAATAATCATTCACAATAGTGCTGTTTTTACTGTATTTTGATCAATGCAGCCTTGAGAAGCATATATGAGACTTCTTTAAAAAACATAACAAATTTTACTGATCCCAAAATGTAAAAGGTAGTTTTTTTGTCTTCTTGTATTGTTTTCATATTCTTTTAGTTTTCTTGTTTATTAATTTTAAGTAGCCACATGACATTCTTTGTTGGAGTTAAAAGAGTATTGGTCATTTGAGCAGCTTACAACTTTAGCAACGCCACTAATAACCTCAGGATCAGTGTCCTCAGTGCCCAAACCTAAAAAACAAGGAAAGTTCAGCATCCCCCACCTCTTTGATAAAGCAGCATCTGTTGTTTTTAATAACGTGAATGAGGTCAATGAATGTTTAACCATCCCCCAATGAATCACTTAGTGTATGAAATAAACACAAGGATTCTATTCCAAAACACAGGCAGCATTTTCACACCAAAAGGTTACCTTGCTTTCAAAGGCACCTTATTTTGGCCACATTAAGGGCAATATCATATGTATTTTGTGGAGAAAGTGATCCCAGAATGCATTGTCACAGAGTTTGTGATCAAAAATAATAGATGAAGTAAAAGAAATGTTGAGTTCTGCTTACATTATTACAGCTATTACATGCTATTGCGAAATTCCAATGACTTTTGTTATTATTGATGTTGTATGTTTACTAAAACTCTTATTAGTCACGCAGCGGCTCCTTGGTAGCCAAAAGGCTCAACTGTGGGCCGCAAAAAGCCATAGGTGTGTGACATCTCACCTCTACTGATTGAACACATGCACAACACAGTTTTTCCAGGGGAATGAGCACAAGAAGCAATATGCTTATCAGATCCCTCATATCTGGCTATCATTTCAGTGCGGGATAAAGATCAGAGGATGAAACGTGCTGTGTCGCTATCACCGTTACAGCCTCTGGCCTTTGGACAGTGAATGATTGACACAGAGATCAGTAGAGGCCAGGAAAAGGCAACATGACACTGTAGTTTGAAACTCCTTTAATGAGGCGGACAGAGTGTCCCAGACAGGTACAATGTACAGATCCACACTCTTAATACTGTTTAATTTTTAAAGGAATACTAAAGAGAAATTTGCCATGTTAGGAGTCACTATGGAACGTGACAGATGCCTCCAGATGAGTAGCAGTTAGTAAAAGTTTAAAATAGTTTGTCAAAGATATAACCAGAAGTGAATTTACTTGAAGGACAATATCATGAATTTAAACGAGAATAATGTTCACCAAAACATCTAGGATAATACGGTGATTCTAAACTGACAAACCATCTGAGAAATTGTCTGAAAAACCTTTTAAGATTTGTGATTTAACAGCAATATACATTCACCTAAAGGATTATTAGGAACACCTGTTCAATTTGTCATTAATGCAATTATCTAATCAACCAATCACATGGCAGTTGCTTCAATGCATTTAGGGGTGTGGTCCTGGTCAAGACAATCTCCTGAACTCCAAACTGAATGTCAGAATGGGAAAGAAAGGTGATTTAAGCAATTTTGAGCGTGGCATGGTTGTTGGTGCCAGACGGGCCGGTCTGAGTATTTCACAATCTGCTCAGTTACTGGGATTTTCACGGACAACCATTTCTAGGGTTTACAAAGAATGGTGTGAAAAGGGAAAAACATCCAGTATGCGGCAGTCCTGTGAGCGAAAATGCCTTGTTGATGCTAGAGGTCAGAGGAGAATGGGCCGACTGATTCAAGCTGATAGAAGAGCAACTTTGACTGAAATAACCACTCGTTACAACCGAGGTATGCAGCAAAGCATTTGTGAAGCCACAACACGCACAACCTTGAGGCGGATGGGCTACAACAGCAGAAGACCCCACCGGGTACCACTCATCTCCACTACAAATAGGAAAAAGAGGCTACAATTTGCACGAGCTCACCAAAATTGGACGGTTGAAGACTGGAAAAATGTTGCCTGGTCTGATGAGTCTCGATTTCTGTTGAGACATTCAGATGGTAGAGTCAGAATTTGGCGTAAACAGAATGAGAACATGGATCCATCATGCCTTGTTACCACTGTGCAGGCTGGTGGTGGTGGTGTAATGGTGTGGGGGATGTTTTCTTGGCACACTTTAGGCCCCTTAGTGCCAATTGGGCATCGTTTAAATGCCACGGCCTACCTGAGCATTGTTTCTGACCATGTCCATCCCTTTATGACCACCATGTACCCATCCTCTGATGGCTACTTCCAGCAGGATAATGCACCATGTCACAAAGCTCGAATCATTTCAAATTGGTTTCTTGAACATGACAATGAGTTCACTGTACTAAAATGGCCCCCACAGTCACCAGATCTCAACCCAATAGAGCATCTTTGGGATGTGGTGGAACGGGAGCTTCGTGCCCTGGATGTGCATCCCACAAATCTCCATCAACTGCAAGATACTACCCTATCAATATGGGCCAACATTTCTAAAGAATGCTTTCAGCACCTTGTTGAATCAATGCCACGTAGAATTAAGGCAGTTCTGAAGGCGAAAGGGGGTCAAACCCATTATTAGTATGGTGTTCCTAATAATCCTTTAGGTGAGTGTATTCACAGACATCAAATCATTGGACAATATTTAAAAATAACTTTGCAAAACAATATTAATTTTTCATAATTATTTAAGACAATGACTATACTTTCAATAGTAATGATAGTAAGAATGCTAGTAATTGCTATTTTGGCCAAAAAATATTATCTGTTAACTTTTAAAGCTGTATTATTTTATATATTACATTTATTATATTATTTATTATATTTAAATTTTATAGGTGCAGTTATAACTTTAAGAAGTAATCAAATATATACAGTGCTGCTTGAAAGTTTGTGAACCATTTAGAATTTTCTATATTTCTGCATAAATATGACCCAAAACATCATCAGATTTTCATATAAGTCCTGAAAGTAGACAAAGAGAACCGAATCAAACAAGTGAGAGAAAAATATTTTCTTTGTCATTTATTTATTGAGAAAAATGATCCAATGTTACATATTTGTGCGTTGCAAAAGTATGTGAATATTCAAAAGTATGTGACTTCTGTGAATCTTTTCGTTCTCTTGAGACTCTGTTCTTAAACAGATGTCCTGACGTTTTCCTTTAGAATTTGCTGGTACAATCCAGAATTCATTGTTCCATCAAGCAGGCTGTCCTGGCCAAGATGCAGGAAACCAGGCCCAAGCCATGATACTACCACCACGTTTCATAGATGGGATAAGATTCCTAAGCGGGAATGCAGTGTGTTCTTTTCTCCGAAAATAATAGCTTCTCATTTAAACCAGTAAGTTCTGTTTTGGTTTCATCCATTCATTAAACCTTTCTCCAATAGTCCTTAGCAAGCAGTTTTCTTTTTGGAGGACAGTGGTTTTCTTCTTGCAACTCTGCCATGCACAGCATGGTTGCGCTGTGTTCTCCTGATGGTGGGCTCATGAACATTAACATTAGCCAATGTGAGAAAGGCCTTTAATTGCTTAGAAGGTACCCTGGGAACTTTTGCATCCTCGCAGACTTTTACACGTTCTGCTTTGGAGTGATCTTTGTTGGTCGATCACTTCTTGGGAAGGTAACAGTGGTCTTGAATTTCCTCCATTTGTACACAATCTATCTGACTGTGAATTTGTGGAGTCCAAACGCTTTAGAGATGGTTTTGTAAACTTTTCTAGCCTGATGAGCAACATCAACTCTTTTTCCGAGGTCCTTAGTAATCTCCTTTGTTCGTGACATGATTCAGTTCCACAAACATGATCAGACTTTGATAAATCCCTGTTCTTTAAATAAAACAGGTCACGTACTGACATTTGATAGTCATTGCACTGACTGAAAACACCTCTGCACAGATGGACTCTAATTTCACCTTTAAATGAACTGCTAATCCAAGATATTCACATACTTTTGCCACTCACAGATATGTAATATTGGATAATTATCCTGAATAAATAAATGACAAAGAAAATATTTTTGTCTCATTTCTTTGATTGGGCTCTCTTTGTCTACTTTCAGGACTTGTGCGAAAATCAGATTATGTTTTGGGTCATATTTATGCAGAAATATAGAAAATTCTAAAGGGTTCACAAACTTTCCATCAGCACTTTCAGTATCTTTCAATATTTTAATAATAATAATATTACACTTTACATATAGCACAGCTATACATTTTAAAACAGTTACTACATAATACAAATATTAGTCACACATTTAATTGTAGTTATTTTATAAAGCAAATTCATTATTTATCAGTGTTTCAGTACAGGTTTCTGGCATAGGTTGCCTATATGGGTACTTTTTGGAACTGGTTTTATAGAATTGGTTTGCACTTTTTAGAACATCCCAATGATGTTTTGCTGCACATTTACAAGTATACTGCCAAGTCTACTCAGAAAATGTCCTACTATGGTCTCAAGTTTACGAACAGATTCCCACACTGCCTCTGTGCCCACATGACTTCTGTTCTCTCTCATGTCTCCAGCTTCTTGACCTCACAAGTCCAAACTGGAGATCTTCAAGATTGTTCTTCTTACAGAAATACAACAGGAATGTCGGTCAGGATAAGGGCCCACCCAGCGTTCCATAAAAACGGCTGATAAGACCACCAGCCTGTCTGGATGATAAAGCCCCATGATTCCAGGGACAGGCCAAGTTCATATTGTTCCAGCTCATTTTCAGTACTTCTGGTTCTTTCCTGAAGTCCTATAATTAAACACCCTTTAAATAGAGGACAGCCACATATACATGCTGCTGCACGCTGCCTTAACACTAACAACTGAAAATGACATAGGAAGAACTAGCAAAACCATTATTAATTATGTTTTAAAACATCTTATTTCAAAGCCTTCATCATGGTCTGAGGTATACATTTTGTTAGTGTTAAGTGTCGTGTGTTGTAAGTGTTCGTGTAGACTTATCTTTGAGGAAAGGGTGAGACAAGCCACATCTGTGAGGTTAGAAGCAGCACAGGAACAGGATACAGCTCAGCGCTTTAATTGAATTCTCAGAACTGTAACAGGAAAAAGTGCTCTGTCTCTACACAGCACATGGGTGCGAGACCAAAACCGTCAAACTCAGCTCAGATGTTCTGCATCTGTCGGCTCTGCAGGCTGATACGAAAATTACTAAATTCTATTTACTCTAGCACAGTGGTCTCAACCACATTTCCTCAACACTGCATGTATGTTGGGGGGCTACATGAATGTGGTTGAGAAACACTTGATCCAGCACAGCTAGTCTTACACTGCGTGATGTATTTGATCAACATTTGCATGTGCATTTTATATTTACAAAATGGAATATTTCAATTTTAGTTCATTAGTGTGAGGTTGCTAGGTGGCTTCCTAATGGGCCAAGTCACAAGAGTTTCTTATTCTGATCCCGCTGACAATGTAAGACTACGTGATTTTCTTCTGTTTTATCATCTGGCAGGTGAACATCGTAATCATAGCATACCTTTTCTCAACAAGCCACTCCTAAGCATGAGTAATATTCATATGCCAAAAACTGATCTATTGATGTTTCTTGTCGCGCAACATTCAGTTATTAATTACATGAATCACATCGCCTATCATGAATAAGAGCCTACTCTCGAATTGAAAGGGAGACATTTGACAAAAAAAGCTTAGTTTTTATCACTAGATATCACTGTAGGTCATTTAACACATTTCTATCATAACAGTTGTTTAACATTATCTGTTTAGCTACTTACGTTTGACCTTGCACGCTTGCATTCTTTCACTATTAAAACTGTAGCATCGCGTTTGCATTGAGTGCTGATAGGATGAAGAATGTTTGCAGGCCAAAACACTAAAACAAGTTTGCATCAACGTGTATTTTTTTTTTTTTTTTTTGTTAAACGTCTGAAACAATCAGCTCAAGATATTTATGTTTTATTTTTCCCTTGCAGTTTTTTTAAAGCTTCTATTTGTCTTGAAAAATGCGGTTGCTAACAAGTGGCTAAGTGAGACTACAGAGGTTGTGGGAAATTAAACGTTATTACCCCAAACAGGCAAACCCGCCTTCTTTGATTTGATTGGCCATCTCAGTCGTTTGACATTGATGAGTGCTGTTAAATGACTGAAGCAGACCAGCCTGAAATGTAAATTTACCTGTATTACAAAGTTGTGTGTAATGGAGTGCAGCAGAGCAGCATCAAGGTTGTCAAATATTGGTATCTATTTTGGTTAATATCTGATTATTAGAGGGTACTTGTACTCCCTTCAAGGAATAGTTCACCCAAAAATTATCAAATGATCTGAGCTGCTACATTTATTGTACATCTCCATACTCTGTGTGTCAGGGACCTCCAACCCTGCTCCTGGAGAGCTACTGTCCTGCAGACTTCAGTTCCAACACAACTGCCTGTAATCATCAAGTAATCCTGAACACCTTGATTACCTGTTTCAGATGTGTTTGATTGGGGTCGGAGTGGAAATTCTGCAGGACAAGAGTTCTCCAGGAGAAGGATTGGAGACCCCTGCTGTATGTGAACACCTGACTATTTTTGTCAGTTTTAGTAATTTTCAGAAGCATACGCTGAGCAATATAACTTTCCTCTGGGTGAAGTGAGTGTTGGTTTGAATTACCGAAGAGAATCAGAATGCTGGGAAACAATAGCAGTTCATACCATTTTCTCTTTGTGTTTTATACTGCACACAGAAACTATAGTGTGTTTTCAGGGGCAACGTGTCTTTGCAGAACCAGTTACATACAATACTATCAAAGACAACACACAACTCAAAGAGAACTTTGATGCAGGTATCTGTGGAATGACTTCAAAGAGAAAACTGTTATGATTTTAAGCATTATGAGAAAAGATGAAAAAGAAACGGAATAAAGGCAAATGTTATGATGAGGGAGAAAGCATGTGCAGACCATGTGCAAAAAATATGCTGTCTGCAAATGCATTTGTTTTGTATTTGTTCCAGTATGCTGGTATAAATTGCATAATTATATAGAGTATACTTGGATTTCAGCTGAAGATCAGGGTGTTAGCTTAGATTAAACTTTAAGCAAATGCAGACATGACCCACAGAGAGAAAGAGCAACGTAAAAAAGTCTAGACCAGCTGTGAATGAAGAAAATACATCCTTGTTCTTGTTCCCACATCAGATCTGCGAGTGGGGGATGAAGGCTAAATCAGAAGAGCACATGCAAAGCACTGACAAATTCAGTCCATCGATGCAAACTATGAGACAATATAAAGCTGTGTAAATACAGACACAGACAGTCATTCAGTTATCATACATATTCTAGACAGGACTATTTGCTACTTAGAAATGAACTGAGAATGCTTTGAGCAGAATGCAATTATAAAAAAAAAAAGATAAAAAGAAATGCATTTCATTTTCAAAATCAATTACCTATAAATATGCTCATACACATAAAAGGTATTTATACACCCATTGTTCAAAATTCCACATATTTCCATACTGCATACCACAAATTTGAGTTAATTTTCATATATTATCATTTATGTTTGTAGCAAAAATGACTAAGATCAAAAATTCCTTTGCATTGCAGTTAACTCGGTTCCTTTTCTTGCCATTCCAAGTCTGTGGGATGTGGCCACATCAATCGAATACATGAACTGAAAGGAAGCCAACCCCAGGGCTCTTCCACATTTGTTAAACGTGTGTCTGGACAGATCTGATCTTAGAGTATGTATATGCTGAAATCCATGCCAACGTTCAGATTTATAAAAACGTTTATTTTTGACGTGGAGTGCTTAGGGCTATGTCAAGCTTAGTAGTTTTCCTTGTGGCAGATTCGGAGTACTGCAGATATTTGGAAATACACAAATTTCAGAAATGATCTTCGATCACATGACAGTTTCCATTAAACGTTTTATAAATGAGGGTCTTGGTCTTGGGTAAAACAGTATTGGAGAACAATTGTTTCTGTATTTCTGTTTTGTAGCATTGTCAGCATTTGGTAAATGGAACAGCTGGAATGTTCTGCTGAGTCAGTTGTACTGGAAACCAACACAGTTGGGTTTAAAAGAGCAGAAACAGAAAGGAAAACATTTAATCTTGGCTGTAACAATGGCACTGCATGATTGTAGTCAGTTTATTGCTCTGTTGGCAGATACCGTTTTGCACACCATGAGCTCTCAATGTTTCTGACATTGACTGAACAGCTTTGTATGAAATAATGTTCTCCCCTAGACAGTCGGGAGATCATATGGAGAGCAAATTGAGATGTTTGTGTAAGTCTCCTGCTTCCCAGATGCTCCTTCTGAAGAACAAGAACTCAAGTATTCTATTCATGGATCTCTTTCAGAAGAAATGTCAGTAAGGTCTTATCTCTGCTCAGGCTTTCCAAGATATCAAAGTCTACAATTCAAAGGAATATAGATCTCAATATGAGATCTATATTCTTCCATCTATAGTTCTTCCATCTAAGACATCGTTTGGTTCCAAACATCTAAGACTAGGTTGATCTGAACTTAACTGAGAACTCTATTAAGACTCCCAAGCAAGCTGAGCAATAACTTTTTCCACTGGAATGCTGCATTCTTCCAGACTTGCTCACATCTGCCACCAGCACTGGCTTCTCTTCCAGAACATTTTGTGTATGATTGCAGCTGGTACGTTAAAGACTCATCAGAATTACTCTCTCAGCATGTGTGCACAAAATGTTTGGAAATATGATAGTCAGCAGAATGGCATCCAGTTTCTCTTAAGTGGAAGAGATTTGTTTGTGTTTAAGAGGGTACGCGCAAAATATACTGAAGCATGCAATGGCAGACAGAAATGCTTGACCAATGCAATTGCATTTTTACTTTTTACATTAGTACTCAAAGAGAGAGTAATTATTCAGATGTATTAATCCATTTCAATTTCTGTGGTGGCTCTACTGTGTCTGAAATTACATACAAATGCTAATGGTTTTTCAAATTTGAAATAATTAAGCCTGGGTCATTTTAAACCCCAGGTAAATGGTATCCCAAGTTATCTTGCTTCACACTTTACCTGGTGATAACAATTACTCCTGGGTATTTATACATTGACGTTTCAGACTCTACATTCCCAATGCTCTTATTTGCATATTTGCAATGTCAGTGTCCTTAACTAAAAGAACACAGCATGTGTCCTATTTACTTGAATGCACTAGCATTGCATAGCATCCCAATATATTGCCAAGTGCGATTAAGTTTTCTCTGAAAGGAATTTTGGACTATATACACTTCAAAATAAAAGGTGCTTCACGATGCCATAGAAGAACCTTTTTGTCTAAATTAAGAACCTTTTACATCTAAAGAACCTTTCCGTTTCACAAAAGGTTATTTGTGGTGAAAAAAGGTTCTTCAGTTTATAAAAGGGTAAGAAAAAGATGGTTGTTTAAAGAACCTTTGACTGAATGGTTCTTTGTGGAACCAAAAATGGTTCTTCTATGGCATCGCTTGAAGAACCTTTTGAAGCACCTTTATTTTTAAGAGTGTAGATAACAATTAAACAGTCTCTTCTTAACTCCAATTGACATTTTCCCCTCAAATACTAAAATGTTTATACAGTACGACACACTGTGTTTTTGTGATTGTTGAAAGCATGTGAATATGAGGTACACAACTGGGGTGTGTTTCCCAAAAGCATCGCGAGCTAACTATGGTCGTTAATTCCATTGAACTCTATTTGTTAACGATGGAACTTGCGATCATAGTTGTTTTTGGGAAACGCACCCATGGTTGTTTGGTGCTAAGCATCTTGTCGTAACATTGCATCAAATGCATTGTTTCATATCGAACTAATTTGGAACCGCAAGGTGGGTTAACACCGCAAATGCGGAACAGGGTGCTCTGAGATAATTGAACATACAGATGTGTTTATGGAACTGATAACTGCAATTAAGAAAGATTTGGGTTAAATCAACCCACAATTTGGGGTTTATATGACACAAAGTTAACCCTGCTTTCTAGAATACCTACAAGAAAAGGAAATTTGACCATCATTATGCATGTTTGTAAAATCTACCTGCATTTAGCATTTTAGGTTTTAAAAGTGCCCTTTGTAGCCCTGTAATGGGCCATTCCTGTATGCTTTACGTGGACTACTAGTCTATGCACCCAAGTAGAAGCACTGAGAATCTCAGGGGCTTTGTAGCAATTATGCAACAAATACTTGCGTTGCAAAAGGAAATGTGCTCTGAAATTTCAGGACAAAACAAAACATGTGTGCACTTGCATATTAGAGAAGCAACCAGAAACAAACCAGTTCTTATTTATATCATTTACATACAACACAAAATTGTTTCACAGTAAAATTTTATTAAGAAGTTAATAAATAAAAATGCAAAAATATAATGTTTTGTCAATTGTTGGGAATTGCCTAAATAGTAATAATTTGTTCTTAAGAGGTAAATAAATAAATTTACAACGTAAACTTACAATGGGCAAAACATCTGAGAGATTTGTTTGAAACCAAACAAGCTAGCACCTACTGGTAAAAAATGACAAATGACTTCCTGGATGAAACTGAGACATCCCAAAGGTGTAAATGATCATATGTAAACCACTAGTTAAGGCAAAAAGTGGTCTAACAAAGAGAATTGCTCTGTCGTTACAAAATACATACATTTTGTCTGTAATGTGTTACAGTGGTTTCTGACAACTGTGATTGGTGGGCGTCTTGTTTTCAGACTGAAAGGAACTTTACAAACAATAAACTATGGTGTCATTTTCACAAACTGTAAATACTATCTAAACTAACATGATTTACACAGGAACAAGTGACAAAAGCAACTATAAAATAAAAAGCACCATGTTAGATATGCAAAGAATTAGAACTTCCATACTTTTCTCCTGAAGGCCATGGGAAGAGTGTACAATCAACATGAATGACTGTTTGCTGTAATTACAGGCGTGGACATGGAAAGAAATGTGCAGAAAACCTGAAGAGCAGAACTGCTTTGACTTATAGCCATAATGAGAGAAAACAGAATGCAGGTGTCTTGTGTGTGAAAGAGAGAGAGCGAGAAAACCTAAAATCATTAGCGTACTAAGAGAAAGGTTAGACCAGCTAAACCCACTCCTGCTGCTGCAAACAGTGCTGTCTTCATCGAGGACTCTTGGTTCGTCTGTCTTGCGTTGTGGAAAAACCTGCAGAAACCCTCCTACAAGAGACAGGACAGATCAGGATGAGATTCATATTTTTCTTCCCACACACATATGATACAGTTAGATCAGTATTTTGGACCTAATTAGACAAAGTAGCTAAAATGTCAACAATATGCAGAGATATTACATAATAGCACAGCCTACTTACTCACTCTGAACATATGAGAGCATTACATAACCCTGCTCTCAGGAGGAGCGGCACATACATCTTTAACAATATTCAAATTAAATATTCCTCAGCGCTGTGGAGTAGTGGATAATACACGTTTGATACATTTTCATAGTTTCAAAATCTAGTGAGCAGCTTAAAAAAATCAGCATATATTGTTTTGGCCGAATGTTTCTGACAATCCATGCACTTTAGCTACTCTCGACAACAGGACAAAAGGAAGAGTCCTATTAAAACTGATCATTTGTCTCTCTGTACAACCTTCAGAAGGATCCCAGCATCAGGAACAAGTGGATAGTTTATTTTTAAATGGCATCTTGGATCTCCTCAATGGATTTTAGGTTTGTTCAGAGCATTTGACTGCAGAATGTTTTGTAAACGAGCAACAGTTTAATGGAGAGTTCGCAAAGACGCTTCTGTTGAAAGAAGCAGCAGCGAACTGTATTAGATCTGACAGCCGCTGCATCGCAACAATTTCATAAAGCTTTGTCCATAAATGGGTGTTGATAATTTCAGCCAATCATTTACTGGTAAGCCTTAAAAAAGCTGCCTCCTCCTTATAACGGATCACTTCAGCCAAAAATGTAAATATCTGTGTGTATAAAAAAAAAAATCTTTATTAACATTATATACTTTAATATATTCAGTGAGATTCACTTATAAAGTAATGTCATGATCCCTTTAAGTTTTAGTGCTCATGTGAGAGACACAGGTTCGAATCTAACCTGCAACACTATTTAGACAGTTTCCTCCTCAGTGTTCACCCCTCTACTCTGACATTACTTTGGGCTCTACTCTGGTCTTTCTTTGATGTAGTGTGCCAGTTTCAGAAGCGAACTAATATTTCAAGGGTTAAATGTAGATATGACAGTTTCAGAAGCAGAAGGCAAAAGCACAGGAGTGCGTAACTGCTGTTTGTAACTACCCAAGGACCCAAACAAACAGCAGAAGAATTGACGAGTCGGGCAGAGCAGCTGTCTTCAGACAGACACCTGCTGTACTGGTCAGAGCGAGTCCAGGTGCACTAGCTCACATTGATATGCTGCACAAACTCTGAGCGAAGCATGGAGATCAAGCGTATGGTAAACACAATAGACTAAATGGCTGAGTGGCCTTCGGCTCTGCTTTCAACAGCTGCCAAATGAAAGAGAAAGAGAAAATAGGGAAGAGAGACAGAAAGGGCTGCACCAGGCCTCTCAAACTCTTCATTCATGCAAATACAAGCTGCCGTTTTCCTTAAGCCAGCAGATTTATGATTTTAAGACTTCACTATGACACCACTAGTGACGTTTAAAAAGAGTAGCTTAGACCAACATGAAACTGGTTTTGAGGCTGGCTCATCCTTCACGTCATTATTTACTCGCCCTCATGACATTCCAAATCTGCGTGACTTTCCATCGCGGAACACAAAAGAAGTGCATGCAGGTACTCTTTTCCATAGAACAAAAGTGGAAGAATGTACTCCATATGACTTGCATGATACTCCAAGTCTTCTGAAGTCATACAAAAGCGTTCAGTGAGGAACAGACTAACATTGAAGTCGTTATTTGCTTAAAATCTTCCTCTCTGCCAAAGCTTATTCCTCTGCATTCAATTATGGCACGTGTAAATGGCAAACGCTATTAGTTATTGTATATTAATGATTTTATATGGCTTCAGACCTGAAACATGATTATATGGCACTTTTATATATTTCTATGGAAAAGGAGCAGAAGGGTTGTGGAAATTGATATATCTGAGAATTTGCCGCTCAATTTGCAGACAAAGTTGTGGTCAAATTTACTATTGTTTGGTGAATTTACACAGGCAAAATCCTGCCATTTCAATAGGAATCCAAACAATCAGGAATTTTGTGTGAGGGCAAAAATTTTTCAAGCTGGTCATGAAAATTTGCCATGTTAACCAACAGACATTTGCTTGATTTGAAAGTGACTGTGCTCCTTGAATTGCTACACTACTGACAATAAACAATGGGCCTTTTTGCCCACAAAATTTTGCTAATGTGACTGCACCGTTACGCTACAAAAACTTTAAGAGAGTGGCCATAGAAAATGCATTCATTAGACATGAATCTTTGAAACAGAAACATTTCTGTTAAACCACCCTACGGCTAAACCATTTGCATTTGACTGTTGACTAACATGTTCCTCAGAATCATGTGTGTAATTACAGCAGATATCAGTCTGCATAAATAAACAACATCTCCTGGGGTTATTGAGGGTATTTAAAGTTGAAACAAGTATTGCTTTCATAGGTCAGTGCCTGGGAGTCTGACGAACTGGACGCCCACACAGAAAAAAAGTCCTTGGTGAGACATTTGAGAGCCTGTTTAAAAGTGTTTTAAAGAGCAGTTCTGCTTCCCCACAAACATTCCCAGGATTCTTTGGCTTGTGTCACTCTCTAATTGACAAAAACAGGGCAGCCACAAGAAGGTATACACTGCACTACTCCAAAAACTAGACCAGCATATCACTGCAGTACCTTCAATTACAGTTTACAAAGTGCATATTGAAGTATACAGGTAGGAAAGGTTCAAAAAGATTGTGGTACCAAACACTGTACAAATTAGGCTGGGTTTCTGAGCGCACAAACAAAAGATAAAATGATGCACTAAGCACCCACACAGTTTCACATTAACGAGAACTGACGTAGAAAAAAAACCCTTGCTAAACGCCTCGCTAAAAGTTGAATCTACACAGGGTCTTCCTACTATCTACAAGTCGACGCTCTACTGCACAAACAAAAATATTGTGGCTTTAAAACCTTCATTTACCAGCCTAAAGGCCTCTGCCCCAGCCTACACAAGCTAATGCTTACCCAGCCTCCGTTTTCCACCAGCCAGTCCTGTTTTTCCCCTCCAAGGTAGTCAGCGATGGTCTCAGCCAGTCTCTGGGAGCACTCAGAATTCTCTCCTCTGGACAGGAGCTCACTGGCCAGCACTCCAGTGAAAGTAAAGATGGAGACCACCCTCCCCCAGTTCAGTTTCCCATCTCCCACCAGTTCCCTCATGACTCTCTGCAGACACTTGCTGGGATCTGATCTGCAGGTGTCCAGGAACTCCTGGGAGAGGGATCGGAATTTGGTTCTGTTCTGCTGCTCCATCTCTTTGGCCAGGTATCTCATGGCCTCTGCTGACTCGCTGGGAGGCGTCTGTTGGATCCCGCTGCAGAAGCTGATGTAATCTTCTGCCAGCAACAAAGTCTGTTCCCTCAACCAACAGGACATTTTCTACAAAAATAAAAAATAAAGTCAGTCATAATACATTAGACAGGTTTTTTTAATATTATAAATTTAGTTTGACCACTTGGATATGAACATCAAACATGTTGTATTTATGAATGGCAAGGTCCTGCAGTGTGTCCTATAATTCACCTACAATTCTTGTTTAAGTCTCATTAATGAAGTCTATCGGAGTTAAGAGACTAGGGAATATGTGAATGTTTGACATTAATTTGTCACTCTACAGTATTTAAATCAATTATAATTATGAAATAACATCAAAAATATTCATTAAAGCTTTAAATTACAGACTAATTTTTAAATGAACTAATTCGTATTTTAATTTGTCAACTACCCCTTTAATGGTTTGATGTAAACATCCCTTGCAAAAAATTACCATGGTAAACACAATTTCTACCAAAATAGTATAGTTACTGCAGCTATTGTCACTGCTGTCAAATCTTAATTAATACTATGTACATTGCACTTATCAAGATTTAAGAATGTTTTAATTTTGTATCATTCCTCGTTGTAGTTCAAATCTACTAACACAGTTTTATTAACAAGTTGTATGGCATTACAGGTTAATTCAAGCACGCGCTTGCGTTCAAGATTCTATGCAGCATTAAAAGCATGCAGATCAGTTCATAAATGGGTAAATGACTCATAATAACGGCTGTATGTCTGGGTTCAGGCCTTATATGAAGAAAAATGCATTCGGTTTCAACAATGTCCACCGTAAGCCTGCTTACGCCACTTTTGCCGCTAGTATTAACACAGAATCCATATAAATGAGTTGAATCTGATAAAAACACAGCATTGAGAAATGAAAGACAGCGCGCGCAACTGAGAAACACAAAGCCGGCTGCGCCATTGCGCACGAGCACACAAAAGAAGCGAGCCAACAGAACGGCTTATAAATATAGGGTTTTCTCAATACATTTAAATGAAGTCTGATTGTGTAAGGCGTTTTATACGGTACTTTATCATTTCTCTCTATAAAAGTGAAAATAATAAAGCAACTCACCCTCCCAGCGATGTCAGACTGCGCTCTCCACCGACAGTTGCGCAAACAGCAGTCAGATCTCATTGGAGACGCTCTGTCACTCCACCCTACTGCACACGCTTTATTACAACACGCCCCTTCCCTTTCTCAGCCACGCCTCTCATGACGCTTTCCTTACGCATTGTACTTTCCATTCAATATTTCTGATCCACAATGATTTTGTTTTCAGCATCACGAAGCTATAGGCTTACTATATAAATAAAAAATGTAATCATCGACGGTTTTCATCGATTCCCGAAGAATTATGTAACTTTAACTTAATAAAAAAAAACACATTTGAAGATTTTCCAATTATGTTTTGAAGAATATTTATTTATTTGATTTAATTAATTTTTTAAGTGTGTGTTTACATTTCAGTATTTACACTCAACACAACACAAACACAAAAACAGGAAAATACTTTTAATTCTCCCAAATACTGTAGCAATATTTAACACCAAACAATAGTAAACAGATATTTTCAGGAAACTGCTAACAATACTGATGTGGACAAACAAATCAATCAGCTAACTGTGATTATTAAATGTTGATTATATTACACTTGCTATGAAAAAAATATATATTTTAAAAAACATGTACTTAGCTATATATATTTAGAAATTCTAGTGCAAGCAAAACTCATTCATGAAAGTAAATTTGTACATCAACTTGACATAGTCACCGCTGATAAGCTACTAAATATACTGTAGAAACTTAATTGGTTAACTTGGATATGAACATCAAACATGTTGTATTTATGAATGGCAAGGTCCTGCAGTGTGCCCTATAATTCACCTACAATTCTTGTTTAAGTCTCATTAATGAAGTCTATCGGAGTTAAGAGACTAGGGAATATGTGAATGTTTGACATTAATTTGTCACTCTACAGTATTTAAATCAATTATTATTATGAAATAACATCAAAAATATTCATTAAAGCTTTAAATTACAGACTAATTTTTAAATGAACTAATTCGTATTTTAATTTGTCAACTACCCCTTTAATGGTTTGATGTAAACATCCCTTGCAAAACATTACCATGGTAAACACAATTTCTACCAAAATAGTATAGTTACTGCAGCTATTGTCACTGCTGTCAAATCTTAATTTTTTAAGTGTGTGTTTACATTTCAGTATTTACACTCAAACACACAACACAAACACAAAAACAGGAAAATACTTTTAATTCTCCCAAATACTGTAGCAATATTTAACACCAAACAATAGTAAACATATATTTTCAGGAAACTGCTAACAATACTGATGTGGACAAACAAATCAATCAGCTAACTGTGATTATTAAATGTTGATTATATTACACTTGCTATGAAATTTTTTTTTTTTTTTTAAAACGTACTTAGCTATATATATTTAGAAATTCTAGTGCAAGCAAAACTCATTCATGAAAGTAAATTTGTACATCAACTTGACATAGTCACCGCTGATAAGCTACTAAATATACTGTAGAAACTTAATTTCCTGTAAAGCGCTATACAAATAAACTTGAATTTAATTACATTTCAGAATTCTATATATATGCGTATTTGATCTAGACCAAAAGTCTACTGAAATCAATTCTCTTTAAATCATTACCACAAAATATACCTACAAAAGTATAGATCATTATATTAAAACATTTACGTTTTTAATGTAAAAAAATATTTTACAAACTAACTCTTGAACAGCAATCCTTTTCAAATAGTGTATTATATATATATATATTGCTGAGAAGCCAAGGAAAAGAGACATCTAATTGTGCTAATATAATTAAAAAATCAGGATCTCTAGATCAGCCCCACTGTGTGCTGTGATATTGAGAAGCCAAAGTACAAATATCTTCTCACACTGGTGCAGAAGATCACTTCAAGCCCAGATCTGCAACAAAGAAATTAGATAAAATTAGGAGATACAATAATTCAGTACAAACCAAGATGATCACCACACAGCTATTTCACAAAAGAGGAACAAAGATGTTTCTATACTTTACACCTTCTGAAGGTTAGACCGAAAAAAGCACGGGGAAACTGTAACCTTTGTTGCGTAATTCCCCTACTGCTCTCAAGGGAAATACATTACAAGATGGTGTAAAACACCTATGCGGCTACCAGTCCCTACCATCTATAGTCCCCGATGCCAGTAAAGAGCAAAACCACGCTATACAGAAAATTACGCAAGTCACTTTCCCCAGAGGACCTGAAGCAGACACTCACCCGCAAAGTGTTGTCCCATGATCCTGAGCAGAACGCGGTCCCATCAGGGGATACTCTGACGGTACTGACCCGATTTTCATGGCCAAAGAGAATTGCCACTCTGGTACCTTTCAGGACATCCCAGACATTAATGGTGTGGTCATTATATCCTGCAAACAGCAATCGGCCTGTGGAAAAAACAGTATAGGAAACAAGGAAAAAATGTTGTTGTTTAGTATATTAAGTCAAGTCAGATTTACTTTATACAATACAGATTGTCAAAGCAGCTTCACGTGAATGAACAGGAATATAACAGAAATGTTGCAACATTCAATCCAATTTCAGCTCTAAGGCAGCTCTACAGAAGATAATACTGTCTCAATTAGTTTAATGCTGATTCAGTTCAACTCAATAGCAATGCTGCAAAATCGATCAGTTATGAAGCAAACTCAATTCAATTATAAAGCAGCTCTGTAGTCAGTAGAGCTGATCAAGTCAGATCAATGTTCATTTAGTTTATTTCAATAACAGTGCAAAGTTCATCAATTATCAAATGAATTAAAGCCAGCAGGGTTTTATTAGAGCAGATATCCATCAGTATTAACCATGTGTCCTGTGTACTAAAATAAGGACTTAAGCATACTGTATAGTCAGTGCACTTATAAAAAGCCCTAGTAAAAACCTAGAGCCGTGTATGGGAGTCAATGTATCACACGCAACATGATGACCGAAGCGCAGTTCAAGAAATAATTTACCAAACAATTTAATTAATTTAGTCATCATTTGCTCACCCTCCTGCCATTTCAAACCATTGTGACGTTATTCCATTAAAACATAAATAGAAATCTAGCTCTTTGGAATAAAATGAAAATAAACTGGATTTCAAGCTTCAAAAAGCACATAAACAAATCAGTTAGGCTTCATACATTACATAAGTCTGTGTGAGAATTAGATCAAAATTACATTTGTAAATAAAAACAAATCACAGTCCTCAAATGTCATTCTTATACATTCAGATATGATGCACAAAACATGTCACATCAAGTTTGACATTAATGATGATACAGTCATAAAAGATGGATGTTTGATATCAAATCTGGCATTACAGGGATGGTTTACCATGCACAACTTCTTGTATGACTTTCTTTTTTCTGTAGAACACAGATATTTTAAAGAATGTTTCAACTGTTTTTGCCTATACAATGAAAAGTCAGTGGGGTCCAAAACAACAGGAGACCCCATAAACTGTCATTGAATTTTCCTATTCTTTTGTGTTCCACAGAAAGCAACAAAGTAATACAGGCTTGGAACGACATGAGGTTGAGTAAATTATGACAACATTTCGATTTTTGGGCAACTATCCTTGTAATGCGTCAATCACTCAGTTGAGACTTGAGAGCTGATGTAAATTGATGTTGAGAAGCTGATGTAAATATTTTCAGTGAATAATGATTACATTTGGTAACACTTTATTTTGATGGTCCCTTTATACACTCTGTTGACCATAAGTAACTTTGCAAGTACACATCAGCTTATTCTAGTAACCCTAAGAGGCTAACACCCTACTATTACTATAATGCGAGTTAGTTGACATGTAGTTTCAAAGGTACTTACAGTCAACAGAATGTCTAATGGGGACCATGAAAATAAAGAGTAAATAGAGCTTGGCAAACTACGTCATGCCGCGTCAGATTCCGCCATGTTTTATGTAACGCTCAGGAGCACACAGTGTAAACACATGCAAATCACCACAGAAAAAAGCCGACCAAAATTTTTTGAAAACCATCTTACATACTCTTAGAATAAAACAGACTAATAAGTAAATCTCTTTAAATAAAAAAAATGGCTCTGTGGTTTGTCTGAGAGGCTGCATATATTCATCATTCAGTCTCCTTCACTACAGTGGTGCTGATATAGGCTAACGGCTAAAACACTTTGATTAGAGCAGCAAAACCATGCCTATTTTTTAAAGGGGATAATAAATAGCTAGATCTTAAACAGTGGATCGTTTAGCATTGTTATATATCACAATATTGCCCAGTAAATCTGCTCATTGTAAAGAATTAAGCCATTATAGAGGTAACAGAATTTACTGTAAGCTGCTTTGAATTGATGTTTATTAGAGATGCCTAACAATGATAAACGATCAAATAAATGAATGAATGAAACTTAATCCTTACAAACAAGTGGCCTGGGATCAAAGAGCTGCCACAGATAATATTTCCATATATGATTTTCTTTTATTTGTAGTGTGAGGGCGAACAGTTTAATGCAAATCACTGTATATTAAATCTACAGAGATCAATTATTAAGCCATATCTTATTTGAGTTGTTACCGAGTTTCAGTTTAACTTTCATCCGAGTTCGTAGTGAATGTAGAAATACCTCTGCTTTTTCAGCTTTCTAAGGCTGAAAAAAGCACGTTTTTCACACCGGCTGTGCAAAGGGCTATGGCAAATGATGTAAAGTGAGCCTTAACCACTCCAAGGCGATCTTAAGTAGAATAATAGAAACATTAAATAATATCAACATCTATATTCACTATATTATCCAGTCTCCGCGGTAGCTCCCGTTACCTAAATTCCCAGAATGCCGCTGTGATGACACATTCCCAGACTCTATAAAGGTTTGAAATATAGCAGACATTTGGAGTGAATTTATGATACTTTTGTGGCTGGTGCTTTTATGGTACAGTCCTCATTCAGTTTCAAAGTATGAAAAAGAAGACCTGGGACATTCACCTTTTGTGTTCATTGAAAAAACAAGGAAAATTGCAATGGCATGAGGGTGAATTATTGATTTTTGAACATTTATTACATTTATTCATATACATATTCATTTTTATTTTTAGGTGAACACACTGCTTTAAGGGCCTGTGTCCGCCTTCTTACCACTGAGGGAAAAGTCCACACTAGAGGCTCCAAATATGATACTCTCTTTGGAGTAGATGGCAACCTCACGGTCAGCTCGCAGGTCATACAGACGACACTGAAACAACACGAAAGTTCACCGTGAGATCAGTGTGAACTTACAGAGTCTGACTCATTGAGTCTCAGTGATCATTGGCTGACTAACAGATGACATGATCTGATTTGAAAACAAGGACATGTTACATGGACCTTGACCTGGGGGCTGTTACATAGAACAAGTTTACCAAACAAGCCAAGCTCATTTCAGTTAGTCTGACTTATTTCGAATCAAATCAACTGACAATAAGTCAGACTAACTGAAATAAACCTGGCTTATTTGGTAAACCTGTTTTATGAAACAGGCCCCTGGAATATAACAACAGCAGACTTACTAAATCCTAAACACACAAACATCTATTCTAATGCAATACCGCACATAATCAGTCAACTAAGTATCTCTAAACCTAATTTGATCAACATTATTAAAACATCATCAAGTCATCAAAAGATCATTTTGTATGATTAACTAAACCAAATATCAAGCCATTCATCTCAGTCTGGCTCAAGAGGGTGTGTGTGTGGACAGTGAACACTGGATCAGTGGAAACAGGGTAACAGGATTTACACAATTGATTGTGAATCTTTCTGTCGGTCCTTTGAAATCTTTGAGAAGCTTATTGATAGTTTTGAAGTAATATGAGGTAACTGGTGTGTTGTAATGTAGAAAAACTTACCGTAGAATCATCAGATCCAGTTGCAAAAGCATCTCCGCTAGGGTAATACCTGCATTCATATAAAAGGTTAACATTTCTATAGACAATTAAAGGGATAGTTCACCTAAAAATAAAAATTCTGTCATTAATTACTCACCCTCATGTCATTCCAAACCTGTAAGACCTTTACCTTTCTGGGCCTTGAATGTTTCCGTTGGGTCGCTGACTATGCAGGGTCAGAAAGCGCTCCGATTTCATTAATAACATCTTAATTTGTGTTCCAAAGATGAGTTAGGTCTTACGGGTTTGGAACATTTTTTTCATTTTTGGGTGAACTATCCCTTTAAAACACACAGACAAAACTAATGGTCACACTAAAGATTCCCAATTCTAACGCTTTCCTAAACGTTTTTGGTTTGTGAGGTTGGTCACATGAGCTTTTATCATTTTATCACTGAAGTATATGCTGTGTATACATGGCCCAAATTATGTAGCACCCTATTCCAATAAACAGTTTTACCTATTTCAGCTTTGAACATTGGTAAAATGTACATCAAATCAAGCATACAGGCATACACTCTCTCGATATAAGCAATTTAGGTATAATTGGGACATTTCTTGTTTTAGCATGACACTGATTGCACCCCTAAAAGATAGGCCCATTTAGAAATACTTCACTGAATCTGATGTGGAAGAACAGGTTTGCATAAAACCCAGACATGAATCCAAATGAACACCTTTGGTGTGAGTTGAAATGGCAACTGCAAGTCAAAACTCATCTTCCAACATCAGTGCCTGACCTTGCTGATGCACTGTGTGGAAGTGAATCCCCACAGGCATGATGCAACGTCTAGTGGAAATTATTCACAGATGAGTGGAAGCTGTTATAGCAGCAGAGGCCAACTAGTGCCTATGGCTTTGAATTTAAACATTCAGTGCACGTATGGTTACATTTCTTGGATGACCACACACAATATCTAAAGACACTAGTAGAGTAATGCACCAAACACCGAACACAATACAAATCTGAATAGTTAAATAATAACTTTTCCTCACAGTCTTACACTAATAATAGCACATGTGTGTTTGTCACTTATATGCAGTATTCCAACAGTCTTTGCACTCACATTATTATTATTATTGTTGTTATTGAAAAAAATGTTTTTTGCTGTTGTTTTTTGTTCAATGAACAGCATTTATTTGAAAAATAAATCTTTTGTAACATTTTCTTTACTGTCACTTTTGGCCAATTTCACTTCTGAATTAAGGTATTAACTACTTCTTCTTTTTAAAATTTGACTTCCCACAAATATTTGAATAATAATAATATATGATGTTTTCCACACAAATATTAGGCAGCACAATCCTTTTCACCAATGATAATAATCAGAAATTCTTTAACACTAAATGAAACACTAAGACCAATAGCACTTTTCGATTGCTCCTGCCTGATCTATTGCTTCAGTCTGTTCCTGTCTGTTGTGCTGCTGAGAGGTTTGCGTTTGTAGCTCCGCTTTTTTATTGAATCTTTACCTTATTTTCACTCTCTGTTGTTTCACTGTTAAGTGATAATATATAACTTAATTCCCACCATCCTTCTGGCATTATCTATCAAACTAATCTAACTAATTTGATTGTTCGCTTTTAAAACGGATTTAAAAAGGATGTTTGTACTGGCTACTGTATACAGGCCACCAGGGCACCACACAGACTTTATTAAAGAATTTGCTGACTTTCAATCTGAGTTTGTACTGGCTGCAGATAAAGTCTTAATTGTTGGCGATTTTAATATCCATGTCGATAAGTCGTGGCCTAATGGTTAGAGAGTCGGCCTTGTAATCCAAAGGTTGCGGGTTCGAGTCCCCGGCCGGCAGGAATTGTAGGTGGGGGGAGTGAATGTCCAGCGCTCTCTCCACCCTCAATACCACGACTGAGGTGCCCTTGAGCAAGGCACCGAACCCCCAACTGCTCCCCGGGCGCCGCAGCATAAATGGCTGCCCACTGCTCCGGGTGTGTGTTCACGGTGTGTGTGTGTTCACTGCTGTGTGTGTGCACGTTGGATGGGTTAAATGCAGAGCACGAATTCCGAGTATGGGTCACCATACTTGGCTGAATGTCACTTCACTTCACTTCATAATGAAAAAGATGCATTAGGATCAGCATTCATAGACATTCTGGACTCTATTGGGATTTCTGACTCTCTTTTCTAGCACTTTAGATACAGTTGCTCCTTTACACTTAAGGAAGATCAAAGAAAACAGTCTGACTCTGTGGTATAATGAGCACACTCGCACCCTAAAGAGAGCAGCCTGGAAAATGGAGCGCAGCTGGAGGAAAATAAAACCAGAGGCATTTCGTATAGCTTGGCGGGAAAGTACCCTATCCTACAGAAAAGCATTAAAAACTGCTAGATCTGATTACTTTTTGTCTCTTCTAGAAGAAAACAAACATAACCCCCGGTATTTATTCAATACGGTCACTAAATTAACGAAAAATAAAGCATCAACAGATGTTGGCATTTCCCAAGAGCACAGCAGTAATGATTTTATTAACTACTTTACTTCCAAGATCGATACTATCAGAAATAAAATTGTAACCATGCAGCCGTCAGCTACAGTATTGCATCAGATGCACTATAGATCCCCTGAGGAACAATTCCACTCATTCTCTACTATAGGAGAGGAAGAATTGTATAAACTTGTTAAATCATCTAAACCAACAACATGTATGTTAGACCCTATTCCATCTAAACTACTAAAAGAGCTGCTTCTAGAAGTCATAGATCCTCTTTGGCTATTATTAATTCATCATTGTCATTAGGATATGTCTCCAAAACCTTCAAATTGGCTGTTATTAAGCCTCTCATTAAAAAACCACAACTTGACCCCAAAGATCTAGTTAATTACAGACCGATTTCAAATCTCCCTTTTCTGTCAAAGATACTAGAAAAGGTAGTATCCTCATAATTATATTCCTTCATAGAGAAAAATAGTATTTGTGAGGCATTCCAGTCAGGATTTGGACCGTATCATAGTACTGAGACTGGTCTCATTAGAGTTACAAATGACCTGCTTCTATCATCTGATCGTGGTTGTATCTCTTTATTAGTTCTACTGGATCTTAGCGCTGCGTTCGACACTATCGACCACAACATTTTTTTAAATAGACTAGACTTGTTGGCATTAGTGGAAGTGCCTTAGCATGGTTCAAATCGTACTTATCTGACCGCCATCAGTTCGTAGCAGTGAATGAAGAGGTATCATATCGATCACAAGTGCAGTACGGAGTACCTCAAGGCTCAGTACTAGGGCCGTTACTTTTCACGCTTTACATGTTACCATTGGGAGATATTATCAGGAGACATGTTGTTAATAATATCCTGGCCAGAGGAGAACTGACCCCCCGACTGAGCCTGGTTTCTCCCAAGGTTGTTTTTTTTCTCCATTCTGTCACCGATGGAGTTTTGGTTCCTTGCCGCTGTTGCCTCTGGCTTGCTCAGTTGGGGACACTTAATTTCTAGCGATTATCGTCAATTTGATTTCACAGATACTATTTAAACTAAACTGAGCTAGACAATGACATCTCTGAATTCAATAATGAAATGCCTTTAACTGAAAATTGAGTGTTTAATCATTATTATACATTACTGACACTCTGTCCTCCGGTTTGATACTGTTAAGTGCTTTGACACAATCTGTGCTATATAAATAAAGGTGACTTGACTTGACTAAATCAGCATTTTAGAATGATTTCTGAAGGATCATGTGGCACAGAAGATTAAAGAAATGGCTGCTGAAAATTCAACTTTGCCATCACAGGAATAAATTACTTTTTGCAAAATATTAATAAAAAATCCATAACATTTTTTAAAACATCCTCCCCCTAGTTTCCATTGTTTTCAGTTAGCCTGTTCCCCTGTGACCTAGTTTTCGTTAGTCTCCTAACTGTGTTTCTGTTCACGTGTTTGATTAATTAACTCATTTGCTCCCCTACTTAAACCCCTCAGTTCTCCCTTAGCCTTTGTCCGTTCTACTTTAGTTGTGCGTTTCATTTCTCTTCTGCTTGGATTTATTATTAAATAAAGATTACTGGAATCTCTCCTTTGACTTTGTCTGCCTTCACATGACACGACCGATAAAATTTCACAATATCATTGTATTTTTATCAAATAAATGTAGCATTGGTGAGCATAACAGACTTTTTCAAAAACAAAAAAAATAACTTTTAATCGTAAAATCTGTGTGTATATATATATATATATATATATGTACATGTAAATATTTCTTCAATATATACATGAATGTATACAAATACATATAAATATACACAGTACACATACATAAATTATGTAAACACAAACTTTTATTTTGGATGCAATTAATTGTGATTAATCAATTTAACAGCCCTATTCTAAACTTTTGACCAGTAGTGTATATATACAGTATATAATCTATATATTAATATGTATATAAATGCTATATAACTACTACTCTACTATATATAATAGTTCAACATCACACCAATGGCTGCTTTTGTTGTCCTTCAGTGTCAAATAAGCAATTATGATAAAAGTCGCCTGTTTACACTGAAGTCAGACTGTGAATGAAGTCTGATATTTCTCTGATTTATTTCCACATAATAAAGCGGCCAAGATCAGATTTGAAAATATCAGATTCAATGCGATTTTTTTGTTGTTCACAATGTTATGCAGTGAGGGAAAAGAACAGTGATGTGAACATAGCTTAAGAGCATTATCAGAAAGTGCCAGGCGGTGAGTCACTCACTTCACACTGTTGATGTCAGACTCATGCGTTTCAAAAGACTGAACATTCTGTCCCGAGCGCATGTCCCACACATTAGCCTTCTTATCACAGCCCTGAAACACACACACAGCACTTTAGAGACCAGGAGAACAACACTCACACACAACAGGGTGAATCTCAGGAGAATGATGTCCTAAAAATAGCTGCACATTACCCAAACTGACATGAACAACATCATAACATGTAAAATCAATCCACATGTCTTATAATGTTAATGATGGCCAGTTAGAAATTATCATTAATATCCAGTGCTTTCTTTCATCTTTATAAACTGAAATGAGTATTTCATATGAAATGAGTATTTACCTACATTTCACTGCTGGTTATACTCTGTATAATTGTGACAAATAAAAAATCTTGAATCTTGAATCTCACTGATTCCTCTGTAATGATAGTACTCTCACATGTGTTATATGAGTGGGGGTTGGGATGTGTGTGTAAAACAGTATATGCGTTGATGGTGTTTTGAGGATCTGACCCCTGATACAAAGGTGTTTCCTGTTTCAGAGGGTGCGAGGTTCAATGAAAGAACATCAGCTGAGTGACCATGGAAACTTTGCAGCAGCTGCCCGCTCTCAACATCCCATAATGCACATGTCCCATCACCACTTGATGTCAGAATCTGCAACACACACACACACACACACTTCTGTGTCTAACTTGAATAAATGGATAAGCAAGTATAGATCACTTTAACCTTCCTGACATTTTGTAATCACCTGAAAAAAAGTATAAAAGTATAAAACACCTGTATTACCCTCTAGTGGAAGTATTGATTATTACCATTATGTCAGGACCACAAAGACATGCAACAATACAATATTTGTTGTTTCCTCAACTGTCCTAAAGAACCTAGATTAAATAACAACTAGCATCAGGTTGAGTAGATGACACAATGTTGAATTGTGTGTGAACTATCCCTTTACATCAGTTTGGGGGAGTAAACCCTACAAAAATCATAATGACTGGAAGCCGCAGAATTTTCACTTTCTACTCTTCTATAAATAGATGTACTATTGATACTGAATCCCCTGTCTGGACGAAAACAAAATATTTCACTTCGTCTTTTTACTATCTTTGTTGTCACTGACAGGAAAATAATCACGAAAGAGGAACAATCCGTGATGTGAGACGATGCAGAGAGAGAAAACCCCAGCCATTTTTTCAAAACACGACAAACACAAACCCAACAGAAAGCTGTAGTGATTATTTTTAGAATTAATTATTCCAAATGACTGTTACACTCACTGAACAGACCAAATCACAGAACCCATGCTGAAAACACAATAAAAAAAGCTTTTCTTACTGATCCATGTCAAGGTTATTTTTAAAAGCAGAAATCGCATCAGGGGAACTTCAGGGGAGTGCTATGAGAAATGTGCTTATGTTCTATAAATATCAGCTAAATCATTACAGACCCATCACTGCCACAGAGGCACTGATTAGAGCTGCATTATTAAACCATGAATTCATATAATTTGACCATCTCGGCACATTTTTGGAGTGCACTGCAGCTCCAAAATAAGAAGACACATTTTTGTCCCTTCATTTCACCCCCCCCCCTCATTTTTAGGGCTGTGACTGTAATGTGTTGGTGTGATTTAAAATAAATACATGAATAAATATATACGGTCTATGTAAAATGACATGAATGAAACCTTACACAGGGTCTGATACCAATGCAAAAATAGTGTGTTTAGCACTCAATTTATCACACAACCAAAAAAAAAAAAAATACTTATATAACCAAACATATTTTTGTAAAGGGCTGTTAATTGATTGGGATGTAGAACCTTTACAGGAGCAACAATTACTACCTTATTGTATTATGATGGAACAGAAATGTATTGATAATGAATATGACATTAACACTCATTACAAATAGAAATTAATTTGTGCTATAATGATATTTGTTAAACTCCAATCCTAACTCTCACATAAACCTTTAAGCTTAAAATAGTGAGGAACACATCAAATTTGCTAACAAGTTGGCCTTTAACGTGTTTTAATATATTTGTGAAAGTGTTTTCAAAATGATGACCTTCACAAGCATAGCCAACCCTGTATACACACACCTGCATGTCAGAGTTGGTGAAGCTGCAGGAAGACATATAGTTGGTGTGCATGGCCACAGATTTCTTTTTAGATGCCAAGTTCTCATTTTTATCCAAAGAAAGAGGATAGACGGAGCATTTATTATCCAAACCACTGAATGGAAGACAAAGACAAATGTTAACATGTTGCAGAAATGCACGACAAATAATATATTTTATTTTGACTCATATATGGATTTCATTACTATCTATGACCGGACTATCTAAGACATATTTCTTAAATAATATAACAGCTCATAGTCTCTGAAGTTAAGATCAGCAGTGACCTATGAAATTATGAAACTTACTACTACTAATAACGCTTATGACGCTCTCATGATACTTACCCACAAGCTACAGCACAGCCAGAAGGGGCATAAGCACAAGCCATGACCCAGGTGCAGGGCATAGTGACCGCATGCTCCTATATAACGCACATCATAACAAAAATCATTTACATTTTAATATACATAACATACATGAAAATGAAGAATGGGTCACTGATCAAGATCTGATTTTTTTTTTTTTTGGAAGAACTAAACTAACTGCATTGCAGGTGCAAATATGCCTAATTAATGACTAAAATTAAGTTTGTTCTTTTTCATTTCAACAACCCACATAAACACAAATAGGAAAACGTGTTATTTAAACTGCGTTTCTCCATACGTTATTAAACCCATGCATTAAAAACATGCAACGAGAATGCAGTTTATTAAAACAACACTAAAATGACTATGTACACATATGTCTGAGTATTGCAATGGTCCTGTATACACAAGAAAAAGATTCTGCATGTCTGATGTGTTAATGTGTGTGTTTATATTGCTGCCAGATTAGTTTGGCACTAATACCCTGGGTTTCCATTAGAGTGCATTACAACTATAAAACATGCAGATTATTATTTGGAACAGCTCTAGCACTGCAAAACATCACCCTAGAATACTGTGTCACACAGATAGAAAGATTTACCTTATTGGTGGTATATGCATCCCACACAATGACTTTTCCATCCTATAGGAGAGATTCAACATTTCAGTAAATTCTTTTTTTTATTTTTTTTTTAATCTAAAACGATTTACAAAAGATGAGGAATAAAGCAATTTGTCAGAGGGCCAACAATATTCGTAATACTCGATGACAGGTTTATTAGACAACTAGATTAAGAAGCAAGCTAGAGAAGAGAAGAAATATAGAGAAGGGGGAGGGGGGAGTGTGAATGTGTGTGTTAGTGCATTGGTTTAGGAATGTGTTTAAGTGCTTGTGGAATCGGTGTGTTTTCAACTGCTTTTTGAAGATGTGATTGTCTCCCTAGTTCAGGTGGAGATTGGCAGCTCATTCCACCAGAGTGGAACAGAGAGGGTGAAGGTTTTGGAGAGTGACTTTTTGCCATGTTGTGAAGGAACACAAAGGCATCATTCATTAAGTATAATAAACATTGTGAATAACTGATATACTGCTGCTTCTAACCATTGGTTAGGTACGGTGATGATACGTCCTGTTACCTGAGAGGAGCTGACAATTCTTCTCTTGTCCCGGCACCAGTCCATGCACAGCACTTTATTTCCATGTCCTTTTAGGGTTCTCCTAGTCTTCATGACAAATTGACCCAGAGCCTCTATCTTCTCTGCCACTTGATGCACTGAAGTCAGAAAAACAAATCTCCATTAACCACATGACCCCCTGAAGCAGCACATTTCCTAAAACTCATCTTAGCTTAGGCAAGATGCAATACTTGTATTACTGTAAACAAACAATATCATCCTCTATTTCAATAGCAAAATTGTACTTTGATGGCACCCAGCATGCATTGCAGCATGAATAAATTACACTGTTGCATTATTTAGTTTTTTATTTTTAATCTAAATATAGTATTATCACCATTGTTGCATTTTGTATGGTGAGTATTGTTGTCTTGGTGAACAGATGACATTCAAAAGCGTGTTATAATATATTCTCACATCCTTTATAAATAAAATTCGTATTTCTTCGAAATAAGAAAAACACATACTTTGAATTTGCTCATTTGAAATCATCATCACTATGATTATTTGTTTTCTACTTAGTTGGGAACTTAAATATAAATAAATATATAATATATAAGTAAATATATATACTACCACTATAATCAATTTAGAGATAAACATTTTCACATTTTGCAGTTTTGTTGCATCAAGGAGTTTTAAACAAAATGTTTATAATAGTTTACAACTGAAACATAATCAGGTCTTTAATAAAAGATTTGCCAGCATCATGCTATCTCAAAAGGCTGTTATGAACATAACATACACAACACAGACAGTCAACTCCAAACATGACAAAACAACCATAACACCACTAGTAAAAAAAAAAAAAAACACACATGTTGGGTGCCAGCATAGTAGCCTACTGCAGAAAACTATTACAGTTAATGTGTATAAATACAATTTTTTTTAATGCATACTTTGTATGGAATCCTATAAATTTTTTTCATGACTTCTGCCACAAACTTCTAAAAGACAGGGCAACAGTTCCGAAAATGCATGCCCTTTTTAAAACAGTTCTGAATATCTCAAATGTTAAATTTATAGCATACAGGTCTGAATCACAGTTACCAAAAATGCAAAGGTTATATTTAATTTTCTACGTAAAGATTTATATCCCGGTCCTCGTCTACATGATTTTATGGATACTAGATCATATGGACATACATTAATGTCTTAACATTTAGCTGGTGTTATATTGCTGTATTTCAAATCGAGCTGCCTAAATACGCGGCAAGTATGCAGTCTATCTAGGCAGCTCGCTGGGTTTGACACACAGCCGCTGAGTGTTTTACTCACGCTCGACGTCGTGTAGTTTAGCTCTCTCCTCTTCTAGTTTGACTTTCAAAGTCTCAGACTCCGCTTTCAGCGTGTGGATGGTTTCACCCTTCGCTAGTCCCTGGCAGGCCATCTTTAAGAAAACACAGATGGACGACGGATATGTCAATAAATATGCTCTTTATTATGAGCCGAGACTGATACAGCACAGTCTGCACAGCTGATGATGCTCTGACGTTAGCGCGAGGGTCACGTGACACATCACCACCATCAGCATCACATTTATTTCTGGAGCACACTGACTGAAGCCCAAAATCACATTTAAAATCTATATATTGAATTTTATTGTTATCATTTAAACTGTTAGTTCCAAATTTGATGTAGCGTCTAATTAATTTATTGTTGTGTGTAAATTGATTGGTATTTCATTGGTTACTTTTGTGACTACAAAACAAATACAAGCAAGTGCTAAGTAAGAGTGCTGTTCTCTAAGAGCCTAAATGTGTTTCCAGAAAGCTCACAGATCAAGCACTTTACACACGTGGAGGATGTGGTTTGCAGTATCTGACACCTCTGAGACTAAACTCTGAGCCATTAAATCAACAGAAAAAACGTGTTAGTCGGGGTAACAGTTTTAAAATTTATAAGTGGCAATTTAACAGAATACAATTCTTAAAGATGACATACAAAAGAAACAAATATTTGCTTCGAGATTTACTTTCAAAACAAAAAACAGAAAGTTACTATAAACATTTTTTATTAATTAACATCCATAAATTGCCTATTAACAAATAAAAAAATCCAACATAAAATAAATGGACAGATCAGTATTATCAAATGAAAAGACAGAAAAAAAATCTAATAATTATAATAATAATTTACTTTAAATGGAATAATAATTTAACCTTAAAACTGTCCAGGTGGATAAATCTCACAAATTTGAATGTTCAGATAAAACAAATCAAGACTATTAAGAGCATTTACATTCCATAAATGTGGTGAGAAAAATGAACATCTTCATTCTTGAAACAATGACTTTTAAAACCATCCAAAAAGTTAGCAAAATGCATTTTTATAATTCAAATAGGCCTAAATTGGGGGAAATTATTATGTGTTTCTGTCCCAAATCACTCTTCTTATTTTCATTTCCATTGTTGTTGTTGATTTTGGTATCACGTTTAGTATTTACTGTCTTGTGATGGCAGGATGTGTTTGGTTCTATACTTAAAAATATAATTGCTGTGTTTCATGTACAAATTGTTGAGGTCTGTGTGTGGTATAAGGTGATATTTCATGAGTGTTTTGTTATATGCTCAGAAGTATTCATGTAATACTATCAGTTTGAATACAACTATTTTTATTAGTATTTTTTTTTTTTACTAAATAAGTAATTGATGATGGCTGATTTGATGGACAGAAATCATGTCCCGAGAGATTAAAGCCTTAAAATACACATTGTGTTGCTGAACTGATCCTGATAACATACCAGCTCCACACACAGGGAGCAGTAGTTGACGGGCTCATTCTTCAGATATATATTCATCAGAGGTTTGTTCTGACTGCAGTTATCACACGGGCCAAACGTGATGGCCAAAAACGTCTGGTCGCACATCTTTGCGTCTGGTTGAGGCTGGACCTGAACACATGAGGAGAAAAAAAAATGTATTCACAATAACCAAAATCCACACACTGAAAGAACACACAAATCAAGAATGTAACACTATTTGAAAAAAGACACTTTCTGATATGCAATGACCAAATGTCCTGTTTCAACAGAAAATGCATAAACACCAGGACGAAAACTTGTCAAACCATTTTTAAATGTTTATTTTTGCCATGGTTTGTGCATTTACTATACAGACAAAAAGTAACTGTTAAAATGAGCACAAAATCTAGGTGTCAGTGTTTCATCCAACTAGTAGGAAATGCTGAGTCCATGCAATACCAACTAATAAATAATTAAATACAAATACTCAAAATTCAAAGTACAAATTTAGTTTTGTAAATGGAAATACAGTAATGCTCATCAATTAATCTTTCAATAACAATTGTAACCAATAAACAGATTACTGTCACGAATCCTGGCTTGCCCTTCCACTCATTCACCACCAGAGGTCACCCGTTCACCACATGGACTTTTCACACTACACAGCACACTGGACTCAATTTCCCACAATCCATTGCACTGACGACTTGCACAGCTGTTCACTATTTCGCCCACACCTGATCACCATTTCACAATCACCATCACTCTATTTAAGCCTGGGACTTGCTCTTGCTCACGGCCGAGTATTGTTAGCCAGTCTACCTTACAAAGCGTTTCCCTGTTTTCATAGTCAGTTTTCCTGTGTTTGATTCCTGCCCGTGTTCCTGGATTCTTCTCTCTGCCTTGCCCTGTCTGGATACTGTACGCTGATCGTTGACCCACGCTGCCCTTCGGATTGTTCTGTGTCTTGCCTCTGCCATACCAGTCTGCTGTTATTTGACCCTGCCTGTCTTGACCATGTTTACTAATAAAGCCTTGCGAATGGATCCTCACGTCTCACGTCTCGTCAACCCCGTAACAATTACAGTAATGTTCAATATTTAACTGCATTCAAATACACTCAGTCACTAACTCAATCTGTTTACCTAAACAGAGCAGTAAAAGGACATGCTTTTGTATCATAGTCACCTGTAAACACTCATAACATTTTCCAGATTTACACTATACAGCAAAATCAATTTGTTTTAATTTACCTTTCAAAAGATGTCTGTATCAGGTGTGTGCTTGCAGGCTGCAGTCTTAAGAGTTAGGAGAAAGGGATTGAGCCTGGGAGAGAGGCAAATGATAAGCTCCTTACCGTAGCAGAAATAGTAGCTGGGCAGAGACAGACCTAGTACAGAGACACTCACAAATAGTACTGCTTAAGCTGGTTAATAAAGCTAAGGCCTAGTAGTTCATCAGTGAAACAGCAGCAAAAATACTTATGTGGCTCAAATAGCCATTTAGATCTTAACTTTGGCCTTTATCAAATCGAGTAAGAGAGGAATCAACACTGGATTTAAAGTGACATTCAAGCAAAACAAAAATTCGGAACTGCATTTATGCAAAATGTTTTGAGCCAAATAATGCAGATCCCTCTGCACCTTTCTAACCATTTATACTGGCAAAATGTTACCATGTATGCTTAAAGTTAAACTTCATCCAAAGAAAAACTTTGTCATGTTGATCCAAAGCATTTGTGTTTATAAAGCATATATTTTTTAATTCATTTTTTTTTTAAACGACCAATCGTTTCGCTAGATAAGACCCTTATTCATCGTCTGGTATCGTTTATAGCCCTTTGAAGCTGCACTGAAACTGTCATTTTGACCTTCAACCGTTTGGAGTCCATTGACCTGCGCTATATGGAGAAGATTCCTGGAATGTTTTCATCAAAAACCTTAATTTCTTTTCAACTGAAGAAAGAAATACATAAACATCTTGGAAGACATGGGGGTGAGTAAATTATAAGGAAATTTTAATTTGAAAGTGAACTAATCCTTTAATATTTTTCTTATTTTTAATGAAACATGAGAGGTTTCTATCCCTCCATTGACAGTCCAGGTAACCAAAACTTATCCAAAGAGGCCATAAAAAGGCGTCCATGAATCCATATCAACTGTGTGGTTATATAATAAAATATGGTGTATTGAGAACTGTATTAATCTAAAATTAAGGACAAATCATATACAGTGGTTGTGTAGTGTTTGAACAATTTTTTTCAGGATTTAATTTAATCTATTAAACAAGTGTGAGGTAAAAACCTAGTTAACAAAAATATATTCTAAGAACCTTTACTACATGATAACTGGCAATGAACATGAATGGTTACACTTTATTTTGATAGTCCACTTTAGACATTCTACTAACAATACGTAACTTTGTAACTACATGTCAACTAATTCTCATTAATTTGCAACTACATGTCTACTAACTCTCAGTAGGGTAGGTTTAGGGTTAGTAGAATAAGTTGACATACTTGCAAAGTTTCTCATAGTCAGTATGTTGTATGTTGTGGACCCATCAAAATAAAGTGTTAGCAGATATTAAGCAGACAATCTACTAATAATCTAATGACTGCTAGTTGACTTGTAGTTGCAAAGTTACTTACTGTTAGTAGAATGCCTAAAGTGGTCTATTGAAATAAAGTGTTACCACATGAATAAATGCATAAGGAAATAAAACACAAAATAGAAACAATAGCAAAAGGAGGTCTAAATAGAACCAGTACTACATATAAAGAATCATGATTTTTAGAGTGTAGATAAAGAATAATCCATGGTTGTCTTTGATCCATGAGTGCAGTGTTGGGCAAGCTATTTGGAAAATGTAGTGAGCTAAGCTAACAGTAACTCTTATTTAAATGAAGCTTCACTACACTAAAGCTACAGCCCTGGGAAATGTAACAAGCTAAGCTAAAGCAACATGGCAAAAGTAGTTTACTACATCCAAGCTATTTAAAAAAAAAAAAAAAAATCTATTGAACCAGCATCATACCAAGTCAAAGCTCTCTCAGTGATCAATAACACTGTCAGTCAAGCAGATAGACAGGCATGTTCAGTTTAATTGTTTATTAAACAACTGTTCCAAACCAATTTGTCAACATAATCAGTATCAAATACAGGGCCGGACTGACCTCAAATTGTGACATAGGCAAAATACATTTTAGCTGTGAAACCTCCTATTGGTAGTTGGTATTGTGGCTTTATTGTATACAGATACATTTATATAAATGGTAACACTTCACAATAAGATTAATTAGTTAACATTAGTTAACTAGTGTAGTTAACATGAACTAAGAATGAACAATAAGAGTTAAGAATTAACTCTTAACAATAACATGAAACACACAACACTATCATATTTTTTATTTTACACACATACTTATTACATTTCAAATTTGCAGCCAACATATGTTCATACTGAACTGTCTATTTTGTATATTGTGTTTGTGCTATTTGGCACATTGTCCATTTTTTGTATATTTGTACATTATTATTTTTAATTTTTTACTATCTGTGTCCTGTCCTGTTGCTGTCATTCTGTCGCACTGTGGAGCTACTGTCACTAAAACAAATTCCTCATATGTGCAAACATACCTGGCAATAAAGCTAATTCTGATACTTCTGCAGCATTTATCTTAATGTTAATTTCAACATTTACTAATGCATTATTAAAATCAAAAGTTGTTTGTTAACATTTGTTAATGCACTGTGAACTAATGCTGGGTACACACCACAAGATAATCGGGCTGATTTTGGGCCGATTTCTCCCCTTCCGACAATCCTAGGTAATGTCCCGATTATCTTGGTGGATCTAAAGATTATCTTATCAGATTTTCCTGTGGTTTGAGGTGTGTTAAGAGTGACTGAATCTGCTCGGAAGAACGTCGGAGGCGCCCCGATCGCGAATCGTAAATATTCAACATGTTGAATATTTACAATCGGAAATCCTGATGTTTGGAGGGAACCCCGAGGACTGCAGATTATCATGTGAAACAAAATAATATCCAATCAGAAAGGGAGCTGACAGCAGATGGAAGCATAACAAAAGCAGTCATGGCACAGCACAAAAGGACATGGACACTATCATCGCAATTTCTTCCTGCCATTACAAAGACTTAAAACTATTCTTTGAATAATTTGTAATTATTTATACTTGTTTAAGGAAATGTAACTTTCTTATTGCCTTTCCTTTTTTTATCTTATTTTATTTTATTTATTAATTTTTTGTTTATTGTTGTATTTTATGTAATTTATAGGCCTATGCTATTGCCCTTGTATGTTGTTTGTTCTAAAATTGCAATTTAAAAAAAAAATAGTTTATTCTCGAGTCTCCAGAGATTTTGCTAGATTTCCCGTGTTCACAGTCGGGACTCTGGTTGAAAATCTGTTGGAAAATCACATGGCGGCATACCACACACTTGTTAGAAGAATGGCATCTACGCTAATATTAGTCTGTTTCTTTCTTATTCTGAGGTCACCGTAGCCACCAGTTCCAGACTGTATCCAGATCAGATGGTCACTGCAGCCACCCGGATCCAGTCCGTATCCAGTTCAGATAGTGGATCAGCACCTAGAGATGGCCTCTATAGCCCTGAACTTCTGTGGAGACCAGGACAACTAGCCCCAGAGACTGATCCCTAGTGAAGACCCTATCTCCTATATGGCCATCGGGACAAGACCACAGGAACCAGATGAGTCCTTTTCTTTTGATTGCTGATGCTAATACGAGTTGGAATCCACCTTCAGTTAGTTAATGGGCAAGAAACGTGTTAATAGGAACCTGGGTACCTCGTGGAACTTGGATAGGCGCTTGTCAAGCGATCCATTAGGCCAAAACATGGATGAAACCGAATGTGTAGATACCTCTCTTGTCTCACATGATTATGAAAGGGATTTTAACGATCCTTTGCTCGCAACTACCAGCAAAAGTCCCCCGGGGAAAAAGAAAAAAGACAATAACAACTTATCACTGGCTGAGATTTTCAATGCCATTCAGTACATGAATTCCAAGCAAGATTCGGTTATTCAAAAAATTACTCAGATTGAGAGCTCCATTGAGGTCACAACGGCTGCGGTGAACTCTTTGTCTGACACTGTTAATCGACTCCTGTCAGATGTTGCCTCTCACGGTGAAAAGATCGGTAAGGCCGAATCGTCGATACAGCACATGCAACAGGAAAATGCTTCTCTTAAGATCAGAGTGGAAGAACTAGAGAGGTATAGGCGCAGATGGTGTTTGAAACTACTCGGAGTAAAAGAACGTGAAGACGAAAACATTCGAATGACAGCTATCGGTCATCTTGCCAGGGTGGTTCCGCGGATCAAGGATAAACTGGAGGATGCTGTGGATGTGGTTCACCGTGTAGGCAAACAACGATCGGATGGTTCGCCGCGTCACATCATTATTCGCTTTGTGGCGAGGAGACACCGCGACATCATTTGGATGGAAGCCAAGAGTTCCATTTACCTCAGAGAGAATGGTCTCCACATCAAAGAATTTCTCTCCAAAGCGGACATTGAAAGTCGGAATAAACTTTGGCCACTTGTCCAGGCGGCTCGAAAAGAAGGGAAGAAGGCCGGTTTCAGCGGTCCCTTTGCTGTTATTAACAATAAGAGGATCGCTGCCAATTCAACACAGTATACTTTAAATGACTTTTAGAGTTTTCAGCAGCACTTCAGGTTCTACTTTTTCTGCACACGTCTGCCTAGTTTGAACTGTTGCTGTTATTTTAAGGGCTTTTGACCACATTCCAATGATTATTCAATTCTTCTTATACACCTTTTTCTTCGCTTCTCCATGGAGGGCGCCATAGCGGTGAGTGACTTCCTGTAGGATGCTTCGAACTTCCGTTTAGTAATTGTCATCAGCTAGAGGACGTTGGTGGTAATGGCGAATCGTGGAGGCTCGGGGAAAGTTTGTGCGGTAAAAGGCTGTCACAACAGCTACAGAAAAATGAAAAACTTTCTCGATCAAGAGTGTTATGAACACAAGCAAACAATACGAGCAGAATGTCAGTGTCCAAGGCCATTTAAATTGCACAAGATGCCGTCCGACGACGAGAGTAAAAGACAATGGCTCGCAGCACTTAATTTGAAATGTCCCCCTCGTAACGTCAACGTATGCTCCTTCCACTTTGTGGACAGACAACCAACGACAGAAAATCCTCATCCCGAACTTTGGCTTGGATATGATCGTCCATTAAGAAAGAAGAGAAGACGACGAACGTGTCCGGACGAAGGTGAGACTATTCACTTAACGTACGTTATTTACACGCTAAAGTGCTATTGGGACTTCACAATTAACCTTAATCGAAATGCGTCTTTTCAGTAACGTTATGTCTGGACGACCAAGTTCTCATGATGTGTGCTTAAATGCTGAATAAAATTCTGGTTTCTTAAAGATGTTTAAGTATATTCGATAAGTAGCCTACATTCAATATATATTCAGAATGTAAACATAAATGTGTTATGAAAACAAAATGTTGTTGCAATGTTTTCATTGTCTGATTCTAATCGGAGTGAAGTCTGATTCATTTAACATATCTTTATAGAATTACTAATCAGAAATTAAGTTTTGATATTTACGGTAGGAAATTTACAAAATATCTTCATGGAACATGATCTTTACTTAATATCCTAATTATTTTTGTCATAAAAGAGAAATGCATAATTGAGCCATACAATGTATTGTTGGCTATTGCTACAAATATACCTGTGCTACTGATGACTGATTTTGTGCTCCAGGGACACATATTGGTTTTATTCACCGTGATGAATCGTTTAAAGTCTGACTTGAATTCAACTTTGAACACTCCACTTTGAGATTTTTCTTGTAAAGTGTTTAACCAAGTGTGCACACACTTAAATATTGACTACATATTTTGGCAGCAGAGTGTAGTCTGTCTGATCATTTTACCAGCTACAACAGTATGGCACCATAAATGTTTACCATTTGTAGCTCAAATCACAACATTTAACAAAATAATACCTAAAAGTATTTGTTCATAAACTTATTTTGGTTTATAAAATGTGGAAAGTCAGCATTTTGTTTTTCATAATGCCAATTAAGTGTATAAGTGCTAAACTAGAATTCTGCATTATTGTATCCAACATTAAATTAACTATTTTCAAAAAATCAAATATAAATCTCGAAAAATCACCCTTTTCAAAATAGAAACTCACCCTGTACCATATAATAACCCAGCTAATGCTAGATGCTTCAATGTATAATGGCTTGTCTGTATTTATAGGAGCTGGTGTTTACGAAGAGCATTCTGGAAAGGATGAACTGAGACCTGAAGAAGAGAATCTTGCATCTGTCCCCAGTACCAAGCAATCAGATGTTGTTGACCACAGCTCTAAAAACGTTGCCTCTGTTGGTACACAGTGGGAAGACCACATCTTCGAGGAGCATTGTTACATCAAGAGACAACACAGTGTAACTTATGTAAACCAGTCAACGCAGTGCGATACTTTCAAGCCTCCTAGTCTGATGAATGACTATGACTCAAATCTGTACACTGGTCTCCCACTCCACACATTTCATACCCTTGTAGCTGTTTTGCGTCCCCATGGGAATCTGTCTTACCAGACTGAAATTGAACAGCAAATCTTGCTCACACTAATGAAACTGAAATTAAACCTGTTGATAGAAGATCTAGCCATTCGATTCCGTATATCAGTAAGCCAAGTGAGCAGGATAATTTCTTTTTGGATTGACACCATGGCTGTAGTCTTGAAAGATCTGATACCATGGCTTCCCAAAGAAACAATCAGGGCCACAACACCAGAGTCATTTAAGCAACATTATCCCAATGTTACCTGTATCTTAGACTGCAGTGAAAGTGAAGTGCAAAGACCAAGGAACCTAGACTCAAGGTCTGAATCTTACAGCCACTACTATGCTTGCAACACTATCAAGTATTTAGTGGCTATTGCACCATGTGGTCTAGTAATGTTTATATCTGCAGCATATGGGGGACGCTGCAGTGACAAATTTATCACGTGTGATTCTGGCATTCTTGAATATCTCCATCCAGGAGATGAAGTGATGGTGGACAGGGGTTTTTTGATTAGAGACTTGTTGTTTGAAAGACAAGTTAATTTGATAATTCCTCACTTCGCCAACAAAACACAGCTGACAGAAGAAAAAGTCACATGTAGTCGCAGAATTGCAAATGTAAGGATACATGTTGAACGTGCAATTAGGAGACTGAAAGTATACAAGGTGTTATCACAAACTTTGCCTATCACCCTTATGCCAAAGATAGATAAAATTCTGCGTATATGTACAGCTTTAGTGAATTTGCGTGGTGAACTGATCGGTGAAGCAGAAAATTAAGTTATTTTAAAATGAAATCTGGTCTTCATTTACTCTCCCTCATGGTGATTTTTTTTTTTCTTCTATTGAACACAAAAGATTATTTATTTTATTTTTTTGGAGAATGTTGGTAACCAGACAGTTGATGATAACCAATGACTTCTATAATCTTTTTTCTTTCCACTATCAAGTCAATGGTTACCGTCAACTGTCTGGTTACCAACATTCTCCAAAATACCTTCGTTTGTGTTCAACAGAAGAAGAAAAAAAAAACAGTAAATAATTACAATTTTAATTTTTGGATCAACTATTCCTGTAATGCTCAGACTGCTGTATTAGTCATGTATTGTACATACAAGTATTTAATAACAATACTTGACATTTGTAATTCTAAAAAAATCCATCTCAATATTATTTCTATTTCATTTTACTATGTACATATATACACTTTAATCTAATAAAAAAAAAAACATACAAGGAAATATCAAATAAATACAAAATTGTTTTGAAAACTTGATACATTAAAACTTTTTTCCTCTCCATGTCAGCATCTGTACACTGTTTTTAAAACTCTGGTAATCTTTACCTTACCAGTAGGTTAAGCTTTTTTGACTACATGTAAGTATTTGTCATTCAGTTTGAATCGTCTTGCAATGAATTCATCTACTACTCTAGGAAGCATCACTGAGAAGTAAAAGCCTCTCAGATGAGTAACCTGGTGTGTTGAATACTCTGCATCGTATGGTACATTTATCAGAATGTGTTCCTTTGGAGACCAGACAAGTAGTTTTGCCATTCTCAGCCCAGTACAAAACATCCCTAATTGTATCTGTCTATAGTAGCCCCTGACTCCGTTCCTCTGTAATTCAGGCTTCCCATCAACCACTTTGATGTCACTATTATTCATAGTGAAATGGTCTGATAGAGAGGTGGTGGTGTTCTTGGGAACAGGGCACTTTATTTCCAGAAGTTCCATACCATTTATTATGCCATCAGGGCTTGTAGACAGCCATGGCTCTGTCAGGCTGACCCTGATACCTGAGTGGGAGACCTGTAGACCTTTTTCTACAAGAAGGCTCCGAGCTATTGCCTCTTTCTCACTCCCATACTTTGTAGCTGCATTCCCCCGAAAGGTAGGAAAGAGATGCTCTCTCATGAATTTATCAGGATTTGTTGTTGCTCGTACTGGTACACGTTTAGCTGAACTAGCAGTGATCCTTATCTGTCTTGCACTATGCCAAACCTCTGACAAACTCTGATTTTGTGTTTGAATCTCCAATTCAGCTGCCTGGTCACTATTCAGTTCTATGTATTTGCTGTAAAATGCTTTACATTTACTGCAAGTCAAAGTCTCTCCATGTGGTTGGTGGAGTTCTAAGCTGTCATTGTCATCCCCTTGCACTGATACATTTGCATTGTAGCATTGTTCAAAGAGTGGTTTTGTGTCTGATGAACTGACTCTCTCCCTGAAGTCATGATGTGTGTCATAGCTTGGTGTAGATGGTAGCCTTTCTCCCTCTCTTGTAGATGAAGCACTATATACATCCTCAGCTTTGTGATGTCTAAATGTTATCTGACTAATTCTTTTCTGTTGAAGGTTTTTTCTGGTTCCTGCATTCCATCTACACTGTTCATCAGTGCAAGATAGCCCTGTCATACCACTGGTTACAGCATTTTGCACCTTTAAAAAAAAATCAGTACATAGTTTACTTTATTATTTCACAGTACATAACTATTACCACTTTTTAAGAGCTAAATAATTTAGGGAAAAGTAATTAAATTACATTAATTAACTAATTACACCCAACACTGGTCACAACTGAATTCTTGATATCAAAAATTTGGATTTGAATGACAGCTTATGGTGACATTTAGCTAGTGAAAATACAATTACAGATATCAAGAATTCTAGTCTTCAATAGTTGAAATTTAATTCCTGGTATCAAGAATTAGCATTTTAATTAGTGAAAATTTAAATTGTTGATATCAAGAATTCATATCCTGTGCATGAATAAAAGTCAAAACGGCTTATACTCTATTTATAAATACCCACCTTCCACAACACAGCAGCAGCATGGCTACAAGACCTGCCAGGGCCAGCTACACAGGAGCATCCAGCTGTTTCCACTACTCCGTTATTTTGTAACATCACCCACGCGATGTGATTGGGTTTATTTATAGACTGACTCAGCTCTACCTCCGCTTTCAGTAATGTAAATTGCTGATGTTTGTGACAAAGTATTCGTCCAATTTTATTACTGTGTAGATAACTGTATGCTTTCGTGCTTTTATAATTTCTAAGCTCCTCGCCATCTACACCCTCAGACAAAACAAGATAATTGATTATGTCAACATATGTGACTGCTGGCCATTGTTTCATATCATCAATCCAGGAGGTGGCGCTGGTCAACTTCATAGGATGAGGAACACACAAAGTTACTTTGTTTACGGTCTTTGTTAAATAGTCTTGATTGTGCAGCCACCGCGATCTAATATTGTCATTGCTTGTTGCCATTGTTGACGTTAAAAGTACAAGTAAAACAGATTACAATCGTCGTTTCAGAGCTGTCCAAACAATTCTGTAACCATAGATGCATATCTCTGTAACTCATCAAGCCGCTAACCGGAAGTTCGGAGCATCCTGCCTACATGTACGCGCAAAGCATAATGGGTAATTTCGCGTTCCATGAAAAAGGTCTATATAACAGCGTTACAACAGTTCCAAGTTAAGTGTTTAGTGTTCTTTGGGATCACAGTTTTCCTTTTCTATCCTTTTTTCCTGTAATTTCTTTTGGACTTTTTTTATTTTCTTATACCTTATGGACAAATTTGAGTTTAATCATTTGAAAATTATTTCTTTAAATGTGCGGGGCTTAAGAGACAACACTAAAAGAAAAGCTATTTTCCTGTTTTGCAGACGCTATAATGCAGATTTGATTTTTTTTACAAGAGACTCATTCTTCTGATGCTGACACTAAAGTTTGGAAAGCTCAATGGGGCGATAAGATTTATTTTAGTCATGGGTCAAATAATTCAGCTGGTGTTCTTGTTCTGATTCATAAGTTTAAAGGAGATATTGTTTATTCCAAGTCTTCCCCTGATGGTAGATGGGTTATACTAACTGTTAAATCAGAAAATGCCATATTTATAATTTGCAATATTTATGGATTTAACTCTCATACTGCGAACAGTTCTTTTTTTGCTAATATTTCTGTCATACTATGTAACATGCTGAAAACAACCCCGAATGCAAAGTTAATAATTGCTGGTGACTTTAATGTAGTTCCTGATGCTTTTATGGATAGATTTCCACAGAAAATGTATCCCCACTCTCAAAGCTGTAATATAATCGATTCCTTATGTAAAGACTTATTTCTAGTTGATTCGTGGCGTTACTTCAATAGCAATGCATATGAATATACATGGAGTAATGTATCAAAGTCTTTAAAATCAAGAATTTATTTATTTCTCATTTCATCCAATCTATTACAACATGTTCAACACATTTCCCATCATTACGCTCCTTTTACGGATCATCTCTTAATTTAAATGTCTTTGCAGACTGTTTGGAATTCTAATAGCCTCCGTGGCTACTGGAAATTTAATAACCCTCTTTTAGAAGACAGAATTTTCATAAAAAATATTGAAGCTTTAGCCATTGATATATTTAATTCAGAGATGATTGATTTTGTCTCTAAATGGGAGATAAGTTTAAATCTAGACATTTGGCTATTAAACGAAGTAAGGCAATAAAACAGGAAAGAGACCACATGGAAACAGAATTGTTGGATAAAATTGATAATCTTTGGAAAATTCAGACTCTCTCCCCAATACAGGATAGTGAACTCCATTCTTTACAAGCAAAACTTAATGACTTGTATACCAACAAAGTTAATGGAGCTTTCGTGCGCTCAAGAGCTAAGTGGATAGAAAAGGGAGAGAGAAACACTGCATATTTTTTTGCCCTTGAAAAGGAATTAAGAGAAAATCATTGTCAGCATTATATATTAATAACTCCATGAGGCCCCTAAATTAATTTCAGAATTTGTTAGCTCTTTTTATGAAAAATTATACCAATCTGACTTTAATTATGATATCTGCAAGGCGTTTACTGATAATATTCAAAATGTTATTCCATTGATAAATAATAACTTTAAAAATCTTTGTGATTCTGATCTTAAAAGAGAAGAATTACAGTTAGCTCTTCGACATATGAAAAAAAGGTAAGAGTCCAGGACCTGATGGGCTTTCGATGGAACTTTACCAACATTTCCGGTATATTTTAGAAGAGCCACTTTTCTTAATGTTCAATGATTGTATTAAAAAGAAGGAATTGGCAACAACTATGAAACAAGGCTTAATCTCCCTGATCCCTAAACCAGATAAGGATCCCTTGGAAATTGATAACTGGAGACCTATCACTCTCTTGGTTACGACCTTTGATGGAAATTTTTGTCTAGGAATTAAATAAAAAGAGTAACATTGAGATGACCAAAAGAAGAGGCTCAAGTATGTGGCAAGAGATACACGGGACAATAAAATTAGCACCAAAAAAGATTTATTGCTCCCACAACCATGAACATTTACAAACATTTAAGAAAACCAAGAATAATAACCAATAGTAAATTATGTAACCAAAACAAACAGGAGAGGGAACTGAAAGTGGCGCTAGAAAATCAAAGCAATAAATATAACAAAAAGAACCCCACTGTCTCCTCCCCGTCCTCTAAACAAGAAAACAAAAATATGAAAAGAAAAATCTTCAGCGAACAATGCGCCCTAAGCCTACTCTAACTAAAGAAACACAACAATACATTGTTAGCGCACTTCACTATGCTAGTGTATCTAATACATAAAAAAGCGCCTACGTGCAAGGTGTGTATGTCACGTGACTTACTAGGCTGTTCCACATCTCCGTTGTCTGAAAGACAGCAGTTAGTTTAGGTGGAGCTCCAGCGGGCTAAAAGTGTCAAAGACACTCGTTCAACAAGAACACAAATGTCACCAATGACAAACTTTACACAGATCATCTTAACAACTCTCACGGAAGTCTCGTAAGCATTTAAAGTAGGAGCAGAAAACAGACAAAACAACACAACCAGTGACACGCCAAGTCAGAAGCCTAGGTTTCTTCCAGTCGCCGCTTCCGTTTTAAAGGCATCAGAACAGATCGCAATTGGCGGAGATCCCACGACGTCACAGATGACCAACGATGATTGACAGGCACATCCACCAATAGTGTTCTGAAAATAGGCGGTACCTAGAAGCGCTAAACAGAAAATAGAACAAGAGAACATACACAAGGAAAAACAGTGTACAGTTCGTAACACTCTTGAATACAGATTACAAATTGATCGCATTAATATATGCTAGAAGATTAAAATCAGGACTAGATCAAATTATTAATGAATCTCAAACAGGCTTTATGAAAAATAGACATATTAGTAACAATATTCGTCTCATTTTTGACCTTTTAGACTATTCTGGCCAGATAGAGTCAGGGGCTCTTATTTTATTTTTAGATTTTTGTAAAGCCTTCTATACAATTGAACATGGCTTCTTACTTCACTCTTTGAAAGTTTTTGGGTTTGGGAATAATTTCATTAATATTATAGAAATGTTTTACAATGATATTAATAGTTCTATTATTTTGAATACGGGAACCTCTAAAAGATTTGGAATCCATCGTGGTGTACGCCAAGGTTGTCCGATTTCCCCTTTTCTGTTTTTATTAGTGGCTGAACTTCTCTCTATTAAAATTTTAAACAATCAAAGTATTTTGGGATTAAAAATATTTGATAGAGAAGTCAAAATTTCGCAATTGGCAGATGACACTGCTTTATTTTTGAAAGATAAAAGTCAAGTGAATAGCCCTGGATTGTATTTCCAAATTTACAAAATCTTCTGGTCTAATGCTTAATCTTCATAAATGTGAAATTTTATTTATACACGATTCTGTAGACTTATCTATTGAAAATATAACAGTAAAAGACTCTGTTAAATATTTGGGAATCTATATTTCTAAAAATAAAATTACCTGTGAACAATTCAATTTTATGTCAAAGATCAAGAAAACTAAACATATTTTGAATAATTGGTTACAAAGGGATCTTACCATTTTTGGGAGAGTGTTACTGTCCAAAGCAGAAGGCCTTTCTAGATTTGTTTACCCTGCTCTTTCCATGTATGTTAATGATGAGATTTCCAAGGATATCAATAAAACCTTCTTAGACTTTATATGGAAAAATAAACCTTACCAGTTAAAAAAGGACATTATATCAGGCAAAAGAGTAGAAGGTGGTTTAGAGATGATAGACCTTTTGACATTAATAATACTTTTAAACTTAAATGGTTAAGAAATTGTCTAAAAAAATATAACTCTATGTGGTTCTTTATTCCACAATATATCTTTCAAAAACTTGGAGGGTTATCTTTTCTTCTGAAATGTAATTTTCTTCCAGGAAAGTTACAGATTAAATGATCCAAATTTCACCAGCAAGTATTATTGGCTTGGAAAATTTGTTTCCATCACAACTTTTCTCCGCATAAAATGCTCCTATGGAACAATTGTCTCATTACTTCTAGGAATAAATCATTATTTCTGCACAGGTGGTTAGAAAGGAATATATATTTTGTTATAGATATGTTCTATGAGAGTGGAAACATTCTGTCTTATGAAGACTTTAAGAATGTTTACGATTTTCCCATCCCATTTAAAGAATTTCAACAAGTGGTTAAAGCTATTCCAAATGGGTTGATACAGCTAATAAATAATCACCTCTCTTTTGGAAGCAATGAAAGGATATTTCCAGAATTAAAAGTTGATGGTATTGAAATATTTTCTTCGTCTTGTAATAATAAACATATTAGACAAATTTTGCAATCAAAACATAAAATCTCCCCTTGAGGGAAATTCTTTTGGAATGCAAAAATCTCTGATATTAATTGGAAAACGACCTGGTCAATTCCTTACAAATTTTGTATTTTGAATAAAGTTAAAGAGGTGCATTTCAAAATACTTCACAAAATTTACCCATGTAAAGTAGCTCTGTCTAAATTCATGGACATTGACAACACTTGCAGTTTCTGTAACATGCATGAGGAAGACTTGTGTCATTTGTTTTATAATTGTGATTTGTCTCTTAGATTTTGGTCTGATGTTAGTACTTTTTTATTTTTGCAAAGAAATGTTAATTATATGCTATCTTTAAAAGACGTTATTTGTACTTATTCACACAAAAGTAAAATGTTTGAATATGTCGTTAACTTTTACATTTTGCAAGGTAAATATTATATTCATAAACAGAAATTTGCAAAACGCACACCAAATTGTAATCTATTTTTATTAGAAATGGATGCTCTTAAAAAGTCTCTAATGCAAATTAATAACAAAAAGAATGACTTGTTGTTGGATTTCATGGGAACATTTTTTTTGGTATAGCTCCCCCGCTGCATTCTTTGAATTTGTCCTAAGGAAAAAGGAAGAAAATCTGCACTTTTTTTATTTATTTTATTTTATTTTATTTTACTTTTCGCCTTTGAAATAATATTTTATAGTTTGAGATTGTTATTATATTTGTGATTGTTATTATATTTTGTGTATCCAGATTTACATGTCATTTTTTTTGTAATGTTCAAGCATTCTTCAAAAAAAAAAAAAAAACGTCAGGTAGGGTGTAGGTTATGGCGCAGGCCTGTGCGTCTCTGCGTAGGCTATAAATTGGGCTTAAGTCACAGACGCTCAACACACAATCATCCTCATTAAAAGTAATGAGACTAACCTATCTTTCCAGTGCTGACGCCGCGCTCTCTCCTGTTGCGGTCTCTGATATTGAAATGATCTGCTAACGAATAAAATGCAGCGCATATATATTGCTTTCATTGATGTGAACTCCGTTAAATTTGCATATAGCGCGGGAATTAAAGAATGGATTTATATCCATTTTGCGAAGACACATTTATGTGGCCAAGTGTAAATGGAAACATTTGAACAAATCAGATAGATATCCGATCAGAGAAAACGCATGAAGTGACCAGCTGTAAACAGGCCCTTACTGATCCAGTATCAGTGATCCGTAGCAGTTATATTTCCAGTTTGAGCTCGAGTTTCAGAATGCTTTCTTTGGATAATGTAACGTTAGCTTTTGTTGACGCTACCGCGCTACTTGATAAAAAAAGAAAAAAGAGCTTAGCTACTGAAAAGCTATTTGATTCAGAAAGCAGTGAAGCTACCACCACGCTACTGAGAAATGTATTTAAGTAGCTTCACTATTTGTAGCAACGCTACTGCCCAACACTGCATGAGTGGATGACAAAATAACTGAATTGGGTTACTTTAAACTCAACATTTCATTTCATGAAACATCCATTAAATTTTCAGGCTTCAGACAGTTTTGTAAATTTTGCAAGCCAGCAGATGGCCCTGTTGACAATACTCTGAGGTATGTGATATTGTACACTCACATCATTGTACCATGCCAGGGTGATGCTGTAGCAACATAGTGTTAGGGGTGGGGAGCAACCGTGGTTAAAGAAAACATAAAAATAAAAGGCAGAAACACATACTAATTGTAAACAGAATTTAATTCAAAGATTAAGATATACAAAGATGGTGCACTCAAATTACTTATGAGAAAATGCAAAAGAAAAATGAAAATTAATAGTCCCACTTTCTAAATAAAAGAGCCAATCACTTATTGGTAAAGTCATTGCATCACTGCAGCTTCTCTTAGAAACTCTGGTTGCTATAGAATTTGATGTTTCCTCATTCAAAGAGATAGGAATTGTACTTGTATGACTGAAACAGCTATCTGAGAGGCATTTCAAAGTTGGATGACTAGCCTTAAAGGGACTTTGACTTAATTATAGATATTTAGGAAAATGAACTTGTAAAGGACTGAATAAACAGTTAGTTATTAGCTATGATGAATTTAATCCAGCAAATGTAGCGGCACACCTCAACATAAACCCCAGGAAAGCCTGGTTTAGCACAGCCTTGGCCAAAGGAAACAACACCTTTCAGTTTCCCGTTGCACACTACAGGGCCACCAGAATCCCCCTGAGAAGAAAATTGGAAAATGAAAAGGAAAAATGTGCATTTGCATGTAAATTTCAAACACAGATAAAAAGGAAGAAATCAAAGACATACTTTACATGAGTCTTTCCCTCCCTCCATGAATCCAGCACAGAACATCCCGTCAGTTATTATTGTACCATACGCACACTCACACTGTGCCTTTGAGAGTACAGGCAAATCCAAACACTGCAGGACAGAAGAAGTAGGGCCATCTGAAAGAGAATATGAGCAGCGTTAAAACTTTTCATCTTCTACATATCGAATAGTTGCATGCAGGGCCGTTGCAAGCATAGAGCAAGGCCCAGTGTGAGTTTGTGACAAATTTAACATTTTCCAGTAATGTTATTTTGGTTTTTAGTAATGTTCTCAAAATGTTAGCGCAATAAATAAATAAACAAATAAAAAAAATTAATATCTATCTTTTTGTTCATGTCTAATGTTTGTCTAATGTTACTACTTGTTTCAGAATTTAGAGAACACCCAAAAGTAAGCTTCCCATAATGTTTGCCAAATGATAAATAAAACCAACTTGGCACTGCCTGAGAAAATGGACGTGTAGCATAAGTGTGTGATAACAATGTAACTTGCATGACAGTCAGTGGCCATGAGCATAGAAGTTTTCGGCATAATAAGCATTTGATTAACAGTAAATGTAGGCTATGTGATGTTAAGTTTGACACCGAACTCGGAATCTTGGATGCGAAATAAAAAGTTTTATTTTAAAATATATAGAACATTTTAATACAAAATAAAATATGTTTTAATATAAGTTTTATTTTAAAGTATTTAAAGAAGATTTTCATTAATCAGCCATCTCACCTGCAGTTTTGCCCCATCCAGAAACCAAGCACTTCTCCCCTGCAGAGGAGCAGTTGGTTGTCAGAGGGATTGGCTTCACATACTTGTTGAAGGTGGCAGGATTTCTCAGCTTGATCAGCAGGATATCATTGTTATGAGGCCGATTATTGTATTCCGGGTAAGGAATGATCTTCTCTACTCTGATCTTCTGCTCTGTGCTTTCAGTAGCACTCAAATTGTGATTTCCCAGGCGGACGAGGAGACGATTGCGTCTGTTTGACAAGCAACTCATAAATGTACAAATACATTTCAAACTAAAATATTCAATTGTAGAGCTGGATCCCAGTGTTCAATAGACTCTTTTCTTTATTACGAACTGAAAGGTACTCTTTAGTGAAAAATTAGATTGATGTAGTGACATGATTAAAAAAGTGAGGTTATATACTTACACGAATTTGCAGTGAGCAGCAGACACAACCCATCTCTCATTAATCAAAGATCCTCCACATGCACTTCTATCATCACTAAGGTACACTTGCCAGGGCTGGGAGTGGGGCTGACATTCATAACCTCCAATGATTTTATCACCTGAGCTGAAAGCTTTATAAAAATGTATTGTTTTTTTTTATTAACAGTATGTTAAAATCTATCTATAATACAGGTCAGTGTAGGAATAAACTAACAGTTGTGACCCTGGACCACAAATCCAGTCTTAAGTCGCTGTTTTGGCTATTTGTAGCAATAGCCAAAAGTATGGGTCAAAATTATCTTATTTTTTTTATGCCAAACATCATTATGACATTAAGTAAGGATCATGTTCCATGAAAATATTTAGTAAATTTCCTACTGTAAATATCAAAACTTAATTTATGATTAGTAATATGCATTGCTAAGAACTTAATTTGGACAACTTTAAAGGCGAGTTTCTCAATATTTAGATTTTTTTGCACCCTCAGATTCCAGATCTCAACTCAACTCTACCGTGCGACTCCACCGGGCAGGGACACCGGCAAGGGATAGAAGTATCGCTTTTTATTTGAGTTTTTTCATTTATATGTTTATTATTGAAATGTTGTGTCAAATTTATTTAATTTCTTTATTTTCTTACATATGTGGGTATATAGTATTTATAGAGTTGTAACTTTTAGTTTTAGTTACTTTTTCTTATTTGTAAGTCGCTTTCGACAAAAGCGTCTGCTAAATGACAAAAGTAAAGTAAGTAAAGTAGATCTCGGCCAAATATTGTCCTATCCTACTAATCCTACCATACATCAATGGAAAGCTTATTTATTCAGCTTTCAGATGATGTATAAATCTCAATTTCGAAAAATGTATGCTTACGACTGGTTTTGTGGTCCATGGTCACAATTGTCATTTGTCATGTTATTTCAGTAGTCCACTTTAGACATTCTACTAATTATAAGTAACTTTGCAACTAACTCTCATTAGAATATTTGTAGAGTTTTAGGTTAGGGTTAGATTTAGTAGAATCATTTGACTACTCGCAGAGATAAGTTGGGGCACCATCAAAATAAAGCGTTAGCAGATATTAAGCAGACAGTCTACTAAAACTGATTGCTAGTTTCAAATTTACTTATAGTTAGTAGAATGTCTAAAGTTGACTGATCAAAATAAAGTGCTACCAGAATAACTAATAAGAGAGACCTACATACCCACAACCACAACCAGTAGAAGGAACACAGTGGTCTTCATTGCAGTTGAGGAGAAGAGAGAGCACATCTGCAAAGTTCAGGAATAGCATTCAGGTTTTTAAGCAATCGATTTAACACTGACACCTACAGAACCAACCAATAAGATCACGACTAATGATTTGGAAACAAAAATAAGCACGTGGGACAACAATTTCTACACACATTTTACACAGTTTTGCATGGGAATGACAAATGCAAGAAAAGTGTTGACTTAGTATAAATCTTGGACAGAAAACAGATGAACATTCAAAAATGCAGCTTTACAACTTAAACATTTTACTATATATGTTTACTTGTTTATGGTTTAATAAATACAGGGGGGGGGGGGGGGGGGGGGCTACAGGGTTCCTACATATTTTCCATCTCATAAATTATTTTCCAGACTTACATTTCCAGACTTCTCTGTAAAATTCTTCAGGCTGTATTTCAAAGTAAAAAACAAATAAGAAAGGGTGTAACAATGAAAGGTTAAATTCACAATACTGAATTTACCATTTAAAACTGTTGTTGTCAACCAAATTCAATAGTACCTATACCAGTCAAATTGAACTGTTTTCGGTACCATAGCAAACACTATTGGGACTATATAACTATATGAAGTGTATATCCCCATTTTAGCACACTAGGATGACTACGAACATGAAATTGTCCAGCCATGGCTTCCTGATCCACAGGAATATAAATATGTGGGAAAACAAAGGCCAAATTCCCTTAATCATCAATCACAATGAGAAAAAAACAAAGAATATAGTTCTGATGTGCAGCTCTTGTAGAAAGAAATAAAGAAGTCACTCCAGTCTAGAGGAAGTGGTGTAAGTGAATAAGATATTCTGCTTTCTGGTGAAGGTGGTTGACAAAAATGGTCTTGCTGAAGTATGAATAGACCACCTCTCTGTATGCAAGCAGCATTGTAAAGACAAGCATTATTTTTGCTTGTTTATATCTACATTTAATACTTTAATGACATAAAGGGAAAACAAATGGGGAAAAAAAATGTATTAACAGATTTGGCAAGATCACAGGAATTCATAAAGATGTAACAATTACCCTCGGCATAGGTTGGAGCAGTGGACCAATTCGTGGAGAGCTTTGGTGATATGAATATTAACACACATCATTAGATGAAATACACTGCAGTGTATACTGTATTTAGAACAAAAGAGTTAACAATATACACCAGGGTTTGAAAACAAGACAAAAATAAAATGAACAAAAAATCAATCCACAAGATACGAATATCTGTTGGTTTCTCTTTTATGTTTGTAATTATTCTTTTTAAAAGGTTTAATCTTATTTATTGTACCTACTTATTTGGTTAGCCTTTAAATGATTAGTGTTATTGATATTATTAAGCTTTAAATATGTATTAAGCTACTCTGTCTTTTTGATTAACTTTATGGTTCTAATTCTATTTTGTCTTTGGTTTAGTGTTTCCTAACACAACTTGTTTACCTGGTCTTTGGCAAACCTTGAATAAGCAACACAGCAAAATAAAATAAAATAAAATATGATTATCATATAAATCATTAAAAAAATCCACAACTGAAATGTTCATCAATAACAAATACACCACCACTCCAACATGATTTAACATCATCAAGCAAAATGTATTATAATGTTGTTTATCACTAAATTAATGAATTTTGACAATATAAACCTTTTATGTCCTCCACATCTCTTTTGTGTCAACACTTCTTTCCTATTTTCATTCACATGCTACGCTGCTCCATTACGCACTAACATACGTGTATGCATCACATTGTCTGTATTCAGATATCTTACTGGTCATTTTTATTATACATGGTCAACTCACTATGCCTATTAATAAATCACTTTCATAATCTTATGATATACATTATCGAAAATAAATTTACTCAATTGTATTTCATGTGTATATATATATATTTTTGCATGTTTGTTACACTTTAATGTTTCAGATCATCAAACTAATTTAAATATTAATGAAAGAGAACACAAGTAAACACAACATGCAGTTTTTAAATGAAGGGTTTTTTTTATGAAGGGAAAATAAAATCCAAACCCACATGGCCCTGTGTGAAAAAGTGTTCACACCTGAGTTCAGTTTCTCTAGCCACACCCAGGCCTGATTACTGCCACACCTGTTCGCAATCAAGAAATCACTTAAATACGACCTGCCTGACAAAGTGAAGTAGACCAAAAGATCCTCAAAAGCTACACATCATCTTGAGATCCAAAGAAATTCAGGAACAAATGAGAAAGAAAGTAATTGCGATCTATCAGTCTGGAAAAGCTTATAAAGCCATTTCTAAAGCTTTGGGACTCCAGCGAACCACAGTGAGAGCCATTATCCACAAATGGAGAAAACTTGGAACAGTGGTGAACCTTCCCAGGAGTGGCTGGCTGACCAAAATTACCCCAAAAGCGCAGCGACTACTCATCCAAGAGGTCACAAAAGACCCCACAACAACATCTAAAGAACTGCAAGCCTCACTTGCCTCAGTTAAGGTCAGTGTTCATGACTCCACCATAAGAAAGAGACTGGGAAAAAATGTCCTGCATGGCCGAGTTCCAAGACGAAAACCGCTGCTGAGCAAAAAGAACATAAAGGCTCGTCTCAGTTTTGCCAGAAAACATCTTGATTATCCCCAATATTTTTGGGAAAATACTCTGTGGACTGATGAGACAAAAGTTTAACTTTTTGGAAGGTGTGTGTCCCATTACATCTGGTGTAAAAGTAACACAGCATTTCAGAAAAAGAACATCATACCAACAGTAAAATATGGTGGTGGTAGTGTGATGGTCTGGGGCTGTTTTGCTGCTTCAGGACCTGGAAGACTTGCTGTGATAAATGGAACCATGTATTCAGCTGTCTACCAAAAAATCCTGAAGGACAATGTCCGGCCATCTGTTCGTGACCTCAAGCTGAAGTGAACTTGGGTTCTGCAGCAGGACAATGATCCAAAACACACCAGCAAATCCACCTCTGAATGGCTGAAGAAAAACAAAATGAAGACTTTGGAGTGGCCTATTCCTGGAGTGGCGAATCCTATTGAGATGCTGTGGCATGACCTTAAAAAGGCGGTTCATGCTTGAAAACCCTCCAATGTGGCTGAATTACAACAATTCTACCAAGATGAGTGGGCCAAAATTCCTCCACAGCGCTGTAACAGACTCATTGTAAGTTATCGCAAACTTCAAAAACTGCATGTTGTGTTTACTTGTGTTATCTTTGATTAATATTTAAATTTGTTTGATGATCTGAAACATTAAAGTGTGACAAACATGCAAAAAAATCAGGAAGGGGGCCAACACTTTTTCACACCACTGTATGTGTATACACATATATATATGTGTATGTATGTCACGGATCAGCCAGGCTCATTCCCCTCCCAATCACAACGCACTCCTTCACTTGAGTATTAATGGCACACACCTCACACATGCTCATTGTCCGATCTCGTTTTATTCGAAGTGGACTGATGCTAGTAACCTGTGTACTTACCTTGATATTCTACTTGCCTTCTGTCTCATCTCCAGCGTGTTCCTCCCAGCTCTATTCCATCGTCTGTGTTTCCCAGAATCTCCACGAGTGTGTCTCCATTGTCCAGGATTGTGAGGTGTGTGTGTGTGCGTTCCGCATATCCACGAGTTCCTGAGTACTTCCGAGCAAGAATACTTCCATTATCACCCTCATCATACTACTGTGCCTGTTCATTGAACTTGTTACTTTCCTCCATCAGCCACCCGCTGACTCCACCGATTGCAATAAAACTTGCCTGTTGTATTCTAACCATCTGTCTGAATCTGCTTCCCTAACTGTGTGTATGTGTGTGTATAATATATATACACACAGTGCCCTCCATAAGTATTGGAACAGTAAAGACAAAATTGCTCTGTTGGCTGTGGAGTCAAGACATTTGCAAATATGATTAAAAGGTGAATATGAGACAAAATTACAGAATGTCACATTTATTATTAGCCGTTTCAACACATATGTTTTACCAAATAAAAAGAACAGCACTTTTAGAGTTCATCCCACTCATTGATGTGAGCATAAGTATTGGGACAGTTGAACATAAGGCAGATAAAAGATTAAAAGCTATTATTTAGTTGCAGATCTCTTGCGCACAATCACAGCAGTGAGTCTGTGACCCATAGACATCACCAGACTCTTGGTCTCATCCTTTGAAATACTTTTCCCAGCCTATAATGCAGCCAGTCCCTATTGTTGCTTGTTTTGGGGAGTTTCTGCCTTTACTCTCCTCTTCAGCTGGTGAAATTCATGTTCAATCGGATTTAAATTTGGAGATTGACTTGGGCAATCTAAGACTTTCCATTTCTTTTTCCTTATAAATTCCTTGACTGAACTGGCGGGGTGTTTTGGGTCATTGTCCTGATGTAATATGAAGCACTTCCCAATGAATCTGGTGGCATTTTCTTGAATATTGGCTGGTAAGATGGTTTTGTACCCTTCCAAATTCATTCTGCTACTGTCATCATACATTAAGTCATCAGTCTCATCAAGTTGAGAGGGCCTGTTCCAGAGGCAGCCATGCATGTCCATGCCATGACACCACCTCCACCATGCTTTACAGATGAGGATCATTTGCAGTTCCCTTTTTTTCTCCACATCTTTGCTTTTCCATCACTTAGATAAAGGTTCATCTTTGTCTCATCGGTCCATAAACACAGTTCAAAAACTCTTCTGGCTCACCTTTGTGCTTTTTTGCAAACTCCAATCTTGCCTTTCTATTTTTGGTGCTGGGCAGAGGTTTGCATCTTGCTGTGTAGCATCTGTAATTCTGTGTCAAAATCTCCTGAGGACAGTAGATTGTCAGAGCATCACCCCAGCTTTCTGGAAGTTGTTGGGGATTTTACAGACACGTCTTTTAGGGTTCATTTTCACAGCTTTTAAGATTTGTCTGTCATCAACTACTGTTGTTTTCTCAGCCGATCAGGTAGTTGTTGGTTGCTAGTGTCGCTGATGGTTTCCAAACTCTTGATTTCTCCATGCCCTTTGTTTTTGCTATAGCTCTAATTGATGTCCTCTTTTCTTTTAGCATCCAAATTGCTTGCTTTTCTCTCAAAGTCAGCTCCCTCATTTTCATCCTGGTTTGTGTATCATCATCCAATGAAAGATTCAGAATGCAGAAGTAATGGATATAACTGATACGACACATTCACTGCTTTTAATATCTGAAGAATTAATGCAATAGGACACAGCTGATCACTTAGAAAGACCTGTGAGGCAACTGTTCCAATACTTATGCTCACATCAGATAGGGGGATGAAAGTCTAAAAGTGCTGATCTTCTTAGCTGGTAAAACATCTATGTGTTGAATCACCCAATAATAAAATGTGACATTCTGTAGTTTTGTCTCATATTCATCTTTTAATCATATTTGTAAATGTCTCGACTCCACAGCCAACAGGACAATTTTGTCTTTACTGTTCCAATACTTTTGGAGGGCACTGAATATATATATTAGTGCTGTCAATCGATTAAAAAAAACAACAACTAATTAATCGCGCACTTTTCTAAAAATGAATCTCGATTAATCCCACCTAACATTAAAGTTTTTAAATATACTTTTATACTGCAATAATTTCACATTCAATCTTCTAATGTACAATGTACAAACAAAATAAAGACAGTATATTTTTTATATTTCTTTAATGGCATCTTTTTTATGACTGAAGGCCAGCATCACTGATATCAATACTACTGATGTCTCTATAAAATAGTTTTTTCCCCTTAATATTTAACCATTGACTGTAGACATTCAGCTTTACAGTATAATTGAGAACTATCAATTTTAACATTTATTAGACTTAACTTCTAATTTAAGTGAACTTAAAACAATCTTCACATGAACCCTTTATAATAAACTACATATTTAGCTACTTGTGCCCTTCAGCAGAAATATACAGAAAATTTATAGTTACCAAACACTAAATTTTAAATTAAATATAGATGAACCCCTTAAAGCTATAAAAGTTATTGATTTCCTCTTTTTTCTTTTGTTCTTGGATTAATAGACATCACAGCTGACATGCATCTTATTTTCTCACAACTCTCTTTACCTTTTCTTACCCACTTCAGGTCTTAAAGTCTCTAACGTTAAACTGCTGTAAAATAAATTAATTTGACCAAAGTCAAGGGCCAAGTACCCAAGTTAACTGAACACTAATCACCTTACTAGTGACTTCAAAATGACGTTACCATCTTTTGTACATGTACTATATGAAAAGAATAAAGCCAAACTGGTTGATAAGTAAATATGGTAATGCTGTTGTTTCAGCATTCTTTGGTGGATACGGGGAGATTTCTTTGAATTGATTCACACCCCAAAAAGTGGGTACTTTGGCCAATAGTTCTAGTAACTATGACAACGTTCCTCTGGTGCAAAAGCCCCTATAGATATTGTGAAACAGGCCCAGAGGAGGTTGAACTTCCTCAGCTTGCACCACAGGACTGCTGAGAGGATTACTGGTAAACTATATTTAAACTTTCTTTATTATTCTTGTTAACCACAGGTGTCATCAAACTTAAAATACTTTAGATTTATATCATAGACACTTGCAGCTTAATTACACCAAAACTTTAGGACATACATTCATGTTATTCATTTAATTTGAAAGCAAATATATATGATGCATTTTATGATAGATTTTTATTAGAACTAAAACACAACATCTGAGACCCAGCTATGGAGTTTTTGCCTCTGTAGTGACATTATATTTTAGTGAATTTCTCTGAGACCTCACATGTCACTGTTTTAAGCCTGGATGTCCTGTACAGAGCACATTCAGGACTTTTTAGAGATACCAAATGTCTGGACGTTTCACCATGACCACACCCTCTCCTCGGTCTTTAAAGATGGTTAAATTTAATTTAGTGAAACTTTTTACATCCTTGTGGAAATTATTATATTTTGTAATTGTCATTTAAATCTGACTAATTTTCAAACTGTTTGTCTTAAAGCAACATCTCAGGAAAATGTTATGGGTTTAAAATTCAAATAAGACTTCCTGTTATGAAACAGGACATCATTTCATACATGTCCACTGTTGAGGACACTAAAAGCACTAAAAGCATGTTTATTATGTATTTTGGGAGACATAACAATTGAATAGGAAAATCAATTATATATAAATTGTCTTATGAAATATTAGATATTATTATGAAAATCTGGCCAATTATTACTCTCGTTATGAGAATTCCTTTTTCAACATGCTGTCCCCACAGCAACACATTAATATGCAAATTAGATACAGTGTATAGATACACTGTGTTTAATGGGAAAACCAGATTATGGAAATTTTTACACACATATTGCATAAAACAAAAATGGTATATCACATAATTTTGTTATATATTTTATTACATAGTTAAGAATCATCCTTAAACAAAGTTTAGTATAAAAAAAATCCTGAAACCTAAAAATTGACTGGTGATTTAAAAGAAAATCCCATTGTTTTTGCCTTTTTGATGTCTATTCATGCCATTTTATTTTTAGAAAAACTTAGTCCTAGTGTCCTCTACAGAGGACATAGAATAAAATATGAATAACATAGAATTTTTCAAAAATATTATTTTTCCATTGTTTTCTTATGCTCTAAACAATGCAATGACATGAAAAAAAAAAAAAAAAACTAAATTCACAAAGCTTTTTTGGGAGTTCTCATGAGGAACAACTTGGTAAAAAAGCATATCTTTGCAGACGTGCATGTACGTGAATGACAACAAGTACTTTAAACTGCTGTAAAATAAATTAATTTGACCAAAGTCAAGGGCCAAGTACCCAAGTTAACTGAACACTAATCACCTCACTGGTGACGTCAAAATGACATTACCATCTTTTGTACATGTACTATGTAAAATTTATTAAAGCCAAACTGGTTGATAAGTAAATATGGTAATGCTGTTTTTTTTTTTAGTTGTTTCAGCATTCTTTGGTGGATACTGAGAGATTTCTTTGAATTGATTCACACCCCAAAAAGTGGGTACTTTGGCCAATAGTTCTATGAAAACTATGGAACTATAAATACATTCCTCTGGTGCAAAAGCCTTTATAGATATTGTGAAACAGGCCCAGAGGAGGTTGAACTTCCTCAGCTTGTACCACAGGACTGCTGAGAGGATTACTGGTAAACTATATATAAACTTTGTTAACCGCAGGTGTCGTCAAACTTAAAATACTTTAGATTTATATCATAGAAACTTGCAGCTTAATTACACCAAAACTTTAGGACATACATTCATGTTATTCAGATAATCTGAAAGCAAACATATATGATGCATTTTTATGATAGATTTTTATTAGAACTAAAACATAACATCAGTGTATTAAGAGAATCATTCATAATAAAGAGAAGGATTATGATATATTTTAATGGTTGTGTATGAGACATTTATTGGTCAATAAAGGGCCACGCCTCAACCAATCACCTAACTTCCTGAATTCTTAATATATTGGACCACCCGATACTGTACTGTTTGTCTTTTCTCTCAAACCCACTCTTCCTCTCCCTTTCTCATCCATCCAGCTATCCTTATTTCTCTTTCAGTCTCCTAATCGCTGAGTCTCTCTGGGCCATCAAATCAACCAAACCATCCAGACCCCCAGATCAACCTGACCATTTTACCAATCCCACTTCCCCTTCATCCTCTTCCTGCTCATCCTTAACATTGTATTTAATAAAGCGATTTCTCAGAATTCTTGGTTGTGGTTGGCAAAGGAGAAACTCATAAAGTCTGACAGAATCAATTTTTCACTGTATAAAGTTTCTGTTTGAAGTATCTGGGGATCCTCAAATGCAAAATGTGTGTATTTCTCTTCAAGAGAGCAACCATACATTTGTGTTGTGTTTTACTTTTTTTATATTCCTTTATTCATTAATTTATTATTAAACAAGAGACACAAGAGAATGTTTATATAAACTTAGGGTTTATGGGATGTTGTTGTGAAGGAGTTTGGTATAACAGTACTTGTTGAATTTGTGATGGTGAGACGAAGTCTGAGCATCCTTCTTCTTCTCTTCACTGGCTTTTTCCTCAGCCAACTTCTTGGCTGATAGAAGACTGTTAATAGAGTTTTGGGTACCAGACAAGACTTCCTGTTAACAGGTTTTGGGTATTAGAATACTTTGCTGACAAGTTGTTCTGTTACCAAACAAAACGGATATTTTCTGATGGGATCTGGCATCTGGGGCTAGATCTTAATTGTCTGGTATGGAGGCATGATCTAATACAGGGGTCATCAACTGGTGGACTCCGGTCCGAATCCAGACCATGAGATGCGTCCATGCGGACCGTGAAGGCTTTTGACATAATGAAACAAATAAATAAATACCAAACGCTAATGAGTGAAAAAGTGAGTGAAAAACAATGGGATTTTGAAAAATTAGGAACATTGACAGGTCCTTAAAAAGTCTTAAATGGTAGAAGAAATATTTAATTATGATTTCAGGAGGTCTTAAATGTGGGGACTGAAAGACAAGAATTGCGATTAAACATTAAATGGCTATTCATTGAATAAATATGAGTGTTGCATGTTTCAAAGTCAGCTGCTGCGCTGATTTGTGTGCTGCCATTCTGAAAGCACCACCTGCTGGAAGATAATGATTTTCCATTTTCAGTCAGCCTGTTCATCTGCTGTTGTCAAAGACCAATGTGAAAATCAACCCACGTTTTTAAGCAGCAAACACGCAGAGTTGTAAATGTGAACTGATGAATGGACAAGAAGATAATGTGTTATAAAAATGCAAACAATTAAGGCAGTAAAATATATTGATATGTTAATTAATTGAATACCTAATTGATAATAATTGTTTCAATTAATATAATTAATATGTTTGACTCTTAAAAGGCTGAAATGTGAAGTTTATCATTTTATAAAACATTGTTTTTGTGAAAATGTGCATCTGAACTGTAAATCGTGCTTTTTACAGTCATTTTTTAATTTTAGTTTTTTTTTGTGCAGGTCTTTAAGGCCCGGTTTCACAGACAGGGTTTAGACTAAACTAGGATTAGGCCATAGTTCAATTAGCATATTTAAGTAATTTTTATAAACATGCTTAGAAAAAAACATTACTGGGGTGCATCTTGAGACAAAACAAATGCACTGATATATTTAAGGATAAGTCAGTGCTAGTTTCTTTCAGTTGAAACAGCTCAGACTTACATTTTAATCCAGGACTAGATTTAAGCCTTGCCTGTGAAACCGGGGGTATACATCTTGAATTTAAGATTAAATATTCTGCAGATACCCTGGTCTGGCAAAAACTATCAATTGTTTTTATATATAATTGTATGGGTTCATAACTGGACCTCAAGACTTTTTAGTTGAAGACCCCTGATCTAATATGTTAAAATCAGACAACAAATCTCATTGGGCAATCTTTCACGAAATCTGGGTTTGTAGAGCCTGTTTCGTCATCAGTGGTATGGAGTTTAGGGAAAAAAAGAAAAATGTTAAAATGTTTGTCACTGTTACACATATAACCTATATGTGTACACACGCACTAAACCACTGTATATTTTTCATTTGGTTTATGAGGACAGAGGAAGTGTTTACTTCAAGTTAATTTTATGAAATTAACTTTACTTAATTTCAATAATATTATTCAAATATACTTTATAAAAGAAGTATACTAATATCAATACAAGGCTGTCAACTTTCATGCATTCAGTGTGAGACTCATGCAATTGACAATTTTCACACTTTTGCAACACACGCCCGTATTCTCATGAAGTGAGTGAGTGAGTGAGTGAAGTGACATTCAACAAGTGCAACTGATGCTAAATCTGTCTGTATGACTTCTTGTTTATATATATACAGTGGTGTGAAAAAGTGTTTTCACACTGTTTTCATACCCCCTGAATTACAACAATTCTGCCAAGATGAGAGGGCCAAAATTCCTCCACAGCGCTGTAACAGACTCATTGCAAGTTATCGCAAACGCCTGATTGCAGTTGTTGCTGCTAAGGGTGGCCCAACCAGTTATTCGGTTTAGGGGGCAAGCACTTTTTCACACAGGGCCATGTGGGTTTGGGTTTTGTTTTCCCTTCATAATAAAAAACTTAATTCAAAAACTGCATGTTGTGTTTACTTGTGTTATCTTTGATTAATATTTAAATTTGTTTGATGATCTGAAACATTAAAGTGTGACAAACATGCAAAAAAATTAAAAATAAGGAAGGGGGCCAACACTTTTTCACACCACTATATATATATATATATATATATATATATATACACAATTTAGAACACCTAACGGCAGTTTTAGCTTCTTATTTAAACACATAAAAAAATTACATCTAAGTTTTTCTTTAGTTTTGCAACTATACTACAACTTAACTAAGGTATTCTGTTAGTTTACCAGTTTTAAATCTCTAGCACACTTCTTAGTTAATGACGGTAGACATTGTATATGTACAGTCAGGTCCGGAAGTATGTGGATCACTGATTGAGTTTTTGCGCTTTTGCCTTTATACACCACTACAACAGATTTGAAATAAAACAATCAAGATGTGATTGAAGTGCAGACTTTTAACTTTATTTTAAGAGGTTCCACAAAAATATGACATTTACCATTTAGGAGTAACAGCCATTTAAATCAAAGTACCTCCATTTTCAGGGGCTCAATAGTATTTGGACAGTTGACTAAGAAAAGGTTAATTGACTCCTATAGGGTGCTGTCCATTCCCTCGTTACTTCAAGACAAATTAAGTTAAGGTTGATATGAGGTATTAAAATGGCATTTGGAAGCTGTTTGACTGATGCTACCAATATGAATTCCAAGGAGATCTCAATGAAAGTGAAGGAGGCCTTCATCAAGCTGAAAAAAAAACAACATAAATCTATAAGAGAGATTGTAAAAACCTTAGGTATGGCCAGATCAATGGTTGGCTACATTCTTAAGAAGAAAGCAAGCACTGGTGAGCTCAACAACATCAAAAGGCCCGGAAGATCACGGAAGACAACTGTAGCGGACGTAGTATAGTGAATGTCTAAATATGGGCATAAGTTGCCGATTACTAAGCAAAAGCGTTTAACCGGGAGTCATAAGACAAGACACACAGTCACACATTGTGTATAATGCCGTTTCACTCGCTAGCGTTCCTAGCATACAAGCAAAGCTAAAAGAATGTGAAACAATGGAAGAGTCTTTGATGTTCCCTTTGAATCCTCCCTTCTGTAAGCAGCTAATGAGGTACGTTTGTGTATTATGTTTCTTTGTGATTGAAGTGTAATATTAATCGAGTATGTTATATAAGTGTTTGATGTTTGTATTTTAAGTGTGATTGTGTTTATGTAACTTGTTTATGATCTGTGGGGTGTTAATTTGAGTTGTATCAGTTGGGATGACATTTAGGGCTTTCCTGTAGCTCAAATAGTAGAGCATGGCGCTAGCAATGCCAAGGTCATGGGTTCGATTCCCAGGGAAAGCAAGAGCTGATAAAAAAACTGTAAAAACTGTAACTTGAATGCAATGTAAGTCGCTTTGGATAAACGCGTCTGCTAAATGCATAAATGTAGAAACACTTGTGACTGTTCATACGGCAGTTTGAAATTGATTGAGTTACACAAAGAACACACTGATTGTTTGTAATAATTTTATTTGTTTGTTTTCAGTACTTACGTCTGGTGCTTTGCGTCGGATATCTTCTTACTGCCATCCATGTTATGGTGAATGAGGAATTGATGTTCTGAATAAATCATCAATCAGTGAAATTTAAGGACTCTTGTTTGTGTGTTACTGGAGGGAGCGACAGTAAGAACTCATGCTCATTGCGAGCAGGAAAGAAGGAAGGACCAGGATCATCCAACCAATGGTTACTCAAGTTCTGGTGGGGGAGCCAGAGAAGAGGAGTCACACATGTTCCAGCAATTTAATAAGGAAGGGACATGGTTGTTGCAATATAGAGACACAACACAAATAAGTTGAAAAGCAGCACAAGAGTCAAGTCAGGACCAGCTACAAAATGGGTGCAGTCAAGTTCAACTAAAGGTACCTAAGGTGGTTAACGGCTGAAGAGATTTTAAGTATAGTTTAATGTGTTATTTAATGTGCCTTTCAAAGATAAGCTGGTATCATGTTGATTGTGATTCATTATTGGCATGGGTGCGTAAAAAAGTTAAGAGTGAACGCATATGGTTTAATTGTTCAAGGGTGATTATTGTTACATAAGTGCCTTTCAGATGTATTGACTTAAATTGTGGCTATTTAATGTTAATTAAGGCTTAAGGTATAACTTATGAAATTTTAGCCTTACTAAAATATATTTAAATTTAAATAAAAAAAAAAAAAAAAACGGGAAAAGGTTGTATGACGAGCGTCCCGAAGTGTCATCAGCGTCGCCCTGGAAACAAGCGAGGAACACCTGCCCATCCTCATCACAGGCTGATCGGTCACAGCTGCGGCTCATCAGGCGGTGGCTACATAAGCCACGTAAGCCCCACACACAAGGAGACTACTCCATGAGACCAAGCACTAACTCGCCCTCTCGTTTCTCCCGCAGACAGCAGCGTGTGAATGACCAGCCCCACTGGAACACTTCACGGATTCACTGCACTGGGAAAGGAAGAAGAGAGCACTCACCGCACTGGAGCACCCACAAGGACCCTTTTCCCCTGTTGTTGCCCATCACTCCTCCTCAATAAAGCCACCCTTCGGGGCCTTTAACCTGCCTTCCCTGTCGTGTGATTCCTCACCCCGTTACAGTTGAAAGAAAAAGAATCTAAAATGTCAGATTTAGGTGAGTGGCCCAGGGATGATAGAGAGAGTCAGCAACAAGAGGCGCATGCCAAAATACAGCCTTTAGTGAAGAGTAAGGCAGCAGAAGTAGCTGCTGAGGCAGCGAAAGATGAGCTACGGAGAAGACAGAGGTCTCATAAGCTGACTGAAAAGGGCCAGAAACTGCAGTAGGAGAAAATGGAAAGGTATGAACAGCGATTCAGAGCAAGTTATGAGAAGTGGAAGTCTCTAATCAAAGAAGGTAAATGGTTGTTGGCTGAATTCTCCTCTAATGATTTGTTACAATATGTCATGACAAGAGTAACAAAGGTCTCTGCAGATTTAGGCACCGGGTATGAGGACATGCGTCGGATTGGTGTTCCTGACCATGACACACGTCGTAGATTAGACACCTGTGAAGCAGTCACAAGGAAAATGGAGGATTTGGTGAAAGGTCATCTTGAAGGGAATAAAGAGGGTGAAATGTCATGGATTGGAAGGGACACCGTGCACACAAGTCCAGTATGAACACAAGGATCTCTAAGACTTCTACACAGTCTCAAAAAAAGTCAAGAGCTTCATCTAAGTATTCAATTTTGTCTGCTGCTAAAAAGACAAGAAGCTGCTGCTGAGGTTGCTGCTAATGAAGCCACTTTGGAAGTTTTAAGAGAACAGGATCTGCAGTTTAAAGAACTTCAGAAACTTGAAGCTGAGGACAAGAAGCGGATAGCTGAGCAAGAAGCTGAGGACTTGAAGCGCTGTGAAGAAGAGGTTAAGATGAAAGCTAAACATGAGTTGGAAAATGCAGCTAGATGCAAGTTATTAGAAGATAAACGCCGTGAATTGGAGAGTTTAGAGACTCTTAAGTAATTGCATGCAGCTAAAGCGCGAATGCAGATATATGAACAAAGTGAAGCTTCAGAAGATGAAACCTTGAGTGATTTGTCTCATGACTGTGAGTTTAAAGAGATCAAAGTGAATGAAAAGGACCGTAGACCTAGGAATTTGTGAACTCAGAATATCACTTCCCAGCCAATTGTGACGAATTCACAAGTAGACCGTAATTCTGCTCTTGTTAAAGCATTGGCAGAATCTATTAGTGTGACTTGACTTCCTGTACCAGCAGTTTTTAATGGAGATCCGCTTAGATTCAATGATTGGAAGATTTCCTTTCAAATGTTGATAGATAAGAAATCCATCCCAGCAGAATGATTTTTTTTTATCTACAGAGATACATGGGGGGTTCTGTTAAAAAGGCTCTTGAAGGTTATTTTCTTCTTGGTACTGAATCAGCTTATCGTGCATCTTGGAAGATTTTGGAGGAAAGATATTGAAATCCATTCCTCATAGCTAAGTCCTTCAGAGATAAATTATATGCATGGCTGAAGGTAGGTCCAAAGGACAGTCTGGAACTGCGAGAGTTTGTGGATTTCCTTCGAAGCTGTGAGGCTGCCATTCCTCAAATTAAGGGACTTGAAGTGCTGAATGATTGCAATGAAAATAAAAAAATTCTTGCCAAGCTCCCTGATTGGTTAACTTCAAGATGGAATAGAGAGGTCTTGGAGACTGAAGAAAATACTAACACATTTCCCAGGTTCAGCCAGTTGAAAAAATGTGTTGGCGACCAGCTCTGGTGAAAATAACTCTGCCTTGGTGAGTTGTGCCTTCTGTGAAAGACAAGGTCATAGTCTTCATAAATGTCGTAAGTTCTTGGAGAAGACAGTTGCTGAGCGACACAAATTTGTCCACAAGAGGATGTTGTGTTTTGATTGTCTGAAGTCTGGACATCATTCAAGGTTTTGTGAGAATAGAAGTGTCTGTGACATATGTGAAAGGAACCATCCCACCTGTCTTCATGAAGATCATTCAAAAGGAGTAGGAAAGCATAGGTAGACTGAAAGCTCAAAGGAGTAGGAAAGCATAGGAAGACTGAAAGCTCAAAGGGAAGGCGCACAGAGCCTTTGCAAGGTGGAAACATGAAGGCATTAACTGAGGCAACTTCTAACAGAGTTGTGCAAGATACTAATAATGCTTGCACTTCCTCGATTATCCCAGTATGGGTGTCTACAACAAGTGAACCAGAGCGTGAAGTTCTTGTATATGCCGTCCTTGATACTCAAAGTGATACAACTTTCATTCTTGAAGAGACCGCAAATGCACTTAATGCAAGGAAGGAAGCAGTGCAATTGAGGCTTTCAACAATGGCTTTGAAGATAACAGTTGTTCCTTGTTTTAAATTGATTGGTCTTCAGATTAGAGGATTTTATTCACAAAGTAGAATCCCTATGCCAACAACTTACTCAAGGGAGTTTTTTCCTGCAAGTAAGGATAATATTCCTACACCACAGACAGCGGGAATATGGCCTCATCTGGAACATATTGCAGAAATGCTTGCTCCTCGACAAAGTTGTGATGCCGGCTTATTAATTGGTTACAACCGTCCCCAGGCTCTTCTCCCATGAGAAGTGGTGTCTGGTGAAGGAAATCAGCCTTTCACACAGAGAACAGATCTGGGCTGGAGTGTAATCTGTTATGGTAATCCTCATAATCATCCCCATACACTGATTGGCTTCATCACTCTGTCTCCTCTCCACCAATAAGCTGGTGTGTGGTGGGCGTTCTGGCGCAATATGGCTGCCATCGCATCATCCAGGTGGATGCTGCACATTGGTGGTGATTGAGGAGATTCCCCCCTTCTATGTAAAGCGCTTTGAGTACCCAGAAAAGCGCTATATAAATGTAACAAATTATTATTATTACAGTTTTTCTCAAATGCTAAAACACAAAAGCCAATCCTCTAAACCAAATGACCAGTTGTCTAATCACATTTACTAAATCTAGCCATCATTTTCCAATATCATAAACACATTTCACATGAAGACACAATTCACAAAACACAATCCTCCGTTCTCATAAATATTAACACATTTTTCCTTGCTAAAACACAAGTTGCAAAAGAACTCTGCTCATATTCTCAAATGAAAGCTCATGTGATGCAAAATGCTTGCCACAGTCCGCAATATTTGAACACAATGAACACACCTGGCGTCATTCATTACACACAACGACTCAAAATTGAAGACACTTGTTGCTAATGCTGTGACCACATGTATAAAAGCAAGTTCAGAGTGCACAGTTTGCTGAAGATTCCAAACAAACACAATGGATGAAGGCAGAGTCAGGGGAAGAGGAATTCGAGTCAGAGGAGGGAGAAGAGCTGGCCATGGAAGAAGAGGAGCAGGCCAACGAGGAAGAGGAGTTCAAATCAGAGGAGGAAGAAGAGCAGGCCAACGAGGAAGAGGAGGAGGCCAACAAGGGAGAGGAGAAGGTCCAGGAGGGAGAGCAAGACAACCTCGCACCATCATTACGGACGAGATGCGAGCAACAGTCATTGACCATGTCATTGTCCATGGCATGACAATGGCTGAAGCAGGACTAAGAGTCCGTCCAAACCTGAGTAGGTTCACCGTGGCCACCATTATCAGGGCATTCAGACAACACAACAGGTATTGTACTCTATTGCTTTCTTTGTCACAATACAATTTTACAAGCCTGTGAAAGTAGTCTATTGGTTTCAAATCAGTTGTTACTGTATTGTAAAACATGTCAATTGTCAACACGTTTCTTTCTTTAGAGTTGAAAGAATGCCACATAGAGTTGGGAGGGTTGCCATATTTACAGCGGCACAAGAAACCCTCATTGTGGATATGGTTCGTGAGAACAACCTCATCAGACTCCGGGAGATCAGAGACAAAGTCATTGCCGATAATGTCAACTTTGAGATCATTGATGATGTCAGCTTGGCCACAATAGACCGAGTTCTCCGGCGCCAAAAGATGCGGATGAAACAGGTCTATAGGGTTCCCTTTGAGCGCAACTCTGCGCGACACAAAGACCTACGTTACGAGTATGTGCAAGTAAGTATACATCCATGTTCACAGTACAGTTAGTGGACATACTGTGTTGCTCAGTGGCCTACATTACTTCTGGACAATACTGTGCTACCTGATTGACTGTTGTTCTGAACACCTGTGCACTTTCACATTTTCACAGAGAATATTACAGTTGGACGCGATGGCCAGACCTCATGAGTACCTCTTCCTGGATGAGGCTGGCTTCAACCTGCAGAAACGAAGGCAAAGAGGCCGTAACATCATTGGCCAAAGAGCCATCACTGAGATTCCTGGCCAACCGGTTGGGGTAATATTACTCTTTGTGCGGCCATGGGTTTGGAGGGGCTTGTCCACCGGCATGGACAATGGCTTACAACACCCAACCTTGGGTCTTACAACACCCAACGTCTCCTCACCTTCCTAGAGGAGCTAAAAGACATCCTCCTGGACCGCCAACAACACCATCCTGGGCCCGCACATCACATTTATGTGATCATTTGGGACAATGTACGCTTCCACAGAACAAACCAAATCAGAGAGTGGTTCACCACCAATAGTAACCACTTTTTAAACGTCTGTCTGCCACCCTACTCCCCTTTCCTGAACCCTATAGAGGAGTTCTGCTCATCGTGGAGATGGAAGGTTTATGACAGACAACCATGCACTAGAGATAACCTCCTAAGGGCAATGGAGCTGGCCTGTGTTGACATCCCAGTGGACGCCTTCCAAGGATGGATTTGCCATTTAAGGGCGTTTTTCCCGCGGTGCCTGGCAAGAGACAATATAGCCTGCGATGTGGATGAGGTGATGTGGCCCGATGCAGTTCAGCGACATGATGCCGCACAGTGATTGTGGTGTGTGGTGTGAATAAAGTAAATAAAAAAACTTCACACCCTGATCATGTTTTCAAGAGTACTGTTGTGTGCAATAGATTCTGTTTTTGCATTGAGTTGTGTTACAGTAGTGTACATGCAGAATTTACTATAGATTTATACTCTTCATATGAAACTCACAAATCTAAATGCCTAATCCTCTGCAGAGATCTAAGAAGATCCATTACTGTAAAGTTTCTAAAAATATGCATTGGCAGTTATGAAACAAAGAACCTTCTCACAAATTGAGCATTGTGTTTTCGATTGTTTTGCTGTAGTGTGTAATGATGTGTATAGTGTTTACATTTTTGAAAGCTTCGAGCTGCTCTTTTGGTGTGAAAGTTTGAGTTTTGAAGTGAGAAGGTGTGGTTGTGTTTATGTAGCTTTAGAAAAGGGTGTTGTGTTTAGCCATTGGGGAACATGGAGGAAACGTTTGAGAAATGTGTTTTAGCATTTGAGAAAAACTGTATTATTATTATTATGTGTTGACTACGGAGATGCCTATGGAATAAGTTACCAGGTCATTGTGAGACAAGTGATGTCAAGCCTACAAGCTTCTGTCCATCTTAAAAATGAAGTGCATTATGTCTGTCGAACAAATCAAAGAGGTAGTTTCCCCAATGGACATTATTAAGGTGTTTGAATCTGATTTTAGTGAGCGAGAATCAAAATATTGTTGCTTGTCTCAAGAAGATCTTAAATTTTTAGCAAAAATGAAAGATGGTATTTGGCTTAATGATGATGGACATTATGAGATGTCACTACCGTTTAAAGGGGAAAGGCCTAACTTGCCATACAACAAAGCCTGTGCAGTGCACGGTCTTAAATGTTTGGAAAGATGACTCAAGAGGGACATGCAGTATTACAAGGACTACACTGCTTTTATGAATGAAACCATAGCTCGTGGAGATGCTGAGAAGGTTCATCCTGGAGAAACTGAAAAATGTTCAGCATGGTACATTCCGCATCATGGAGTATACCACCCAAAAAAGCCTGGAAAAATCTGTGTTGTATTTGACTGCTCTGCAAGATTTCAAGGAACATCCTTAAATTTATCATCTTCTAACTGGCCCAGAACTGACAAATACCTTGAAAAGTGTCGTTTTCGAAGAAATCCAGTAGTGGTCATGTGTGACGTAGAACGTATGTTTCATCAGTTTCATGTCAAGACAGAAGACAGAGACTATTTAAGATTCTTATGGTGGGAGAATGGCAATCTAGATTCTCAAACTTCAGTGTATCGAATGAAGGTTCATTTGTTTGGTGCAGCTTCTTCACCTGCTTGTGCCAATTATGGTCTTAAGCATCTTGCTGTTGAAGGACGAGGAAGCTTCACTGAAGATGTGATTAAGTTCATCCAAAGGAACTTTTATGTTGATGATGGATTGGTGAGTGTATCAACTGAGGCTGAAGCAATTAATCTTGTAAAGGAAGCAAAAGAGCTGTGTAGTACTGGTAAACTTCGACTGCACAAGTTCATCTCTAATAATAAGAATGTCATCACCAAGAAGATTGTGCTAAAGGAGTAAAAGATTTGGACATGGCTCTGGGTGAAGTGTAAGTGGAGAGAGTGCTTGGCGTTCAATGGTGCATTGCATCTAATAAATTTCAGTTTAGAGTCACTGTGAAAGAACACCCATTTACCCGCAGAGGAGTGTTGTCTATGATCGCATCTGTATTTGATCCACTTGGATTTATGGCACCATTAATTTTTGTAGGTAAGAAAATCCTACAACAGTTGTGTCGTGACAAGGTTAGTTGGGACGATTCACTGCCAGGAGAATTGCAGTCTCAGTGGGAATGTTGGCTTTTAGATCTTCCAAATTTAGTTGATGTGAAGATCCCACGATGCTATGTTCCACTGACTAATAAAGAAGTCAAATGTTTTTAGCTCCATCATTTGTCTGATGCTAGGACCTTTGGATATGGAGAATGTTCATATCTTAGAGCAGTCAGTACATCAGATGAAGTTCACTGCTCTTTGGTCATGGGTAAGTCAAGAGTCGCACCAACAAAGATAACAACTATACCGAGACTAGAGCTTTCAGTGGTCACTCTAAGGGTGAGTGATATGCTGAAGAAAGAGTTGGAAATTAAAGACTTAAGGTCATTGCACACTCCAAAGTTTTGCATGCGTTTTTCCGTTTTTTTTTTTTTTTTTTTTCGTATTCCCCATCCTTTCCTATCAAAATGCATGCTACGGATGTGAAAACGCAAAAAATCGGAACTGATCCGAATTTTTTACTTTATTTATTTATAAAGCACATTTCACGCAACTCGAGGTTGACCCAAAGTGCTGTACAAAGAGCTATTCACGAGTTCGCCTTTGCGTATAATGAACAGAGTCAAGGTTTATGCGTATTTGGCGTGCTGTCCAGGGAGAGGGCTCCGAGGTCGGCATTTAGCCCGGACCCAGAGCGCTCCCCCCGAGCTCCGCCCCATGCTGGGGTAGGAGCGGGCTGATGGTGAGGAGTTGGGGTGGAGGTGGGATGCTAAAAACTGTAGAGAGAATGAAGGTAAGATGGCTTGGTCTATTTATAGAAGTTCTCTCTCGGCTGATAGGATAGACTGAGTGATTGCTGATGGTGAATTGGCCGTGTTAATTATCCGCGCGTGCTCCTCCCGAAATTTGCTAATAAAACATCACTTCACGAGTTCGCCCTTGCGTATAATGAACAGAGTCAAGGTTTATGCGTATTTGGCGTGCTGTCCGGGGAGAGGGCTCCGAGCTCTGTAAATTACTCCCGAACCCGGGGCACTCCCCCTGTACGGGGAGAGGGGTCCGAGCTCGGCATTTAGCCCGGACCCAGAGCGCTCCCCCCAAAGATGCGATTAGCGCGGGACAGCAGCCGGAGTGGGGCGTTGATAACCCCCCGAAATTTGCAAGGCTTCAGGATGGAGAGGCGCTGGACGTCGCTTGGAGTGGAATTGTTGCGGTGGTATCTGGAAAGAGAATGCATCTGAAAAATAATGTGGCTTCCGCGGAAGCGGGCACTGCTGTGGCATCTGAAAGAGAATGTGGCTTCTGTGGAAGCGGCTCTGCTGCCGCATCTGGAAAGAGAATGCATCTGAAAGAGAATGTGGCTTCCGCGGAAGCGGGCACTGCTGTGGCATCTGAAAGAGAACGTGGCTTCTGCGGAAACGGGCACTGCTGCGGCATCTGAAAAGGAATGTGGCTTCTGCGGAAGCGGACACTGCTGCGGCATCTGAAAAGAGAATGTGGCTTCTGCGGAAACGGGCACTGCTGCGGCGTCTGAAAAGGAATGTGGCTTCTTAGGAAGCGGGCACTGCTGCGGCCTCTGAAAAGAGAATGTGGCTTCTGCGGAAGCAGGCACTGCTGCGGCGGTATCGAATGAGCAGGGCTCTGCTACGGCACCTGAAAAGAGAATGTGGCTTCTGTGGAAGCGGGCACTGCGACGGCAGTATCAAATGAGCCAGGCACTGCAACGCCAGTATCAAATTGGGCAGGGCACTGCAGCGGTAGAACCGAATTAAGTGAGGCACTGCGGCGGCAGTTTCGAATGGGCAGGGCACTGCAACAGCAGTATCAAATTGAGCAGAGCACTGCAGCGGCAGTATCGAATGAGTGGAGCAGGGCACTGCAGTGGCGGTATCGAATGAGCGGGGCGCTGCTGCGGCATCTGAAAAGAGAATGTGGCTTCTGCAGAAGCAGGCACTGCTGCGGCGGTCTCGAATGAGCAGGGCGCTGCTGCGGCATCTGAAAAGAGAATGTGGCTTCTGCGGAAGCGGGCACTGCTGCGGCAGGATCAAATTAGCGGGACACTGCGGCGGCAGGATCAGATTATATGGGGCACTGCAGCAGCATTATCAAATGAGCAGGGCACTGCGGTGGCACTGGAAGTATTGAATTACGCGGGGCACCGCAGCGGTGGTATTAAATGAGCAGGGCACTGCAGTGGCAGTACCAAATTTCACTAAACTGATCAGAGTTAGATGGCTTCCTTGTGAAAATTATTGGTCCTATATAGCTCTTGAAGGCGTCCGATGACCGTTGACCGAGAGCTTGGATCAGCTGTTGGATATGAATGGATGGTACTGGGTGAACCTGCTTGGAGGAAGGAACTTAGTAACGTGTCGAGGAGAGGTTTGAAGGATGCATTATAGGGATGCGAGTTGGCGATGGGTCCGCCTCCGGAGCCAGCACTTAGAATTTCTGTGAGAATCTGAGACTTGATGGTATTGGCATACAGGGTGGTTCTGGAGCTGCAACCTTCAGTGGGGTAGGTAGTGGGACTGCAGTGAGTAAATGAAGTGTACGGGGGTTTAGATTGCAGAGAAGGGTTAAAAGGAAGATAGGGAGGGGCCGAAACCGTTTGCGGAGGCAGCCTCACGCACGGATTAGCCTTTGGTGCTTAGGGAAGCATGTAGGAAGAGGTAGAAGGAAATGAGGTAGAAGGCCTGTAAGCTTGCATTGCCGGCTGATGATGCCCTACTTGGATGTCTGTAGCAGGGGCTGCCTGCCGTTGATAGAAGGAAGGGAGTGCGAAGGATAGGAGTTTGGGAAGCTAAACCAGCGGCATTGCATGAGGCGCTGTAGTTGAAGGCGCCGCAGTGATTTATTGAGAAGAGGAGAGAGGCAATGCAGTGTGAGGAGCGGCCGAGTCTGGGACGTAACCCATGCTTGCTGATGGCCTGCTGCGTCTTGAATCTCGAAGGGAGCCAGAACTTGATCTGGAAAAAGACAATGTTATTTGAAAGAAGTAGGGAGCTATGGGGGAAAGGAGCATGGGACACACCTGACGGCAGAGTAGGGCTGTCAGAAATGGCTGAAAGACAAAATTGAATTTCCCACCTAAATATTATCAATATTCGAGTTCTATTCAAATTTGAAAGGCATAATTTCAGTTAGGGGGAAAAGCTTTTGGCTTCTCTCCTGAGGCCACGGGAAGGTGCATAGAGCAAAATATTACTAATGCACGTTTATGAAAGCAATAAAACAACATGACTATCTGTGAAAAGGTGCATAATCTTTATGAACCGAATATAAATCAAGTTGCTTAAACAATTGTGAACCAGCAGCATCATGTATGCATGGTTTGATATAGGGAGACGAGAGCCAATTAGACATTTACATGGCTTTCTAAACATGCTTCTCTCGTGCAAGATGCGAGTCTGAAAATGAGGTCACTCTAGAAAATGTGCAAAATATGCATTCTGTGTGCCACTGATAAGGCTGCCTGACACGCCTAAAATTCAAATGCATCGTTTGTATTCGAATGAGGATTTTTATTTTGAACTCGACAAATATTCAAAATCCTAATTTATTTCGCAACCCTGCAGCAGAGGCAGCCTTACTTTTCAATAGACCTCTGGGCTAGTGTCTGCCATGGGAGCTGGAGGCGACTGAAAAGAAAAAGGGGTCATTAGAAAAGCCCGAGATGTGAGGGCACACGGAGGCAGCCTCACACATCCTTCAGCTATTGTAGACCACAGGAGTGGGGTTTTTTGACATCCTGAAAAGCCTGCGCGGCCTGTGGAGGCAGACTCAAGCTAGCGTGTGCTGTGGGAGCTGGAGACCACTGAAAAGGAAAAGGATTTGGAGTAACAGGAGGAAAGGACTGAGATGTGAGGGCATGTGTTGCCAGCATAAGCAACTTTGTGCTCGTTTCAGCTTCTGCAGCTGTAGGCCATGGAGGCTTGTGATATTCGTAGAAAAATAGTTGGAGAGCCTGTGCAGCCTAGCTGCGCAACTAGCGGAGGCAGACTCAAGCTAGCGTGTGCTGTGGGAGCTGGAGACCACTGAAAAAGAAAGAGGGTTTAGAAGTAGCAGGAGAAAATATGGCGGCTTTTAACAACTTTAAAAAAAAAAAAAAGTTTTAAAATTCTGAAAATACATGTTTTTCCTCTTAACCACATGAAAAGAAGAAAGTATTGGAGCAGCTGGTCCAATACTGATCTATTAGCCGCCTTTGCGCCTGGAGTGGATTTAGGAGTGAGGTTGGCTGATTTGCAGTGTAACGAACGGATCGCACGTATCCGCTTTGTTTGCCCTCTGCGAGAATGATTCGTCAGAATAAATCAGCGTTTGCTTGACGAGGATGTCGGTTGAGGCGAGGTTAAACCTCGGCATTGTGGAGAGCGTGTGGCTGGTCGAGCAGAGCACCTGCTGGGATGAAGCCTGGTGCTCGGCGGTGGTGACTGACGGAAAGGGAGTGAGCCTAGAGTTTGCAGATTGCGATGGAGGATACGAAAATCTCCGGTCCAGGTTTTTCATTCTCCAGAAAAAGATGCGTCTGTGATATGATAGCAAAGGAGCAAAACCGAATGCTAAAAACTGTAGAGAGAATGAAGGTAAGATGGCTTGGTCTATTTATAGAAGTTCTCTCTCGGCTGATAGGATAGACTGAGTGATTGCTGATGGTGAATTGGCCGTGTTAATTATCTGCGCGTGGTCCTCCCGAAATTTGTTAATAAAACATCACTAGTCAACAATACACAACACAACATTACACCCTTAAATCAAAACAGGAACTATGCCTCATTAAAGGCTACAGAAAAAAAGTGTTCTTTAAGTAAATGCTTAAATTATAACAAGAAAGATACAGTTCTAAAAGAAGCAGGCAAATTGTTCCAAAGATTGGGGCCTGCAACAGCGAAGGCTCGATCACCTATAGGTGATCTATTACACCTTATTGTTCCAAGAACACGTTTTAGCCGTGTTCTTGGAACAATAAGGAGGCCAGAACTACAAGATCTTAAGGCTCTGTAGTTTAAACAGGCTTCTGTAAGGTAGGATGGGGACAGATTGTGTAATGATTTAGAGACAAAAGTTAGAACTTTAAAAATGATACTTGACTGATAGCCAATTTAAAAAGATTAAAATGGGTGTGGCATGATCGAACCTTCGCCTGCCAGTCAGTCAAGTCAAGTCACCTTTATTTATATAGCGCTTTTAACAATGTAAATTGTGTCAAAGCAACTGCACAATATCAAAAAAGGAAAATAGTGTGTCAATGTAAAATGAAAAGATTAAGAAAAAGATTTTCAGTTAAAGGCATTTCATTATTGAATTCTGTGATGTCATCATCCAGCTCAGTTCAGTTTAAATAGTGTCTTTGCAATCAGGTCGACGATATCGCTGGAAATGAAGTGTCCCCAACTAAGCAAGCCAGAGGCGACAGCGGCAATGAACCAAAACTCCATCGGGGACAGAAGACTGACCAGACTCAGTCGGGGGGCCAATTCTCCTCTGGCAAACGAACCAGCAGTTCAATTCCAACTGCAGCAAAGTCAGATTGTAAGGGCTCAACTGGTTCCAGTCGTCTTTCCCGATGGTTGTCTAAGTGGCGGAGTCCTCACTGGGGATCTGTCTCTGGCACTCATCTCGATGTCCTGGTCTCCGCTGACGTTCAGGGCTGTAGAGGTCGTCTCTGGTGCTGATCCACCATCTGATCTGGATACGGACTGGATCTGGTGACTGCAGAGACCATCTGGGCTGGATACGGACCGGATCGGGTGGCTACGGTGACTGGGGATATGTCCCCGGGCTCATCCAGGTGTCCGGCCTCCGCCGACGATCAGGGCCACATACATCATCTCCCAGCGCCGATCCACCATCTGATCTGGACATGGACAGAGAAACAGAATAGTAACAGACAAATATTAGCGTAGATGCCATTCTTCTTATGGTGTAACGAGTACATCATGTGTTATGGGGAGTGTTCCCGGTTGATCTAATTAATGCAGCCTAACAATCCTTTAACGGATTTGAATAATAGAAGTGTATTAGTGTGTTATGTGTAAGCCAGGTTAAAGAAATGTGTCTTTTATCTAGATTTAAACTGACAGAGTGTGTCTGCCTCCCGAACAGTATTAGGTAGATTGTTCCAGAGTTTGGGTGCTAAATAGGAAAAGGATCTGTCCCCCGCAGTCGGATATTTTGATATTCAAGGTATTATCAAATGGCCAGAGTTTTGAGAACGCAGCAGACGTGGATGACTATGTGATAAGAGCTCGCTCAAGTACTGAGGAGCTAAGCCATTCAGGGCTTTATAAGTAATTAACAAGATTTTAAAATCTATACGATGTTTGATGGGGAGCCAATGCAGTGCTGACAGAACCGGGCTAATTTTGTCGTACTTCCTGGTTCTAGTAAGGACTCTAGCTGCTGCATTTTGGACAAACTGTAATTTGTTGATCAAGCGTGCAGAACAACCACCCAAAAAAGCATTACAATAGTCTAAACTTGAGGTCATGAACGCATTAATTAGTATTTCTACAGTTGACGTTGAGAGCATAGGTCGCAATTTAGATATGTTTTTGAGATGGAAAAATGCAGTTTTACAGATGCTAGAAACATGGCTTTCAAATGAAAGATTGCTATCAAACAGCACACCTAGGTTCCTAACTGATGAAGAAGAATTGACAGAGTCAAGTGTTAGATAGCGTTCTAGATTATTACATGTGGGGTTTCTAGGTCTGATAATTAACACCTCTGTTTTTTCAGAATTTAGCAGTAAGAAGTTACTCGTCATCCAGTTTTTTATATCGACTATGCATTCCGTTAGTTTCTCAATTTGGTGTGTTTCACTGGGCCGCGAAGAAATATAGAGCTGAGTATCATCAGGATAACAGTGAAAGCTAACACCATGTCTCCTGATAATATCTCCCAAGGGTAACATGTAAAGCGTGAAAAGTAACGGCCCTAGTACTGAGCCTTGAGGTACTCCGTACTGCACTTGTGATCGATATGATACCTCTTCATTCACTGCGACGAACTGACGGCGTTCAGATAAGTACGATTTGAACCATGCTAAGGCACTTCCACTAATGCCAACAAAGTGTTCTAGTCTATTTAAAAGAATGTTGTGGTCGATAGTGTCGAACGCAGTGCTAAGATCCAGTAGAACTAATAAAGAGATACAACCACGATCAGATGATAGAAGTAGGTCATTTGTAACTCTAATGAGAGCAGTCTCAGTACTATGATACGGTCTAAATCCTGACTGGAATTCCTCACAAATACTATTTTTCTCTAAGAAGGAATGTAATTGCGAGGATACTACCCTTTCTAGTATCTTTGACAGAAAAGGGAGATTTGAGATCGGTCTGTAATCAACTAAATCTTTGGGGTCAAGTTGTGTTTTTTTAATGAGAGGCTTAATAACAGCCAATTTGAAGGTTTTTGGGACATATCCTAATGACAGTGATGAATTAATAATAATAGCCAAAAGAGGGTCTATGACTTCTGGAAGCAGCTCTTTTAGTAGTTTAGATGGAATAGGGTCTAACATACATGTTGTTGGTTTAGATGATTTAACAAATTTATACAATTCTTCCTCTCCTATAGTAGAGACTGAGTGGAATTGTCCCTCAGGGGATCTATAGTGCATCTGATGCAATATTGTAGCTGATGGCTGCATGGTTACAATTAGGGATGTAACGGTATGAAAATTTCTCATCACGATTATAGTCACCAAAATTATCACGGTTATCAGTATTATCATGGTATTGTTAAAATGTGCTGGAGATGTTCAAAAAGTACCGATACATAAATCACTTCACCAAGTTGTATACTTAAAAATCAACAAACAGCAAATAAAATGACTTTTTGTTTGCATAATCACTAAAACAATAACATTACTAGTGAGGTCTGGATTTTAAATGACAACTTGACTGACACAAATAAAGCTTTGAAAAAGTTTCATATCAAGGTAAACCTCACATTTCAGCCTTTAAAGAAAAGAGTTAAGTCAAAATGATAATTGATTAATAAGGGGAAGGGGAAGGGGGAAGTGGTGTGTGGCCAAGTATGGTGACCCATACTCAGAATTTGTTCTCTGCATTTAACCCATCCAAGTGTACACACAGTAGTGAACATACACCCGGAGCAGTGGGCAGCCATTGCTGCGGCGCCCGGGGAGCAGTTGGGCTTTCGGTGCCTTGCTCAAGGGTCTCACCTCAGTCGTGGTATTGAGGGTGGAGAGAGTGTTGATTATTCACTCCCCCCACCTACAATCCCTGCCGGACCTGAGACTCGAACCCACAACCTTCAGGTTACAAGTCCAACTCTCTATCCACTTATCTGCTCCATAAATAATTCTATATAGCTTATCTGAATTGTTTAAATGTGTAGAATCCATATATGCTTGTTTTTCATCAACCGGTTAAAATGTACAGCAGGTCATGCAAATTTGGTCCGTTTTTTGGTCAGACAGAAACTGCACACAGGCTGAATGTAAATAAGTGTCTGTAAATTCACTCTCTGACAGCAGGTGGCGCTTTATACGGAAAAGCTGAATTACAGCTGATTCCTGTGAACTCCGCGAACAAAGCAGTATTGTGTTTAAAAACACTTCCTTTAGGTATTACATGGAGCTAAGATGAAAACAAAATGCCATCGAATCGTTTCTGAAGACAGTCAGATACTTCAGAGGTACATTCATATAATTAATTCACTGATATATTCATTTGTATAATTCCCTCAGCACTCTTTTAAGACCTCCCAGCTTTTCCGCCCCGTTTTCACTCAGAATGAAACTACTCTGCTGCTGTGCGCTCGTGACACTGTTACACTCTGCTTTATGCTGGACAGTATTTATTTATCGTGAGATGTTAAGATCGCGGTAATCAAATACGGTTTTAATGATAATTAAAATATGAAACGGTAATACTAACCGTGGGGAATTTTATCATGATTTATCGTCAAACCGGTAATCGTTACATCCCTAGTTACAATTTTATCTCTGATAGAATCGATCTTGGAAGTAAAGTAGTTCATAAAGTCATTGCTGCCGTGCTTTTGGGAAATGCAAGCACCTGTTGATGCTTTATTTTTTGTTAATTTAGTGACTGTATTGAATAAATACCAGGGGTTATGTTTGTTTTCTTCTAGAAGAGACAAAAAGTAATCCGATCTAGCAGTTTTTAATGCTTTTCTGTAGGATATGGTATTTTCCTGCCAGGCTATATGAAATACAAAATTTTGTTTTCCTCCATCTGCGCTCCATTTTCCGGGCTGCTCTCTTTAACCCTCTGGGGCCGACAAACGCGTATACGCGTTTTGGGGCAGATTTTCCTGATAAGGCAGAAATGAGCTTGAATTACTCTGCCCTTTTTGATCGTTCAGATAAGAGCAATACACCATTCAAATCTGTAAGGGGTCTACTTTTATTTGTATACACTCATAATAACAACTAAACTTTGTGCTTTTGAAGAATAAAGAAAACAAACAGGGTGGGCTCTCTGTCTTCTCCGTCTCTGCAAACTGTTTTCAGAAACGCGACAATAAAATGAAGTGTAACTCAGTAAATACTCGACACACCGACATGGGAGTTACCTCTATAGAAAGCCTGAAGTATCGACTTTCAAACGGAGTAAATCATATCGAACAAATATTCTGTGATGAAGTAATCTGTATGAAACCATGATGTACTGGGACGATTTTGCACGAACTATTTCCCAGTACCATTTAAAGGGTTGCATTCGCACTGACAGTGGGTACAAAGAAGTGACGTAAGCCGGTCGACAGCGACGTCATTTGTACGAGGCGTTCAACAACGTAAACAAAGAAGAACGTTAACAACAGGAAGATGGAGGATGCTGTGATCTGAGCTGTGTTTTTGTTGTGTCTCACGGGTTTCACAATAATGGACATGGAATTCCGACGTATATGTCAAGCGATTGAATGAATGGAAAGGAGGACTAAGAATCTCCAACGACAATTTGCACTGTTACGTTTCATCGGGGCTGATAGAAGCACAAAACGCCATAGACGAAGTCTTAATGTTTACACAGTATATGTTTACACAGTGTTTTAAATCATGGCGGGTGAGGGCATTTTCGTACGCATTTAGCAAATCAGCATACACTTACATCACGGATAGTTCCTAGAACTGTTTTAGACCCTACTCTGAAGTAGGAGCTAATTTAGTTCCTCCAAATGGAGTTCCTGGAACTAAAATCATTCCTAGTTCCTACGGTGCGAACATGCCAAAAAGTGGGTAGTTCCACAATTAGTTTGGGTACGATGAAAAGGTTCCTGCGGTGCGAAAGGCCATATTGGCACTGTTATTGAACAGAACTGAATAAACACTGAACTGACTTGAACTGAATAATGACACTATAAAATAGCACTGTAGATATCTTTAAAGTTTATAATTACTAGTCAAAATTACATTGTAGATATCCTAATTATGAGTGAAAATTGCAGAATAGATATCTGGAATTCATTATATTTTCACCATTCAAAACTGAATTATGACTAGTAGACCCAGATGTATTAAATGCTATTACAGCTTGCCATACCCAGGGCCATAGCCAGGATTTTTCAAATACCGAGGAATCTTTAGGACAGCATTCACTGGGGTGGCCCTGACAAGATCTTTGGCACCTGGTTGCCTGTGACAGGATCCTTTGGGGAGGCAGTGTGAAGGACCTCTGGGAGCAGCAAAACTGTGAAATGGGCATCCCTGGACTTTCAAGTCAGGAACCTTTCTGGGGAATCAGAGGTTTTGGAGCATTATTGGCAGACTGGCAGGAACCATTGTGGCAGCTGGTATTTCTTGAGCAGCCCTGACAGCATAACTGGACCCAAGGCAGCGGAGAAAGGAGCTATATGTGACTGTGGCGGGAGGAGCCAACGACAGACACAGTGGGCATGGCGTCAAGCCTCGGAGAGGTTTTTATTAAACAAAATATTAAAATAAAGTGTCCAAAGGGGGAAAAGTGTCCAAAATAAACAGGGATCTGGTGTCCTCGTTGTGCTGCGGGGCTCGTGAAGGAAGGCAGTGTTCAGGAGGGAAGGGTCCAGGTAAGGGGCGGAGTCCGGCGGCCGCACGCGCTCCCGTCTGGAGGTCCCGGGGCGCGGGTGACGGCAGCTTCTGTGGCGGCTTCGTCCAACTCCTTAATCCCCGGGTGCTCGACGGGATTCCACGGCCCGGCGTCCTCGCCCGACGGCCGTATCGCGGCTGCGGTGTCGGCCGGACTGCGGGTCCGGCCGCTCGCGTCTCTGGCGGCGGCGGGTAGTTCCCTCTACGCTCCCTTTCCTGGACCCACGAGGACACCAGCGTGCATGCACGGGGAAGAGACCGGTCTCCCGAGGAGAGGCGCGCTCGGCGTTTAAACGGCGGCGGTGATGAGGCTCTATTCACGTCAGGTGCGCCTCATCACACGCCGCCAGCCCTGGCTGTTTCAGCGCCCCTCCTCTCTCACACACCCACTCCTGTCGGGAGCCTGGTGAAGGGCGGCGAATACGGGACGGGGTGGTGATGATGGACAGGGGGGAGGCAGCCGACTCGTCACAGTGACCATGACTGAAGCCTCTGATGCATCCATGGCGTTGATCTTTGGGACCTTGATGCCAGTGACAGGGACCTCTTGGACGGCACTGAGAGAAACTTCTGGGGTGAAAATGATTGGACAATTGAATTTACAATAGCCTACAGTTGAGTGCAAAATTTGCATCCCCTTACATTGAGATGACAAAAGGAGTAAAACAAAGAAATGTATTGTCATCAAAAAAATATTTAATGCACAATATTTAATGTTTAATGTAATATTTGTATGGCCTCCCTTTGTCTTTATAACCTCCTCCAACCTCTTTTCTATTATATTCAAGTCTGGGGACTGGGAAGGCCATGGCAAAACTTTCACTTTATTCTTTTCAAACCACTGCTGAGTTGACTTTGCTTTGTGTTTTGGATCATTGTCTTGTTGAAGGATCCAATGCCTCTTCATTTTCAGCTTTTTGACTGATGGTAGGAGGCTTTGCTTTAAAATCTGTTGATATTGGCCTGCATTCATTTTCCCTTCCACTTTGTGCAGAGCTCCAGTGCCTGATGCAGACATACACCCCCAAAACATCAGTGAGCCTCTGTGTTTGACTGTGGGAATGATGTTCTTCTCCTCATAGGCAGGGTTTTTTTTACCTGTGCAAATTATGACCAAATAATTCAATTTTGGTCTAAAACTCATTTGGTTTGTTCACATGCTCTTTAGCATACTCCAAGCCTGCTGCCTTGTGTCTAAAAGCAAGTAATGGCTTCCTGCTTGCTTTTCTCCCAAACATTCCAGATTTGTGCAGACTGCGCTTGACGGTGGGGATGTGGACTTTTATTCAGCTTGCTTCTAAGAACTTTTTCAGGCCCCCTGCTGTTTGTTTTAGATTCTTACGTAGCTCTCGACTAAGTTGCCTTGCAGCTCTTTCAGTTATTTTTCTTGGTCTTCCACTCCTTAGTGGAGTCTTACTGTGTCCATGTTTTTTCCATTTCTGGATTATGGTCTTCACATTTGGCACTGGTATCCCTAAACCCTTGGAATTATTTTTATAACCCTCTCCAGCTTTATGAATGTTTACCAATTTCATTTTAGGTGTTCTGACAGCTGTTTCCCTGATCCCATTGTTTCTTGAGACTGCCCCTAGAGATCTACCCACTTACAAAAATAAAATTAACACACCTGGTGCCACTCATCAAGCATTAAGTACCGATGATGTTTTTTTAAAGGATCAGACACCTAATTTTACATATTAAAGTTAAATACCTAGAGGGTTTATTAAAGGAGATGTAAACTTTTGAGCTTGCTATTAAAGATAAATTTGGACTTGGACTCAGCTAGGCTTTTATGGTATGGCATTGAGGCCATACCATAAAAGGTTTTCAGAGGGGAAACACGTTTAATGGAAGGCTATTTTGAAGATGAACTGTATAACAAAGGCAGATGTTTTGCTTATTCACCCAAGGTGTAAGGCGGATGCAAACTTTTGTACAAAACTCAACTGTACATATCCTTAAGTGAGTACTTCCACAGGAAGCAAAAGGAGAAATATCAACCAAAGCATATTTTAATCAAATAATATCAATGAAATATTGTATACTCATATTAATTCTTCATTTTGGTGAACATCTTGAAATTTTGAAATCTTGAAATCTTTATCTATATTGCATGTCATGGAAAAAGTCCATGTCCAAAGTGATGGATATGTGGATTTTTATATTGTGTGTAAATGATTAAGAGACTTCTTGATGTTCAGAGCTCATTATTTACCATCATTGCAGCTCCTGGATGGGGCCGCATCGGTTTCCTGGTCCACCTCACCCAGACCACGTGAGCTTTGGTGGATTTGGGCGAGAAACAAAAGAAGAAGAAAAAAAGCAAACCTCCTCTACTTCTGCAGGTCCTTCTTTGTCTTCTTTCCTGCTTTTCCTGTCTCCTCCCCTCAAGGTAAAGGCTAGAAAGGATACGTATGGCACTACTGGGCATGCGCACATCAATACAGCGTAATTTCTGTCACACTGTACAACAATAGTTACTATTTTTTCATTCCTGTAAGGGGTAGGTTTAGGGTTGGGGTAGGCGTAGACGTAGGCCTTAATAAAACACAATCTAATAGGTATTTCATTGTTCAATTCCGGTCGTAGCTGTATCCCTTCTAGCCACATGATACCCACAGGGGTCTCGTCAGGATCAGGATCTAGCTCCACCGTGTGGTCGTTGGGTGCCAGTGACGTTGATTGACCCCACAATTTTCTGGCTCATCAAAACATTTAAGCTGGCCATTAGGCCTAAATGTGTATTTTTTTTTTTTATGTTTGTTGTTGTTGTTGTTTTCTTTCATCTGAAGTGGAAGACCTACTTTATTTACAGCAGTGGTGAGGCCAGAAATATTAAAGTGAGTAGACCTTGGTGAAATAGGGTGGAGGACATCATTTTACAGTACCTACTTGAGATACAACTATAGATGCAAATTTCAACATCTAAAAAGAGTATTAGGTAAAGGTTAAAAAAATGAGCAGATATAAATATAATATAAATAAATAAACTGACCTGAGATCAGTTAAAACCATTATACGTCCCCTAGCTGCAAACAATCAACATTTCAAAACGTTTATTCTTTTTGCATATTCAAATTTTATTTCATGTGAAATTACATAAAGATCAGAGAAGTTTATGGAGGGCCCAATGCAACTTTTCTAGGTGCCGGTAGTTACAGCATGGGCTGTATAAAATAGGCTTAATATAAACTATTTCAAGTTTATTAATATCTGTTTATTTGTATGGTTCTTTTTTGATTTGATTTAGATTTTTTGCTCCAAAGTATTTCAAATATCAGGACTGTTTCTGATTTTGTGCAGGACTTAGAAACTGCCCTGACTGCAAAACTATGTATTCGGTGTGACTGAGAATAATAACTTTGATGCACTCAATAATATGAGGTGTGGCAGACATACTGTATTCATCTTTAGAGTGGTTTCAGGCTTGTTTTAGTTATGCCATGTTTTGAAATGTCTATGTGTTTATATATACATAAAAAGACCTTAGGAATGTGTATTATTAGCTAATTCTGAATCTCCCTCCCATAGGTTCAGCCTCTCACACGTTTTGACAATTCAGTTTTTGCATTTGTTTTGGTCCATTGGCACTTCATACTCAAACTGAAATGATTGTTTTGCTGTGAATTAAACTGAAAGTAACTTAACAGACACAAAGGCAGTGTGGCTTTTTTTTTTTTTAAACCACAAGTTGATCGGAAGTAGATCTGAAAGACCTTTTATACAGGAAGAAGAGGTCCTGTGTGTCTGTAGACATGAAAGAACTGAAGCATGTGCAGGTGGAGCTAAAGGAAGTATGCAAAACACAACTTTGACACATTCACTGCATGTATTTTTCATCTGCATGACAACATTTTACAGGTTCATACTGCATATTTCCTGCATACAATGGTAAATATTCTTCAACCGGTCATTATTGATCATTATTATGAAAATGTAATCACTATTCAACTATATCAAACATTCTTGTCTGCTGCTAAACAGGAAGCTTAGCATTATTTATTTTGATGTGTTTAATTAAAAACTAAATAAACTAAAATGTAATAGCACCAGTACAGACATAATAAAACAAAGACAAAAAAACCCTCCTCAAATTACAAAAATGCACATTACTGAAACTTTAACTCAAATGAAAATATGAATAAGTAACTTTGCAAGTAGGTCAACTTCTACTAATCCTACCCAAACAGTATACTAATATTCTAATGAAAGTAAGTTGACATAGTTACAAAATTGAACTATCGTGGACTATTGAAATAAAGTGTAAGCAATATAAAAATTTGATCTAATTCAAATTATTATGAAATAATAGTATATCAGTGAACAATGCTGCAAATAAATATGAAAACAAATTGAATACTATATATGCATATTTTTACTGTATAGCCTACTGGTAATGTTTTCCACGTGAGGGCACTTTGAAGGGATATTTCAGCAAAAAAGTAAATTCTTTCATCATTTACTCACCTTCAATTTCCAAACCTGTATGAATTTCTTTCTTGTGTTGAGCATAAAAGAAGATATTTTGAATAATGTCGGCAACCAAACAGTTGGTGGTCCCCAGACTTCCACGGTATGAAAAAAAAAAAAAAAAAACTGTGTAAGTGAATGGGGATCAACAACTGTTCGGTTACTCATATTCTTTGAAATATGTTCTTTTATGTTAAAACAAATAAACACAAAAACAGAGAGAGAGAGAGGTCAGCTTGTAGGGACTCTCCATAGGCTTAATGGTTTTTATACTGTACAAACCATATTTTCTATCGCCCTAGACTAAACTACCCCTTACAGGAAACTTTGTGCATTTTTACTTTGTGAAAAAAACTCATTCTGTATTCTTTATAAGCTTTTGTACCCATAGGGTCCCCACTGTGACATGAGTCCCCAGGAGTCTGTGTGTATTCAGGGGACGGACACACTCACATTCTCACACACTCACACTCGCACGCACGCACATGCGCACACACACACACACACACACACACACACAGACACAGACACACACATGTTGGTTTTTGTGGTTTATGGGGACTCTCCATAGGCGTAATGGTTTTTATACTGAACAAACTGTGTGTGCTATTGCCCTACACCAACCCTACACCTAAACTTAGCCCTCACAGGAGACTTTGTGCATTTTTCGATTTTCCAAAAAAAACACCATTTAGTATGTTTTTTAAGCCTTTTGAATTACGGGGACATATAGGCAGTGTCCTCATAAACCACCTTCATATTGTAATACCTCTGTCATACCCATGTCATTATACAAATTTGTGTCCTCATAAACCACATAAACATGCACACTCACACACACACACACACACGCACACACAGACACACACACACACACACACACACACACAAAACCTAATCCAACCCTGATCAAACATACCTGTCTGTAATTATCAAGCGCTCCTTCAGATCCTAATTAGTTGGTTCAGTTGTGTTTGATCAGTGTTGGAGTCGAACTCTGCAGGAAGGTAGATCTCCAGGAACAGGGTTGGGCACCCCTGAGCTGTATGATGATGACAGAATTTTCATTTTTGGGTGAACTATCCCTTTAAATCTGTGACTGTAAGTTAAATAACAAGTGAGTCAGCTTACAGACACACCTTTTTGCACACCGCACACAAGCAAAGAACCAGGAAACATTTCAGTTCTTTATAGTTCTGAGATAACGAAACTTGTCGAGCGAAGTTGCTGAACTCTTATATGTGTTTCTTCTGGTTTCTGTGTGCACATGTGGTGAAATGGCAGAAGCCAGCATTTTATGGACTCAGGACCAGTTCATTTGTCCAGTGTGTCTTGATCTTCTAAAGGATCCAGTCACTATTCCCTGTGGACACAATTACTGTATGACATGTATTTCGGACTGCTGGAATCATCAGGATCAGAAGAGTTTCTACATCTGCCCTCAATGCAGACAGAATTTCACTCCAAGACCTGCTTTAAATAAAAACACCATGCTGGCTGAAGTGGTGGAGAAACTCAAGAAGACTAAACTACAAGCCACAGTTCCGCTGGACGTGGGACCTGGAGAAGTAAAGTGTGACGCCTGTACTGAAACAAAACTAAAAGCCGTCAAGTCCTGTTTAGTGTGTCTGAATTCTTACTGTCAAAGCCACCTTGAACAGCATGATACTTTTTTTAAAGATAAGGGACACTATTTGATAGATGCCACTGGACGACTCCAGGAGATGATCTGCCCTCAACATCATCGACTGCTAGAGGTTTTCTGCCGCACTGACCAGCACTGCATTTGTATGCTGTGTACGATGTATAAACATAAAAACCATGACACTGTCTCAGCTGCAACAGAGAGAACAGAGAAAGAGGTATGAACTGAAATGACGTATTAGTGCTTTAAAGGAATACTCCACCCAAAAATGAAAATTCATTCATCGTTTACTCACACTGCCTGATTTTAGTTGCATCAGCAGCTAATGAGCGTGCTGCTCAACATTCACATTCTTGGCTAGTGCTTGCTGTAGCAGTTGCAGTGTGCTTTAGAAATCCTCCACCTTCCCCAGCTCCACCTGTATAGACCTACTACGGGGTGATTTTCATGCTATATATGGGAGTTATTTCATTTACAGTATGTTAAATGTGCAGCAGCACTATGTCTGTGGATGTGTTGTCAGTAGTAAGTCTCGGTATTACTCTGCCCCAGCAGCAGCAGTGTAGCAGATCAATTCCGCCAAGACCAAAGAAATTAACATTGCCATATATATTACCATTCTAAACTTTCAGAGAGTTGTCATGACAGAAATAAAGTTCACTCTACAAGTGGATTTAAGTATAGTAATCCCAGTTAACAGAAATATGTTCTATATATTCTAAAACAGTTTGCTAATGTTGCCATTAAGATATGAAAACTTTGTTTGTGACCCTGGACCACAAAACCAAGTCGCTGGGGTATATTTGTAGCAATAGCCAAAAATACATTGAATGGGTCAAAATTATTGATTTTTCTTTTATGCCAAAAATCATTAGGACATTAAGTAAAGATCATGTTCAATGCTGATATTTTGTAAATTTCCTACTGTAAATATATCAAAACTTAATTTTTGTTTGGTAATATGCATTGCTAAGAACTTCATTTGGACAACTTTAAAGGCGATTTTCTCAATATTTAGATTTTTTTGCACCCTCAGATTCCAGATTTTCAGATAGTTGTATCTCGGCCAAATAGTATCCTATCATAACAAACCCTACATAAAAAAGCTTATTTATTCAGCGTGGTTTTGTGGTCCAGGGTCACATTTTGGAACATTTTCCGAACATTAAAAACATCCTTTTTTTTTCAACGTTCCAAAACTTTTTTTTATGCAGTTGTGTGAATATTAAGTGAACATATAATTTTATCATTTTGCAAATATTATGGGAACGTTAGTTTCTAATGCTCTCTAAATGTTCTGAAACAAATCATTTAAGAATTGTTCCATAAATTATTTATAATAAAGTTTTTGTGCTATCATTTTGAGAACACTATTAAAGAGCGAGCAACTCTGTTCGGAACTTTGCCAGAATGTTAGTCAAAATACGGAGAAGATTTTCTGCAAGCTGTAATAATGACACCTGCTTTTAACAAGCACAATCACTGATGTGACAAGAGAGAGAAAAAGAGAAAACACAAGCAGACAAAACAACAATTACAAATGTTTTACAGCCGCACAGTCTTTGGTCATTATGCTTGCTTCTCGTGCCTCAGGAAAATCCAGCAATACTGTATAGAAGTCATGCAACATTTCACATGATGTTTTTGTAATATTGAATTTTATTAAACATTTCTCATGTTTACTGTATGTTTTATGTTCTATAGAGATACTTGAAAAATACCCAGGTAAAGTACCAGCAGAGAATCCATGAGCGAGAGAAGGATATACAGGAGCTGAGAGATGCTGTTGAATCTCATAAGGTGAGTACTGAGAGCAGAAAAAGTTTGAGATACAGTTAGGACTCTCCTCCAATTCTGAAGAGCTTGCAGTCCCACTGAATCCCACTGGATCTGGTTGTAATGTGTCTCCCAACAGCACTCTGCACAGGCAGCAGTGAGGGAAAGCGAGATGATTTTTTCGGAGCTGATTCGCTCCATTAAGAAAAACCGCTCTGACGTGACACGGCTGATCAGAGATCAGGAAAGGGCTGTGGTGAGTCAAGCTGTAGGACTCTTGGAGCAACTGGAGCAGGAGATTGCTGATCTGAGGAGGAAGAACGCTGAGCTGGAGCAACTTAAACACACAGATGATCACATCCATTTCCTACAGGTCATCAGCATTGTGATGCAGGACATTTTATATGATTTTTCTTCCTGTCTAAGCAGTTAAAGTGACATAAATTGTCTTTTGAAGTTAGATTAGTGTGTTAAAGACAAGTCACTGAAGGCAGGTCAACAAAAGCTAAATATATTTGACCTTTTTTTGTAGGGATTTCAGTATCTGTCTGCACCTCTTGAACCTACAGAGAGAATTACTGTCACATCCCCACTCTCTGTTAATGATGTAAGACAATCTATCTGTCAAATGAGAGAGAAAATAGAGAAGTTCTGTAACGAGGAAATCAAAAGGATTTCTGGTAGGTAAAGCATTAAACATTCATTTACTGTCACAAAAAAAGCGAATTTATTTATTACAGATGTAGATAATTGGATGGATGTATAATATTTATATTAATTTTCACAGTTAAACACATCAACATTGTTCTGAGGACCAGAAAGGACTTCCTACAACGTAAGTTGCAAAGAAAACAAGCAAATATATATAGGGCATGAATAGTCTTCATATTCTTAATAATCAGAGATTTATTCAGAACACTATATTCAGAAACAACAACATAAAACAAAGTTTTTCTGCATAAGGCAGGTCCTCTAATGCAGACATATTCTAACAACACTTGCTAACATTCCCATTATTAATTTCCGAAATTTTCTGACTGATCTCTGATTTAAAAATGTTTTAGTATGGGAATGTCACTTTTGAATGATCTCTGACCCTTCTATATATATAATGTGTGTGTCTGTATATGTGTATATATATATATATATATATATATATATATATATATATATATATATATATATATATACATATATATATATATACATATACATGAATATGAATTAATAATGAATTTCCAGTTTGTTTGTTTGTTTTTAATAAACAAAAGTACATTTCATTTCATTTCATTTCATTTATTTATTCTCTTTTCATGGTAATGCAACACGAAATGCCAAAACAATCCAATGACACAACAAAAATACATTCCATGACAAGAAGAATAGGAGTAGGATGAAGAAAAAAAATCTTATAAACTCCTACCCCATTCTTATATTAAGAAAATTACAAATTAGATGGCCTCACCGACATGAAAAATAAAATAACAAAATAGCCCAGACCAAATGTAATCTACTTTCAATTTTAACAATTTTCCCTTTTTTAAAATTTATTTATTTATTTTTTATTATTATTAATTCTGCTTACACAACATTAAACAAACAAAAACAACAATGATACAATAATGACAACTCTGACAACGAAAACAACGACGAGACCATCATTAACCCTCATCTTTGTACAAGTGAAGTATCTTCTGTTTATACTTATATTTAAATTGAAGAATATTTGAACAACATTTTAGATCATTTTCTAGTAAATTCCATCTTTTCACACCGGAAACTGAGACACACATTTGTTTGAGGGTATTTCCAGCAAAAGGTTGTTTAAAATCATTATTTCTTCTGCTTGTCTCACTATTCACAGTAAAAAGGGTTTGCAATCCATCCGGTAACAGGCAATGTTTTGCTTTATGAACAACTAATAAAGTTTGTAAAGAAACCAAGTCCTTCAATTTAAGTAATCCTGACCTCAGAAACAGTCCTGTAGTATGTTCTCTTGGAGCAACGCCATTAATTATTCTTATGGCCCTTTTTTGCAAAATAAATAAGGGCATTAAATTAGTGAAATATGAATTACCCCATACCTCCAAACAATACATCAAATATGGCAAAATAAAGGAACAATATAGGATTCTCATTGCCTTATAATTTAACATAAACTTTACTTTACTCAAAACGGCAATGTTTTTACAAATTTTATTTCTTACATAAGCTATGTGTGACTTCCATTTAAATTTTTCATCAATGAGTACTCCTAAAAACCTAAATTCTGACACTCTCTCAATATTTATTCCATTTAAAGTCAAACGAACAGTATCAGGGCATTTTTGATTTGTAAACAACATAAATTTTGTTTTTTTTAAGTTTAACGATAGTTTATTTTTATTAAACCATTTCTGAAGTACGACCAATTCTTGTTCAATAGTTTTCATTAATATTTTTAAGTTCTTCCCCGATACAAAAAAATTTGTATCATCCGCAAAAAGAACAAAACGTAAAATCTTTGATTCATCACAGAGATCATTAATATATAAAGTAAATAATTTAGGCCCCAGCACAGAGCCTTGAGGGACTCCACACTGCATTGTTTCCAACTTAGATTCATGGCCTATATACTCTACATATTGTTGTCTATTTTCTAAATAACTAATAATCCAGTTTAATACTACACCTCTAATTCCATATGTCTGTAATTTAGATATCAATATACCATGATCAAGAGTGTCGAAAGCCTTTTTAAGGTCAATAAAAACTCCAACTGTGTAATTTTTATGCTCCAATTCTGTGATAATGTCCTCTGTGATTTTCATCAAAGCCATAGCTGTTGAGCGGGTGCTTCGAAACCCAAACTGATTATCATGTATCAAAGAATGTTTTTCAAGAAAATAATCAAATTTTTTACCAAAAAGCTTCTCCAGAATTTTTGAAAATTGAGAAAGCAAAGATATAGGCCTATAATTTGTAAGACTATGCCTATCACCAGATTTAAAAAGGGGAACAATTTTGGCCACCTTCATTTTATCTGGAAAGGAACCTGTGTTAAAAGACAAATTAATTATATATTTTAATGGTCTAATAATACAACATATAGTTTCTTTGACAATATACATATCTAAGCCATCACTATCACATGAATGTTTACTTTTTAATTTAGAGACAGTGCAAATAATTTCACTCTCACTAACTTCGTCAAAAAAAAGGGATTGCATAACTCTGCTTTCTCCTGTCCAGCTTTTATTTTCATTATGTAATGGTATAGTTTTGGCAAGATTTGGACCAACATTAACAAAAAATGAATTAAATTCATCAGCCATTTTTTCACCACTTATCTCAATATTCTGTTCATTCATTAAGTATAATGGCTGACTATAATTAATTTTACTGCCCATAACCTCCCTTAAGACTTTCCACATTCTTTTGATATTACTTTTATTTTCCATCAACACATTTGTATAATAATCTTTCTTTGCACGTCTCATTATAGTAGTCAACTTATTTTTATAGGCTTTATATTTTTTTTCTGCATTTACTGTCCGATATTTTACAAAGTCCCGATAAAGCTTATTCTTCTTTTTACAAGATTTCAATATACCCTTCGTTAACCAAGGTTTATTATTATTTCTTACTTTATCATTCAATATTTTTATTGGGCAATTTTTATTATATAACCATAAATACTTTTTAAAAAATAATTCATAAGCCTTATTTACATTATTCGTATTATAAACATTATCCCAGTGTTCTTTCATAAGATCATCCCTAAATCTATTTAGTGTTTCCTCAGTTCTTAACCTAGTAACTTTACTAAACTTTTCTTTATTTGTTTTTATTTCACAAAAATTTGTTACAAATATTGGTAAATGATCCGTTGTATCATTTATCAAAAGACCACTTTTGACCGTTTTTTCAAATATATTTACAAAAATGTTATCAATTAATGTGGCACAACTGGAGGTTATTCGGCTAGGCCTAGTAATGGTAGGATAAAGGCCTCTGCTGTACATTAAATCTAGAAAATCTAAACTACTAGTATGATTAGACACATTCAAGAGATTTATATTGAAGTCCCCACAAATTACAGACACTTTATTTTCATTCATCCCAACTAATAATTGCTCCAACTTGTTATTAAATACTGTAATGCTAGACCCTGGAGTTCTATATATACATGTAACAACAATATTCCTCTGTTTCTTCATTTCAATCTCAACAGTTAAACATTCCATTAAATCTTCTATTGCAGTAGTCATACACTCAATTGTTTTACATTTCAGATCACTACTAACATATAGAGCAACCCCCCCTCCTCTCTTATAAATCCGATTAACATAAAACAATTCATAACCCTCAAAATGAAATTCCACACCTTTCTCATCCGTTAACCAAGTCTCAGACAAAGCTATAACAGTAAATTTATTTTGTAAAGTGTTCAAATAATCATGTATTTTACTAAAATTTGAATAAAGGCTTCTACAATTCAAATGAATAAGAGAAAATGAACCAGCCGTTTCTATATTACTAGTAAATTCTGCGTCTGTATAATATTTACATGTATCATTTATGTTTGGAAAAAGATTTGACTCCGAGTCCAGTTCATCATGGTCATAGACACATCCTTCTGAATTTTCAGCTTGTGTAGGGATATGTTCACACACTGTGGACATTGCACTCAATTATACAAATTAGTGCTTGCCACAATGTTATCTCCACATACCTTATTCGTCATGTGTCTTTTCATTTTCATAACTGTCCAAGGAAAGTCGAAGAGATTCAACGCTGGCTGTTATTTCCCCAGCAGGAGCATGTTTGCTCCTACTGCGAGTGGACTGCCATCCTACAGCCCGCAAAGCGGAGTCCCAATCCGGCTCTTTTCTTGGAACTTCCATCATTACGCCAAAGTCCTTTAGACCCTCAGCTGCTTTTCGTGGGTTTTCAAAAATCTTAGTCTTTCCATCCTGCAGAAACAGCATGAGTTTTGCGGGGTAGAGAATGCGAGACTTGATTTTTCGCTCTTGGAGTTGTTTCCTTGCGCTCCTGTATTTTGCGCGCTCCTTAAAAACTTCGGTGGTGTAATCCTCATCAAAGTATATCCGTTGATCCTTGATCCGAATGTCCTTTAGAGACCATGCAGCATATAACACTCGTTGTTTCTCCTTAAAGCTACGGAAACAAACAATGATTGATCTGGTGATGTCCGTAGCACGTCCCGTGGAGACACCTGTTGCTACGGCGCGATGCGCCCTTTCAATGTAAATCTCTTCCCGGATATTAAGTTGCTCACGAATAAGCTTTTCTATAAACTCAATCATATTACTTCCTTCTATTTTTTCCGGTACAGAGTAAATTCTTAAATTATTTCTCCGTGAACGGCTTTCCAGACCCTCACACTTCTCCTCAAGGTACTTTTGTTTGCGCATCAGATGAAACAGCACCTTAGTCAAATCCATGTTACGATCCTCGTTGTCCGCAATCCTCTGTTCGGCGTCATTCACCCTTGTCTTTAATTCTTCAAAGTTCACTTTTATATCGCTCACCTCCTTCCTCAGCACACCAAAATTTTCAGCCGTTTCAGTTCGAAATAATTTGAGTTCCTTCAGTATTTCTGAAGTATTATCGGCGCTACCAGCGCCCTTTCCCTCCAGGCAGATTTGGTTTTCTGGCGCGATATCCAACAACTCGCCTCGTCTTTGATTTGGTTTTGGCATTATTTGGCGCTCTTTTTTTCTTTAAATGATAACTTAATGGTTCAAGTCGTAATACACTTTATCTGAGTCCGCAAACAGTAGTCAGTCTTTAAGGTTTAAGCTTTTGTTTGTCAGACGTTACACCCTGGCACCGTCTGTTCGGCCGAGGAGTTACATCTAAATTAAACAAGTTGATGTTTTTTATAATAAATTACAATAAATGAAATAAAATAAGACGCCAGTGGCATAATTATAATTGTATGGGCCCCCAACATTAAATCAGGGGTTAGTATAAAAGAAGACATTTTTGGATTTTATTTTTTATTTGTATTTATTAATTATTTTAATTTTTGCTAAGTGCTATACTATTGCAGAAATATTCATTCAGAAAGTTAATTGGAAGGAAATGAATATTCAGGATGAGCAAATAATATCTTAAACACAAGAACATCAGTCTGCCACAGAGCCAAAATAACTTACAGGCTTGTACAATTAAATTATATTGATTTAAATAATTTTAATCATGAACATTTAGACCTGAACAAATTTAATATTAATTTACTAAACCTTGCCTTCTAGTTGTATTTGTATTATTTATTTTTTCTGTTAGGCTCAAAATACTGACTCTGTACTAAACAACCTACTGTTGGCTAAAGCATAATATAAATGATCTTGAAATATTTTGAAAGAGTTATAAACTATTCAGCTACATTAAAACAAAAACATTAATATTGAAATGTTTCCTAATCACTCTGATATATTTGATCTCCATCAGATTCTCATCAGTTCACATTTGATCCAAACACAGTAAATAAACACATTCGTCTGTCGGAGAGGAACAGATTGGCTACATACAACGACACAATCCAGCGGTATCCTGATCATCCAGACAGATTTGAGGTTTATTATCAGGTGCTGTGTGGAGAAGGTGTGCGTGGATGCTGTTACTGGGAGGTGGAGTGTAACGGTGATGTGGGTATATCAGTGTCATATAAACACATCAGCCGCAAGGGAACGAACACAAAGTGCTTGTTTGGATATAATGATCAGTCCTGGAGTTTGTTCTGCTCCTCTTCCAACTACTCATTCAGGAGCAATGAAATGGAGACTGATCTGCCTGTTTTCTCCAGGCACTCTAGAGTAGGAGTGTATGTGGATCACAAAGCAGGAACTCTGTCCTTCTATGGTGTCTCTGACACAATGACCCTCATCCAAAGAGTTCAGACCACATTCACTCAGCCTCTCTATCCTGGGTTTAGGCTGTACAGCGGATCAACTGTAAAACTCTGTGATTTAACAATATAGAATAGTTCTGTATAACTTTAATCGGTAAAAGTAAGATGTCAGCCTGTTCTCACTCGTTCGTGAGCTCTGTGTGTCCACCAAAAGTGCTTTTTAATGTCTGTTTACCAATGCTGATTGTTTTCAATTAAACCTTTGGATAAAGGCGATACTTTTATGATCAAAGCTGTCTAAAATGTGTCTGTACTTTTATTTACTATACATTTAATTATATTAATATATTTAGCTGTTCCTGTATCTGGAAAATTAGGAGATATTATTGTGTTTATAATAGATATTTTTTAACAGGTGAATACGCAAATAAAATTGAAAAACAGCTCAACATCACGTAGTCAAGATGATCAGACAACTAAAGACAGAAACAGAGGGACCTATCCTATATATTTCTGCTGCAGAAATATATAGGATAGTGAGAACATAACTAGACGCATAAAGTAAATAAACCTTAACCAGTGGGAAACAATGGAACAAATACATTCTCTAACACAGACTCCCGTGAAACTTGAGAAATAATAGTGTAATGTAACAATATATTTTGGCTGTTCAAACTGAAAATCATCTGCATGGAAATATGGGTTTGTGTGTTCATAATAATGAAATTATTAATTATCATAATTTTTATAACAAATACTATCAAAAATTGTGAACTGATGTTAATGTTTCTGAATATTTACATTTATTATTCGTTAATATTTATTTTTATTTATAGATCAACTGATTTTTTATGTTTCGCAATTGTTTTGGCCGTTATACATACAGTATTTGTTTGAAAACTGCTATAAGAAACCACAAGTAATATTAAATTAAAGTGGCAATATGAAAACATACTTTATTATCACTGCTCTAGAAAGAGTCCCATTTGCGCCAAATCTCTTCATTTAAGAATTATGATGACCACAGTGCTCTCAGGAACATTCAATGTGGCAAAATGTTTGGTAGCCTTCCCCAGATCTGTACTAGAAATAGCCAAGTGCTGCAAAGATATCATATTTTAATCACAGTCTTGCAAACTATCAGTAACACTTTATTTTAAGGACCAATTCTCATTATTAATAGCATGCATATTACTAGTATATTTGCTGTTTATTAGTACTTATAAAACATGTTATTCTGCATGACCTTATTCTAGATGGGTCATTCTTCAATTGGGGTAAAAATGCTTGTTTTTTTTCTAATAAAATATATTGCTATGCATTTAAAATGAGTTTAATATGCTATATCCATTAAAATGAAAGCTTAAGAACATTTAGATTTTTAAATAATTTCAAACACTGGTGCCACTTACTGTATGCCATTATGCTCTGTGGTGTTACTAGAAAAGACAGTAACACCACAGACAAATCAGACTTTTCTAAAATAGAGGCTGTCATAAATACATTTTGGAAATATTAATTCAACAATTTGATTAAAATATGTAATATCTGCAAGTTATCAACATAACACCACAGGCACTAATAAAGTGCGACACATGAAATTGTCTGAAATTTAGCTAACTTTAAGAAAATTAATAAGAAAGAATGTACTCCTCAGATCAACCAGCACCGGCAGTGACCTTTACACACAGGAAGTAGTAGTCCAAATTTTCTTAAAGTGGTGACATCTATTGTTGTAACACCACAGACATGAATTAAATATAACAAAATATATATTTAAAATAATAATAAAATTTTACATGCTAAATAAAATCTATATTCACAATATAACCACTTTATTTGTGTTAAAAATGTTATATTGTTGCAATTACATTCCATGATACCTCACTAAGCTACAGCGGAAACATTAAACATTAAGCAACTACCTTACTATTAATAAGCAGCAAATTAGGAGTTTGAGGCAAAAGTAGTAGTTAATAGTGAGAATAGGACCTGTGACCAACTATTCTAACTCAGACTTCCAGAATTACGTCTTATAACGCTTTCTCTATTTTTAATTGTAATGTATAGGTGAATGATAGGTGTGTTGACTGATACATGAACATTCGGTCACTTTATTTTAAGGTCCAATTCTCACTATTAACAAACCATTACCTATAACTTTTGCCTCAATAAACTCATAATTTCCTGCTTAAAAAAAAATAAAAAATTAAGATGGCGCCGGTGAGGTCGGCTGCCATCACGACTGCTCCGACCAAACCTTGTCTTCTTTTGTTATTTTTTCTTATTGTAAGCTATAAACACCGGTTTCTTTTTGTAAGATGGCCATCCTTACATACGACAGGGCAACTCTTATTTCTATTGGTGCACAATGCACTCACCTTTCGCCGTCTTTGAACCCGGACCCATCTTGGCCGAGCGAGATCCTGAGGAGGAACAAAGGACGCGACCCGTACTGGCGTCCTCGAGGGAAACGAGCCGGCGTCAGGAACAGGCTGAGGGCACGCGCACACCGCGCTCCCTTACCGAGTGTCCTGCTCGCCAATGTCCAGTCGCTGGATAACAAACTCGATGACCTCAGGGCAAGAGTCAAGTTCCAGAGGGACATTCGGGACTGCAACCTTCTCTGCTTCACCGAGACATGGCTGAACCCAGAGGTACCGGACCACGCCATCCAGCCGGCCGAGTTCTTCTCGGTTTACCGCATGGACAGAACGCTGGACTCGGGGAAGACTAGGGGAGGTGGAGTATGTCTGATGGTGAACAAACACTGGTGCGACAGCGCGAGCATTGTTCCCCTCTCACGCTCCTGCACACCGAATCTTGAACTACTGACCATCAAATGTCGCCCTTTTTATCTCCCTCGGGAATTTAGCTCGGTCATCGTCTATGCCGTTTACATTCCACCTCAAGCGGACACGGACACGGACACTGCGATATGGGATTTACATGAGACACTACACCTTCACCAGACACAGCACCGGGACGCCGCATTCATTGTTTTGGGAGATTTCAACAGTGCCAACCTCAAGCGTGCACTGCCGAACTTCCATCAGCACATCGGCTGCCCCACCAGGGGCGAAAGGACTTTAGATCTCTGTTACACCCCATACAAGAACAGCTACAAGGTACAGTCACAACCACCGTTTGGGAAATCGGACCATGCCGCCATCCTCCTCATGCCTGTTTACAAACAGAGGCTGAAACAGGAAGCCCCGGTGCAGAGGGAGGTCCCACGCTGGACGGACCAATCGGTGGCCGCTCTGCAGGACTCACTAGATGACGCAGACTGGGACATGTTCCGGCGCAGCTCTGATGACGTCAGCTTGTTTACGGAAGCGGTTGTGGGATTTATAGAGAAACGAATGGATGATACGGTGCAGAAAACCATCATCAGGACGTTTCCCAACCAGAAGCCGTGGGTGGATAAAACCATCCGCGACGCTCTGAGATCCCGCTCCGCTGCCTACAACACAGGGCTCATCACCGGGAACATGGATGACTACAAGGCTGCATCTTACAGCGTGCGCAGAGCGGTGAAGGAGGCGAAGCAGCGTTACGGGAGGAAACTAGAGTCGCAATTCCAACATGGCGGCTCTAGGAGCCTGTGGCAGGGACTCAGAACCATCACGGACTATAAAACACCACCCTCCAGATCGGGGAATGCGGACGCTTCTCTGGCTGACGAGCTGAACACTTTTTATGCTTGCTTCGAGGCTGCAGCTAATCACGCTAGCGGCGTTAGCAGTGCTAACTGTATGCACGCTGAGAAAGCCGGTGAGGACAACGTGTTCACCATCACGGAGCATGACGTGAGGAGGGCATTCAGGAGAGTGAACATCAGGAAGGCAGCAGGACCAGATGGCATCACAGGTCGGGTTCTGAAGGCCTGCGCTGACCAGCTAGCACCGGTGTTCACCGAGTGTTCACCGGTGTTCACGACTATCGCCCTGTAGCCCTCACATCAGTGGTGATGAAGTGCTTTGAGAGACTGGTCAGAGACTTCATCATTGCATCACTACCAGACACACTGGATCCACTACAGTTTGCGAATAGACATAACCGCTCCACGGAGGATGCCATCTCACACCTCCTCCACACCACAACAAGTCACCTGGACTGCAGAATTATGTAAAAATGCTGTTTGTGGACTACAGTTCAGCGTTTAACACCATAATTCCCTCCACACTCACCTCCAAGTTGGAGGTCCTTGGTCTCAGCACATACTTGTGCCAATGGATCTCCAGCTTCCTGAAGGACAGACAGCAAACCGTACGGATGGGTAAACACACCTCATCCTCCATCACCCTAAGTACTGGAGCCCCTGGTTGTGTTCTGAGCCCCCTGCTGTACTCACTGTACACTTATGACTGTGTGGCCACTTCCAACTCCACCACCATCATTAAGTTTGCTGATGACACTGTTGTGTTGGGCCTGATCTCAGACAACGACGAGACGGCCTACATACAGGAGATTAAGAACCTGGAGGGTTGGTGCCAGGTGAATAGTCTACACCTGAACATCAGCAAAACTAAGGAGCTGATAGTGGACTTCAGTACGAAGCAGGAGCGGTCATACCAGCCGACCACGATCAGCGGGACTCCAGTGGAGAGAGTGGACAGCTTCAGATACCTGGGTGTTCACATCACGCAGGACTTGACTTGGTCCTGTCATACCAGCACCCTGGTGAAGAAGGCCAGGCAGCGTCTGTACCATCTGAGACGCTTAAGGGACTTTAGACTTCCCTCTCGGGTGCTTAAGACTTTCTACACCTGCACCATCGAGAGCGTCCTGATGGGCAGCATCACTACCTGGTTCGGGAACTGCACTATGCAGGACAGACGAGCCCTCCAGAGGGTGGTGCGTTCAGCGGAAAGTACCATCCACACCGAGCTCCCTGACCTGCAGGAGATCTACAGCAAGCGGTGCCTGACCAGGGCCAGGAAGATAGTGAAGGACCTCAGCCATCCCAACAATGGACTCTTTTCTCTGCTGCGTTCAGGGAGACGCTTCCGCTCCATGAAGGCGAACACAGAGAGAATGAGGAGGAGCTTCTTCCCGCAGGCCATTCGGAGTCTAAACCACTCTCCACTCTAATCACATCACCCCACACTTCCACTTTGCACATTTTTCAAGTACAATCTGCACTAATTTGTAGAAGGTTACGAAAGGATAAATGAGTGGGACTTACATACCATTTGTCTTTGTCTTTAGTATCCTCTACTCCCTTATACACTTTACTGCACTGCACAGCACACGGACACTTTATCACTGACATACACTTTACTTTTTATAGAATCTATATAGAATCATATTCTATTTTTTATTCTCATATCTATTTGTTATTTTATTCTATTGCTAGTTTATTCTGTATATATGTTTACTGTACTTTTTCTATTTGTATTTTTGTAAACTTGAGGTTTTTCTTAATTTTGTTGGACAATTTGTTGGACAGTCGTACAATACATTTCACTACATGTCGTACTACGTATGTATATGTATGTGACAAATAAAATTTGAATTTGAATTTGAATTAGAATGAGGAGGAGCTTCTTCCCGCAGGCCATTCGGAGTCTTAACCACTCTCCACTCTAAGCACATCACCCCACACTTTCACTTTGCACAATTTCAACTACAATCTGCACTAATGTCAGTCTCAGTTGTAGAAGGTTACGTGAGGATAAATGAGTGGGATTTACATACCATTTGTCTTTAGTATTCCTTTACTCACTTATACACTTTACTGCACTGCACAGCACAGCACACGGACACTTTATCACTGACATACACTTTACTTTTTTATATACACTTTATTTTTTTATAGAATCTATGCAGAATCATATTCTATTTTTATTTTATTGCTAGTTTATTTCTATATATATGTTTAATGTACTTATTTCTATTGTATTTTTGTAAACTTGAGGTTTTCTTAATTTTGTTGGACAATTTGTTGGACAGTCGTACAATACATTTCACTACATGTCGTACTATGTATGTATATGTATGTGACAAATAAAATTTGAATTTGATTTGAATTTATTAATAGTAAGGTAGTTGTTAAATTTAGTTATTGGGTAGGATTAGGGATACAGAATATGACCATGCAGAATATGTGCTTTATAAGTATTAATAAACAGCAAATACGTTAATAATAGGCATGCTAAAAAGCAACTAGTCAATACAGAGAATTGGTCCCTATACTAAAGTGTTGCCAAACATTCTTTCCACATCCTTCCTTGTTATCCTCCAAAACCATGTTTGCCATTTTTCAGAATGTTAAATAGTTTTGTAATGCAATTAAAAAAAACAAAAAAACATTCACATAGTGCTGAATTCATTTATTTGACTTGAACAGCTTTTGACATTAGTATATCACTCCGTGAAATTGCATTGATGAACACATGAAATAATTACAGCTACAGGAACTACAAACTCTCTAGTCCTTCAGTAAGAGACCCCCCCCCCCAAACCTCAATCAGCCCAATCCTGTCTGAACAAGCTGAAGGAGAAGCAAACATATGAGATGTTCAACTGATCTGCATTACTACAGCAACTATCAATGTCTGCATAAGCTGTCTTTATACAAGCATGAGAGCAGGCTGATCTTGATACAATGAGCATCAGACTGCGGACTAGCTGATGTAATGTGAAAGTCATTTTTTACAAACCACTTTAGATCGTAGAGCTGAGGAAAGACTAAAACAGGGCTGTTGGATCAAGATTTTTTTTTTTTAAATGTGCAAATGAATTTTTTTAAAGAGGCATTTGGAAATCTATACCCATTTCAACAGGAATATTACAGGTTTATACTTCACAAATGTCAATAAAGCAAATTAACAGAATATGAAACGCCACAGAGAAACAAATGTGTTACATTGACATGTCGTCCATTCAGAGGTAAGGCTTTATCTAAAATATGACAATGTAAATAAAACCATGTACAAACACGTCAACATTCAATGATTTTTTTTTTGTTTTTTTGTGTTTACATTTTCATTTGTGTTCCAGTACAGCTTCGTTATTTTCCATTTGAAGTGATATGCATTTTTTATCAAATTGCATTTGTAAATCTTCCAAGCATTTTTATTTGAATTCCATAAGAACTGAACACAATACAAAAAGCAAAGGTCACACACACAATGGTCCCATGATCATAAAACTCCTGAACGATTCACTGATGAGAACTGAGATGTTGAAAACTTGATTTCAGCTGTGCTCATCTGAACTGAATATTAATTTAAAAAAAGCTGATCGCTATTTTTGTCTTGTTTTCCAGTAAAAATATCTCAATGACAAAAAATGATGTAAACAAAATCCATTTAATTGATAAGCAAAATAAGACATTTTCAAAGAATATGTTGAATTAACTTTTTTCCCCTTACCTCATTAGGTGTTTTATTTTCAACTACATTTTTGCAAATGCTTAAAATATAGAAAAAAAAAAAAAAAATCACCAATGAAGTATGAAAAATCTATGTAATTCAAGATATGCAAAAAATCTCACTGGAAAACAATACAAAATTTATAAAAAAAAAAAAGGTCTTTGCACTGTCATGTACACACACACACACACACACACACACTTTTTTCTTCTGAGACATGCATAACCAACATTGATCTCCGTCAGAAAGCAGTTGAGACTGATAGAATGATACAGAAGCTCTGCATGATACACAATGGACTATAACTACAGTAAGGCAAATCCCAGTGCACTACAGTGAAATGGCATACGATTCTCTATTTAGATCCAACGCTGTGTGTTAATGGCCAATAACACACTGAACTGGACGTTTTTAAAGATGAAACCCATGCAGTAGACAGAGGAAACAAAGTATCAACACATCATTTGACCCTAAAACTAATATAATATAATATATCATAAGAATAGGGTGTGTGAATGTATGTGTGTGTGATGGAACGCATGGCTGCACTAAGGTGACTGCTTTTATTTCAGGAGTTACAGATCAAAACAAACAGCTTTCCAATAAAAGCTGCCTGGCACATTCATGATAATACTGATATCCAGCCAGACGTGAACACAAAAGACAAACAGCAAAACAAATGACAAAAAGAAATTTGTCAATATATATTAACTCATCCAACAGCACATGCCATAAAAACAACAGCCATTTCGAACCTTTAAAAACATAGAATACTGAAATAAATAACAGCAAGTTTTTGATAAACATCTTCATGTGTTGAGAGTCAGTAGTTTGGGGTTTCTTTTAGTTCTGTTTGAGATATCCAGTGTGCTTTTGTGCATACAAGATGCCTCTTTGAATCTCACAAACATGTCTTTTCTTCAAAAGAAAAAGTGCATTACTCTATATATATATACTGAGCAATAAGATTTTTTTGCCTATTTGCACAATTAAGCCCATTTCTCCATCAATTCTCATTACTGTAATACAAAAAAATATATAAATTATGTTATTTAAATTGTAAAGTGGTGGAGGGCCCAAACCATCTGAAACTTCATCAAACCTCATTCAGGAATCTAGATCTCACCTGAACTAGCTCTAGCTCTAGCTCTAGCTCTGCTGAAACCTGTTGAACGCAGATCTCATGCTCTTGATATGTTCGCATGATGAAAACCCAAACAATTCCATCATGCACTGGGTCTGGACTGTACCATCTCTTTGGAAATGGTTCCTGAAGATCAGAGATGTAAACTAGAGGAAGCTCTTGAGGAGGAAATAAGCTCTGGGACAGTGCGTGGATGCTAAGTTTTCTTTCCGCCAGAGATACACCAGACATGACTACTTATTAGCTAATCAACATCACCACATGCTACTAACAAATAAACACCTACGTTAATGAAGTCAGCTGAGCTCCAAGCTCTTTTTTTTTTAACTGAGACTAAGTTATTAATTTGGTATGAATGAGTGCAGAGGTCTAGAGTATGTTACGCAACTGGATATCCATGTTAGCTAGCATCTGAGAGAAAAGAAAAAATATCTGATAGGGTAAAGCAATAAATAAAATATCCTAGCATTATAGATATTTATATATGTATAAGATTATACAGCCCCGTGAACTTATTCTGGTTGTGATCTGAAAAGGCATTAGTGTTAGAATGAGTTATTTGGACCTTCATTCTTCCTTCCGTAACGTTCATTAAGTGAAAAACTCTGAAATATTACAGTTTAAAAGGTGAATCTCATAAAAATATCCAGGTCCCAGAATCAAAAGAAAATATTATAAGAATATATTTTCCATGAAGTAAATGAAGAACTTTATTATTATTGTATTGTGCTGCTGTGGATATGTGTTTTGAGCATTTCTGTAATTGACATTATTCTCAAATGTTGATTTTCATTAATAATACCTTATTTTTTATTCATAAAAAAAATCACTGTATTAACTATTAATCAATTACTGCAATCCGGTGAATTCCAATTATTAAATTTAATCGCCATATGTTAGCAAACACTGTACAATGTCCATAATATATTTAGTTAAAATTAGCTTTAGTTCTTTTTGCATTTCAGTAATCAGAATTTTGGGAGGAAGTGCTTAAATGTCATTAAAATAGCATGACAAGTCAAAATATTAATTGTCCTAATGAGCTTAATTTTCTTCAAGCAAAATAGTTTCTTATGTGTTTCTTTTGATTTTGGGGTCAATTGTGATCTGAACACGTACTTGACAGGTTTCGTGAGATTCACTCTTTTATTGAATAAATAAAAGTGATGAAGAAGTGCAAAAAGATGGATTGGTGGCGTGATCTAAATTGCATTCTCTTTAAGTGTGTGGCTTATTTACCTATAATCATACATTTTTTATTTAATTATATATTTTGGCTCCCTGTTCCTGCCATGTGATTGGTTGAGGTGAGGTGATTGACGGGTCTACACGCGAGTGAGGAAGCCCACATTGAGGCTGCCGGGTATTTGAATGGTTTCCAGGGCCAGGGAGGAGGGGTTAAAGGGGAAGGTCACGGGGTAGATGAGTTTGGTGTCCATCAGCAGCTGAGGTGACTCCTTTCGATCCCGTAAACGTGTCTGGCAGAGGAAAGACTCAGGTTGAAGCATCCACACACACAGACAAACATGCAGCAGATTGACTTAAAAAGCACAAGAACTATTATGTGTTACGAAATATACCTGTATTGTTCTTATGAACAGTACTGACACACGCTCTTCAAACGCGTTGACAGGTGTATACAAGTTCAGCACCTTCACAATCTGGACAGAAAATAAGAAATGATGAAAGAGTGTGTGTATCAGGGGTATTATAATAAACTGAAACTAAAACATTTTCATTACTTCAAATAAAATAAAATAAATAGAAACCAAAAATAATAATTAAAATAAAAACCAAAATAAAATATAAAAAAGTTTATATTTCAGCTCGTTACCAAGACAACATTTCTCCTTTTAATTTAGTTAAATTTGCTGTACTAAAATAACTAAAAATACAAAAACTACTAAAAATGACCAAAAAAAACTATAATAATATTATAAAACATTCAGACATAGTCTTGTATCTGGTGTGGTTTTTCCCTTATTTTGGAAACATTACCACAGTAAAATTTGAAAAAAAAAAAGAAACATTAAATAACATGTTGGTTGATAATGTGAATGATTTAAAAACGATCATATTCGTTGAAATTTAAGTAGTCACGAACACTGCACTGAAATAGCTAAATATGTAAATAAATACTTTTATATATTTTTAATACAAAAATATTGCCTCATGGGATATTACAATTTTTGTGAGATGCTCTATAAAGGACCTTTTGAAAATGTGTTTTTTTTTATTATTGTAATGTGTATTCTTTAAAATAAAAATAAAAATAAGGCCATTATATTTGGTCTGAAATGTTCTTGAAAAATTGTCTGTTTCAAATAATTAGCACTGGATGGTATGAAATCTACTTGCACAAATAAAATAGTAAACATGGAAAATGATTGAAGTGGTCTATAACAGATAAAAACAGATCATGATCATTTGAAGCGCAGTCTGGGGTGTGTGTTACCTGTGCTGTAGAGAGGCCGTTACACATGGAGCAGATGGCCTCAGCATCCTCATCTGTCTTCTTCTTCACCTGCAGTAGTTGTGCGGCCTGAATCAACGGCTCCAGCGTCTCTTTCGCGCCGCATGTCATGAGGTTCTTATCTCTCAGCCACTCCTCCAGCTGACTCACGTTATACCTGAACACACACACAAACATAAACACTTGTACTGGAGATAAGATGACTGGAAATAAACTAAAATATGGCTGACAACTGAATCCTGATCTAACTGTACATACAATGTAATCTACCAAAAGATTGAGGTCGGTAAGATTTTTAGTTTTGAAAGAAGTCTCTTATGCCCACCAAGGTGGCAAAAATATAGTAAAACAATAACGGTTTTGTATTTTAATATATGTAAATGTAGTTTATTCCTATGATGGCAATGTTGAATTTTCAATAGCCATTACTCCAGTCTTCAGTTGTCAAATTAATCTTTAGAAATCATTCTAATATGCTGATTTGCTATTCAAGAAACATTTATTTTTATCATTACTGAAAACAGATATATAGAAAGTTTAAAAAGAACAGCATTTATTTGAAATATAATTTCTTTGTAGCAATGTAAAAGTCTACACCATCACTTCTGATTGATTTAATGCATCTGTACTTCATCTCATTTGGATCTATAGACACTGATCAATAATAATATTAGCTATGTTTCCATCCACCTATTTTTATGCGCATTTTGGAATATAGCATAAAAAAAACACTGGATGGAAATGCCAAGCTACGCGTAAATTCTAAAAATGTTCATATTTTAATATTTAAAAAAAAGGATGTTCAACTGCATTATTTTTCACAATGGTGTCAAAATTATTTTCAAGAATTATGAAGAATTATCGGTATTGACTACTATAATTTACAATGACAACCCTATTTGGTTACAATTGTATTTATATGGTCTGCATATATTTTGCACTGCTGTATCTGCACACACCTGATCTGCATGCCCTTGCTCCAGGAGCACATGTCTTTACGCAGCAGCAGGTTGTTGAGGGTGACGGCACCGATGATGTAGAACTGCTGCTTGACCACCTGTTTGATGAGCTCCGGGTCGGTTCCGTGCTGACACATGATGGAGTGGAAGGTGTTGAGCTGGCGAATGATGGAGTCCAATGTGTACGTCCCCTCATCAGCGATACTGGACGTCCTCTTACGGAGACCCGTGGGCTTCACCCCGGACACACCCTGGATGGTTTCATGCTCCAGCATGCCAGAGACTGCAGAGAGCAACAGACAGAGGGATAAATACACAGGGAGAGAGAAACAGATCGATAGAAAGGCACCCAGTGTTCACATGCTCACCGATCATGGGCTGCAGGATGTTCTCCATACACTTGATGAGCTGCTGGTAGATCTGAATGGCCAGATCACTCAAAACCTGCCGGTACTCCGCCAGGTCAAAGTTGGAGAGACAGTGATCGTTCTGTTTAGGAGTGTTATGCTTCATGAATTGCTGGAGAGAGAAGAAGGACAAAGTGTTGATTCTGTTTGAAAAACACCAGAGACAGAGAGAAACTGTGGCCACATATACAATGAAGATAAATAGGTCATTACTGGGTAATGTACAGGATTCATTGACTTTTCCCAGACACTTCCAGCTGTTTGTGATTAAGCAAAACACCCTCTCAAGACAAGAAATTATATTGTGCTTAAAATTACGGGCATTTTTTAGAACTATTAAATCTTTGTGAATATAAAATTATTCTATCCGTGGCTTTAGAATATTTCACCAGCTACAAATTGCTTTTTGTGAATATAAATAAAAAAAAAATCTATCCATTAAAAAAGCTGGAGCTTAAAAAAAATAAAAATCACAAACAAAAGCATCTCTTGACTATATTCACTAACAAGTAACATCACTTATGCTGGTTTGGCTAAAAATAGCTGAGAGCAAAAATGAAAGCAAATTTCTATGCAGTGGATAAGACACATGCCGTTGGTGTGAGAGACCCGGGTTCGAATCCACTGTGAGACACCAATGTGTCCCTGAGCAAGACACTTAACCCCTAGTTGCTCCAGAGACGTGCGACCTTATATTGACATATATAGCAATTGTAAGTCGCTTTGGATAAAAGCGTCAGCTAAATATGTAAATGTAAATGTAATTACATTGCCGTCTATGGGAGGGTCAGAGAGCTCTCAGAAGGCTTCAAAATATCTTAATTTGTGTTCTGAAGATGAACGAAGGTCTTACGGGTTTGGAACGACATGAGGGTGAGTAATTAATGACAGAATTTTCATTTTTGGGTGAACTATCCCTTTAAGACCTAATGCAAGGATCTAATATACACATCTGATGTTCTCTGAACTGTTCACATTCACATAATTGACTGTGTTTGCATGAATGCTTACCAAAAGGAACATTTTGACATCATTTTGTGTTTATTTGTCCATTCAAGTGTTATAAGACATGAAAGTGAACTCAATTCTGTACTCGTACGCTGTCTGAGAGATGGCTTGAATAACTGAATTCTCTTTAGCATCGTAATGCTTTTGCTAAAAATGTCGTTAACAAAAAACTATGATGAAAATAATTTATCAATGAAATTGACACTGTCTCCGTGAGCTGTGCTTTATATATTTCTATGATTTTAACAAAAGACAATGGACCTTTTTTGCCTGAAATATCGCTAATGTGACTGTACCCTAATGGTTCACTGTCAACCTTCTAGAACCTTTACAGGGTTTGTACATGGGCAGAACGAGAAAGACAGGACATGTATGTCTAAGGTGTGATATCTAACCTCGTCACCACTGTACTGTTTCAGGCAGTGCAGGAAACGACATGTATTGGACAACCAGAAGGAAACAGTCTCAAAGTCATCACCTCTTTTCTGTAGAAAAACAAAACAGTAATGAGAAAGGAAGATATTTAGCCGTTTTAAGACAGTTGTGTTAAGTTATAACATTTTAAACATGAATGGTTTGTGAGAGTGTATTGAAACCTTGAGGATCTTCTTGATGCTGTTGATGACGGAGGTGAGTAGAGATCGGACTTTCTGGTCATCATTAACGTAGTCGGCATGACGCAGACACATGAAGAGGATGTATGCCGGCAGACCTGGTATCAGATTCACTGCCACTCCACGAGGCTTTAGCTCTGTCAAAAAGCACACATGCACAAATCAGAGTCACGGTCTGTTTTTGGTTTTAAATGATCTATTAGTCAATTAGTAAATTGAATAAATCTATTAGTAAGGTCTTATTAGAACGGAACCAGGAATCGGGTCGGAATCAATCTAATTAAATCGTTTAATAGATTTATTATTTTTACAGGTATAGATCTGTATCTCACCAAATATGAGGTTTTTGACCAGTTTGAGTTCATCCTCTTTCTTGTATTCCAGCATTCCCTGGAAATCTTTTTCCCTGCGTGGAATGTTCACTGGATGAACAGGCTCATCGGTCGTCTGTCCCGGAGACACATCCATCTGGCCACCTACAATACACAGACAAACATCAACACATATAAACATTAAGGATTGTAACTCTACATTTAAGTTGTTCCACAAATTCAACAAGTGATTTCTGAACAGAGTCTCAGTGACACGTACCTTCCAGGTCATTGATCTTCTTTGCAAAGACTTTGAGCTGTTTCTTCAGTTTGCGGACGGTCTTGTCCTGTTTCTCCAGTTGCTCCATAAGATCCTGTCACCACAGAGACAGACGTCATCATCAGACAATCACAGCAACATTATGACAAATGAGTGTCTTAGGCAGAAGGGTGAAAAATATTTAAATAAAGGGCTTATTTTAGAGAATCGGGACAAAGCAGGTCAACCGAGCATCTTTAAGCTCTGCAACAATCTGAAGATATCAGCTCTGTCTTTCATCTGTCCATGCAACTCATTAAACAGAGAGAAAAAATAGAGAAATAGTAACAAAGATGGGGGAATCTCACAAAGAAAAGTCACATTCCACCTCATCAAAAAAAAAAAAAAAAATGCTTAAAGAAAACAAAGCATTTTTTTTTTGTAGGGGTTACAGTTTTTTGTGAGATTCCACCCGTTTATTGAAAGAGAAACATATTAAAAAGTGTATTGATTCACACTGCTGTGGGTTAAACACACAGTTAGAGTTCAACGCAGCTCAGATTCTGTGCAACACACACTAGTGCCAGTTAGTTTTCTGATACATGCGCACACACACACACACTCGTACACACACGATCCTACATACAACCATCCTGCGTAACATGCTGATTCTGTAGGCTTTATACTCCTTTGGATCATCAGAGTGAAGCTCCTGTGAATGAAACATCTCCACATCAGATGAGCCCTCAAACACCTGGTGCAGGTGCACAGTACAGCACTCAGACCAAAATCACATTCCACGGTTTCATGAGTGAGTAAATCTGAAATCATTTATTTAGAATCAAACAAAACAAAAGGGTGAGCAGCAGGATTTCTGAACTGTCTTTCCAATGCAAATACCGCTTTTGATGCTCATATACACTCCCAGTGAAAAAAGGCATCTGGACATGACCCAAAATTACATTTACAGCCTACAGCCCAATAACATGTATAATATGCTATGTATGCTATGCTAGATGCTATGACATCTGTAGTTTGTTCAGGCCCATCCTTCTCATAATTATACGCACCATTTCTTTTCTGTGTTTATGTTGTCCTATTGAAACAGGATATAGACCAATTCAGTGTTTGTGATGACGTTTTTGTGGGCGGAGCCTATCGGATGGCAGAAAATGACAGTTTTCATGTAGCGGTCTATGGAAGCCATGGAATAAAAGAATTTTAAAAAAAAGGTAAATTTGAGTTTATATTTCAAAATTCTGATAAGAAAAAACAGTTTGTCATTCACTCTTTTCCCCTTGACTCAGAATATGAGTTTATATCCTTCTGTCTTTTTTTCTCAGAATTGACAAACACGCTATTGTTAAGTTAAATCGAGTTATAAAACTAGGAGATATAAACTTGCATTTGTGAGAAAAAAAAGTCAAAATAGTGAGATAAAATAGGTAAATGTTATGTAAAATGTTAATGGTAATAGGTTTAAATATTATTTCATGCTATAACTGTAGGGCTAATGCAATATGCCCCCTATGAACTGCATATATGAATATTATGTAGACCTATTGTTTAAATCAAATTTATGCTTTAAAAGTAGAGTAATCATAGCAGTTTTCATCCATAAAATTCTGATTCTGACATATATAATATATATTTATATATAAATAAACAAAATATATATTTTTTCTCTTATTCCATGGATTTTACCCATTTCCCTCCACCATTTCCTTACCAGTGTTTTTCTGCCACCACAATGCACGCACAGCTGCAAGTGACGTAACTGTGACGTCTACTCCAAAGTGGTCTACTGGAGTGTGATTGAAATAAGTGCTTTCAATTTATTTAAAAGAAGAAGAAAAAAATAAAATTATATATATATATATATATATATATATATATATATATATATATATATATATATATATATATATATATATATATATATAGGAGTATGCATATTCTGTGTATGCAAATTTAACCAATGTCTGCATTATTTGCAGCAGCTTGTATTATTGTCTCATTTATAATTTTTTTCCCACAAACTTGTCAACCAGAGGGGGAAAACAATACTAATTAAAAATCTATAAATCTGAGCCCAGACAAATTAATCACTATATGTAACTTTCCTGCTGCTGTATTGCAGCGTGTTAACATCATAAAATGAGCAGGGATGGCATCAACAACCACAATTGGACAAAAAAATGTACACTATTCCTAAAGCCCATTCACACCAAGAATTATAAGTATAATGATAACTATATTAGCGTACACACCAACAAACTGTAACATTCTTATTATAAGCGCAAGCTGCCAATATAAATGCTCAAGGTCTTTAAAATGGGAAGGATTCGAATCAATGTTTTTATCGGTTATTCTATTCTGAAAGTGATTACCATGATATTGCTCCTTTATGCCATGTTCTTCATAGTGCGGACTTCACTATTCTAGAAATACACTTCTAGAAATTCACTACACTATTCATAGAATTATTACGATTATTAAAACCGTCTGGGTTACTTTTGTAACCTCAGTTCCTCGAGGGAACGAGACGCTGCGTCAAACGACGCTTTGGGGAACGCCAAAGCGTCCGCAGCTCGAGTTCCTGAAGAGGAACTTATTGTTATAGTTATTTGGGATGCACAATATTATCGGACTGATATTGGAATTGGCCCGATATGAAAATTTGTGCCAATATGTCTTGCTGATAAGAGGAAAACATTAACTCACATGTGATCAGGGTGTGCTGGTGATTAGATCACGTCAGCAGTGTGGCTCATTCTTGAAGCAAAGTTTTGTCTGAATGACGATTAGATTGACTGTTTTGGATCGCTGCACTTAAACTGTGAAAGCACGTACAGAATGACGCTTTTCGGTGTGTGATAAATTAAACAGTAATAGCAATTGCAGCGGCAGCAGTGACAGCCTCCCCCGGGTTCTAACGTCCCGTTCGGTAAGGAGTTTTAATCTGTAGGGGGCGCTGTTGGCCTACTTCGAATTAAATTAAAAGTAAAATAGCCTACACAAGTAATATTTAGACTGTGTTTCTGATTAAATAAAGCAGTAATTGATGTCATAAAATAATGAGTATATTTTGATTTAAACGTCAGAAGCTGCATCTTTCTGGGGAAAAAATGCAGCGATTGATATATAGTTTAGTTATTTTGAAGGCTTCAATGTACTGTCAAAAAAACTTCATTATTGTTTATTTAATTTTAACAAATAAGTTCTTGGTAAAAACTAACCAAAATTAAAAACGATTTTGCTTTTAATTTCTGCAAAGGAGAAACTTGCTGTTGTTTCCCAACAAAAGGAAATATATCGGCATCGGTCAAAATGAGTTGAAAAATATCGGATATCGGAAAAAATCCAATATCGTGCATCCCTAATAGTTATTGTTCTTAGTATGAAAGGGTCTGTCGCTTTAATAAATAATTGGCGGGTTTCACGGCAAAACACCCCAAAGTGCCTCAAATGTCACCATAAAAAATAAAATAAATAAATAAACAAACAAATTCAGTTTTTACCGGCCACAAAAAAAAATCAGTTCAATGTAATCATAATGAGACAGTGTCAAAATAATATATCTTAAATGATTTTGTTTAAATTATTTTTTTTTTAATATCTGCTAAAGGTTAGTTAAGTCAACTTATAGGAGAACACTTAAATCTAACATGCAGGGACTAAACTACATTTATCATATTACAGGGTCTTGAACCGTCACCAGAAATTAAGAAAATAAACCGTTTTAGATTGTGAGGGGCTTTTTGCTGGCGGCCAACATTCATAAACTCATTCTGTATAGGGAAGTGATTCTCATCCTTTTTCTACATTTGATCACATTAAGGACCAAGAGCAAGGTTGCATATCATTTCATCTTGAAAATGACTGATTAATAATTAATAACTAATAATGAAATTAATAATGAAAAATAGGCAATAACACTACTCTAATAATTAACTGATATTTATGTTGTTGAAAGGAAATGCAAAGGATGTAGGTTGAGAACCACTGGTATAGGAAGGTGTTAGTACTGACCAGGTTCTCGTTGGTGAGGCGCGTGATCTCGTGTTGTAGACTGGCCTCGATTCGGGCCTCTGGAGGAAGCTGCAGGTTCTGAGCTAACAGCTGCTGCTGACGGTTATTCTCCTCTTTAACACTCTGCAATTCTCCACGCAAAACCTCCACCTCGTTCTCATGAGACCGACGCTGAGCCTGCAACTGGGACTCCAACAACCTACACAGACAGAGACAGCAAACAACCAGAATACAGTTCTTCATTAGAAAAGCTTTTGATGCTTTCTGTTGTGAGGCGTTAAAGGAACGGTTCATCCAAATAGGAAAATGCTGTCATTATTTACTAACAATCGTCATTTTAAACCTAAATATTGTAAGGACAATTTCCAAAGATTTTTATGCAGCATTATTTCCACACAATGACATTACACCATAAAAAAATAGAAGATGCAATCTGTGTGTTTTATTCCAGATAATCTGAAGTCATATAACAGACAGCTTTGGCTGAGGATCAAATTGAGATCATGCTGTTATTCACAGTTAATCTTCATATTTGACTTCTATAATATTGTGTTGATCAGTGTAATTTTAGTATCTTTAAGATAGTATTATAGTTTTTATTTTATCTTATATTGTATATTTTTATTTTAGTAAAAGGTTCAGTACTTTTGTTGTGCTTGTCATTTTTGTGACAGTTTTTTTAAATTTTTATTTCAGTTTTAATTATGTTAGTACATCATGTTAAATTAAAATAAGTAATGTTTAGTGTAAATAAATACATAAATGTTTATATTTTATTTCAGTGAATAACTATTTCGACCTGGTTCTCACACAAATACTCGACTAGTTTTGTAGTGTTTGATATTGTGATTTTGTCATAATGGTTTGGAAGAACATTATTTTTGACATTCAGAACAAGATGTTAGACATAAATAATGTCCAGCTTTTTATTTTTGAGTGAACCATTCCCAACTAAGGCTGAGAAACCTGCCCATTGTTTCTTGCAGTGTAGCAGTATTCACCTTTATTTATAGCTCCTTTATGGCAGTCGTGACTACATGCTGTTTTAAAATAAGAGTTTCCCCATTTCATTTGGTTTAGTCCAGTATTAACACTATACAAATAGTTCTTTCTTGCATGTTTTGATACCATGAAGCACTACCCATATGTTAAGGAGAGCATTCTGCAGGCACTAGTGTTTAGGTAAGTATCACATGCTCTCATCTCTCTGTTCTTTAACCTGTTAGTTTCCTTTAACCCTTCATAAACCAGCCACAGTTCTCCATCCTCATTCAGCTTATGGTAGTCAGGGAATGGGGATCTGATGGGGTGGAACAAAAAAGAAATAGTAAGAATGAAAAAACAAACCGAAAACAAAAAGTGACGAACTTTGATGCGAGTAGTAGGTTTGTTAAAAGGACTGTTCACCCAATGTATTCACGCTACTGTATGGAAAAGGGAAACATTTCCCTCAAATCTGTTAATTACATAGAACTATTTTATAGATTCAATAAACTTAGTTCTTACCTTTTAAATCATTGTAAAGAATACAACACATAAACATTTGTGTATGTTTGGATATGAGCTGAAATGTAAAAAATGGACGCACTGACAGCATCTCAAACAAAGTATTATGGTATGCCGCTTTAGAAGCATTAAAATCTTTTTAAATAAATATATTTGTATAGTTTCACTTCACTATTATATATTTGATATACCACAGTTTGAGAACTACTGCTTCAAAACATTCTCTTTTGTGTTTGAGTGGACGAAAGAAAGTCGTCTGTGATTGGAACGACATGAAGATGAGTAAATGATGACAGAATTTTCATTTTTGGGTGAACTATTCTTTTGGGTGATTATTAAAGGAACACACCCCTATTTTTGAAAATAGGCTCATTTTCCAACTCCCCAAGAGTTAAACAGTTGAGTTTTACCGTTTTAGAATCTATTCAGCCGATCTCCGGGTCTGGCGATAGCACTGTTAGAGTAGCTTAGCATAGATCGTTGAATCTATAGTGGAGTGTTCCTTTAATATAGATTATTATACTGTATGACATACAGTATTTATGCAAAAACAAACAACCAGCTTATTAAAGAATTAAGTAAAACAGCAGAAAGATGAAAAGCAACCAGAATAAATAATGAAGATAAAATAATGATGACAAAGAAGACTGCAAATGTAGCAAACATTAAAAAGTTTGTCATCTGTTCATTTGCTTAAATTACTGTAGCTATTTGTCCACTGCATTATGAGTAATAAACAACATCTAAAGCAGTCAGCCAGAAGCCACGTGTAGGTTCATTCATCCATCACACTGAGTCACATGACCAAGCGTTGTTGTCGCAGCCTGTTAAAATCTGCAAAGCCATCACCTAAAGTAATCTAATAGACTGAATTTGTAGTTCTGCATCTATTTGGCAGGGTCAAAAAAGCCAAACTCTTATTACTCTTGCTCAAATTTTTGAGAAGGCGGCATGGCATAATCTCAGACACTTGCCTTGATTTTTTTTCCCCCTTTGGATGGACAAAAAATCTGATCAAAATGACATCACGCAATGCGATTTTGCAGGCTTGTTCTTTAGAAGCGTTTGCAAAAACTGCTGCTCTTTTATATTGCCATGCTATAATCTATTTCAAATAAACTTTCCTCTAAAACGTCTTCCTGACTAAGAGGGTGGTGCCTGGCAATAATAAGCTGCAAAGTGGACCAGACTTTATGCTGATAGCCAAAAGTCTGGCTATGTGAGATAATCCCTTCATATTAGAGTTTATGCCTGGTACTGGGCGTTTTCTGTATGTTTTCTCATCTATGTAAGGGCTCTGAAATGAGGCTGATTCGCTGCTCTGCTCTGAGCTGCACACACATGCAGTGAGAGCGGCCCATCATGCCCATCCATCTGTTACCTCAACCTGCTCACAAGCTCGTTCACTTCAGTCGGTCTGCGTGTAAACCTGGGTGATCTGCGCAGGACAGAGATGAGCCATCAACAGACAGACACAGACAGACAGAGGGCTGATCCAAACAGGTAGATAGGGTAGGGTAAACACACAAGCTTGTGAAAGGACTGTAAGAGTGATAAGTCATCATTTGGTTGGAGATAGATGTGACACTACTGGGTCTGTGCGAGAAACTGCAAAGAATTTAACCAGCAGCAAATATTAAAACAAAGATCCATTGCAGAACAGAGGTTCTCAAACTGAGAGGCATTATTCTACATAACCATATTTTATAATTTTCTTTTACCAGAACTTTTCAAAGAATTAAAACAATATGTGACCCTGGACCACAAAACCAGTCATAAGGGTCCATTTTCATCAAAGGGTCATCTGAAATCTGTATAAATAAGCTTTCCATTGATGTATGGTTTGTTAGGATTGGATAATATTTGGCCGAGATACAACAATTTAAAAATCTGGAATCTGAAGGTGCAAATTTTTCTTTCAAAATCTTACTCAGGCCAAACTTCTGAAAGGTAGTGTATAAAACATTTCAAGATTGAATTTCTAACATAATAAATACATTGTGACATATGAGAAGCATTAGCTTTCTGGGGGATGCAAGTTTAAGAACCTCTGTTGTAAAAAAGATGGGGGACAGAGGACATCACACAACATATACAGAATGAGTAGATCCCAGATGAGGGACACATTCAGGAATATATTTCATGTTTTGTGATTCAGCATGTGATTGAGTGACAATGAAAGAAATGTAAAGAGAAGAAATGTACCTGTTGGTGTCTTTAAGCCCCAAGTAGGCCTGGGAGATCTCCTTGGCATCAGTCAGCTTCTGCACATCCTCAATATATGCCAAAGGCTCAGTCATGGTCCCCTAAACGCACACAGGATGTTCACATTCACAGCATCCATTGACTAATTTTGAATTTTATTAGACATTTAAGCATCAGACACCACACAAGACCTGGTTCTAAGTATAGCACTTCACTTCATTCTCAATTAATAAAAGTGAAATTTGAATTGTGTTTAAAAATTGGTTGTGCATTAAAAAAGTAAAATTTGCACACATACATGACAACAGGTGACATGCTTTATACTATTTTAAATTAAATGATTAGTTTACTTCCAGAATAAAAATGTCCTGATAATTTACCCCCAAGTCATCCAAGATGTTCATTTCTGTCTTTCTTCAGTCGAAAAGAAATTAAGGTTTTTGAGGAAAACATTCCAGGATTTTTCTCCATATAGTGGACTTCAATGGTGATCAGTTGGTTGAAGGTCCAAATGGCAGTTTCAATGCAGCTTCAAAGGGCTCTACACGATCCCAGACTAGGAATAAGGGTCTTATCTATCGAAACAATCTGACTTTTTCTTAAAAAAGCCACAAATGCTTGTCTTTCACTAACTCTGCGATGCGTATGTGTGAATTCATGCATTACATAATCACGCTGGAAAGTGTACTTTTGTACTTTTAAAGTTGCACTGAAATTGCAATTTGGACCTTCATCCCATTGATCCCTATTGTAGTCCACTATATGGAGAACCTGGAATGTTTTCCTCAAAAATATTAATTTCCTTTTGACTGAAGAAAGAAAGACATGAACATCTTTGATGACATGGGAGTGAGTAAATTATCAAGGACAATTTTATTCTGGAAGTGAACTAATCCTTTTGGAGCATCTTGGCAAGTATGTTTCAAAGTAACTTCTTCAACACATTTTAGAGGTCAGAACAGAGGTGAAGTGAAATGACTTGCTATGCTGTCTGACCAACATACCTTCTCATCCTGATATGAGTGCAACATAGGACAAAAGGAGAAAATTAAGTTACAGATGTTAACAAGACTTATGAAGAGAATAATGTTAGTAACAGATATTGTATTATGCACTGAGGTGTCCACATGTTTAGAAACATCTGGAAATCCTGATATATTTTCTGTAAGAATGAAAGGTTTTGTTTCTGACCTTGTGTTGCATAGCCTCTTTCTGACTGACGAGTTGAGAGCGCAGGATGAGCACCTCCTCCTTCCGCACCTCCAGCTCCTCGTTGGAGGCATTCAGCTGATCCAGCAGGACCGTGTACGCTGGAGAACCTGGAGCAGCAGTACTGGCCTCAGCGCTGCCTCTCAGAGACTGACGCATCTCATTCAAATTATGTTTGAGCTTCTTGTTCTCTGACTCCAACTCCTGACGCTGAATAACAAAGAGAGAGAGAGAGAGAGAGAGAGAGAGAGTTTTTTTATACGGCTTTATTTTCCTCATCATTTATCTAGCTTTATGGTAGAAGGGAAACTTCTAGGTGTTTCAACACCTGTGAGCTTGGAGAGAGTTCAGTGAGTTTAATGAAGAATTTTGCAAGCAAAAATGCAACCGCTGCTTTTCAAATAACTCAATCAATTCTAAAGACTGCAAACTGAAGTGGTTTGCCACAATGCAGAAAAAAAATGAAATAGAAGACAGTGTGCATGTCTACCTTGAGAGATTCATATTCCAGCTCAGCACCACGAGCTTTCTTATGTTCCTCATCGTCCTGGTCAATAATAAAAAAAAAAAAAACATTATTAGTAACACAGTATACATTTCTGGCATTCGCTGCTTCTTTTTTTCACATTTTAAAAAATAAAATAAAATTGCGTCTAGAATTTAAGTAAATATGACAAAATCTCTTTTTAGGATGTCCTTAAAAAATCAAGTCTTTTAGTATTTGGGTTACGGAGAGCCGTTATATTTAACTTCAAATAAAACAGATGGTACACCCCCTTTAAAAAAGTAAATACTGTAAATGTAAATGTGTGTGTGTGTGCATGTGTACCCTAGCTCTAGCCCGCTGAAACTGCTCTTCTCTCCGATCGAGTTCGTTCTGCAGTGACTGTTTTTCTTGCTCTAGCTCGGATACTCTCTTCTGCAGCTTTAGGAACAGGGACATGTCCAGTATCCCCTTGGAAACGTCCTGAAGATAGAATAAAACACATCCATAGTTACACATGCAGTATATGCAAATTTAATGTTACTTTTATCTGTATAAAGTAAGCCAAAACTCAAAGAAGTGGAATTTAAATTCTATCAAAAACGTAGATACAGTAATGTGAATGATCTTAATGATATTCCACATTCTGCTCTCACCTCCCCTCCGCGGGTCCCTTCCTCGGACTCGGCAAACTCTGAATTGTAGGTACATTCTGATTCGTTGCTGCTGTGTGTGGAGTCTGTGCGCCTGTGACCAGGTTTTGGAACATTCTAGAAAAAAAAAAAAAACACACTAGTTGAGTAGTCATTCAGAAAATCCACAGATTAGTTGAAAGCACTGAAGATGATTGCAAGTGTGTACTTACTACAGTGAGTGTGATCTCCTCTTTCAAATCGTCGTATTTCTCCTCTAGTCGGAGGTGCTCGGTAAGAAGGTTCTGGTAGCGAGAGCGTTCCTCGTTTAAATCGTTTTCTAACTGCTGGGTTTCCTCCTTCAGAGCCCTGTCCATTTTCTCTGCAAAATACACACATGCATATTATATACACACCACTGACACTTTCCCACAACCAGTATTGAATTACTTAATCATCTGACTCATAATGTCGACATTGTAACAGGACGGCACGAGCAAAAAAAAAAAAAAAGACAATGTTTATAAAAGATTTGGATTTGTTTTTCTGTTTAAGATCAGAGTAGATCTAGGAATAGTCAGAATAGCATCAGACTGGGCAGTATATTTACAATACACACTGTTGTTTTAATGTTATTAACATAGTGAATTTTGTGACAATTTAAACATGCCGTTTATTCGGCTATAAATTTTTCAAAAGACTGAGAAGTTTCACACCAGCTCCTCTTGTCTGAAGAAGCGAGTATGAAATGGTGAGACAGAGATATTGTAATAGATATTTGAACAAAAACGAGCACATGTTCTCACATATCTTTTTATACGCTTGAAAATTTTTAGTATGCATTTTCATAATTATTTGATGTTTGTTGCTATACATTGCTATATGGGTGCATTTAAATGATAACGAACATTAAATATTCTTCCAAAAATATCAGATAATTTTATTTTGTGTTAATTTATTGAAAAACAGCATGTTGTAAACATGACATTGATATATAATTTTACATAAAAAGGTAAGAAAACAACAACAACCTCTAAGTCTAATAGAACGACAGAATTTGTTTTGCACAGTTTTGCTTTACCTGTCCAGTGCTGGCTCTGTTCTTGGATCATTCGGTTCAGGTCGTTTTTCTCGTTCTTCAGCAGGTGGTTTTGCTCCTTTAGTTCTGAGATCATCTGTTACAAACATTTCACAAACATGATTAGCATGACATCTTAATCTTTAATGGTTATATTCAAAAATAAACTACATTGTCCCAAGAACATAGTTTTAACTGCTGAGAAATATTTATTTAGTCAACACATACCCAGTACTGTGTTTATTGTGGCTTCGTGAATCGTTCTAGTCCTCTACCACCCTAAAACTACAACTACTTCTAACATTTAAGCTGAGCTCTAGTCTCTATCTCTCTCACCTGTGTCAATGAACAGATCTCTTCTCTTCCCAGGTTTAAAGCAGTGTGCAGGTCTCTCTAATCCCTGAATATGGAGACACAGAGTATATCTGTGTCTTTAGAGGGCTTTACAATCTAGGAGGACTGTCTAAAAGCAGGGAAGTGACGGTAACCTATGGGTCTAACTTTATTTTTTGGGGAGATCTGCTGTGGAACTGGAATTTGCTAATGTATGCCACATGATAAGTGAGGTTTTGTATGAGCACTCAACACACATTTCAAGCACTTCACACTTACTGTAAAAACATGGTTTGTTTATATACGAGTCGTACACTAATAATTTGGAAAGTAAGACATTTTTAACAGGTTCTTAGAAATTATTCTGTTAACTAATTTTCAAATGCAAATTTGTATGGGAGAACTTTGGGGCATTAGATCCATGAATGTAGAGTGGAACATTTAATTACTTTTTTTGATTATGAGCCATTCAAATGAACTGACCAATTAAACACTACTTAGTAATGAATCAGTTTTATGAGTCAGTTCAATAAAATGAGCCATTCAAATGAACCCTCTTCCAAGGAACACCACTGGGATATGACTCAAATGCATCAGTGAATCAGTTCCTTGTCCAAATTAATTGCTTTCTTAGGAACATAACTGGGCGATGACTCAATGAATCTGTTCATTTTTAGAGTTTTTTTCAAATGACACAAATGAACTGATTTGTGAATCGCCCTCAACTTTTTGTCAAGTGCTTTGTGAAGTCCGCACCAGTGCAGGCACACAACTACATATCTAACTAACAGCACCTGTTCCATCTCGTCCTGGTAGGTTTGGGCCCAGTCCTCGATGGCTTTCTTCTCTTTCTGTGTGTTCTGCAGGTCTTTGCGCAGTCGCTCCAACTCCTCCAGAAGAGATGTAACTTTGTTAGCGTTGTTTTTGGCGTCCTCTTCTGCCCCTCGCAGACGTGTCAATTCCACACGCTGACGCTCGGACTCTGCAGCATGGCTGATCTCTAGACTGTTCAAACGCTCGCTGACAACACGGTTCTCCTTGTTCTAGAGTCAAAGCAAAACAGAACATCAATTAATTGTATTCAACCCTACAAAGCCTAGGGTATCATGCTGTATTTGATACATCGGTTACTAAGATCAACAGGATCAAAACCTTCTGCACTCTGATTGACAGTTCATTCTTTTTTAGTATGTAAAAAGTCCTTTTAAGCATATTTCTAAAAAAAAGCCCACCCATTTTTACTGATTTTTATAACGTAAACATAAGAATACTTTTATATTTGTAGTAATATTTCAAAATTAACATGTCCTAGAGAGAAGAAAGTTAGGTTTAGTTGACTGAAAAATCATGTTAAAACATAAGTATAACATGATATTTGATACAGGCTTGAACAGGCTTTGATGAGTAACATTTCTCAATCGTAATTTTACTGCGTTGCATTACATGTTTTGCCCCCTACAATAAAGAGCTTTGGGTAACATTTTAGAATAGGGAACAGGTATTCACTATTAACTACGACTTTTCCCTCAATAAATTCCTAATTTGCTGCTTATTAATAGTCAGTGTGGTAGTTGTTAAGTTTAGGTATTGGGAAGGATTAGGGATGTAGAATAAGGCATTAATTTGTGCTTAATTACTACTAATAAATGGCTAATATTCTAGTAATATGCATGCTAGTAAGCAGCTAGTTAAGAGACCTTAAAATAAAGTGTTACCGAGCTTTGTTCTCAAATCTAAGCACACACATATTTACTGATATTTAACTTGTTCAAAAAACTTTACATAATCATCTTACCAAGACATATTATTGGAAAATACAGACTTACAGCTGATTTTCATATGCATTTAATGTCTGCTATACAACAATCTCATTGATTTATTTAAAATTTGATCTTACTTTTTGGCCACATATATAAAAACATCTGACCAAATTGCATATTTTGCCCAGTTTTGACCTCTAAATAAAATGTAAGTGTTTTTTCCTCCTCATGCATGAGCCATATGTTCTCACTATATTATACTATGCAAGCCATAAAAGCCTGATGTATCAAAACATAAAATGCATATGCAAATGCAAAACAGAACACATGTTCTCGTTTGGCTCTCAGCGAAGGCGGTCGCATTTTCTTCCTCTCCCTCCCTACCCTTATCTCCCCTGCTTGCTCTCTCATCTTGTCCTTGTCTAACACTTAAGAGACTCTCTCTGCACTATTCTACAAAACCGAAATTATGGATATGATCAACTGGTCTCTTAACGCAATTGACACCATCTTCTCGACTAGAAGTTTGGGATCGGGAGAACCCAAGTGTCCTGCTGGGACTTTCGCAGCTGGCTACACGATGGACGCATGGGAGAGGTGGCGGGTCGTGTGTCTGGCGGCTCTTTCCGTGGAGGACATTGAAGACATCTACCTATTCGGAACCATGATAACTGGGTTTCTGCTGATTGGATTAGGCTTTGCCCTGTTATCGGAGAATTCAGGAGACGGGAACAGCTGTCCAAAACCTCACAAGGCTGCCCGGCTCTGAGACAGAGACTATTAACCGCAATATGGATTCGATCACGGCTAAGCTCTCGGCTTTGGAAAGGAAAATTGATGGACAAGGAGATCAGAATGGACAATGAGAATAGCTGTGAAATTAGAAGGCAGCTGTTCGCCCAAAGACCAAACAATCTTATCTCTTTTCGGCTTCCCAAAACAACAGACAGCTTGGCAAGGTTGCTCTGGAATCTAACTCCCCAGATGAATGCTGCCGGGAGACGCTCTTTCTTCCCTCCCCCTCAACAGACACCTTGTGATTGTCGAGCGTTTGGGTTCCGGCCAAGGTCGTTTCCATGGCAATTGCTATGTCGCACCACAAATCTGCGGACTGAGACAACTTGTTTGGAGTGCCAGCGCGGCGGATCTCTAGGCACACGAACTTACACATACACACACTCATACGCTCATACATGCAGATATTCATTCACCTCCCATTACCCCCATCCAACGCCTTTGCCGCTTCTTCCCGTCAGTCTGATAAATGGGTCTGTGTTGGCGCTGTAATGGCTGCAGACCGGATGGCTGTTTGTCTGAACTGGATTACTCTCACCCTACTGCAAGTTGTGTGTTCCTGTATCGATTGTGCTCTATGCTGAGGTTTTTGTCTGTTCTCACACTGTACTCCCGTTTAGGAGCATAGTGTGAGGATTATTTTTTTCTCCTTTCTTTCCTCATGTTGTGCTGTATTCTTCTTCTCTATTGCATTTCGTTGCCTTGTACCTACATGTGCAATGACAATAAATTGAATCCAATCCAATCCAATGTTTTTTAAATAAATATACAATATGTACATAAATGATTTTTTAGACTTAAGTAATATTTTTGGGAATTTGAGCAATTTTACTTGAACTTGAGCTCGTCTTAAATATATCGTTCTCATTTTTATTTGTTGTTTTGCATCTTTTAAAACCCTAAAAGCATGTTTCTTTTAAGTTTAAATACAATTTTGAATCCAATGTCCAGATAAAATTATTTTTCAATGTGGATGCAGACTTTTGAACCCCACTGTACAACACCTTTGAATTTACATTGCACCTACATAACAATTACACTTTGTCTTTAGAATCATGTATTATACTGGATTCAAGTGATCATGTAACTGGATTCAAGACTTCCTCACCGGCAGACCTCAAGTGGTGAAAGTTGGCCAGTTCACCTCAAACTCCATCACCCTCAACGTAGGAGCCCCACAGGGCTGTGTCCTGAGTCCCCTGCTCTACTCTCTCTACACGCATGACTGCGTGTCCTCTCACAGCTCCACATCTATTATCAAATTCGCTGATGATACTGTGGTTCTGGGCCTCATCTCCAACAACGATGAGACCGCATACTTGGACAAGGTAGAGAGACTCACATCTTGGTGCCAGGACAACTGTTTCTCTCTGAATGTGAGCAAAACTAAAGAGCTGATCATGGACTTTAGGAAGAGACAGCAGCAGCCCTACACTCCTCTTACGATCAGTGGGACCCCTGTGGAGAGAGTGAGTAACTTCAAGTACCTCGGTGTAAACATCTCCGAGAACCTGACTTGGACTACACACATCCAAACACAGGTTAAGAAAGCCAGGCAAAGACTGTACCATCTGCGACAGCTGAGGAAATTCAGGGTCTCACCAGCAATCCTGAAAACTTTCTATTCTTGTGGTATGGAAACAGCTCAATCAGGACTGCAAAGCATAACAGAGAGTTGTGCGCTTAGCTGTGCGCATCTCAGGGTCTGCTCTCCCCTCTCTGCAGGACATCTACCTCAAACGCTGCAAAAATAGAGCTGTCAAAATAATCAAGAGCTTCCGTAACCTGATGGCAAAAACTGAGAGACTTAGGAGGAGCTTCTTCCCCCAGGCCATCAGGCTCCTAAACTCTAACTCTGTGTCATAACATCACTTGACTCCATGTAAATATCACCATATCAATAGCTATTCATAATTTTTCTCTACCTCATATTGCTGCTATTTAAATACCCTGGACAACTTTTTGCACATTCTTTTTGCACATTCCTCTTAGTACTATTTAAGTCAACAACATACTGACCTGTACTGACCTGCACATTTATATTTATATTTTTTATATTTTATTTTATTTTATTCTCTTATTTTTTCTACTTTTCTTTTTCTTAATATTTGTATACTTTATAATTGCACTGTCCTTTATAATTGCACTGTCCTTCTCCATGTTCCATGTGCACTTGCAGTCTTACGGACTTACAATGGCCGCCGCATACGCGTGTCCGTTAAGTCCACAAGAACATAGGGTGTCCCAATCTTCATTTTAGCATTCAGAAGGGTGCTCGCGAGAGCCGTTCTGATTCTGATATGAAGCCGTTATGCGCCCTCGATACGTACTTCTGTTGAGCCCGCACTGGGGCGAGCTCCGCAGCAGACTTCTACCAGACAGTCAAAGCGTCATTACGTCACAAAAGTGCGGACTCAGAGGAAGACCGCGAGGGTTTAAGGTGCCATTTGGGACAGGGCCATAGTCAATGAAAAACAAGGGTGGGATTTGACTGTGAAAAGTAGAATTGACATGACAGCTGGCTGGATGGAAGGAAGATGAGAAGTAAGATGGAATCAGCCAGAAAGGAAATTTGTTTAATAGGCAGAGCAATCAATCACATTTTATTAACGATAACGAATGCAATTTTTTTTTGTAAGAATAACGTGCATATATGTGCACAGGAAGACCAAGAGCGAATGTCATACTGACTAAACTTTTTAATGAGGCATAACAAGCCACAGCATCTTAGTGTGGTACCTGTTCGTCTATCCTGCGCTGCAGTTGCATGATCTTGTTCTCCATGCCAATGTTGAGTTTCTTGAAGTGTTCCACCGAACGCGCTTCGATCTTGAGTTTCTTGAGTTCTCGCTTGGCTCGCATGCGGCGGGTGCAGCACTGCAGGTAAACGATGGCTGTGAGCGTCCGCTTGTACCACTGCCGTGCCAACCAGCCTCGGACCATCTTCTGAATGATGATGGCCTTATGCTCACGCAGAAGCTAAACAAACAAACACACAACAGCACATGATGAACAGGAAAAAAAAAAACATAAATACACACAAGAGTTAAGAAGAATGCAATGCAAAGTAGAGATCAGTCCAGTGAGTGTTCTCAAATCGCTTTTTTCTCTCACACCTTCTGCCTTTTTAATTTGCAGATATTACACATCCTGCCGTGATAATCCACTGCTGATCAACAGAGCTCTGACGGCAGGAAAAGAGAGGAGAGACAGTAAGAGTAATAACACAGCCGCAGCTGCTGTGGTCCGTCAGTGGGACAGTCCCTACACTGGAACAACCTGCTCCCTGTGAGATCACATGACCAAAAACACAGGGAAGGAGACATGAGGTCATCACAACACTGTTACTTCATCCTCTTCCAGAGACTTCAAAAACTCCAACCAGTGACTAGCAAGCTAGCAAAATACTAGGACGGATCAGAAAGAATCTGAAGGAACAGTCCTCAGAATGAGATGTAATTGCTACTTTCATGGTTTACTTAGTATTGTCTAAATGGCGGATTCTCTTCACTCCTCTCTCTCAATAGTCAAGAGAGGAGTAAAACACGAAAACATTTTTTTCAGTGGTTTTAGACTTGTGGCAGCCAATAATTCATAAAAAAAAAATCTCTCAACATTTAAAACACATTGTGGTCGGCAACAAAGCATGTTTATTCTTCCTGTTCATTTCCTTGCCTTTTTATAAAGACCACAACAATACATTTTACAGATAAACAGTCACTCTAGATTTAATTTTTTATTATATTATTGGTATTTACCTTTAATGTTTTATATTAATTATTTAATCTGTTTACTATTATAAACTGAAGATACAAATGTATGGTTTTAAATTTGGATATACAAATGTACAGGTTTTTGTCACACTAATCTGAAAATGACAACTGAAATAGAAAATGTGAAATCAAAGATTATTTAGAAATATTCATTAGAAATACAAATATTTTGTAACAATATAAGTCTTTACTGTCACCTTTAAATAACTGAATGCTACCTTGCTGAATGAAATTATTACTTTTGAATGGTAGTGTAAAAAAAGAAAAAAAATCAGTCTCTTAGAAACTGTCTGTGTTTAGACCACTCCGACTGCACCTTTAACACCATTCAGTTCTCTAGGGGTGCGGTTAGCAGCTTTCACTGGTCATGTGTCTCATGCCTGAAATAATTCACTTGTTTCCAGTGTGTTAATTATAAACCACCTTGCCAGCATCATATTTTACCCTGATGCATATCAATATATAACCCGTTGTCAGTGTTTGTTTAAATGTTAAGATCAGAACTAAATTGTAAAAATGCAGTAATGAGACCAGTAGAGCAGTGTTTGTAAGTTGTGTGTTTGTGACTGCTGCAAATATATTTATAAATGTGAGAAGAGTGTATTAGTATGTCTGGTTTCCTCCTCACCGCTTTGTACAGCTGTCTGGCCATGTACGCCCTGAGGATGCACTGCATGACCAGAGCGGCAGCCTGCTTGCGTTTGTAACACTTTCTCTGGACGTACATGCGCTGGTACTTCTGAATGACGATCGCAGCACGTGTGCGACGCAGGAATTTCGCAAGACTGTGGGGAAGAACAACTCAGAGGTTACTACTTGTGCATCTTTTCACTTAAAAACATTACAAAAGTTTGGTTCCGGAACTAACAATCCCTTGAATTTTCTCAGATACAAAAAATAATTTTTTAACGATAACTTACAAATCCTGAAAAGGTGGATATATACTGTGTGAGCTCCAAGGTTCACATTATTTCAACCTGTTTTTCAAAAGAATCAAGTCTAACAGAGTAATTCTTGGTGAAAAACTACATTACCCACAATTCCACCATTTAGAGAGATGCAAAAAGAAAGGTCAGCTACTTTAATATTTGTGAATATGCATGTTTTGCAAAACTCTAATAATACATGGTTTCTATTTAAATAATCGACATCACCCATTTTGTTGCTGTTTGGTTTGGCTTGAGGCTTTTAACGCTTTAAACAAAGACTTTTTGTAAATCTCTATTAGAAAAATTAATGAAAAAAACTTCCGGAACCAACTCTGTGAAAAAAGTGGACAGTTATGTTGCTCGCTGTAAGCTTATGTTGATTTGTTTTTTTTTCATAACCTTAGCCAGGTCCCACCCACTATGGTATTAGTCCCCTCTCCCTCACCAGCGGGCCTGGTATCCACGGACGTATCTCTGGATGGTTGTGGCAGCATGTTTCATGCGCAGGTACTTCTTGCGTGCTAGCCAGCAGCGGATGGTCTTCTGGATGCGGATACAGGCAGCACGCAGCTTATCTGCACGCAGTTTCTCCAGATATGCAACCTGCCCTGCACGGAAAAAGATCTTGGTCTTGCCAAACTGGTACTTATCTTGATCCTATCAGGAGGACAAAAAGTGGAGAGAGAGTTCATTTATTATTTAACAGCCAAACTTTACTTTCAACAAAATGCTCTACAGAAAATGAGTAGTTCCATAGGCGGAGCGTGTGTAAAGGCCTTTCCTGTAAGCGCTGGAATAAAACATCAGTTTCCTATGCTACCACGAACAGTCATGCACCGAAAATGGGAATGTTTTTTTTTTCGTCCAGTCCGATGAATCTTTTCAGTTTCGCAAAGCGAAAACACGGACCGTCCAATCAGATTTGAGCTAGGATAACGTGACCGGAGCAGCTGCTGTTGCAAAGGGTGAGAATAGTGGCGCTGTTTCAAAAATCTGTGTAAACAAACAACAAAGAAGAGTATCCCGGATAAGAGAGTGGATGCTGAGTTCTTGTTATCGTTGGTATTTGAGAACAGATTCATTCTCACATGTTCTTCATACAGAATAACATTTCTAATAATTATCCACTGAATTATGTGATGTGTAGAGCACGGTTTGTTTTCTTCCACGAGCGCGAGTGTTATGAGTCAGAGCGCGTTCACTCTCTAGATCAGAGGTCATCAAACTTGATCTTGGAGGGCCAGTGTCCTGCAGAGTTTAGCTTCCAACTTGCCTCAACACACCTGCTTGGAAGTTTCAAGTATACCTAGTAAGACCTTGATTAGCTGCTTCAGATGTGTTTGATTAGGGTTGGAGCTAAACTCTGCAGGACACCGGCCCTCCAGGACTGAACTTTGTGCCCTGCTCTAGATCTTCCGTATTAAAATAAAAATAAAAAAATTGAGTGAAACATTTTTCTACACATGAAATATGAAAGCAAATAGACATGATTATGACAATATATTTTCTGTATGTGTTTTGCATGCAGCTCATGGTACTTTTTATAGCAATAAAGGATGTTTATGACAAATATTAGCAGTGTAGCGTTATTAAACATACAAAGAGTGCATTCGTCTGCTTATTATAAAATCAAAGTTCTATCGGAAGTTGTTACAAGCACTTGATGATGGTACATTACATACATTAATAATTAAATACATTATATAATTAAATTAAATGCGTTACAATAAGTGCAGGGTTGCTGGCCCCCCATCTGGCGCCTCCCCAGGTGGCGGATTGGGGAATGCCTCCCAGATATGGGTGGAACCAGGGGGTCAGGGCCCCGATAAAAACCTGCTGGTCCTCTAGGTTGGGGGTTGGGCTTGGGGTTAACAACCCCATCCCGGAAAATAAATATGTTACGAATATGCAACCAAGCCTCGATGGTTGTAGAGGCCAGGGACCACTGGGTCTGTAGCGCCTAATGCTAAAAAAATTAAATACATTTTCAAGTGTAGCTTGCTGCTAATTGTACTTCTTTATATTTTAGGATGTAGCCTATTCTTGTAAGCATTATAGATAGTTTGTGTTTCTGGTGTAGAACCAAACTTTGTTTATCTTAATTTAGATGTTAAATCCACATACGAGAAAAAATACATTGTTGGTTGGCGCTCGGTGTGAAAGCAACGTTCGTTGGCGATTCGCCTTGCTTTTTCGCATTGTGCTCAGTTTGGAAAGGCCTTAAGACTGGGGAAGGCTTCTATAAATTTGTAACTCCTATTGCTAACAAAGTGAAAATGAATGAAGTGTTGATTGCGGCATTAAATTAAGATCTGCTCATGTTGCACCATTTTTCTTTTTAAGCATTTTTACAGTGTTGCGCATTATAACCAATCACACACAATTCTGTTGAGCTTAGGAATGTACTGGTCAATCAAAGCAAGTAGGGCTCGCTGCAGCCCACAAGATCCAGGGGACATGGCAGGATCCACATCGAGGGGATGGAGATGGGTAGGTTTAGGGGTGGAGATGAGTGCGTTTAGAGATCAGGGGGTGGAGATGGGTAGGTTTTGGTATATATATAAGTTGGGATGAATTGTATCTGGATCCAACCACACCCCCTGGATCTTGTAGGCTGCAGCGAGACGCTCCTCAATCAGAGGCGTTCAGATGAGTCATCGCTGAATCTGAGATTTGTTGAGTGTGCGTGCTCGCTGACTGAATTCAGACCGTCGTGAATTATCTCATCATAAACAACAAAACGTAAAGATGAACGTACATTTGTACACAATGTACATTTCAGTGTAGACAGCTTCAGAGATTATAGCGATAGTTGTTTAGTGATAATGTTTTAATTAAATTGTAATCATGTTAAATACAAATTCAGACTCAACATATTTTATGACATCCATATCTAGTTCTTGCCCTAAAAAGACAGGTTTATTATGTTTGTAGTTAATAGATTTGGCTGCCTTTAGCCTTACCCTGGAGTTGGTTCACCCTCCGCCTATGAGTAGTGCCAAATTTTGGCATTCTGCTTGATTCGTTCTTGCTACGATTCTGAGTAATTTGAGTTTTAAAAGCCTATTATTTTGAGTCCATACATAATATAAATATGGTTTTATGAGGTGAATTGGCTTCTTGTACCTGCACCAGTTTCTCCAGAACATTCTTACAGGTCATCTTCTTGTCTGTCAAAACATCTTTTTGTTTCATCAGGACACGATATCTGCTAAAGAACTCCTGATACGTCCACCTGACAAGCAAAAGCAGTCACACAAACACAAATATACAGTCAAGTAGTGTTTGACAAAAGGGAGTGCAGTATGGTAACGTAAAGATCTTCACTGTACCTAGATGGGAAACCAGCTGCAGAGATGCGGATTGTTTCCAAAACTCCACATGCACGCAGTTGCTGCACAGCCCTCTTGGGGTCAAACCTGGTAATGACAGAAATCAGATATCAGCCTAGCAACACTGTGCTCCTATAACTCACCAGCAAAATCTACTGTTATAAAATAGTTCAAAACAGAGTCAACTGAAAGTATGAAATTAATAGATTCAATTTCTGAAGAGAACTGCACACTTTGGTACTGCCAAAACATTGTTATTTTGAGCGTTCCACCATGACTCAACCAATGGTGTGTGAATGGGGCGCACCAACAGTACTTGTCTGCTACATTCTAACACAATATATTTACCAAGATTACTCTCGTTAATTAAAACTAAACCCATTTAAAAAATCATTACTTGAAATAACTTAATCAAAATACTTGTAATAAAGTACAACATGAACAATACTACTACTAGTGGTGTAGAGGTGTCACAGAAATGACTCACTACAGCTTTAATATATGTAAAACAATTTCATGCAAAATGCCAAATCTATTTTTTTTATTTAGTATGAAAATAATCTACAAAGAATGGGTAAAATTGTTTCTGTAATGAATGTGCTACATATTTTTATGACTCATTAGCTAAGCTACATGCTGATGTTAGCTTCAACTGTGAGAATTAATCAAGTTTTTACTGTTCATGGTGTAAGCTTAAAGGTGTCTATTGAAGTACCCATATTTTGGGGGTCTGCTAGAAGACCTTTAAACGATATAAAAATTCATGTTTTTAAAATTTTAAATTCACGTTTTAAAATTTTAAATTAAAAAAACACCATATTTTCCTTATAATTTACATTGCTGCAGCACCTTTTTTTGCCCTCTGCCTGAAACACTCTGTTTAAGTTCCTATCACTTTTAAAGCTTGCCTTTCTGAAAAGCCCAGTGTGCTGTGATTGGTCAGCTGGCCCAGTCTGTTAACTGTGTGTGTGTGTGTGTGTGTGTGTGTGAGAGAGAGAGAGAGAGAGAGAGAGAGAGAAAACAGATTCAAGTTCAATTAAAAACAGAAGAAGAACTGACGTGAAGGCATATTTGTAATCGTTGGGTTTGATGCAGCGAACGTAATGTGGTGTAGTCGCATTCAGTGTCTCCATCAGCAGCTGCAGAGAGTTACGGAACTACAGAGAGAGAGGAAACATTCATTTAAATTACTCTCTTTTTAATATCACCCACTGTCAGGGCTTGCCAATTTATTTAACCCAAAAATACAAATCATAAAGATATTCAGTAAAAGCAATAAGTTAAGAGGAGAGCAGTCTTCCACCTGCAGTCCAACGGTCTTCTTGTGTTCTTTGCTGGCTTGGCCGGCTTTGTTCTTGTCTGGTTTGACGCTGAGGCGAGTGCGTCCTCCAGTAGCAGGAGCAGCACCGGTCAGACTTGTGGTTTTCTCCTCATCCTGGAACAGCTCCACCAGCAGGTCAAACTGAGAATTATAGCCAAGGCAGACTTAACATTCAAGCCATGATGGGTTTTCAGACGATCAACCAGAGGCACCTTTAAGGTCATTGCCCACTCCGAAATTTTCGCACGCTGAAAAATAAATACTACCTCCCGTTGTGTCAATCACTTTTACACACTGCATAAACAAATTCGGATCAGGTTCGATTTTCTGCGTTTCGCCTCTGTAGCATGCGTTTTGATAGGAAAGGATGACGAATACGAAAAAACTGAAAAACGCACGCGAAAATTTTGTACTCAATGTGCAATGACCTTTAGACTTAGAAATGCAGTAAGGATCTTACAAAAAAAAAAACCTGTCATTAGCTATTCAAAGCATAATTAAACTCAATGTTATTTTACTTAAGCTACAATAAATCCAGTTGCCACTTCTGTTTCGAGTTCTTAACCCTGTTCTATACACCATTTAGTTGTTTACGGGAATGGCAACTGCATTTTACTAAAGCTATAAGTCCAAGAAGCCATAATTTACAGTGGGAACTTTTTTGCTCTCACGCAAAACTCCTGATCATGCAAATTCCTGTTAGAATAACCAACGCTAGTTAAACGCTTCACATTCATGCTTTTGTACAGGCATGAGACATTGGAGCATTTATCACTCCCAAAACTTAGCAAAATGTTGTGGCCTTTGTTACCTGAACTAAATGTTTGCACTCATAGTACCACTTTTAATCCAGATTAACCACATAGTAAGCAATTTTGTCATTATTAAGAATTATGCACATCAAGACAAGCAAACAGTATAAAGTGGGATAGTAATGAACAGAAAAGGCCATGTACTCAGATAATGTCCCTGGAGTCTCGTTTACATTGATCGCCAAGGGTTTGAGCACTGAGGGACTCTAGTGCTGGTACTAAGCAGCATGCAGTCTAAGCATAAAATAAGAGTCCTTATGGGACCAACAATTTAAACATTAAATACTAACACACAACAAACAAACAAACTCCAACTCTGTGTTATGCTAGCACTTTTTGGTCTATGTGCAGTACATATCGATGTCTTCAGCTGTTACATTTTTAAAGGAACAGTTCACCCAAAAATGAAAATTCTGTCATTATTTATTCTCCATCAGATTGTTCTAAACTTGGATGTTGCTATTTTTCAGTGTTTCCCACTAATTTCATCCAAAAGTATTTATACACTTCTCAAGATTTCTAACATTGTATTTTGCGCCATTTCTTTGGCAAAGCATCTGTCAATCAAACTAAAAGCCTGTCATTTAATTAAATAAGTGCTGTTCTGGTTGTCTCAGAGTGAAGCGTGCCACAGCGTTCAAATTCATTTTGCATTTGGGAATACAACATGCCACAGCACTATTTTTACATTTGCATAATTTCCAACATTTTGTGGACAGATGATTACAACCTAGTTTTACAGAAACTAGAGTATTAAGTATTCTAATTTTACTGCTGTAAGTCAAATAATAATTATACTTACTACATTTGAAATGAAATGCATTTGTAAACCTGTTTTCACAGAAACAGCCAACCAAAACAGAAGCTTGAGGATTTAAATTTTGCAGGAAATATTCATTTTTCATTTACATTATTTTACAGTGGAGTTGTATTACAATAGTGAAGTGACATACTGCCAAGTATGGTGACCCATACTCGGAATTCGTGCTCTGCATTTAACCCATCCAACGTGAACACACACCCGGAGCAGTGGGCAGCCATTTATGCTGCGGCGCCTGGGGAGCAGTTGGGGTTTGGTGCCTTGCTCAAGGGCACCTCAGTTGTAAAAAATAGTAACATATTACTGCGTTAGGTGTAATAATAATAATAATGAACCTCTATCAGCTCTTAATTTTGCTCTCAAAGTGTACCAATTAACCTTAAAATGTACAAAATTTCTTCCAGGGCAGCATGCTCTTTGACCCCCTATGCCGGGGACCAATATTCACCTTACATATTCTAACAAAATCCTGAGAGAGAACAGTTTTTTTTACAAACTTGTTTTTGATTTGAAAGTTGCAGTGGAGGGAAAGACTTTTAGTAAATAATGACAGAATATTTATTTCTTAGTGAACTGTCCCTTTAAGAGTATAAAAACGTACTAAAATGGCAAACAGTCCAGTTGATGTCAAACAGATGTTTAATGCTGTCGGGGTGGTTGAGTTTGTTTGGATGGTGTTTGGAAGCACTCAAGCTAAAGCGGGATTTATTTTTCCTTAAGAGTCAATGCAGTGCTGAGATTGTGTCCTGCACAGCTGAAAGCAACAGACTGAACATGCTGATACACACACACACACACACACACACACACACCTCTCTCATACTTACTTTACTTACTTTACTTTACTTTTGTCATTTAGCAGACGCTTTTGTCCAAAGCGACTTACAAATAAGAAAAAGTAACTAAAACTAAAAAGTTTATACGCACACTCATCCAATCCAACATGCATCCAATCTTAATTTTCATATAGCAGGACAGCAGTGATATTAGAGAGAGAAAGAGCTAAAGAGATAGCATTTATATGCTAAATTTTACCTTCTGCAGGGGTACAGGTTGTCATGTTCACAAACAACACATGGACAACATGACATGATGAGAAAATAGAAACAGAATTAACAAATGCAGAAAATACAGATACATCAGACAGATGTATATAATGTACTAGCTGAACAGCAAAGCAGCTCAGACACCAGCTCTGAATCATATTGTTATGTCGGCTATTTAATAAACTAGATTTAGCTTGTTTTCTAAATTCCTAACCTGAGACTGAACTGTCTAAAACAGAATTCCTCTTCGGCTATGTCCACATTAATCCAATTATATTCAAAAATGGCATATTCGTTTCAAACCGCTCACAAAACATCATAACCACTCACTGAGATGACACTGACAAAACAAACATAATAAAGTTCTCACACTATTCTTCTTGTACAAACTCATTAGTGAAATATCCCACCACTCAAAATCAAGATCCCACGTATTTTCTAAAACACAACTGTCATCCTCTTTTGCAGCAGGAGAGCAATTGTGAGTAAATATTCCATCAACTTTGCAGGAAAGTAATATGTAGATTGCAAAAAGTAACATTTATCTTAAGCAACAAACAGGTATGGTGCTATTTGCACAGAGATGCTACATACTAAAAGAACAGGAAAACATTAAAAAGCATTATATGGCCTTTTTAAACTCTATAGCAGGCACAACAATGCACTTATAACCATAGTTATATTCTATCTAACATGTTTTGAAAAGTATACACTTGGGAAAGCACCTTAAAAAAGTTTTTGCTGGACAAAAACAGCATGTCAGTCTGGGCATATGGACAAAAGCAAGATGCATTTTCCAATCTATCTGTATTAATGTGGACAAAGCCTTAGAGTGAAGCTTGATAAAGACCAAATAAATAATGAAGAAACATCGAAAAGCTTCTGAATTTTGAAAAAAAGATTTTTAGCTGGTGCCTGGCTTTATTTCTAATTCATAAGAACATATAAATGTGTACATGATAGATGGTAAGCAAACACACAGATGTAATGATCAATGATATGAATGTAAATTAAAATGAATATGGTAAAACCAGCTGACCTGTGGAACAAGTGAAGTGAAGGATTTGGATTAATCACTAACAGACTGATCTGGATAAGCACCAGGGAGCCGAGCCTATTACTGATATGAATTGTTAATAATATTTTAAATAATACTTGACTTGTCTCAGTTTGAGGCATTATTATTATTATTCTCAGGCAGTTTGGATTAGTACAGCATGTTTGCTCTTACCACACACTTTTACTGCCTCACGCTGAGGAGACAAAGCATTAGAGAGCATTCAGAAACCCCCAAATACAGAAGAAAACGATTTTACAAGAACCAAAATGCACTGAATATAATTAATTTCCATATCTTTGTGTTTGTTTATGAGCTATTTCAATTTTTTTATCTATTTTAAATAATTTAATTAAAAAAATATATTATTTTAAAGCCATTTTTCAGAGATTTCATATTTAAATATGTCTGAGTTAAGCATAACTTGGAAAAAAATGGTATTCTTGGTTATATTGGAGTACCAACTAAATACCATGGTAAATAAATACTGAAATAATTTAGTACTGTGGTTTCTATCAAAATGCTATGATATTACAATTTGATATCTTCAGTGCAACACATTATGTGGGCCATAAGTTGGGAAACCGATATATGGAGGCTTTCATTCAGTGTACCTTTGGCTGACTTGCCTGTGTCTCGATTACCAAATATATTTGAATACCTTGCAGAAAAATCCACAAAGCAAACCCCTGACCCTGAAGGCACAGCTGATGGCATGAGGACTGATTTCATAACAGGTAGGTATGCAGTGGCGTTTTGTCTGAACCTGCCTCATTAAAGAGCAGTCAGAGCGCAGAGCTGCTGAGTCATGCTAATGCTCTGTCCTAGAGCTTCAAAACAGCTCTGATATATAGATACTGACTCAAGATTGCAGACAAGGATATGTAAGAGTCCAAACAACTAGAAATATGAACATATACTCCCATGAGCTTTGCACATATCATTTTGGATTGGTGGCAACGGACTTCATTAATAAACCTTGACCAGCAGATGGCATCCTTCCATTGACCTTCTCAGACTTTAAGCCTCATTTAAGGTCAAAAATCTTAACACCCAGGCAACAGCTAATATTGAAGGTTGGTTTTGTCTCACTACACCGGAAAAAACTTCACTAAAACATCCTAATGTCAGGTTAGGTTTATAAATGGTTACAATACAAAAGACAATTTGACCCTTCCTGTGCATTTTTTACCTAATCATTGCAGCCCTTGTTCATAAGCTTATAGAATCAGTTTACACATGGTATTTGTAATAAAACGAAGAAACTCAAGTGCCTGCAGTAGCTACGCATTGCAACAAACATTCAGTGGGAACAGGATGCCAGTCAACGGAATTGCATTGCATTGGCCACTTCCAACGCACACAGCATCAAGTATAATGGGAATGGTCTAGATTTGTACAGCCTAGTTTTGTTTTGTGACGGTTTAGCCTGACTTATTTAAGGTGTTAAGGGCATTATCTTTCTGTGAAAATTGACTGATGGCGACATCAGACTGACAGATATTCACTCACCCTACTGGCCTTCAGAACATTTATCTGCTCCTCATTCACTGTGTCTTTATTCTTCTCCAGAAAACCATCACACTGATACTCCACCTGACAGACACAGACAGACATGTGAGGTTATTCTATAAGAAAGAAAATCCATAAATGAGTATCTGAATTGATATAAACTCATATCGGTCTTTTCCCCCCTCAGAACTGGAATTTAGAACTTGCAATTACGAGTTTATCTCTCACAATTTTGAGAAAAATTTCAGAATTGTAAGAAAAAAGTCAGAATAGCGATTTTTACTTTATTTCTCGCAACTGCAAGTTTATATCCCGCTATTCTGACAGCTCGCAATTTCGAGTTTAAATCTCACAATTCCGAAAAAAGTGAGAATTGTGAGTTTGTATTACACAATTCTTAAAAAAAAGTCAGAATTATGAGATAAAAAGTCACAATTTTATTTTTTTTTATTCAGTGGCAGAAATGGGCTTCCATAGTAACTACATGGAAAGCAAATAATAATAATAATAATAATAAATACTACTCCATTCTTCTTGAATTTTGGCCTAGTCTGTATATTGTAAAATTTGAGAAAAACTTCACAATAAGGTTTCATACATATTGTTATCTTAGTATTATTGAGATATGATTTAGTTATTCAACATAATAGCTGACATGAAATGAAAATTAACATTTTTTGTTAATCTAGGTTAATGTTGACTTCTGCATATATTAATACAATTTTACATTTCAAGTATAGACATGAATAAAACATTAACATTGTTAAATCACCAAAATATTCTTATTTTTATGGAATATTGTTTTTGATTGATTTGTGCACATCATTATATATATTTTAAACATACGCAATAAAAATGATCGCAACCTAAATTTCATGCCGACTTAAATGCTGCAAAAAATGAAATTCATGATATTGTACCTGATTAACCAACTTGAACCAATTGAATTTTACTGAAAAGTGTTGCCAAGATTTATTTATACTTTTGTTTTATTTCAGAACAAACATCAGATCAATTAATCATTGTACTTAAATTATAACTAAGAGCTACATTAACCTCCCTGTTTTCCACTGGGCATAAATGACATGTTATATTATGTATTCTATTCAATTTCTATGATTTAAACTTTCGTTTATATTAGTAATGCTGATTAGAGACTGAAGTGATTTAACCCTGAGGATGTTTGAGAAAGCACCTACTAATGCTCAAACCCTGATTCGACTATGAATGTCTATCACACACTCTAAATGTGTCTTACATTACCCACCCCCTTCTCCATCAGTGCTTCCTCACAGACATTGAACACCGTTTCTAAAAACAGATCTGTAGCCATCATGAGCTCATGTGAGGACGAATGCAGCAGTTGCTGTGTCATACAAATAGTGCACACAGGAGACTCGACTTCTGGTGTTAGCATGTTGCTAAACTAACAAAATTATTCTCTAATGAATTTTTTTAGAACTATATTATATCTATTAGTATTTAATGTGTATTTATTGTATTAAAATGTTAGGCCTGTTTCACGTACAATACATCTGTGTCCCATCTGACAGCCCGAGTGTGAGGTGTGTGTGTGTGTGTGTACCTTATCTGCAAAGTGCTGAATAATGAAAGCTTTATTGGACATCCGTGGTTTTTCAAAAAGTGCACACGTCTTCAAATGAGTGTTATACAGTTTCTGAGCCCAGGAGTCATCAGAGCCCTTCGGCATCTGAGAGAAAGAGAGAGACAGAGCGGTTGTACAGCATGAAGAAAGAACAGTAGTCTCAAACAGAATTATGCAATTACAATTACACAACACAGTATTTGCTTGTTTGTTTTTATAGCAATGTACGCTACCATTTAGAAGTTTGGGGTTCAGTTTGATTTTTTTTTATTATTACTTTTATTTATAGCAAGAATACATAAAATTGAAGTGACAGTTAAGACCTTTGCACTGCTCCAAAAAAATTCTACTTTAAACAAATGTTATTTTGAACTTTTCAATGCTTTTAATTTTGATAATAAGAAATAATGTTTCTTAACACCAAATCAGCATATTAGAATGATCTTGGGATGGAAAGCATATTTACAGTGTCTGAATCGTTCCCTACCCCCTATATAGTGCACTATGTGCCATTCACCATATAGAAAATAGTAATTCTGTGAACAAGAGATTGATTTCAGTTGCAGGTCTATTTATAGCATAGGGGCGGAAGGCTTCAGATTCTAGGGAACATTTGATTGGACAGGAAATGTGATGAGAAGCTGAAATGCAGGGTGATGTCATCAAAATCATTCATCCATATTGGCAGAAGTGAGAGACTGTAAGTTTTGAATGCTTATATCTTCTAAATGCAAATTTAACCTGGAGGCTAACATATACTAAAAGTCAAAAAGCTTCAATTTTGATTTCATGGGGACATTAAATGGCAAGGCACTTTGAGGATTTAAAAGCAGAAATGTAAAGTTTGTATGTCTGTTAAAGCCCTTTTATAAATTCTTCAGTAAAAATGTGTTTTAATTGACCCGTAAAGATTTGTAAATCATTATGCATGCAATCAAATACCTGGTTTGTCAGCATTACATGGTTATGAAATATTGGATTTAACTTTGCAAAGGCAAGGTTAATAAGTGATTTTATGATGCTAGTCTCATGTTTGATCTATTAAAGGTGGTCTATGCATTTTTTCAAAAACGAGTCGGGGCCGAGTACCAAAACAAACTTGTAGCCAATCAGCAGTAAGGGTCGTGTCTACTCAAGAGGAGACAGCGCTCATCAGTAAACATGACGGACATTAGCCAAGCTGAGCCAAGCCGAGCAATGACAGAATGATAAGAGATGACGGATAAAAAAAAAAACAAAAGAGGAAAACATCTGCGGAACAAAAGGTGGCTTAGATTGTCTCTACACTGGACGCGACAAAGCATTGAATATCATTTGAAATTTGCGTCAACATGTCATAAATAGAACGAGGCTGCTCGCGTCCGGTGTAGATACGGTGTTATGATAAGGCAAGAAGTAGGACCCGTGTAAATATCGGATCGATATAGGCCTGTGATCGGACGCCAAGGTTGCTTTGTTTCTTCTCGATAGGTGAGTAACATTGGTTTTGCTTTGTTTCACAGAACTAATCATTGCTGTACGTATGTGAGGGGCGGAGCTATCAAAATAGGGGCGAGACCTTTTTGGGGTAGGGGCGTGTTTGTTTTGGTGATTCCAAATGTCAAAATTGGCTACCTGAAATCGCGTACCCCACCTTTAAAGTGAATATTTTTAATATATATTTTGTTATATTTTAACATACGTTTCACAAATATGCATCTATTGAAATCTCTTAATTTGGCATTAAAACAATCTGTGAATGTTGTTATATTTAATTATTGATTGTTAAATTTCTATTTGCAAATTGTCACATATCTGTGCAAAAGACTGTTTAGAATAAGACAATAACACAGTAAAGACACACCTTGCACTCTTCATCCAGCAGGTCCAGGATGCCCATCTTGGCCTCGATGAGGTTGATACATGGCTGATTATCATAGAAATCAATGAGAGTCCAGGGGATCTGTTCTTTCATATACTCCTCCTGCTCCAACTTAAACACATGCTGCATGCGTGAAGACAGAAGAAAAGGAGATGCATCACAATTTACTCTTAGAATTCATAATGATAAACAATCAAACATGAACTGATGAGATCTGCTGTCATGTGGAGTGGGTCGGATGGTCTCACCATGTTGAACTGTTGCTGTAGTTTCTCATTGGCATAATTAATACAGAACTGTTCAAAACTGTTGATTTCAAAAGTCTCAAACCTGGAGTAATAAAACAAAACATCACAATTAATTTATGTAAATCTAAACTGAAGATCTTTCAGAGGAAATGTAGTCTGTATCTGTGCATATGAACACACCCGTAAATGTCTAGGACTCCAATGAACGAGTGCTGTTTGACTGAAGAATGCAGCGCTTTATTCACATGGTCCACGATCCAGTTGAAGAGTTTGGCGTAGATATGTTTAGCGAGAGCATCACGGGCGTTTATGGCCTGTAGTTTGGGAATGGGCTTAATGTACGTCTCAGTTGCCGTCTTCAGCTTCTTATGACACAGCCAATGAGACATGTCTTGATATGTCACTCCCATCAATTCACAAAACACACTCAGGTGACCATTATTCGGCTGGAGGGCAAAAGAAAAAGAGAATTACATCAGTGGTACATGTTAAAGTTATGTGTAATGTTCCTGTATGTGTAACAATCTTTATAAATTCTAATATTTAAATTCAAGTTTTAAATAAACCACAATGTTGTAGCAAAAATGTAAACTGTATTATTGCACAGCTCTCTATATAAAGCTGGATACACATTATATCCAATTTCATCTGCATACATACACTCACATAAATAAATATATACTATACAGCAATTCTGCTTGATTTTTTTTTTTCATCTGCAAGATCTAACTATGCTATATTGTCCAGCTCTTTATATAAAGTTATATGAATAGGTTGCACTTTATTTTACAGTATGTGTACTTATGTGTACTTATCTAAGAAAGTAATGGGTAACATAAAGTAAATACATGGGTTAAGGTTAGGTTTAGGGGTACAGAGTTATTACCCGATCTTGAATCATTGTAATCACTATAATAGGTACATAGTACATACACATTGACTGTAAAATAAAGTACTACCGATAAAAATGTCCAATTTTATCAGCATACATACAGTATACTCAAATAAGGCGATATATATACTACAGTATATAGAATATCGCAACTGCTTCAAAGCTTGTATCTTTGCAAAATGTCAATTATTTTATTGCCCAGCACTAATTTGCTAAATGAAGATACTGAGATCTTATAAACATTAACATCATGATTTTCTGTAAAACGGCCTTCTAACATTGTGCATTATAAAAGGTGCTATACAATAGAACAAATTAGTATTTACTAGTTTTTGTCATAAAATGCATAGTGGCACAGTAGCATTGCACTCCAAGACATTTATTCAGTTATTTGGTTTATATGTTCACAATGTAACAATAGAACTCCCCAAAACAGATATCATCCAAAATGCCAATCCACATATTTGAATTTTGAAGTCAACATGAAACTCACTGGAATAATGCTGCTGTCCGAGTCTCTATCCTTCACTTCCACATTCCCCAGGTGCAAAATTGAAGCCAGAATCTGAAACAAGCCCAACTGATAGGACTCATTTATACCTGAAAAGAGAGATCGACAAATTACCAATATGAAAAATCATGAAATCAGCTCAATTTGTTTTTGTTTATAATCATCAATATTTTGAGCTTGCACCGCAGTGCATTGTGGACTGTCCAATCCGTGATCGGGGCGTCATGCACCTAGTTTTTATGAGGGGGCACCAGAGACAGTTCTAGCACTTCTTCTCGAGTCTTTTCTGAGTCATGATAGTCTAGTAGTAACACTGTTTGTGTTTTCACGGGAAAACCCCAATTTAGGGGTGAGCCATATGGAAAAAATATCATATCATGATTTTTTTTTTTTTTTTTTTTAAATATCACGATTCAAGATTTAATCACGATTCTTTGTCATGTTGGTTTTACTATTTTGCAAGTTGTCTGAGCATTACAGCCAAACTAATTTCTCTATAATAAAGACAAAGCCTTTCAAGGTAACAACATTAAAAATAAATAAATAAATAAAAATATTTCTTCAGTCAAGAATAGTGAGTGATTTTTCTCTTTGTGTTTTGTTTTATTAACGTTAAAGGAATAGTTCACCCAAAAATTTTTATTCTGTCATCTGTCTGTCAATTCTGTCATAGTGTTTTATTTTTATACCACCATTGTTTGGCTCTATCACTCTCTCCTCTCCACCAGGATGCACTAATGAACATAGGAGTCGCCATAATCTCCCCTCATCTGAGCCGAGGACACTGTGGTTAAATTTAATTTTCGAAGGAAATATCCCAGAAAATTCTGTAATGTCCGCTAAATAATTAGGAATTAATACCAACGCTTTCTGCACGAACGTCAGCTCCAGACAAAGTAAGTATCACGCGTTTCCAAATTGCCTTTCTGAAAGAGTATTTTCAAGTTTGGTTTGATTCCTCCAACCACCCACATGCAAAACCGTTTTTGTGGGGTTTTTTTTTTCTACAGTAATCTTGGAACTTGATTATCAAGTGTAATATGTCTTTTGGAATTTTCATTCAAAATCTATGTGCAGATAATAAAAATACATTCAAAATTAAAATATACAGATTTTAGACAGTATTGACTAGAAATATTAAAAAAAGTCTAATATTAGATACTGTAATTTAATCTCTAATCTAAGATGGTTATTTGGCACATTAAACTCTCCACTACATGAGAAATCGTTGAACTTTCAGTCTGACCTAGCAGTGTGAAGGCGTTTCTGGTGGACGACATCTCCTTGGCATCATCTATTCCACCTATCACCGGGTTCCTGCCCTGTTTGGTGTAGTGAAAATCATCAGCCTTTCCTGTGGGGGAACACACACACACTAATTTATTACACCACACAAATACACAAACAGCATCTCAAGGATCTATTCCAAGGACAATATGTTCATCAATTAAGCTTTAATTGTGCAAGAAACTCCACAAATATTAATGAACAGGAACTTAGTCATTAGTACTACACAAATCCGCATTAATAAAAACGTCTTATTCACAGACAAACCCTAAAATACAAAACCCTGTTCATAGATTAAACGAACGATACACTGTTGCTTGGCAACAGACACCTTATTGAGACACACACTCACACACAAACCCTCACATTAACGGGGCGTCAGCTGAGCAGGAAGTCAGCTGAGTAGGCAAATAGCAGGACAGAGCACAGAGCCAGCACTGTGTGTGTGTGTGTTTCAGAGCAAGTGGGTGAAGCAAACACAGAAGAGATGATTATAAGAGGTGTCTGTGGAACTGAACTACAGTAGCTAGCTACAGTATTCATGTGATTGCGTGTGTGTGTGTGTGTGTGTGTGTGTGTGTGTGTATTTAGACCTGCACAGCCCGCCTCTCAGTAGGACAGCTCTGATAGCCGCTCTCCATGCTGAGTCAACACGAGCACACTCTAATCAGACACGTTACCCACAAACACACACATTTACAGGGCCCTATGAAATTCTGCTTCACTTCTAAATTCTTTTTTTTTTTCCCCACTGTAATGTTTCTGGATTCTATTAAATTAAATTTTAGTAATCAAAAACCATGTCTAATTAATGAAATCTATACAATAAAACAAAACTTCATTAAAAATTAACCCAAAATTACAGTTTAAAGCCCTTTGAAATCGGTTAACATTTTTTTTGTGCAATTCTGTTTCATTTTTCACTTTTTTTTTTTTTTTATTGTGAATTGTTCTGTATTAACAATTAAATTACATTTTAAAATCAGAAAAAGAATGTCTAATCAATTGAACAATTGGATAGTGCCCTATGTTTTATTTTTCCTGTTTGAATTTTTCTGGATTTACGATTTAATGGCAAAAATGTTGGCAATCAACTAAAGCATAAAACATTCACACTTTAATATGCAATCAAATGAAAATGAATTGAATCTTTTATTTTTTATGGCAAACAATTTTTTTGCTAAATTCTGACATTCTGCAATTTACTGTTAATTTTATTTTTATGATTGGATTCTGTGATCCATCAGCTTTGTCAACATAGCAGAAATCATAAATTAGGGCCTAAGGCCCTAAGGTTTAGTTAGCTATTGTATTTAAATGGGGACATGCCACAGACTTTTTTCTTAATTATTTGTATATAAAAATTATTATAATTACTATAGACTAACCCTACAAATAATATGTTATATATATATATATATAAATAAATAAATAAATAATGCAATTTTCCTTATATATTTTTGTTAAAACTGCATTAGGTGTCTGGCTCACCGAGTTTCAGGGCTTTGAATTCCGGGAGGTGAGCAGATGCACAGAGCTGATAGAAGATATGATAATTCCTCTCCTCTTCTGCCTGAAAAACAAAGGATGCAAGAAAAACAAAAATAGCATGATTATTTAAAATCATCCGTTGGTTCCATCTGCAGATTATTTATTTATTTATTTTATTTATTTAGGCCATAAGAAACATACAAAAATCCTACACAAAATATTTATACGACTTAACAGAACATACCAATTACTGCACATGAAGCCACATTTACTCACTTAATATGTTTGAGAGTATATAACCATGAAGTCTGCATGTGCCGATTTGTGTAAGGTGTGAGGAGGAGCATGTAATTCAGCCTTCATCAGAGAGAATAAAACTCACTTCACATCTGCTTACTTACTATACAATCTTATATTTTTATGAAGAGATATTATATCTATCTTCACTATCTTTCGGTAAGTGCCAAGTATACTAAATATCCATCACAGTACAACAATTTGGATGAATTTGGATGGAAGAAAATTGGACTGGAAAGAAATTCTGCACAGCCTACAAACATTCATACTAAAATTGACATTACTGTGGGCCCTTGAGCCAAACAATCTAAAAAAAATGGTATTAATAATAATACATAATAATAAATAATTTTAATATTTCCTGTACTGAATTTTTTATTTTAATTTTTTTTAAGGACTGCTCTAAAGTTCTAACAAATTCTCAGGAATGAAAAGAATTGAAAATAATTCCTGAAAAAAATGTTCTCAAAAATCTTAATAAATAACCTTTTAAAGTTAGGATTCCTAACTTAAATAATACAAAAGGTAATAATTTTATGTATCTTTTTTTTTTTTAATCTAAAGCATTACAATATAACTTTAGGTACATGTAACAAATATTGCTATTATGTCCCTGATTACTTTGAAGTGACCAATCAATAATGTACACAAAGATTGTTATAACATTAAGTTTTCACTTAATTTGAAAACAGAAAATTACTCATGGGGTTGCTGATAAGCAAGTTTTCATCAAATACTAATACACCAGATAGCACTAAAGTCTTTTAATTGTTTTTTTTTTTGGAGGAAAAAAGGGTTCTGGAAATATATAAACATAAAAATTATAACTTTATCTAACTAAGTTTTTTTTTCCCAACTGCACTTATTATAGGAACTTTCTTAGATATTCCTTAGGATTTCCATTAAGAAATTTCCTAACTTGTTTTTTTAGGATGATCTTCATCTAGAAACTAACGGAATGCATAGTCGATATAAAAAAACTGGATGAAGAGTAACTTCTTACTGCTAAATTCTGAAAAAACAGAGGCATTAATTATCGGACCTAAAAACCCCACATGTAATAATCTAGAACACTATCTAACACTTGACGGCTGCTCTGTCAGGTCTTCTTCATCAGTTAGGAACCTAGGTGTGCTGTTTGATAGCAACCTTTCATTTGAAAGCCATGTTTCTAGCATCTGTAAAACTGCTTTTTCCATCTCAAAAACATATCTAAATTGCGACCTATGCTCTCAACGTCAAATGCAGAAATTCATGCGTTTATGACCTCAAGTTTAGACTATTGTAATGCTTTACTGGGTGGTTGTTCTGCACGCTTGATCAACAAACTACAGTTGGTCCAAAATGCAGCAGCTAGAGTCGTTACTAGAACCAGGAAGTATGACCATATTAGCCCGGTTCTGTCAACACTGCACTGGCTTCCTATCAAACATCGTATAGATTTTAAAATCTTGTTAATTACTTATAAAGCCCTGAATGGCTTAGCTCCTCAGTACTTGAGCGAGCTCTTATCTCATTATAGTCATCCACGTCTGCTGCGTTCTCAAAACACTGGCCGTTTGATAATACCTAGAATATCAAAATCGACTGCGGGCGGCAGATCCTTTTCCTATTTAGCACCCAAACTCTGGAACAATCTACCTAATGCGGTTCGGGAGGCAGACACACTCTGTCAGTTTAAATCTAGATTAAAGACACATTTCTTTAACCTGTCTTACACATAACACACTAATACACTTCTATTATTCAAATCCGTTAAAGGATTGTTAGGCTGCATTAATTAGATCAACTGGAACCGGGAACACTCCCCATAACACATGATGTACTCGTTACATCGTAAGAAGAATGGCATCAACACTAATATTTATCCGTTTCTTTCTTATTCTGTTTCTCAGTCCGTGTCCGGATCAGATGGTGGATCGGCACCGGGAGATGATGTCTCCCTGATCGTCAGAGGAGGCCGAGACACCTGGGTGAGCCCCGGGGACATATCCCCAGTGAAGACCTCGACTTAAATACAATAACACTAAAAATAAAAGAAAATAACTAAAAAATATAATAAAATGTCTAACTACATAATACTATTATTGTTAGAAATTGCAACTATATAAAACAGAAATAAATATATTTATACATTTAAAATTTGAATTAAAACAATAAGTAAACAATAAATAAACAATTATCTCCTGGCCAGAGGAGAACTGGCCCCCTGACTGAGCCTGGTTTCTCCCAAGGTTTTTTTTTTCTCCATTCTGTCACAGAGCTGTCGCCTCTGGCTTGCTCAGTTGGGGACACTTAATTTCTATCGATTATTGTCAATTTGATTTCGCAGATACTATTTAAACTAAACTGATCTAGACAATGACATCTCTGAATTCAATAATGAAATACCTTTAACTGAAAATTGAGTGTTTCAGTTTATTTTTAAACATTGCTGACACTCTGTCCTCCAATTTGATAATGTTAAGTGATTTGACACAATCTGTATTGTTAAAAGCGCTGTATAAATAAAGCTGACTTGACTTCATGAATCCAGCCTCAGAACCCATAAAGACATTTTCCATAAATAATACAAATCCATAACTCTGGCTCTTTGTCCCACCAAACTGAACCATCAAAATTAAAATTTTAGGAGGAAAATACAAGTGAATTCATTAAGTGTATTTTTTTTAAAGATTATCATTTGATGCTCAAAAGTAAACTTGCCAGGCAAAAAACACTGACTTCTGTGAATAATATATCTAAAATAAACCCAATTTTATAGAAATGAGCATTCACACTGAAAAGAAGGCTAATGACATAATTTAAATATATGGCACAATACCAGTGCAGACTGTAGGTGATCAGTGAATAAGATGTAGGTTTTTGTGATGAAACAGCATGCTCAAAAGTGATAAAACACGTTACTGTCACATTTAATGCATTTTAATTATGTACTCTAGAACAAGCTCGCAAAATAGCATTCAAGTTTGCATTTACATACTTGCATAAAGTATATCTACTTAAATTCTGCATCTTACACAATCACACATACAGTGGTGTGAAAAAGTGTTTGCACCAGACTTGCTGTGATAAATGGAACCATGAATTCAGCTGTCTACCAAAAAATCCTGAAGGACAATGTCCGGCCATCTGTTCGTGACCTCAAGCTGAAGCGAACTTGGGTTCTGCAGCAGGACAATGATCCAAAACACACCAGCAAATCCACCTCTGAATGGCTGAAGAAAAACTAAATGAAGACTTTGGAGTGGCCTAGTCAAAGACCTGACCTGAATCCTATTGAGATGCTGTGGCATGACCTTAAAAAGGCGGTTCATGCTCAAAAACCCTCCAATGTGGCTGAATTACAACAATTCTGCCAAGATGAGGGGACCAAAATTCCTCCGCAGCGCTGTAACAGACTCATTGTAAGTTATCGCAAACGCTTGGTTGCAGTTGTTGCTGCTAAGGGTGGCCCAACCAGTTATTAGGTTTAGGGGGCAAGCAGTTTTTCACACAGGGCCATGTGGGTTTGGGTTTTGTTTTCCCTTCATAATAAAAAACTTCATTCAAAAACTGCATGTTGTGTTTACTTGTGTTATCTTTGATTAATATTTACATTTGTTTGATGATCTGAAATATTAAAGTGTGACAAACATGCAAAAAAAATAAAAAATCAGGAAGGGGGCAGACACTTTTTCACACCACTGTACTTAACTCATCTGGAATTCCCTGAAGCACAACAGTCGTCTGTAAGAGTCTGTTACATAACACTGAACAGACATGTTTAACTCCATTTTCCTCATTCCTGTCCTGTTTTAATCTTTCTATGTCAGAAATTATTAATTATATATCAATTCATTGTTGAAATATAAACATTTAAATAATGGCTGTAATTAAAACTTACTATAATTTAATTCAATTTTAAATTCGCCTTAACTCTTTGTATCAATATTTTTAAAACTGTATATTTTTAATCAACATTTTTTCTCACTTTATCCAGCATCTTTGAGCTTATTGTTGAGCTTATTAGTGCATTCTGGAAGTGTGTTCTCTGTGAAGAAATTTGGCTAAAAGAAGGTCTCCAAGAAGGCAGAATAATATCAGTTGACAACTTCACTATGGAGACTTGAAAGTGTAGAAGGACACAGGAGCCTTCAAGGAATGAAAATAGCCCTGTGAATTAAATCCCTGAGGTATCTGAGAGGAGTTCAAATTAGAGCTGACATAAGCAGGAAGTGCGGTGTGCTTCAGAGGGTGTGGCGGGCTGGTTGCTCCTGTATGTGTACACTGTCTTATGCCATTCCTCGAAGCGGTTTCAATTTCTAGTCTGAATGCATATTGCAGGATTGCCGATTCAGTCTTTCCTTTTTCTGAATGATAATGACACTACACAATGTGCAAACACTACATAAAGGGTAGATCTAATTTACAGCAATAGCTCACCCAAAAGGTAACAATTCTGTAACGTGATGATTACCTCATCTTTATTTTGTTTCAAGTCACTGTTTTTAGTAGTTCATACAACATGTGCACTATATTCCAAGTGTACAGAAGTCATGCAATTGTTTTGAAAACCTTTCATTGTATCCCTCAAAACTCATTTTTGCTATGTACATTCCTAGTGCCTGAAGACACATCGTGCAAAGTTTGAGGTCCATGGTCCCACATGTTAGAGCTGAATTGACAATATTGGTTTCGCAATTGTAATAAATTATAATTTTGATGAAATTAAACTGATCTCACGTCCAATAATTTGCAATAAGCTTTATTTGTTTGATATGAAAGAAAGTCTTACCAACTCTGTCAATTTCACAAAAAATTCTAACAATAAACAACGTTCTAGCAATTACATAATCTGAGAATTTGTTTTCCATTTGAATTGTTTCATTTGAAAGTAGACATTTCACTCTATATAAATATATTTTTTATGTCTTTATGGAGTTTCGTTCTCAAGTTCACAGAGACCAAGACGGCAGAGAGCGCATCATGTTTGCTTTCATTATTTTACAAAAGCGAGGTATTGTGAGTGCACACAAATAAACAGTCTTTACACATTTGAAAGATGCAGCACTCTTATCTGTATGAACAAAAATGACAGGGTATTTTAGGAGTAAGTGAGCGCACTGGTGCCTTCATCTGTCCTGCAGTGATCACTACTGTTCAGCTTCCACACTCCGCACACATCGCACACATTTCTCTAGGATAACATTAGATTGAGCGGCCATGTAAAGTTGCTAATACTTATATATTTCAGATGATAAGTCATATTTGAGGACGATGAATGATAGGCGAGTGTTTGGATGTCCTGCCCGATGTACTGTATTACCATAGATTAGCCTCTCTGTCACGGACTGCGCGACTTTGGCTGTGGATTTGTTTATTTTATTTTTTTCTGCGACTAAGTGACTAATAAACTTTTGGTCGTGCAAGCCTCTTCTGGTCGACTAAGGATTGGTCAACTATTAGGGGCATGCCAACTGTAGTTCAAGTGGCAACACTTTTCACATTTTAACACATTTCATCTCTTTTGCTTTATTACTAATTATAGCACAAAATAAACATGAATGAACATCAGAAGGCCGAAAGATATGGTACAACTTACTGAAATGTACCATGTCTTATATAATCGATCAATCAGTGCTTCAACCATGAAAAGACGTCAATAAAACAGCTTGTAAACAATATGACAATGTTACATTTTCCTCAGAAAAGACTTTCAATAGTCAAAGCTTGATAGTTATCTAGATTAATGGAGTCTAGAGAGGAGCATTTTGCTACATATTCAACCCTGATCAAACTCACCTACCTGTGATTTTCTAATGACCCTGAAGACATTGAGTGCGTTTACATGCACCCTCTTAATGCGATTATAATGAGATTTTGGCAATATTGCGATTAATCTTTACCTCATGTAAATGCAATACTTTGATTTAAATAATGCGATTAAGCTCATAATCGCAGCAAGCATAATCGTATTAACATGCTGATTTTAATCGAAATATACAGGCATGTAAACACCTTAATTGCAGTATTGCCGCTCTGACCAAAGTGCGCATGTGCTCGTGATATACATGAATGATGTGACGCGCACCTGTAATAATACGCAGATTAAAAACGATGGAGGGAAAGAATGCATCGCCTATCTGGGGAAAACACAACCCACTGCTGCCAGTCTCTGTTCCTTCATCCAGAAATGGCGAGTAGAACGCAACGGCAGCGTAGGCAAATTGCCATAGCATTTCTATGGCGCCAAAAAAGCATGGAATAGGCTACAACCATACAAAAGTGTTTTGCATTAGACGAAAATAAATTAAAACAGCGGCCAGTAACACACCTGCTCTTTCTGAGTCCATAATTTGTGTTGTGCAGTGGGGAATGTGAATCATGGCAGTAAAAAAAATAACCACAATTCTTAGCGAATAATAAGAATAATGGAAATTGCATGTAAACGGGAGTGAAGAGCTTTGCTCTTGACATGTAAACATCAATGCGATTAAGTCCTTACTCTGATTATTGGAAATAATCGCATTATTCATGCGCATGTAAGCATAGTCATTAATTAACATGCTCAGGTGTGTTTGATTAGGATTAGAGCTAAATTCTGCAGGAAGGTAGATCTCATGGGCCAGATTTGAGGAGTTGATTGATTTACAGCATTATTTGAGAGAGATTTGTATTTTGTTTGAGAAAAATGTTACATTACCTGATGTATCCAAATGAATCAATATCAAATCAAATCTAGATCAGAACTGAATTAAATCGCAAGCTTGTGAATTGGAATTGAATCGTGAAATTTATGTCAATACCCAGTTCCTACCACATGCCATTTGTTCTTACATGTCTCATGATTAATCATTAATGATGTCAAACCTCTGTCGTATTTCTTGGGACGAGCTATGGTGTGATGATTTATTCCTTATATAGAGCTATTGCATGACTTACAAAGCCCTGTCTTGAATCTGATGTGTTTTGCATACACAACCTTTTTGAACATATTAAAAACCATTACAAACTTTTAAAAGTGCACAGTTAATCTTGGGATCATTACGTGTTTGATAACATCTGGTGGTAATTCTGAAACACTGCAGGCTTTTAGTATAAGACTCAACAGAAGAAACCACACATTCATTCAATATTCCAGAGGGAAAACAAACTGGCATGGAAAATCACATATGAGGGCAAAGAGAGAAATCAGCATTTACATCTGAAAGGCACAGAGATTTCCATGATCTTCCCACTACCATATTCTAAATTGATTTTTAAACATTCATATATTTGTACCTTTGTTGAATGGATTTGCTTTGCTCTTTTGAAATGAAAAAGAGCCCTACCATTCATTCAAAATTCCCCTCCCCCAGTCTATTAAAAGAAAAAAAAAAACACTAAAAAACAACTCAGAAATTGACAATATATTAACATATGACCACCCAAATTTATATATCAATAGTATTTAATTCCACATATTATATCAAAGGCACAACTACTCATTTAATCAATCCGGACATAAATCAAGTTTTAAAGGTACAGTAGCAAACAGCCTGTTTAATTTTAAATGCCAGAGAGAGAGTGGAAAATGGGCTTTTATATAATATATATGCATATGTATATGTATATGCATGCTTGTTCCTTACCTGAAAAACGACACGTGATTTCTCCAACAGATATGTCCTCATATTCGCACCAACGATGTGATACTTCTTATCAAAGCCAATCTCAATATATTTCCCAAAACGACTGCTATTGTCATTCCTGGTGGTCTTGGCGTTACCAATGGACTAGAAATGAGAAGAGAAAAGACATCAGTTTGAGTGTAATTTTAGACTGACCTATGAGTTTCTTTGGGTTTTTTTCGATAGAAAAGGACAGGGTTAAACGTTTAAGGAGCGCACTGAGAGATTACTGATTAAAAAACACAGGGACAGCAAGATCATGTGTGTGGGAGACAACACACAGTGTTGCAGTTCTGGGTCTCTACAGCAGGTCAGGAAGTTGATACCGCCTCCCCCACAGAGCAGAAACCTGGTGATGAGCACTATCAGAATCAGCAAGTAGCGAGCTTCTGAATGAGCAGCATCCTTATAAGGCACAAATTCATTAAATCTGACTAAAGCTTAGATCATACAACATGAAACTTAATGATAATATGATACAAACTTTGCTGAAGTAATTGTTTTGATATTATGAAAATAATTATTTTAGCTTAAGTATTTGTACCACCTCAGGCATTTATATGATGTGTAATAAATAAATAAATAAATAAATATATATACTTTTATTATTTATTTTACCATAAAATGTATTGCTCCATCAATGCTCAATAAGACAATACACATTGTTTCAGCAATCATATATTATGGGGGTAGCGAAAGCCAGATTTTCCTTAAAGGAGTCATGAACTAGGAAACCAAAATGCCCTTGACCTTTTGACATTTAAGACATAATAAAAACATCCTGTAAGTTTCAGAACTCAAAACTTTCTTGTTAATCTAAAAATAGCTTATATTGAAGCCAGTCTGCCAAAATGACAGCTTTTGGAATGTTCTACTCTATGATGTAATAATGTGGCTAAACATCGCCTCCACAGAAGAAGATCAACGTCTGCTTCTACATCACTGCCTGTTTAGCCCCGCCCACCGATTTGTGCATGTAGTGTTTATGAGAGAGGTGAACGTGCAAGTCTATGCAGAAACCAAACAATAAAGATGGCTCCCAAGACAACAAGACACTGTGCAGTGCCAAGTTGTGGAAAAACTTTGCATTGCCTTCCTTCTGATCCCAACATTAGGAAAGATTGGATGAACTTTATTTTTAATGAAGTGAGAACTTGGTCCTTTGGTAACTTTTACCACTGATTTGTTAACAAACAAAGCATAATTAGATGCAGGATTTTCAAAAAGATTGGAACTAAAAGACAATGTTGTGCTGACTATATTGGATTCGACAGTAATGTCGCAACACACAAGTGTGAGTAACTGTTTTCATTACATTTATATTATATTTAAAGTGTGCCTTTAGCCCATTTGTACCATATTCTAATAAGTTGAAACTTGTTTTGCATATCACACATAAAAGAGGTACAACAGCCCATTTGTAATATTTAGAAATTATTTGTATTAGTACTTTTCAGTATGGAATGAATAAATTGACTGTTTAATCAGCACGTTTTCTGCTTTTGTCTGTGAACGATATATGGAATACTGCCATAAAAACAAAATAATCAGTTATATGCATTCACATCTGGAGTTCCTATGATGCTTTAGCTTGCTAAAGTTTATTGAGGTAGTTTCTGTGTATGTCTTTAAGTATGCTGAAAAATAATATGAGTTGAGGACAGCACAGAAGGTCATATGAGCTTTCATGCTAACACTAAATTTAAACTAATAAAAATGTGAGTAGTACTCATACACACACACACATACACACTCTCTCTGATGCTGTTCCGAAGGAAATGAGCCCTGGGGAGGTGAAGACCATGCAGTAAAGGGCAAATATAACGCTCTGAACAAGACACTCAGCCAGTGAGCTCTTAGTCTCTTAGCCCAAGGGGTTTGGCTCTCTGAGATATGAATGTCTGTATTATTAAAGCCCTTCATAAAAACAAACAGCCCAAGTCTCAGTACTGAGTCCAGAATGGCGCTCTGATCTAGTGATGCAGGAAAAACTCACCTCCATGATAGGGTTGGATGCCAGAACTTTTACTTCCACATTGGCTTCGCTGGCAGAGCCACTGACCGTAGCAAAGTAACGCATGGCGTATTTGGCTGAAACAGTTTTCCCTGCTCCGGATTCTCCGCTCACAATGATGGACTGATTCCTCTCATCCCTGAATGATGTGGAAAAAAATACAAGATAAATGCAAGGAAAAAAATAATAAGTTTAACTTTTTTTGAAGAAGAAGAAAATGTGAGTGGTGTTTGTCCATCTAAGGCTACGTTCACACACTGTCAGTTTTTGGGATTGACAACTGCATTTTCTTTCCAGGTGTGAGTCTCGAAATGTCTCGTTCACACAGCAGCTTACAGTTGTGTTTAGAATACTGTCTGTATGAACGTGCAACGGGAGTCAAGCCCGTATTCCTTACCAGTAACCATAGCGACAGTGACCAAAGTAAAATTGAAGATGACAACGTCCATAAAACTGAAAGACTTTCTGACACGACAAGTCCCCAATGGAGCCGCGAGTTCTTCGTCAAATCTTCATTAACTGACAGCAGCTTTTAAATTTGGGTGGACAGCGGAGCATTTGAATCGCGCGGACGCGCGCAGAACACAAAACTGACGGGAGCGGCTCCGGTGGAAAACTGACTGGATCTAAAACCTTCAGATGACACGCAGCTCATTTCTCCGTCACTGTAAGTTACCGAAAACACATGAAAACACGCACCTCACGGTAGACGCGCGCTTATGCGGCAGAGCGGCTCTCTCTCGCACTGTATGACGTGTCCAGTCCTGTTCCGTTCACACAGCGCGTGTTCCGAAAAAGCGGTTGTGAGTCCTGAAAATTTACAGGTGTGAGTTCAGTTACAGAATGCGGTTGTCACGCCCGTAAATAACTGTACTGTGTGTGAACGTAACCATATTAAGGACTCAAATACAGGACTGACAACCGTATTCTGCTGCTGTGTGAACGTGGCCTAAAACTATTGCTTTAAAGCTGTTCCTACACAATGATAGGGCATTGCTGGGGGTTACTAGGGTTTCTGGATGGTTGTCACTCAGCTGCTAAGTGCTGTGAGTAGTTCCTATGGTGTTCTGGGGTTGTAGGACTGAGGAAACACACAAAGCTTTGAGGAAATGATGCTCCACTTAAACTAGCTTTTGCTGCAACACATCCATTGCATCCATTGATCAATGAAAATGTCAGACAGACAGGTCCAGTTGTGGAAAACATTGCAGCTGCATTGAGAAGAAGCGAGACCCAAGAAAATGAGCGCAAGAAACATTACCGTGGCAGGTCTATTTTTGGCTGGGCTACAGCGAGCAACATCCTGACCTACAAACCTTCTCTTCAGATTGAGCAGTACAGCATATACTCACACACTTGACAACAGACAGAGACATACAGATACATAATCCAGAGACATACTCTATGCAAACGTGAATGCTTTGCTAATGCAATGCAAGCACAATTTCATTGAACATACTATACTTGTGTCATTCCAAACCTGTATGGCTTTCTTCGGTGGAGCACAAAAAAAAAGATACTATGCAAAATGTTCCAAGGTTTTTTTTTGTCCACACAATGAAACTCAATGGTGGTCTAACATTCTTTATTTATTCATTATTGTTTGGATCACAATACTCAGAGGCTCAAACTGCAGTTGTTCTATGATAAATACAGAAACAAGTAAAAACATGAACATACTGGGGAGCTGCCTTACAGCTGAAAATGAAGTTTCAAATGACATATGCTGTTCTGTGTCAGAAGCACCGTATGGGAATATGTTGTTTACGCTTTGATCTGAACGTAAACAACGGATCCGCGTTGTTTACGTTACCTTGCATACGTTGTTTACGTCTGTGATGGTGCCAGGGTGATGTGGAGGAGACGAATTGTTGAAAGTCGTTATTTTTGTTTTCTTTGCGCACAAAAAGTATTATCATAGCTTTGTAAAATTACGGTTGAACCACTGATGTCGCGTGGATTATTTTAACGATGTCCTTACTACGTTTTTGGATCATGACCGTGTTAGGATCCATGCTGTCTATGGGAGGGCCAGAGAGCTCTCGGAATTCATCAAAAATACCTTAATTTGTGTTTCAAAGATGAACGAAGGTCTTACAGGTTTGGAACGACATGAGGGTAAGTAATTAATGACAGAATTTTCATTTTTGGGTGAACTATCCCTTTAAGGAATCCTTAAACATGTTTTTACCCCCAAGCAAAAAATAAAAAATGAGTATATTCGGGCCTTTTTCAGGTAGCTGCCAAGTAGAGATAGTTTAAAGGGGAGGTACAATGCAGTTTCATGCATTCGGAGTTGTTTACACTGTTAAAGAGTTGGATTCTCATGCTAAGCATGGCCAAAGTTTAAAAAAACGATTTGGTAGTATGACAGAATTTCAGTGTCAAAAATCTTACTTCCAGGTTCGTACAAGTTTCATGAAGTTTTTTTTCAATCATGGCTCTTGCTGACGTAAACAATGGTGGAACTCGTTATATGGGCATTTCTCCCGGAAGAGCGTGCCCGTGCAAACTTCGACCAGCGCGAGAGCGCGCCCATCAACGCACTTCATTCGGCAGCACTGCACAGGACTCGCTAGGGAAGAATGTTTCTAAAGAAGTGTTATTTTGGTTGCAAGGGAAAGTTAACCTTGCTCAGCTTCCCAAAAGAACCCAGCGTTACATGAACAGTGGATGCAGTTTGTTTTTTCGGAGCAGCAACGGAGTTTCACAAGTGTGTTTGTTGACGAACATTTTATAAACAAGGCCCAGTTCAATGCTGGATTTGTTCAATGCAGTTCAATGCTGGATTTTCAGTTTGATACTGAAAGATGGAGCAGTCCCAGCTATAAAAGATCGTGGTCATGATTCAGAACTGCAGAAAGTAAGTGAAACGGCATCAAATGTCTCTGTTTTGTTGGCGATCAGCGCAAGTGCTCGTCACTCTTTAGCTCCGGCCACGGCGCGCCTCCAGGAACTCTGCTTTTTTCGGAGAGAATTGTAAAGCTGTATCTTTCTTTTATAAATATGATAAAACTAAAAACTTTTTGGAGATATGAAGGATGCAGTTCTACTCTATAGGTACTCAAGATTAACATGAGATTGGTTGAAACTGTGTGTGTTATGCCCTCTTTAATTAACTTTAACTTGCTCAACCCCACCTGGCCATCTGTTTGTAAGCTTCTTCTGCCACAGCGAAGATGTGAGGGTCCATGTCACCCATATTCTGCCCACTGTATGCATTAATGATGTCAGTTCCATAGATGGGTAGGGTCTCATATGGGTTTATAGCAACTAGAACAATACCTGGGTCAAACGAAAAAAAATTAATAATTAGAGCTCAGTAATTCTAGACAAATTAAGTGTATGTGTTTTGTATGTGCGTTTGTGTGTGTGTGTGTTTACCGCAGTATGTGTAGATGAGTTTGGAATCAATGAAGCGCACTTTCAGATTGTGTAACACAGCGGGCTCATGAAGGTAACTGAGAGCTGTCAGGTCATTTTCTCCCACCAGGATATCAGGGTTACGGAGGTGTGGTAAGTTGTTTGTCTTGGGGTCCAATTTGTACTCCAGTTCCTGAATAACACAATTCACAGCACAACAAATTATACGACAGTGTGGGTTTTAAAAGGAAACCAGCATCATCTGAAGTCAGGCCATCGGTTTTTGTGAGAAACAGACTGAAAAACTCATTCACGTTTCAGCATTTTCAAACATGGCTTGTTGGGATCGGTCACAAGCCAAAAGATAATCAATGTAATTTGACATTACCAACCTCTGAGGCTATCATCATATGGAAATCCGCAAAACATCTCCTCTGAAATAAACAAATCCACTGATATATACAAATTAAATTGATTTGAAACAACACGACTGCCTTTTTTAAATAACACATTAACTAGTTCTCTGAATCTTTATTTAGAGTTTAGAGATGGATTGGAATTCAGCGCAATGAGCTAATAAAGTCATCAGATAAATACACCACATTAATAGAAATGACTGCAAAGCAGGCTCAGAAATTAATGGGGATTGAAACAAAAATGGCACCAAAAATACCCTGCAAATTCAAGATAAGGGGGCAAAACTGCCCCTGCACAAATTAAATCTATTATGGCTGTTACAATTAAAGATAAATGTGAAAATTAATGAAATGTGTCAATTGCATTAGATTTCTATGTTGCATAGATTCCTTATCCGCAGCATTGAAAAGGATAACCAATCAATCAGAGGTGTTTTGGTTTGTCACGTTTAGTGTGCATGCTCACTAACTGAATTCTGAATTTGCATTTTCAAATTCTCTCATCATTATAAACAACAAAGTGCAGAAATGATGCAAGTAAGATTAATTTTGCAATGTATACAGCTTTAGTGATTATAATGGGAGTTTCTGTGAAAGTGCATAACTTACATTAGTCTGAATCATGGACCGTTTCAGTGTTCTTTGCTCGCTTTTTTTTATATAAATTATGCTCAGTTTAAATAGATGTTTTGTTTTTCATGCTACTAAAATGACCAATGTGAAGTCTTGATGTAAAAAGTAATAAAGTAGCCTAATTAATAAAATGTTATTGGCTTGTTTTGTCTGAAGCCAGAATTTGACATGATATTTCTATTAGTCAACATTAACAACCCCCCCCCCCCCCCCCCCCATCTCCCATCCCATTCTGCATTTATCTCATATTAACAAATGTAATGTTTAAATTAGGGATGCACGATATTTATCGGGCCGATAAATTATCGACCGATATGAGCGAAAATTACGTCATTTTTATTGCTCCGATAAATAAATTAAATCCGATAACTAGATCCGATAAAGTATGCTTGCTGGTAAATCAATCAGTCTTATTGATTTACTGAGATTTATCTGAGATTCATCTTCTTTCCGAGTGCAAGTGATTGCAGCTTTAAACTGCAGTGACTCTCAGCATGTCTTGTGCTCATTACGTCATCATTTGCGAACATGTCTTCGGCGGTCTAGAAGTTTTTCTCGGTGGCAGAGGAGGACAATGCCATTGCTATTTCCAAAGCATGTTCAGCAAGTATTCCGAAAGGAGGAAAAGAGGCATCAGGTAGGGTTGTGACAGTGAGGAAATTTTCCCACTGGTTAATCGACGTGTGTCAACACCTTACCGGTATCACCTCGGTGGATGGGGGGTGGGGGGGGGGGGTGGACGTCCTTTGAGTCTTCTCTCTTTTCCTCGCTTTCCTTCGGTTTTAAATAGCTTGTAAGCTCTGTGCGCGTTTTATTTTCACTTTTAAATTAGTGGCAATTCGGCGTCAAGCAGTTGCTTGTTTTTCGTTTGCTTGAGTTCTCTCACTTTCCTTTGCTTAAATAGCTTGTAAAAGCACCGTGCGTATTTTATTTTCACTTTTAAATTAACGGCAATTCGGCATCAATTACAACATACAACGTAGAACATATAGCTAACGTTTATTAACAAAACAAATAAAACTGCACCATGCTATATGCCTAATATAAAATAACAGATAACTTACAAATTTTAAATATGCATGGTAGGCCTATACAAAACTGAAAATCAGTAAAGACTGAGGAACAAATAATTAGAAAACGTAGAACGTTTATTAGTGAGATGGAAAGTGTTGAGGCACGGACTGCATACACCTTGATGTTAAATAATGGGAAAAATATCACAGTTTAAATAAAATAAAAATCAGTAAATACTGTGGAACCAAATAGGCTAAATGAGAAACGAATGTTTAAAAAAATAAATAAATAATAGACCTTCCAGTATCACCTTAGATAAATGGCAGGTCAACAGGCTTTTCAAAATCCAAAAATATTTTTAAAACAGGCGCTTTTACATTTCATTTTGAAACTCTTCTGCCATCGTCTTGTCTTTTTCACCTCACTCTTGTCAGTCAGCTCGACTCACTCTCCTCAGGTGATAAATTAAATCTGATCTGTGATGCGCGACTGTCGTTCGTTCACAAAAATGTACCGAAATACATGCCTTACAGACATGATAAATATATCTAAAGAAAGCTTTAAATTGCTACTTAACGAAATAAATAAAAACGAAAACAAAAACTATTTAATACAATCGTTATCCGTGAAGATTCACTTCTCTCTAAAGCTGCATCTAACCAGGAGATGGTGATTCCTTACTATTTCCCGTGGACACATTCATGGTAATTACTTTTGCTGGGTTTTTTTCTTTATTGCATGTATTTGAAGCAGAACTCTTCATCTGTGCTGACGGCTCGCTGCTGCTGCGGGACACTAAACACCGTCGAGTCGCTCTTGACAGTTGTGGCACGGACTAATGTTGTTTCCACCAGCGCGGCAATTTTTTTCATCAATAATTGATGGATGTCTAAAATATAAAGATAAGGAGAAGCCTAAAACAGGCCCGAGGCCCGGCCCGCGTCTGAAATATGACGTTAAAATTGGCCTGAAGCCCGGCCCTAGGGACATAAAAAAGTAGGAGCCCGACTTTAAATTAAATTTAAAATAATAATAATATAATAATAATAATAATAATTGGGGGCTAAAAGTGTGTTGTAATGCAAGCGTTACTGAACATGTAAAATATTACTAAAATTGATTAGTAATGCCTTACATTACTGCGTTACAGCAAAAAGTAATACGTTACTGTAATGCATTACTTTTGTAACACCTTACTCCCAACACTGTTTAAAGACTATATAACTTTCTCATCCTCGTGCACTAAAAACGTTGAATAGATGCATTTCTTTATGCATGAAATATTTGAATATAAATTTGTTGTTAATGAGTTGTTGATTGCAGATAAACCATAGTTCTGTCATAATTCTGTAAAACCATTTCTGTTACAAAGTATTGTTGTGCCTTACACAAAAAATAAAAAAACATTTGAAGAGTCAGGACTGATGTTTGCTATAGTTAGGCCAGAGCTACTAAAATATCAGTTTAATCAGTGAATCTTAGATTTTGTATTCTCCTGGGTGCACAAACTGCAGATTATATGAAAATTATAATATAAAAATATGAATTTATTGGTATCGGTATCAGCCGTGAGAAGGACTTAATTATCGGTTATCGGTAGCGGTTAAAATTCCATATCGTGCATCCCTAGTTTAAATGCTTTCATTGTAATTCCATGTGCTTGACTGCTAAGGGTGTATTAATACATTTACTGTAAGAGCAATTGCCAACTGCTTTTACAAACTCGTGTTGACATGATTGTCTATAGTATGCGGACAGTGTGACTGGCAGTGGTACATTTAAGCTAATGGTTAATGATCTGCTGGATAGCCAACACAAAGGCTGTGGGATCAATCCCTTGGAGCAATCCCAATAAAAATAAAGTACTCTAGTAAATTTATCGGACTGTGAGCAATGCTAATGAAAAGAGTCTGATGAGGCTTATAAACACTTGTTAATCTAATACACACACGCACACTGACCTTTCCATCCTCCAGCTGTAGCTGCAGACATCCATCTCCTTGTCTGTAGTCCTTGGTGAGCTCTGCTGACTTCCACACTTCTTCTACATCCGGGATCCAGACCCGTGCATACTGCACAGACAGAATTATCAGTTAATATCTCTCGCTCACACAATGTTCAATGAAATATTTATTTTTAGTTAACACAGATTTGAGGCACTGTGATTAATCATACAGGAATGTGAGTGGGAGTGGGAAAGAAAGACATTCTGCTGCTAACCATGTCAGCTGATGCAGACAAACTGTGAAAAAAAACATTAAAACATTTAATCACATGACACAGGAACTCAAACCAGGCAAAAGATATTCAGAGGGTTATGTAAATTAATATAGATTAAAAAATATATTTTCATAATATCCAGTTCATTCAAATCAAAACAATCATGTCCTGCTATACAACATCTTGCTGAATATTCTGTTTTTTTGTGTGTGCTGAAAATACCATTTTATGCTAGTTAAACGTGCCATCCTGCCTGATCTGCCTCATGACTAAAATATACATAACTGCATCCATAATAATAGAGACAGTATGAATGCCTTAATGACAACAAAAGACAACCAGCACTGTTAATCTGAGAGAACAACCAGATCCAACCAATAATCCTTACTATACATAAATGACTGGCCCTAATAAACATGAGAAAAGAAACAAAGAAACAGCAAAAAAATTAAAAGTACTGTATAGTCGCATTTATGACAAGTCAGCGGCACATTTCACAGCTCCAGACTGATATATAATATTTAAAAAATATATATTTATTTAAAAGAGAAAAACTTTGGGAACACTTTTTTTTAGAGATAACAAAAATATGAAGAGAATAAAGCAGCATGGATGAGCTATAGCAATCAATTCTGTCAATTGGCTGTGAGTCAGTGAGGTCCGTTTTTCACTCTGTGTGTGTTTTAAGCATCTCTGTGTCAGCAGTGATTACATCAGAGTTAGTCACACGGGCCAGATGGGATATAGTTCAGCTTTCCACACCATCATTATAACTCATTCGTGTATATGAGGCTCACACAGACACACTGGCACACCCAGCCCTTCACCTCAGAAAACTGCTCATGCATTTTTAAAACTGAGTCATATTAAAGTCAAAGGTACCAATTGATAGTTTTCACGTGACGTCACACCCTTATAGGAACGCCCACCTGGCGGGCAAAACGAAGCTTTGCTCCACTGACCGCCAGCTATTTTTGCGCAGATTGCATTAAGTAATAATGTAGTAAAACGCAGATATTAAAAGGTGAGATTCAGTGGCCACCTTATTGATGATGTACATTTTGTACAGGCAAGAGGATGAAGCCAGAATATAAACGCAATGTGCAAAGTTTCACATTAAATGGCTTCCCATAGAAAACCATTAGAAGGAAAACACTGAACCGTTAAGCGGATTGCATTCATATTCCGGCCTAGAAAATCGCAACATTTCATTTTCCGTTGGTCTTAGTACACGATGTAACTACAGAAGTGTCAAGTTTTAAATAGGAAAAATATCAAAACTCTTTGGTCATTTTTGAGCGAGATGCTAACGGTCTAATCCGATTCAATGATCTATGCTAAGCTGCGCTAAAAGTCCTACCGCCAGATCCGGAGATCAGCTGAATGGATTCAAAAACGGTAAAACTCAACTTTTTAACTCTTGGGGACTTGGAAAATGAGCCTATTTCCAAAAAAAGTGGAGTGTTCCTTTAAAGGGGTCATTGGATGCCAAGTCGATATGATTCTTTAGGGTCTTAATGAAAAGTCTATAACATACTTTGGTTAAAATGTCTCAATGGTAGTGTAAAAAACACCCTTTTTAACCTGTCAAAATCAGCTCTGTTTTCAGCAAGCCATTCTAGTCCATGTTACTTTAAATGCTAATAAGCTCTGCTCGCCCCGCCCCTCTCTTCCGTGGGGTGACTATACACTTCAGCCACAAAACTTGCTAACTGACATATTAGGAAAGGCAATTTGCAAAGATTCCTAAAAAAAAAAAAAAACTTATACTCACTTCTTCTGTAGATGAAGCTGGATCACAAATGATTTGTGCGAACATAAACACATTTAGGCAGATCAAAAATGAAAGTGATGCTAATCCTCTGCGTCTTCAGTGGCTCAGATGTTGGGAGTAAATAATGACTGCTATGCTCATTATTACATCCAACAACAAAACACCTCAATTGTTTAATCAGAGACATTCTTGTCTTCCCTGCACCGGAGTCGACACAATGGCTGACAGCTCTTAGCTCACTCAGGGCGGGTCTAATGTAAGATGGCCGTGTCAATCAACTATCGTGGGAGGGGCCTGTGCAGAACTATGTCATTCTGACAGGGCTCTCAGAACAGCCCGATTTAGGAAAGGGGATTTTAAAAAACCACTGGGTGGATTTTTATCATTATAGGGTGGATGTGTACACACATTTCCAACACACATTTATGTTCAAACAACATGTAAAGTGAATTTTGCATCCGATGATCCCTTTAAATTCTTTTCGACTAAAGAAAGGGGGTGAGTAAATTTTCAGGAAATTTTAATTCTGGAAGTGAACTGCTCCTTTAAGGCCAAAAAGCTGACAAATGTCTTGAAGTACATTATCTGAAAAATATCTTGAGGTGCAGATATTAGCATAAGCAGAATAATTGACTCCAGGCCGTTGAATTATTAGAAAAACAATGCTTTGCATTATTAACAAAGGCAATAATTAACAAATTTAAAAAGTGGTTCAGAAACAAAACACACAACAGACAATCCACAGAAGCAGTGACATATTCGTTTGTTTAACCTGAATCTCTGGAGGAGACCAGCCCAGAACTGAGCTCCTAGCAACAGAGATACAGGGACAGGAGGAGAGAGGGTAAAAATAGCATCTTAACACAATCTCTCTCTCTCTCTCTCTCACACACACACACAGTCAAAAACACGGTCACTGTTGCAGACACAACTTGCTCCTTGGCCACATTCACACTTTGTGACAATCACCCTTAATGCCAAAAAATTGAGGATTACAGGATGGTGTGAAAACAGCAAATGTGTGGTTTCAATACAGCTGGAAAAAAAAACATGAGATAATCCTCATGTGACACAACCACATGATTCAGCAGACAGAGACAGACATACACACACGCACCTGACCCAGCAACCAATGAAAGGGCATCTGTAATGTGACATAATACATGAGCATGTGGCATGTTCTGCAAGAACACACACACGCACACTCATATGAACTGATGTATCTAGAAGATTTCCTTATAAAACTACAAAATGCTCATACACACTGCTAGGTTTTGGAAGTGACATCACTAAAGTGTATACAGAGCAAATTACGATGTCAGATAATGGCTATAGTAACATCTCTGTGTCTCATCAGAAGCATGAATGCTAAAACCTAGAGTATATTCCAGTTTTAATGCAAACGCTTAGTATATACAGCCAAACGCATAATCTTTAGACTCCATTTGATAGTGAGTCAATGTGTGAGTCCATGTCAAGTGCATTGAGTCCAACCGTGAGAAAAATTTAACCCGGGAACAGGATTTAACCAGGGTTTAGATGAGGCTAATCTCAACCAGGTGAACTACACCTATGATTTATCTCCATTAACCTAATCTTCACCTGATGTGACATCACAATTCAGTTGAACCGTTTCAATGAAACCCAACTGTAATCTCACCTCGTGAGCCACGTGAAAGCTAATTTCCTGACCGCGTCATTCACTCTGGATGACATTTCACAAGTATCATGTTCATGATATTAAGTTTATAAGCTGATTTAGACATACTCATTCTTTCACTGCATTTTTTTCTTGCCACCACGCATGCAGTCTCGGAAATATCAGTAGCAATCCTATAATGATAATAGTAAAGCAATAGTTTACCCAAAATGTACATCGTTATAAGTATTATTAGTATTACTAATGATTTTAAGTAGTACCTAAAAACCTAAAAGTCTAGTCATTATTAACTTAAAATTTTGACCCCAGCCCTTGGGCCCTATCACACATCTGGCACAACCATTACTCATTAAGAGAATAGGGACAACCCTTTTGGATCAAGTGCGCCAACCGTTTTTCCCGTTGTGAAACTAGCAAAAGTGGATTCGGTCATGCCCCAAGTGCACCTGCGCCTTGCGCTTTAGACCATGTGCTTAGATTGTTAAAATAGGGTCCCTTGTCCTCCTTAGTGTGTTCATGAGAGAAGTAGTGACGTCCAACTGTGAACCAACAAGTTTTTGTGTCAGATCCAGATTCCAATAAAACAGCTGATCTGGTCCAAAAAAATGATCGGAACAATTCAGTTAAGAATTAAAGTGATTCACTGTCTTTGTGCTCAGTGTTTAAACGCTCTCTAGAAGTTATCAATGGAAAACTTATAATATCAATCTGCTCTTCACAAAACTATTTTTGACTCTAAAAAAAAATGAAATATAGCACAAGAGAGTTAAACGATAGAATTCAATTTTACTGGTGGAAACCTGTACCAGAAATTAAAAAAAAAATAATCACACTATATTCTCAATTAACATTCAAAACCACATGAGCAATATGACCTCTATAAAAGAGGAATGTGATTATTGTGTGTGTCTGTGATTTAGAAAGAAAGAGACATGGGGGAGGCAGAGGGTACTTTACAAAGCATTTGTAAATCGGTTCACAACCAAACGGAGATTATGGAATTAACCCTCAGCTTTCACTTTAGAAGTCGCAACTCTTTCCTCACTCCACTTGTCCCATCAAGGATCATTTTTAATCAAACACGTTGATCACAATCACAATTTCATACAGACAAAGAGGTCAGATTCAATCAAAGTGATTCGATTTTACCATAAACCTCTGTATCCTGAGCATGTCCAAAACCCCTATTACACTGGTTTCTGTGGCTATTCATAAACTCATAAAACAGACACGCACTATAATCTCCCGCACATTCTAGACAGGACACGTGGCTGTTTGTGTGAGAGCTTGAAGATTACAGAATCAATTAAATGAACTTCTTCATCTGTATGACATTCACATCTCAGCTGACTACATTCTTTGAGAGACATTTATGTAACAGGAAAAAACCAACCATTAAAAATGTCCATGTTGCTCTTTTCCATGCAATCATAATGGATATGATTTACATGAACAAGCTCAAAAATATCATAAAAACCATAGTTCACGGACAAGCTACGCAATATCGCGTTCATTATCGAAGGCGATATATCAGCGATAATGAACGCGATATTGCGTAGCTTTTCAGTGAACTACGGCTGATGGAGATTTAGCGCTAATCAAGGAACCGGCTTTACTGACGAAATGTGCATGCATATGGCTTGCAATATATCGCCCAGCCCTAATATATATGCTGCATGTTTTTTGACTGTTTACATGCAAGTGTTGTCATGAGTCTTTTAGATAACTACATTAGCATGTGCCAGTGTGCTGTTGCGAACTAGTCCTAAACAATAACGATCTGAATGAATGTGCTGTCGATGGAAGCAAGTTGTATATAATTACATAATTATCATTATAATGATAAGTGAGGTGGGATTATGGAAGCGAGGCTTGGCTTGGCTTCAATTGCTCTCAGCCCCGCCCCATTTGTCATAAAAATTAAGCTACTGTCCTGGTGCATTACCTCCACCTATCTCTCAAATGGACCACTGACACTCTAACTACAATCTCCATTTGAGAGATAGGTGGCGGTAATGCACTTTTAAGTCTGCAACCTACCATAAAGCAAGAAAAAGTAGACGACGCATCACGCACCAGCTGTTGTGAACGTGCTCAGGACAGTGCGGTGGATTAGAGGTAAAAAACGATATAAATGCTGGTCAGTTTCTTGCACAGACCGATCGTTTAGTGTCTTTAGACCTCAATGTATCGTCACGAGTCGCAGGGTTTAATTTGGTTTTGTCTGTGTATGTTTTTTTTTCTCTCAAAGCCGTGAGTACCATTGACTGCCATTATATGACTGACCGACTGCAACTGTTTGAGTTAAAAATCTTTGTTTGTGTTCTACTGAAGAAACAAAGTCACCTACATCTTGGATGCCCTTGGGGTAAGCAGATAAACATCGAATTTAAATTTTGGGGTAAACTATCCCTTTAAACATGCCACCTCAAGTCACCCTAAGTTTAATATCAATGACATCAAACATTATCGGTGAGATTGATTGCACTGCATTCTAAATACTGAACTATATTTAAGATACTATTTTATGCTCTTTTTGTGCACGTTCACTTTCATGGAGGGAAAAAACACTGGACATTCTGCTAAACATCTTCGTTTTGGGTGAACTATCCCTTTAAATGTTACATGATGCTCTGGGCTTTGACCTCCCAGTTTAAAAGAGAAAACAAGGAAAAAGGGAGAGGGAAAGAGTAGAACAGACCATCACATGACAGACGCTCATGTGAAAATCTGCTGCCTGCTGTTTCCCAGAGTCTCCCTTCACCAGCAATCCCTTCACCCACCAGACTGTTACTACTGACCAGCTCTCAAATACGCTTGCCAAAAATGTCTGAAATCCCACAAAATCTGTTTGCTGGAAAAATAACTACGTTGCACTTCCTCAAGCATTCCAAAGCCAGGTTACCCAGGATTCTCTGGGGCACAGAACAGTGTTAACACATATCCTGATGAACTATAGGATCTCATCCAAACGTAATGACGCAAGATTAAATTTAGTCAAATTAAATTGAGATGTGATGTTCACATGGACAATAAAATCCTATGATATGAGATCACGGACCATTTCCGATAGGCCACTGAGTAGAGCGTCTTCATATAAGCATTATTGTTGCATGATCAAATCTTTATCAGTTTCACACTTATGTATACTGCATGACCACTACAGAAAATGGAACGATTTACAACAAAACAACAAATGTGTTATCTATACATTTCAGTAAAAAAAAAAAAAAAAAAAACTAGGATAAAAAAAAAAAAAATTGAAATTACATATGGTCAAAACAAGCACAAGGATATAAGTTCCAGTACTTACTTTAACAAACATAAAATCCAACTCCTGGTTCATGTTTAAACCACAACCTGCTCTATTTCATACTGAAGACAAGAACTTCTGCCAGCTTTGGGAAACACGTTAGGGATCGCTCAATGCATCTGATTGGATCCCTGATCCCAGGCGGATATATATCGATAACTGCGTCTGGGAGACAGTCTTCCGAGTGGCTGATGCTCGAGTCAGCAGAGAGAATCGTTTGTCTGTATCCTCAGCTGTTCTCAGAACAGCCAAACCCTCTAGTGTCACATGAGCAAGAACAGAACCTTTTTTAAAATTACATCATTCTGCAAAACTGTGGGACAGTGAGTGGACAGAGAGATAAGTTTCAAACTCGCATGTAAACATAACAGATGCCACATGCAGATGCAATAGTAAATGGCTGTGCTTATTTAATTTACCCCTATACAGAACTTATTTACTTCCTAGTAATGCAACACACATGTTGACAATCAATGGATTGCCATTTAAGAAAGAATGAAGTCATTCACATACTGGTTTATCGGGCTGATAACATTGTTACAACAGAATGTCCAAGATATTAAAAAGATAAACATTCATGTTGGCATTTTGGCTAAAGTTTAAATTGGAGTCTAAAAATATCATGTGGTCGTGAGAAAACAAAACAATAACGTATTTTCCTTACTTGTGTGTGAGTGCATCATTGTAAATTTACACCATGGAAAGAAATTAAATACAAAAATACAACCTCTTAATATAATATCTTTCTTTTTACGCAAAGATCATTAGTCTATTAGCACAGCTTTGTGCATGTGAGAGTGCGATTTCACTGTTGGTGAATCTGAGATCTGTAAGCAGCAGCCTGTGGCAGAATTCCATGATACTAGCGAAGAGAACAGGCCATTCCCTGCATCAATGTGAGTTTTATCCAGAGAACATGAGCACACACAAAGACCTGCGTGTTCTCAGCATTGCCTACAAACCCGAGGAAATTGTGAATATGACTTCTTGGATTTAGTGACCTTTGAGAGAGGATAGGACAATCTCATGCTGATTGCAGACTGCCAAAGAAAACATTTAGACATGACATCATAGCAGTTAAGATCACTATAATAATGCTTTGATTGTCTAATGCATCACAATAACCAAGAGAAACACTACAAGACTAAACTGCATCAAAGAAACAATTCATCCAAAAAATTACATTTTTGTCAATTTTCTCACCCTCGTGTAGTTTCAAACGCTTTGTTTCTTCTGTGGAACATGTAAGAAAATATTAATAAAGTCAAGTCAGTGTGAAGGTACAGTCGTGATCAGAATTATTGGCACCTGAACTAAAACAATTGAAAATGGGGGAAAATCTCATTATGAAATAAATGGTTTTTCTCAAATACACGTTGGACACAATTATTGGTACCCCTAGAAATTCTTATGAGCAAAATATCTCTGAAGTATATTTCCATTCATATTTACAATTTTGAGCACACCAAGGGGATTATGAACATGAAATTATCCAGCAATGGCTTCCTGTTTCACAGAAATATAAATAGGAGGGAAAACAATAAATAGGATGGAAGTCCAAAGTCCCTTAATCATCAATGAGAAAAACCAAAGAATATATTTCTGATATCCAGCAAAAGATAATCGAGCTTCACAAATTAGTGAAGTGGCTTTAAGAAAAGAGCTGGAGCAGTGAAAATTCCCATTTCCACCATCAGGGCAATAATTAAGAATTTCCAATCAACAGAAAATGTTATGAATCTGCCAGGAAGATGACATGTGTCTATATCGTCCTAATGCACGGTGAGGAGAAGAGTTTGAGTGGCCAAATACTCTTCAAGGACCACAGCTGGAGAATTGTAGAGAAAGGTAGAGTTTCGGGGTCAGAAAACTTTAAAAAAAAAAGAAAATTGTCAAACAGCCCCTACATCACCACATGTTGTTTGGGAGGGTTTCAAGAAAAATTATCCTCACTCATCCAAAAACAAACTCCAGCATATTCAGTTATCAGACACGACTGGAACTTCAAATGGGACTGGCTTCTATGGTCAGATGAAACTAAAAAATTAGCTTTTTAGCAGCAAACACTCAAGATGGGTTTGGTGCACACAGCAATAAAAAAGTACCCCATGTGTACAATGAAATATACTGCTGTATTTTTAATGTTGTGGGCCTATATTTCTGCTGGAGGTCCTGGACATCTTGTTTAGACACATGGCATCATGAATTCTATCAAATACCAACAGATAAAAAAATCAACAAGTAACTGACTCTGTTAGAAATCTTATAATGGGCCATGTTTGGATCTTCCAACAGTACAATAATAACACAACCTCAAAATGAACACAAAAATGGGTCACTGGGCACAAAACCAAGTTTCTGCTATGGCCATTCCAGTCCTCTGACCTGAACCCTGTAGAAAATGAGTGAGGTGAACTGAAAAGAAGAAGCACCAACATGCAGCTGTGAATCTGAAGGATCTGGAGTGACTCTGGATGCAGGAATGGTCTCTGATCTCTTGTCAGGTGTTCTCTAACCTCATCAGGTATTATAGGAGAAAATTTAAAGCTGTTAAACTGGCGAATAGAGGTTTCAAAAAGTACTGAATAAAAGGGTGTCGTTAATTGGCCAATGTGTATTAGAGAAAAACATTTATTTCATAATGATATTTCCCCCCATTATAAATTCTTACTCTCCAATGAAAGGTTAGATTTTTGTGATTTTTTAAAATAAAAGATCAAAAGGATTAACAATGCAGATTAATTTTCACAGCCTTCTTTGATCATATTTACCAAGACTGCCAATAATTATGACCATGACTGTAGCATGAAATAAAAAACATATTTTTTACTGATAAATTGATCATATCTTTTCAAAAGGCATTAAACCAGTTGATTCATAAAGTATGGATTCGTTTTACGATGCTTTTATGAGCGTTTTTGGCTCTTCTGAGTTTTATGGGTTTGGAACAACATGGTGAGTAAATTATTCCAAATTTGCATTTTTGGATGAACTATCCCTTTAACCATTAAACGAGACACACAACTTGCCTGGAAATAAACAAGCTATACTGCATATATGCTGACTACTAAACAAAACAATGCTACCCACATTAAATTGCAAAAGTAAAAAAAAAAATAATCCTTGTCAAGCTTGCTGTACATGTAAGCTTGAATCAAAATAAACGTGCAGCTCTCAAAAGGATCCGTCAGTGCATTTACAATAAGACAGCTGCATCATGGGGGATGGGTGGACCTCCCCCCTCTCTCCCTCTCTTTTCAGTAAAACATCAGAGACATCATTATGACTACATATGTGATGATGTCATGTTTCGGCTGCTACGAAATAATATTCCGATTGATTTTTTTTCCCAAGGAGACACGCCTTGATGTGTGCAGACCGGCCTACAGGCCGCAGCAGGGGACTATTCTGGAAGATGCATGGATGCAGGCTGTGATGTTAGAGATGCTCGCATCAGCACCAGAGATGGTCGCATCATCCCATGCAGGGAATGATGCTCGCATCAGCACCGCTGCATCCCACTGACTCTCTGCGGTCAGCCATCCACTACAACTGTGACCCATATCAATACATCCCAGGCCTTTGAAAACCTCTGCTTGCATGTCCAATACTACCAATCTTTGTTGTTTCCAAGGGTGTCTGCTTATCAACGGTCTACCTAATACGGTCCATAACATCTTTGCATGCATCACCTTCAATAAAAATAACAAGCAATACAAGTGCTTTCATGTACATTTCATTGTATTGATATAAATGCTGTGTTTTTATGCTGCAAGATGTTGCAATCCAAGGTTGTCAATTTAAAGGACAAATCGTGTGGTAATGCAGACAAAAGAAAAACTCGAAAACACAACATATAGCTGCGATATAAAACATATGCTCGTATAAAATTAAACAATAGGTTGTTCATCAGCATAAGGCAGGCGTGATGAATTACTTCATTAAAATAATCAGAAGGCAATAAACACAGCATATGCCCTATGCCTCCCAGCAATGCATAAGAATCAACAATAATCCCACTTTCACACGCATGTACGCACTGACATTGCGTTAACATTTCGGCATTGCATTTGATGTTCACACTATGAGATGCTGAGTATGTTTACCTTTGTATATAATTCAGACGCAGCCATGATGATGGTCGCACAATGTTCCTGCAATCACAGTCAGCTGAACATCCGATCAGTCCCGACCATTCAAAGCTCTCCTGTAGATCTCACTCAGTAGCCTTTAGAAGGATGTCATGAATCCAAGGCACCGGCTCATTCCTCATGAATCTGGTCGTGTTTTGGCGTGTCTCTAGAGGTTCGTTCTGGGTGCGATCTATGCAGAGAATGAGTCAAAGAAAACGCGGTTGCCATGTCCGAGAAATAAACGAAGCAAGAGTGCGCTCTGGTGGACAACACTGTACCACCACACACTGGCATCCCAGCAGTTTTCTCTATCAATATCAATCTATCTGTCTATGAACAATAACAAAGTGCAATATACGACACAAGCATGTTCACTTTACTATTATTGACTACTATTACATATTAATTTACTCGTAAATGATACGGCATTGGTAACTGTTATTTTAATAATAAATTATTCCATTTCTAATTTAACTTTAATTTTATTTTCGCATTACTAGAGAAACATGACAAAAAGAAAACGGTGCAATTCAACCGCATTAATAGAGAACTATATATAATAGTTCACCCAGAGAGTTCTGGTACAATTTACTCACCTTTATGTCATTCCAACCTATTCGGTCTTGGCCGTAGCCTAATAGCTTGAGTTGTAATTTGCTCTCAAATCTCATTCATGCTTATGTTTTTATTTATTTTTCTTTTTTTCATAGCAATGGCTGCTGCATTTCTCGTGACTGATTGTTTTGAATTGAATTGATAATAACTGTTTAAATAAAACAACTGTTTTCGATTTTAAATATATTTTAGAATGCATTGTGTGTAAATTACATTTTTAAATATTAAAAAAAAAAAGTTATTTAAAATGGTAATATTTGTTTTATGTATTTTTGATTAACTGCAGCTTTGAAAAAAACAATATTCCAAACGCGTTTCCTGTAGGGTATATATAAATATAACAGGATATTATTAGTGTCCACTCTGCCCTCTGTTGGTGCATTTCTCATTCTTATGAAACACTGTCTATAAGATTCCACTCTCCAGATCCTTAAAGCCCCATTTTCTTATGTATTTGCTCAAACTTGATCACAATCTCTGATATGCCTTTGCTCAGGACCTTGCACTGGCTGGAAATAGCTGCTAGAATTCAATTAAGGACACTATTGCTGGCTTATACTGCTGCCAGTGGCCTGATTATTTTTTTCTCCACTTCTACTGGAATGTTTACCAATTCCCTGACCCACCATGCCTGCTCTATTATGCTGTACCTCACATTGCCAGACTCTCAGATCTCAGTTTGTTCATTTCCACACACTACACGGAGCTATTTATTTGTTTCTATTGAGAGGACACATCTCCTTAAAACCCACCAACATGTACTAAATTAAAAACAGTACAATGGTCTGCACTGCAAATGTGATGTAGCCATTGTCTTCACTCAGACTTTGTGGTACCACTTTACAATAAGGTTCCATTTGCAACCATTAGTTGCCTACATCAGGTAACATTAACAATGAAAACTACTTCTAGAGCATTTATTAATCTTAGTTATTTCCACATTTGTCATCCAAGACATCAACATTAAAAGCTGGATCACTTAATAGTATTTAATGGACCTGAGCTATCATGAATAGCAGAATTTCTATTATCTAACACTAACAAATACATAGCTTATTACGTTTACTTTAGTTAATTTAATGTACTAATAATGGGACCTTATTGACCTATACAAAATAGACTCAAAAGCACAGAAGGTTTGCAAAACTATTTTATTTACAAGTCAAAATGGCTCAAAAGCGGCCACAGTTTATGCTCATGCAAACCGTGGACAGTTTACTGTAGTGCGACAATGTGGTGTGAGGAGCCGACAGGCAACTGTCTCTCTCCTCTGCATAGAAGACAATGTACAGAAGATCTCATGGAGTTTATTATACAGCAGAAGGTGGAGAAGCATCCTCACTGCCTGGAGTCTACAACCAGACACAAACGACACATGAAAGGAACGTGTGATATTATAGAACTGCTTGCCAATCTGTGCATTGGCACTACATCTTTATAAGGCTTTAAGCTCTATGGTACAAGGCAAGATGACAGCAGCCTCAGAGATCTGCATTACATGCTATCAAACATGACTAACCAAGTGTCCTCCACTTAAAGCTGAAACATGACAAAAAGAAACAAGCGTTCTCATGAAACAAACAGGGTGCAGATCAACCACATTATCAGAGATTACTTCCGATTCATTAAAGATTCAAGCACTTAACTCCATGATTAATGGAAAAGCTCACCCCGAAAAAGAAAATTCTGGCACAATTCACTCTTTACTCATGTCATTCCAGCCGCACATGACTTTCTTTGGATCTCAGTCTTCTGAAGCTATGTGATAACTTGAGTTGTACTTTAGTAAAAATCCTTTCAAATCTCATGCATATTCAAACATACATTTTATGGTGCTTTTGCATCAGCGTTAAATGCCACTGGTTGTGCAGTTATTCGTGATTGATTTGAATGTTTTGAATTGAGTGTAAGCACTAATGGCACTTCAAAGCAAAAACACAATAAAAAAAAAGTTACAATATGGCTTCAGAAGACTCAAGACACACAGTTGTCAAATATCAAGTGTTGACCTCTCACCTTTTGTCCATTAAAACTGAATAATGCTGGAATTCACACTTGGCTTCTGTAAACAGTAACAGTAATGCCTACTCTGATTTGATTGGCCATCGAAGTCATTCTGACTGATGATTGCTATTCAGCTCAGATAAGAAAGTCTGATATCTTGGCATTGTACAACATCAAAGTACAACTATTATTAGGCTACTTTTATTATACACCTTTGAAAAGGTCCGCATCGGGTGGACCTCGATGGTTGTTATAACCATGGATAGAAGCTGTGCGGATGACTTACAGTACAGCTGTTTTGTAATTACTAGAGCTCTACATCCCTTTCCCTTCATAGACTTTCTTTTGACATTCCACTAAACTTCTCCTTTTGCATTCACCGGAGGAAATAAAGTCATATGCAATGAGTAAACGACAGAATTTTCATTTTTGGGTGACCTAGTCCTCTAAGCAGTGGGTAATTCAGGAATGGTTACAATTAAAATGCAAAACATCTCCTAATATGCTGTTTGCCCTCACTCACTAGCAAATATGTACACTTTCAACTACATACTACAACACATTAAAAATATCAGAAGACCTTTGAGAACTTCACCCCCTTTGGAGCCATGACCCAACCCATCTCACAGTGTGGCAGTACAGCTCTGTAATATCTGCAACCCTTGAATATTCAGTGTATCTTCAGAGGACAGGAAACGATAGAGGATGAGGGCAGGAATGCAGGATCAGAGATAAATGGAGGAAGAGACGTGGGAGTGGGAGTGTGGAGTGAAGGACAACAGCAGGTATCAGCCAGCCAGTTTGCTGGCAACCAGAGAGGGTTTCCTCTGCGGCAGGTCCTGAGGAGTGGGGATGTGGTCTCCGGTGATCTCGGTCTTCTCTGTCTGTGCCGCCGGAAGCTGCTTGTTCTTGATCTTGGCCTTCGCCATGTTGTAGTCGCCCGAGTCAAAGTACTTTGGCTAGGAAAGTAAGCAGTTCAGAAGAACATGTTGACATGAGTAAATTATGGCAGTAAATGTGTTAATTCTGTAAAGTGAGACTTTTGAAAACGATGGCGTAGCTGCCCACATTCTCTCTGCGCATCCTTGATGACTGTGTAAACAATAGCATCATGCTTATTGTTGTACGCATAGAAATGTATAGGTAGATTCCCAATTCGACTGCTCCAAGCACATAGACGCATCCGCCATCTAAGTAATAGGGAATCTACCTATACATATCTATGGTTGTACCTGCATGAATGGTCATGTGACATGCATTTTCGGTTGGGTAGTGTGGACGGAGATCGTTTCTGAAACAGTGAAAACGGAACATCTCCATTTTTAGTGCATCTCTGTAGAAGAATTACAGCGCCACATACTGGTCTGGCATGTATACTACATCGTTTTGAGTCTGTTTCAGGGGTTTCGTGTGTATGCAGATGTTTCTTGAGACATGCCGAGTTTACGGAATTATTTTAGAATGGGGAAAAAAGTTTGGATAGGGAAAGTTCTAGCTACGTGTGGATGAGCCCTCAAACTCCATCTTTGCATATGCTGTGTGTGAGAACAACGTGCACCATTCTATCAGATTTATAAGGTAAAACATTTATGAACCTACCCCAACACAGGAGAATACATCATTCTAAATATGCTAACTGTTCATCGTAGCTTCAAAAAAAGTTTAACCCTTGATACGAGTTTGCATGTTTTGATGTCCACATGTTCTTTTGAAAAATGACAGTGGTTATAGCATTTCTATCATAAAGAAGAGGCTAAATATTTAAGATTAAGTGGACATTTGAATTAAACATTGCTTAGTTAATATTAAACAAAGATTAGATTGCGCTCTAAAGTCTTAAACTCTAGTCAGGCCATTGGCGCCCTTTGCAGACATTCGATATAATACACAATGTACATGAGTTATGATTATCTTGTTTTATTACATTATGTATTTTAACGGTTTTGTTCAATAAAACCATATTATTTGCTTTTGATATTTTTGAACCAATTATTATTGGCTCATTGCTATTATGCCTGCAGATAATTTCACTATCAGATAAACTCTATTCTCAGCTAAATCGGAGTACAGCCGCGCTTAGCAACAGTCGTGAATGCAGTGATGGACAGGCAGATGACGACGTTCTGTGATCAAATACTATCAATTTAACACGCTCCACAGCGCCACCCAGTGCATGTAGCTATAACTGCTTAGGATTTATCATGGATTCCCTGCATTTACGGCCAGCAAATTAACACATAGTAAAATTCGAATAGTGTTTTTATTGTTCGAATAATAATTAGACCGAACATTTGAATGTTCGACTATTCGTGCACACCCCTAGTATTAACGTGTAGATTTCAATTTCTGTACAGTCTAATCTCTTTAATTGTCATACCATTCGAATTTCATGTTAATAAATTATTTTAACACAAAAAGCAAACTATGCTCCCTTCAAACTGGTTGTCTTTAAAATACAATTCTTGTGTAATCCCAGGCTATCTGTAATCAGAAGCACATTTAAAACTGGAATATAATTTAATTTCATTCACATGTGTTTCATATAATCCTTTCTGGATTATAATCAGCCATCAAAATTATTTTTTGACTAAATTATTTTTTGCCGGTACAACTTCTTTATGTTTACAGACGTGACATGACGCAGCAGCATGCTCAAATTTCCTGCGAAAACCTACTCTTACCACTCAAATTAGAAAACATTATTATAAGCTAACAGTTGTGAATCAGGCTAAAGTAAGGCAATAGTTTTGACCACTGGCTGGTTAAGTACAAGCTCAAATATTAAATTTGGATCATTTTTAACCAAAAAAAGTTACGGGTTGCAGCTTTAAAATTCTTATTCTAACATAAAAGGTAAGCAAACAATGAAAAAAGAACTTTGACATGAGCATAAAGGGCCACAGAACAACATTCAGTCTCTTGTACATTACGTTTGCACGAGCAAATAAGTTGCTGCCAGCAGTTCACCCATGGATTCTAGATATAGCCCCGTTAAGCAGCAATGTTTTTAGCATTGATAACAAAAGCCATTAATATTAATAAAGCACAAATAATTACTGAGCACCAAATCACTATATTAGAATGATTCCTGAAGGATCATTTGAAAACTAAAGACTGGAGTAATCACATCTTTGGTGAGCTTGAAGAGATTTCTTTCCAAAAAACTTAATTATTCCAAACTTTTGACCATTAGTGTATATCAATGACCAAGTTTAAAGTTCTCAAACTGACCAGAACTTGTGTCTGTTGTCTCGCAATACTAATGCCATCTGTGGCTCATGACTCACATGATGCTGTGATGTTCTACGGCTTGAGTAAAACCAACAAAGCCCTGTGATCTGTATCGCCTCTTCTAACAGTTACTCACCCTATCAATATGGGTGGTAGAAAGAAAGTGTGTGAATGAATCTCACCCCCTTCTGCAGTCTTTTTCTGAGCAGATCGGATCCTCCAGGTTTATTACCCAAGTGAGGGTATTTGGCCTTCAGTTTGGCTTCCTCCAGTTTCTCTGGACCGACCTTGTTCTCCTCATCCTGAGAGAAAACACATCACACACACAACTTGATGTCACAAATTTGAGCCATACCGGGCGGCACCATTTAAATTAAACATCTCTCAAAGATTAACAAAGGAAGCTTTCCTCGGAGATGGTCTTATTATAGGGAGATACCAACCATAATGTTCAACTTAGATCACATGTGCCTTAACAAATCACATTATAGACTGAGGCAATGAATTTCTGAGTTGTGATTCTGACAGGCAATCACTGTTTATGGAAAGCATAGTAATGAATGAGAAACTGAATCTTACCTGTCTCAAAATTGTCTGATAAAAAAAGATCAATCCACAATGATTGTTTACCTGTCAAATATGCTGAATATTGAATATATCGATGGGCTGGCGATTCATTAAGGATAAGCTGTTTCCCCACAAAAACATTTTATTTCATAACTTAATGAAACCTCTCCTCCATAAAATAACAAATGTGATTGGTTTAGCAGCATTCAGAGAGTTCTGATGCTTAGTCCATGCTCACTGATACTCTGATGCTCTTCACTATGTATATCAATCAGATTGATTGTACAGTATGACACATACAGTATGTGTGTAGTATTAAATTACATTTTTTTTCTTTTAAAGAAAATGTAAATGAAAATGACAAATTAGAGCCATGTTGATATTCAAAACAACAGCTTGTGTGAAACTGCTTAATTGTCAAATTATAGGTTTTATTTAAATATTAAATAAATCAAAAATCATTAGTGCTAAATTCAATTTAACTTCATTTCATTTTTAGGGCAGCATTAACTGGAATTTTATGGCATTGATTCCATATTTACAATGGAACCATGGTTTGGTTTTGTTTGTTTTATGGTGCTTCGGGATTTTTTTTCATTGTAAGCTCTCAGCTGATGCACACAGACTGTAACGAGATGCAGGTTATAAAACACATTTAAGGTCAGTGTTTAACAGTAAACTTAGCTTCACATGCTAACTGCTAGCTAACACAATCACAACCGATTCAGAACAAAACACACCAACTCCAGCATTATTATTAATCACATCTCAGCGTATATAGGTCTAATTATCTATCAAATTATTTAATATGCTGGTCATTTCAATGATTGGATCAGAATGTTGGTATTTGATGGTAGAAGGCCTTTATAGATCTGAGGAGATCAGCAGTGCTTTAAACAATATTCAAAAACACTAACCAGACAGAGCATGAAGCAAGCATCATATCTACCAGGGATATTACAGCAGGTTTTATGCAAAAATCGCTTTTTATTCGATGTGTCTTCGATTCGATGTGACTTATACAGTTAGCTAACGATATATAACGTATAACGTAGCGGAAAAGCTGAAACCTGACTCACTGCAGCGGGTTGATTTCATAATCTTCAAATATACTCACCTTCTGCTCTTCCACATTCGTCTCCTCAGGCTTTGTGTCCTCCATTTTTTCTAGTATAAGTGGTCTGTGTTAATTAATTAGTTTAGAAATCACAACCTGAAATACTGCCCTGCAGACTATTCTAGTATAGCATTAATCCTACTATGGTGAAGGCGGGCTCATGAATATTAATCACGTAAGGTGACGTTCGTCCAATGTTATTAAGGCGTAATTACGTAACGTACAGTTTATTGGGCGAACGTATACACGTGATTTAATTGCGTCCGAAAACTGAAAAAAGAAGGCTGCTTCCTTGACGCCAGCTCTATTTTTAAGGGTTCTAGATTAGAGTTATTTTCTGCATTAAACGATAGAATGAGATGGTCTGATGGTAAATAAAAAAATAAAAAAAATAAAAATAAAAAAGATGGTCTGCATGGCAGTGTCGTGAAGGTTTCCCCCCCCCCCCCCACGGTCACGACATTATTAATATAATACAAATAATATTAAAAAATAATTTTGGAAAAAAATCTTTATATTAAAAAACAAAACAAAACTTTAGTGTCTCACTTTCTGTTAATTCAATACACTGTCACTGAATAACAATCTTATGGTCTTCCAGTGGTTTACGTCAAGGACCGTTATATGATTAATTTGGCGTACAGCAAAACAAAATAGGTCTTCATCTCAATCAGTGAATTTATTTATCTGATTTTATTTCTGTGCTTATGATTGCATCCGCGGCAGGTCGCAGCGCCACTTCCGGTGGCATCCCCACGGGTTTTCTGTTGTTTTTGCTGTTTGCTCGGTAAAAACTACACTGTTCTCAGTGGCGTTTTTTTTTTTTTTTTTTTTTGTTCCCACTATTGTATTATTATATATTTTTATGCATCAGCTGCCAGAATTCGTGCCAGGAGTCACGATCGTTTGTCGCCGTTTCTGCTGTAAACTACACAGTTTTATTTTTAAATAAAAGATTTGATGATGCGTATTATATACCAGCAAGCAGATGCGATCAGAATATGAAGCCAGTAAATATAAAGTAAATAAGAATATGAACCCAAGGTATTTTCCCATAAAGCACATACACACACATGAGTGCCTATACTGCCGCTAGCCAAATATAAGCACACACACACACTTTTTCTTATGTATTTAATGTAACATTTTAGTTATTAACTTGTTGCTTGCATATTACTATATTAGCTGTTTATTAGTACTCATAAAGCACATGCCTTATTATGCGTGACCGTATTCTACATCATACCCTATACCTGAACATGCATCACCAATTTTTCATATATATATATATATATATATATATATAGAAATCTATTTCAATTTCTGTTACCGCACCAGTCAGCTGCAATCCTGGGGTACGTTCAGGCTCACACCAGTGCCCAACGTTTTGCTATGGTTTCCGGGTTGAACGACATGTTTCCTGGAAACGGTATGCAACTGGGTTTGAGATAAGTTTTCTCTTGTTTGGTGAGTGTGTCAAACACAATGGGTCCAAGTGAAGTCATTTAATATGTGACCGCTGCAGCTCGATATACACAACAACTGAAGATATTAGAAGACATGTTTGTCATAAAAGTTTTATTAACATAGCATATCAACATGATGATAATGAATTTGTAAGTAAATGTAATCTAAATAAATTCACAAGAGCAAGTATATTGTTTGCACGTTTATTTGCATTAAAGGCAAAATAAGTGAAATAATAAGAGCACAAGTATAGATCTGGAACTTCTTTAAGTCTGTCTAAATATGTAGTAATTGCAATGTCTTCTGGTCCATATCCTTTCCTTAGGAAGGTGTGCTAGACACTGATTAATGTAACATAAAAATACTATACATATTTATATATTTTGCTGTTGTATTGTGGAGTGACACTTTCATAAACTTTTCTATGCTCCTCTGATAATGGTAAATATTACAATATCATAGCACAACAAGAGTGATCAGCAATAATGATAAGCCTAATACTTACAATAAAAATAATAAGGTCATATAGATCATAACACAGTCTCGGAGGTAAGAAGTGGATTATCCTTCACCTGAAATTTCTTTTCATCCTGAAATGCGAGGCAAATGTTGGATCCCAATAATTAGGAACCACAGTTTCCACAAATCCCTTCACTCCATTGGGATGTTCTCTTTTATTCTGAACGGCAAGGGCAGTGACTGTAACATCAAGAGTATTTTGCAGTATTAAAAATGTATTTATACCGATTTATCAGGCTCTGAAAATTCTTCAAAAAGAACACACAGAGTGATCTTCTCAGCTGCCATAGTTGCAACTCTTGCGGCATCAGAACAGGGTGTTCAACGCATCACCGTTTTGTCACGTTCCCTCTCGGGAGACAAGGAGCGAGGAGACGTAGGAGTATCAATAATCCGTTTATTGAAGAGACACACAATGAGACGAGGCGCTTGGGGAGAGACGAACATCAATGACGATACTGACGATAAGACCGGACACCGGGGCTAGGAAACACAGGGCTTATAAACACTAGGAAAACAAGGAACAGGTGTGGACTAATCAAACACAGGGCTAGGGACTAATTAAACTAATGAAGACAAACGAGGACAGGAACAGGAAGGCCAAATATGGGCACGGGAGGAGGGGAAACACAAGACAAGGACTGACACGTTTCCGTTTAATAAACGTTTTGCACCGTTTTTTCGGGGCTGAACGCAGCCCTGGTGTCTCTCAAAACAATGTTTTCCTGCTGTGAAAGAAGAAGGTATGGTCAAAATATTTGGTGTATATACTAATGTTACAATTAATGCCTCAAACTTGTAGGCCTAGAGCATTTACAGTACATGACATAAATGATATTTTCTAACAATGAATGCTTATAAATATATTACTACTATTTTTCATTATAAAATAACAGTAAAAACTGTTTGCAACAAAGCGTACGAAAATTAGCTACACATGGTTTTGCAACAAATAAAAAAGGTTATTACAGTTAACACATTTTGCTACACCCATAGTTTAAGCATGCTATTTGTAGTAAAACCGTGGCTATACAAATTGTAATAAAAAAAAACATTTAATTTCTCAGTGATCCCACATTTGCCCATTTTCATTTTTGTAGCTATTACTAAATATGATGTAAATGTAAATATTACAAAAATTCTATACTTAATCGAACTGGCATTTCCATTCATCACTTTATTAATTTGCATGTATGAAATGAAATCTTAAATCATAATTTAAGATTACTGAATTTCTGTTTGTGTGTTGTATGGCTTCTGCCATCAGTCGTTGCCTGCCATCAGTCAAGGGAAGGGAGGCAAAAAAATAAACTAAAATAAATTAAAAACTGGATGAGAAAATTATCGATATTACAAAAATAAATCAACGCAAGTTTTACAAAATGTGATATGCCACTAGTTTTTATAAAGTTATTCTGTCCAACAGCGATACCCGCTAGTAAAGTCAAAAAGAACAGCTGAACATCAGTTGACAAATAAAATATGTTTGTATTGTTACTGCCTTTTTTTATTATTTTGGAATAAATGTAAAAATACGTAAAAACACTAACTTGATAAGATTTATTGATTTTGATAAACATAACATTACACAGTGTAAAAATACAAAATATAATTGCATTTGGCCTTTTTAATGTAATGTTTATTTAACCAGGGAAATATGACAACAGTAATTCAAGTCAGCTTTATTGTCAATTCTTCCACATGTACAGTACATACATACAGAGAATCGAAATTGCATTACTCTCAGACCCTTGGTGCATACAGTTAACATTAAACACGTTCAGATACAGATAAATACAGTTTAAACATATGTACATACAACTATACAATTATACAAATGAGGATATTGTAGAAAAAAATAAGAATTAGATCGATAAAGTGGCATAAGGCGCATGGCAGATAGAGTGCAAAACCAGTTAAATAAACAACACTGTGTAGATATATTTGTAGTGCAAAAGAGCTTATCAGTCTGAGGACATTGTAGAAAATAAAAACAAGAGAGATAGATAAAGTGCATAAGGCAAATGGCAGAATAGATGGAGTGCAAACCAGTTGAATGTACAAAAACAAAAACAAAACTGTGCAGATGTTTTGTTTTGTTATGAGTGTAGTGCAAGAAGAGCTTATCAGTCTGTTAAAGTGACAAGTCGAAGAGACTGTTCGGATAGTTTTTGTCAGACTACCCGAAGAGGTAATTTGCAGTCAATGTTGGATGGGTAGTGATCAGCCAATGCTGCACAAGTGACAGGTGCCGGTTACAGTTGTTGGTCGGTGGGGGGGGGTGTCACAGAGTCAGAGTTCCTAGTGTGTTGCTGTGTTAAATGGGGGTGAAAGAGGGGAGGGGGGGCAAGGACGGGAGGGAGTTCAGCTTCCTGACAGCCTGATGTATGAAGCTGTCCTTCAGTCTGCTGGTCCTCGCCTGGAGACTCCGCAGTCTCCTCCCTGATGGCAGCAGACTGAAGAAGCTGTGTGTCGGGTGGGTGGGATCGCCTGCAATGCGGAGGGCTTTGCGGGTGAGACGGGTGCTGTAGATGTCCTGGAGGGAGGGGAGAGAGTCACCAACGATCTTCTCAGCTGCTCTCACTATGCGCTGAAGTGACTTGCGGCAGGATGCGTTGCAAGCGCCATACCACACAGTGATGCAGCTAGTCAGGATGCTCTCGATGGTGCCTCTGTAGAAGGTGCACATGATGGGGGCCGGGGCTCTGGCTCTTCTGAGTTTGCGGAGGAAGTAGAGACGCTGCTGTGCTTTCTTGGCCAGTGCTACAGTGTTGTTAGTCCAGGAGAGGTCCTCAGTGATGTGCACACCCAGGAACTTGGTGCTGCTCACTCTCTCCACAGTCGCACCGTTGATGGTCAGAGGGGCATGCTGAGTGTGTACTCTCCTGAAGTCAACAACAATCTCCTTCGTCTTCTTCACGTTCAGAGAGAGATTGTTGTCACTGCACCACCCGGCCAGGCGGCTCACCTCGCTCCTGTAGTTTGTCTCATCTCTGTTGCTGATGAGACCCACCACAGTCGTGTCATCCGCAAACTTAATGAAAATGTTGGAGTTGTGTGATGGTGTGCAGTCGTGGGTCAGCAGAGTGAAGAGGAGGGGGCTCAGCACACATCCTTGGGGGGCCCCAGTGTTCAGTGTGATGGTGCTGGATGTGTTACTGCCGACCCGTACTGCTTGAGGTCTCCCGGTCAGGAAGTCCAACAGCCAGTTGCACAGAGAGGTGCTGAGCCCCAGCTGGACCAGTTTGTGAGTGAGCTGTTGAGGGATGATTGTGTTGAATGCTGAACTGAAGTCTATGAACAGCATCCTGACATATGAGTCAGGATGAGTAAGGTTAGATATGCATATATATATATATATATATATATCTGCACCCCTTTATCTAAATTCACTACTTTAGACTTATGTGTCCTTCAGATGCTTGCGTTCTGCAAGTGAACGGTGCATCGTTGTGCCATCCCAAAGAGGCACAAAATCATTTTCACAGACTTTTACTTGAACTGTTCCATCCTGGTGGAGTGACCTGCCCAACTCAATTTGAGCAGCTGGGTCCTTAGCCCTATGTTCCTATGCTGTCTTATTTAGGCTACATGAAAGATGACGCATCTTTTCTGAGTTAGAAGATTTGTCCTTCTAAAGAAAAAAAAAAGCCCCTGGAAACCATTGTGAGGGGGTAAATACCGTTAATGGAAATGTTCATTTCTGTCACTGGTTTAGGATTATTTTTAACTTTTTATCTATAACTCTTTCCTGACGTATTGCAAACAACAATTCATTATTATTATTGGGCAGCATGATGGCTAAGTGGATGGCAGTGTTGTTTCACAGCAAGAAGGTCCCCAATGCAATTTTATGAGTTTGAATATATTCTCCATGTTTGTCCCTATGTTTCCTCCATGTGCTTCACTTTTTCCTCACAATTCACACATGCTGCAGAGGTGAAATGGAGACAATAAATTGTCCATACATGTGAATGTGTCTGTCCAGGGTGTCCCCCGCCTGCAGCCCAAGACCAAAGAGGATAAGCATTGTGGGATTACAAATTTAAGAATCTGTCTCAGATCTACTGATCCTATGTCCTTATATACAATCACCTGAAAAACTAAAGTGAAATACATTGTATTTAGCATTTATGGTAAAATGATTACATCATCTACAACAATAATGTTAACAACAATAAACAATTCTGTTAAACAAAGTTTGTAGCAAGAGGTTCCTGCCAGTTCCTGTTCTCTTATTGTAAGTCAAATGTGCCAGATGACGGAGACTCTCACCTTTTGTTTGTAATGGAGCCCCTGCCCCAGCCTTTGAGTAGTTATGCTGATTGGATTAGGACTGGTTAAATGGGTCAGGTTGCTATACCTGAATACTTCATTTGCATGCTTTGTTTACGGTCTTCACCCAGGTGCTTTGTCTCCATTCCTAAACACAGTTCCCTAAATGTATGTAAACTACAACGTAACACGGCCTTAGTTAGGCTTTTGATGACTGCAGCGCCACACAGCGCGTTCTCAATAAAGAACTCTGCTGAAGATAACCAAGAGTCTCCTGGTCTTCGCTTCTGAGTTTCCAACAGCAGCTTGGAAAATGGATGGATGAATATATAATTTCTCATTCTAAAATACCAACAAAGGGAAGACGGTAGTGTTCTGTTGTTTGAGTTCAGCTGTGAGTTTACACTCTTTCCCTTCAGATAGAGAAACACAAGAAGTTAGCAGACAACAAGTTTTTTCTTTCTTTTTTTCAGTGGAGATCTGACAGGAAGTAGAGGCTGACATTTTTTTGGGAATCCCGCGGGATGGGAAACAAAATCACTATAAATATATACGGTATATTTATAGTATACTATAATATAACTATGTCGTCCCTGACATCTTTTTTAAAATGATTGGAGAGTTAAAGACTTCTTCTCTGGCCTAATGCAGGTCTCATTGGGACTAAGGCTAGGATAGATATCCAAGGTTGCTTCCAATTTATTTTGCTCTCAATTGTTGTGGTGCAGTCTTTTCTCCTTCACTCTTTAAAGTCACAGGAGGTTGAACAGAAGGTAGGAAACTTAGATAAGATAAGGTTAACCGGATCATCTACAGTATTTGTTTCAATTTCCAATTTATTAATTTATTTTACTACAACTTGGATGTTTATCTGATTCCTGGTTCTGATGTTTTGTCTGTTTATACAGGTGTAACAATAGTTTTCACAGGCAAATTGGCATTCACTTTGTGGTATTGTGTTGTGGTATAATAAAGTAAAGTCGTGACGTATTTACAAGTATGGTGACCCATACTCGAAATTGGTGCTCTGCGTTTAACCCATCCAAGTGCACACACACAGCAGTGAGTAGTGAACAAATGCACACACACCGTGAACACACACCCGGAGCAGTGGGCAGCCATGCTGCGGCGCCCGGGGAGCAATTGGGGGTTCGGTGCCTTGCTCAAGGGCACCTCAGTCGTGGTATTGAGGGTGGAGAGAGCGCTGTACATTCACTCCCCCCACCTACAATCCCTGCCGGCCGGGGACTCGAACCCGCAACCTTTCGATTACGAGTCTGACTCTCTAACCATTAGGCCACGACTTCCCCCATATCGACTACTATAAGTAATATATACTTACTTTAAAGTAACATCTGAGTTGTGATGGTGTTTTCTTTTGGAAGTGCTAATGCCATCAGCCAATGAATTGGTGTGTTTCTATAAAGTGTCAGACAATTGTCACACCTGGAGGTTGTTTCCATAGCATCGACTACTACCAAGGTTACCTACATAACTGAGACATTTTTCATGCTAGTTAGCAGGGCTTGACATTAACACCCCCCAAATGTGGGTGGATTTCAGCAGTGGCGGGTAATATGGTCACTCCCACTAGCCATTTTGGCGGGTTAATTTCATATAGCCCTGGAGTTGGGAATATTCCAAAACCAGACTGACTGTTCAAATTTGTTCCTCGAACTAGACTAGCCTGGACTAATGATTCGTTTGTGCCATGAGTTTTTAAACTCATCACATCACATCATACCTAATTTTCATGCACTAGCAATGCATAACTCACCTATGATTTTTATAATACGAATATATGTTTTCCACACAAGAGATTAATATCAATATTTGGGAAATTGATTAGCAGTCACACACAAACAAAACTGTCAAAATCCAGTCATTTTGGTTGTTTAATTTAATGACAGGACCCAACCATGCGTTGTATTCAGGACAGTACTTTGGGTGGTGCAACTGGTGTGGTCGCACTGGGCCCCGTGGTGAATGGACCACTTGTGAACTTACTCTTGTCAGGACTCCTGTCCTTGTGTGAGTGAGCAGCCTTGAGTTGGTTCCTGGAGGCCCACCAGTACTGCACATTTTGTATGTTTCCCTTATTGGACACTCAATTTAGGGGGAAGTCGTGGCCTAATGGTTAGAGAGTTGGACTCGCAATCCAAAGGTTGCGGGTTCGAGTCTCGGGCCGGCAGGGATTGTAGGTGGGGGAAGTGAATGTCCAGCGCTCTCTCCACCCTCAATACCATGACTGAGCAAGGCACCGAACCCCCAACTGCTCCCCGGGCGCCGCAGCATAAATGGCTGCCCACTGCTCCGGGTGTGTGTTCACTGCTGTGTGTGTGTGTTCACTGCTGTGTGTGTGCACGTTGGATGGGTTAAATGCAGAGCACGAATTCGATAATATCTACAACCACGACCCTTGACAGTTACAGTGTAAATATACATTTAAGTACTGAGTAATATATGTACTTATTATATAGTAAGGGTTAGGATTAGGGTTACTTGCATGTAATTAGACGTAAATAATTCTTATTGCAATCGTAAGCACATGTTAAGTGTAACAAGGGCACCTTAAAATAAAGTGTTACCCAAAAGTATTATATCTCTTCATTGTACTTGAAGCATATCATCTGGTCTCATCTATCTTTTTAGATGTGATGTTTCCCTTCTTTCATTTTCACTTCAGTGCAGTTTTGAACTTTTTTTCATCCTGCTGCAGTTTCCTACAGGTTATGTGATTTACTGAAAAGATGACTGTTTTTCGTACAAGTATTTAAAACCACCACATACTGTGCAGTGATCTTTCATCAGTCGGACAAATCCGTTGTATGATATCAAGCAGAGAGATTTCATTTACTCTTTGGGATCCAAATTCCCTTCAGGTTTGTCAGATTTTACATTATTACATTTATTAAATATAATTATACAATGTACTGCACATGTAGAATATGGTTGTTTATTGGTAGTTCATGTTAGGTCATTATGCATTAATTAATGTTAACATTTAGCAACTGTATTAGTATTTATTGAAATTAACGTTAATCAAACTTAATAAATACTGCATTTTCAGTATTAGTTATTTTTGACTAATGTGGTACTTGAGGTTGCTGAGATGTTGCTGCACACATTATTTTAAGATGTTTACTTTGAAATATTTAAAGATTGTAATATTTCTGATTGTTTAAATGCTATTTTTGTAATTTAAATAACATAGGTTAATATATTATCTAATATGATTATATTATCATACCTTAATATATTAATGACATTGTAGTATAATATTACACCACCCAAATATGTATTTACTTCCTTCTAATTCTTGCCGTCAGTGCATGCTTGTTTATATTGACCTCTATGAAAAGTGAATAGTGGCCTGCATAAAATAAGCCTTGAACATAAAACAGGACAAAAATATAGTTGATGACTAGACAATCATTTCATTCTAGACACTTCTTTGTGAAGACAGTGGCATATTGTGCCCACTGTCTTGAGAAGCCCAAGATGGCGCCGATGATGGCAGCTATTGTGCGTTGCTCTTCAGTGTTCGTGTTGTTTTTGTTTGTTTTCCCTGTTTTTTGTTTTTCAAATAAGATCAGTTTTACAAGGGATGATCTGCTGAACAATTGCTGGACATTGTAGTTGGCGGAGCTGTAGCTCTGGTCAAACGCTTCAGGAGGACGCGCAGACGGGGGAAGAGAGCCGGAGCGCTAGTGAAACTTCGTCAGCACGGATTTCGAACGGCGTTGCCTAGCATCCATCTGGCGAATCTCCGCTCTCTACCCAACAAAACGGACGAACTCCTTCTGCTCTCCCGGACAAACAAGGACTTCTAACTCTGCTGCCCTGTTTCACGGAAACCTGGCTGATATGGCGACATACCGGACAGCGCGATTCATCTGCCTAATTACCAGCTGATCAGAGCAGATCGGGACACGGAATCAACGGGGAAATCGCGCGGCGGCGGGACGTGCTTTTACATCAATGAGAGGTGGTGTACAGATGTAACGGTGTTAAAGAAGATGTGCTGTTCAGATCTAGAAACGCTCTTCATTAACTGCAAGCCGCTCTATTCGCCGCGGGAGTTCTGCTCGTTCATTCTCGTGAGTGTTTACATTCCACCGCAAGCGCACGTGAGCACAGCTTCACAGAAACTCGCTGATCTGATCACAGAGAGTGAGCAACAACACCCAGACTCTGTTTTAATCATTCTCGGGGACTTAAAATAAAGCAAATCTCTCCCGCGAACTGCCAAAATACAGACAGCACATCACATGTCCCACCAGAGACAGTAATATACTGCATCGCTGTTACACAACAATAAAGGTCGCATATCACTCGGTTCCACGAGCAGCTTTAGGACTCTCTGATCACTGTTTGGTTCATCTTATACCATCCTACAGGCAGAAACTTAAGTCTGCAAAGCCTGTATTAAGATCTGTTAAAAGATGGACTAACGAAACAGAGCGGGATCTACAAGCCTGTTTCGACCTCACTGATTGGACTGTTTTTGAAGCTGCTGCAAATGATCTGGACGAGCTCACAGAGACTGTAACATCTTATATAAGTTTCTGTGAGGATATGTGCATTCCTTCCAGGACTCATTTAATCTACAACAATGACAAACCATGGTTCACTGCCAAACTCAGACAGCTCCGTCAGGCCAAAGAAGATGCTCACAGAAAGGGGGATAAAGTCTTGTACAAACAGGCCAAATACACACTGGAAAAGGAGATCAGAGTGGCAAAGAGGAATTATTCTGACAAGCTCAGGAACAAATTCTCTTCCAGTGATCCTGCTTCAGTGTGGATAGGAATGAAGGACATCATCAGCTACAAGACACCATCCCCCAGCACTCTGGAGAATCAACACCTGGCAGATGACTTAAACAAGTTCTTTTGTCGTTTTGAACGATCACCCCACACCCGTCCAGATCACCTCTTCACACAACCTTTCACACCTCCAGCAACCCCTCTCTCCCCCACACCTGCAATTCAAATCAGCGAAGATGATGTGTGCCAGGTCTTCAGGAATAACAAAACAAGGAAAGCACCTGGTCCAGACGGTGTGTCACCAACCTGCCTAAAAATCTGTGCTGATCAGCTGGCCCCCATCTTCACACAGATTTTCAATAGATCACTGGAGGTGTGCCAAGTCCCCTCATGCTTCAAATGCTCCACCATCATCCCCATCCCAAAGAAACCCAAAATTACTGGACTTAATGACTACAGACCTGTGGCCCTAAAGTCTGTAGCCATGAAATCATTTGAAAGACTGGTTTTGGCTTATCTGAAGGACATCACTTCAGATAAGCCAAACAGGTCAGAGCAAACAGGTCTGTGGATGATGCAGTCAACATGGGACTGCACTTCATGCTGCAGCATCTGGACAGACCAGGGACTTATGTGAGGATCCTGTTTATGGACTTCAGCTCCGCTTTTAACACCATTATCACGGAAACCCTTCAAAATAAACTAACTCAGCTCTCCGTCCCCACCTCCGTCTGCCAGTGGATCAACAGCTTCCTGACAGACAGACAGCAGTTAGTAAAGCTTGGCAAATTCACATCCAGCACTCGAACTATAAGCACTGGAGCTCCTCAGGGCTGCGTTCTCTCCCCACTGCTCTTCTCCCTCTACACCAACGACTGCACATCTAAAGACCCCTCTGTCAAGCTCCTGAAGTTTGCAGACGACACCACAATGATCGGCCTCATCCAGGACGGTGACGAGTCTGCTTACAGACAGGAGGTTAAGGAGCTGGCTGTCTGGTGCAGTCTCAACAACCTGGAGCTTAACACGCTCAAAACTGTGGAGATGATTGTGGACTTCAGGAGAAACCCCCCTGCACTCCCCCCACTCACCATCATGAACAGCACTGTGACTGCAGTGGAGTTATTCAGATTCCTGGGCACCACCATCTCTCAGGACCTGAAGTGGGACAATCACATTGACTCCATTGTCAGGAAGGCCCAGCAGAAGTTATACTTTCTTCGCCAGCTGAGGAAGTTCAACCTGCCACAGGACTTACTGAAACATTTCTACTCCGCCATCATCGAATCCATCCTCTGCACCTCAATAACTGTCTGGTTCAGCTCAGCTACCAAATCTGACCTCAGAAGACTACGGAGGGTAGTCCGGACTGCTGAGCGAATCATTGATACAACCCTCCCCACTCTCCAAGAACTGTACTTATCCAGAGTGAGCAAAATCACTCTGGACCCTCACATCCAGCACACAACCTCTTTGAACTGTTACCATCTGGCCGACGCTACAGAGCTCTGTGCACCAGAACGACCAGACACAGGAACAGTTTCTTCCCTCAGTCAATATATCTCATGAACACTCAATAATAAACGTGGAACACACAACTAATACATTATCCATTCACCACACTCACTTATTTTATTTTTATCATTTCTAATTTGCACATACTTGACCTGTATATACATAGTTGTCTATATTATATATTGTGTTTTTTTTTTTTGCTGCTTTGTACATTGGTTATTGGCTATTTCTTGTTATTTTGTTTTTATTACCTGTGTCCTGTCCTGTTACTGTCTTTCTGTTGCACTGTGAAGCTTCTGTCACTACAACAAATTTCTTGTATGTGTAAACATACTTGGCCAATAAAGCTCATTCTGATTCTGATATAATACAGTGAAATATTATGTTCTTTAGCCATATAAAAACAGTTGTAATATGCGCAGGTAAAATTTAGGTATACATGGTTTTAGGTATACAGCGACCCGCCGGCGGTTCTAGTGTTAAAGGGATAGTTCACCCAAAAATGAAAATTCATTTACTTTCCCTCAGGTAGTTCCAAACCTATGAATTTCTTTGTTCTGCCGAACACAAAGGAAGATATTTTGAAGAAAGTTTGTAACCAGGCCATAGCTGTCAACATTGAACATTGAAAATAAGGGAGATTTGCCGGAATCCATCCCCAAAATAAGGGATTTTTTTTTTGCTAAAGATGTTATGTGCCTAGCTGACTCACTCACGCACTTGCGTTTCAGTGATTTGTCGGGCTGCGAAACGTCGTTTTCCCCTCCATGACCAACACTGAAATTACAATGACAAATTTTGCAGTGGGCATAATTTGGACCTACATGGCTGCTTGTCAGGTAGTGGAAGGTGGTCTCCCATTTACTCAAATATCGGCATAATGTCCTCTGTTTTGGTTGGTTAATAAATTCGGTGATTTTGGCCATCGGCGTCCTCCTGATCCATCATCGCACATCACACTCATCTACTCTAACGTTACTCTCCTTGAAGTCCCCGCTACTTTTTCCCTCCCGCCCTCCGCTGCAACTGTCTTCTTCTTCTTTGATAGTAGCCTAAGCTACTGTCTGTATACTGCCACCTGCTTTACTGGAGGTCTGGTCTAGCAACCCAAGTGCAAGCCACTTCACAGACACAGACACAGATAGTTGCGTGTTCTGAGTTAACACAATCAGAGCGTAAAACTTATTTTATCACCACCAGAGGCGGGTGGTGATGGCGCAGTGGATAAGACACATGCCTTTGGTGTGAGAGACCCGGGTTCGAATCCACTGTGAGACACCAATGTGTCCCTGAACAAGACACTTAACCCCCTAGTTGCTCCAGAGGCGTGCGACCTCTGACATAGCAATTGTAAGTCGCTTTGGATAAAAGCGTCAGCTAAATGAATAAATGTAAATGTAAATGTAAAAATACGGGATATTTTACGGGAAAATACTAAAATGGGAAGACAGCGGGAAAAGAGCTAAAATACGTGAGAAACCCGGAAAAAACGGGAGGGTTGACAGCTATGAACCAGGCTGACAGAATTTTCATTTTTGGGTGAACTATCTAACCTTTTAAGTACTCCAAGATAAAACAACCTCCAAATGGAGGCAGGAACTAACAACTGAAATTTTCAATGATCAAGGCCTAGAGAGAGTTTACACCTTTTGGGGACAGATGGTAATTTGCATGAAAGACAATGGGAAAGGACAGACCCTCAATCACTTCACTTTTTATAAGAATGAGACCATTGGACCAGTTGCACTGAGACATTTCAAATGATACCAAACATGACTATGAATATCAAATGCATTCATGTATTGTAGAACATGATATCTTGCAATTGACCATTCTGAGTAAACTGGGTGAAGGGGATTATGGGTAAAGGGAAGTAAGTGGGACAAATGTGAAGGAAGCATAATTGAGAAAGAAGCATTCCCGCATATTCTTATAGTGAGATGTGGAAACAGATGTCTGAGTGTTAATACACTGTATTGTATTGTCCATATCTCAGGACATCAAAGTGTCAGAGGTTCTTCCAGCCTTACAGAAGACCTGATCCATCATATCCTGGCAAATAAAAATCAAACAACATGGGTAAGAAATGTAAACTATAATAGGATAACATCAATATACATGCTAGTGAGTATATTTTATTTGTTTATAATGTGGTGACATTTAATAGTAAAAATTCTTATTCTGTTTCAGCGGCAAAGAAAGCAGCAGCAGAAGAACCAAGGGCAACTCTACAGTCACCACTGACATTAACAATTATGATTGTAACAGTTGTAGTAGTAGTTTATGTATTTATGTCAGGAGTAGGTGAAGGAGTAGTAGGAGCAGCAGCTGGAGCAGCAGCTGCAGTAGGCGTTTTATATTCACAGTGGGAAGCAGAAGAAAGAACAGAACTAATAACAGTAGCAGTAACCGGAGTAACAGGAGGCATAGCAGGAATAGCAGCAGCAACGTTGCGATCAATGGTAGGACAACGTTCACTAACAGGAGCAGCAATAGTTGGAGCGATAGCAGGAGCTGCAATAGTTGCAATAGCAAAACCACAATTACAATCGGTTGTAAAAGAAATAAAGCATTTCCTAGGTTCATTGAAACTGTTTGTAGGAGTAACTGTAGTAGTGATAGTAGGAACTCTATTAAAATCGGCAATAAATACAATAACATGGTTAAAAGATCAAATAAAGTGGGCAGTATCCCAAGTAAAAAAAGCAGCACAATGGATTATAGAAGCAGCAAAAAAAGCATTCAATGCATTAGCATCATTTGGAGCATCAGGATTAGCATCAACAGCAGCAGGAGTAATAGCATCAGGATTAGTAGCAGTAGCAGGATTAGCATCAACAACAGCAGGAGTAATAGCATCAGTAGCAGCAGGATTAGCAGCAGTATCAGGATTAGCAGCAGTAGCAGGACTAGTATCTGGATTATTTGGAGGAGTATTGGGACTTGGGTTAGTACTAGCGGCAGGAGCAGCAATTTTTGGATTAATCTGGAGAGGACAATCAAACCAGCCGCAGACACAAGGTGGAGATGTGATGTTACCAGTAGCTGCTCTTTTGCTTTTTCTTTTATTTTGTTTTCTTGTTGCCTCTGTAGGTGTGTTTCGATGTTGCTGTTTATTGTTGTTTCTCTTCCTGTTTCTTCTGTGCTACCGCTCTGAAAGGCACTAATCCTGTTTGTTAACGAGGAGAAGGTGCCCAGAATAAAAGCCTTATTTCTTTTATCCATCTATAATTGTACTCCTTGTAAAGTCATTGTTCTGCAACTAATGTCAGTTCTGTGTAAGTGTTTGAGGAAACCAGAGGTGCATCCCATTTTGTTTGGGTTTGTTTATATAATTGCAAAATATGAACTGTGTTATTGCTCAGCTCTCTCTATAAAGTTGTATATACATTATATCCAACTTTATTCACATACACACTGACATAAAAAGGTATTTAAAAAGAAACGCCCTCTCAATTTCAACTGCTTTTATCTCCAGCAAATTTCTTAACGTGTAACTATATGTTTTAACATAGAAAGTTAAATAACTGAGACAAACTGCAGTATTTAGTAACCACTATGCAAGAGAAGACATGGATGGATACTGTTACTTGCTTGCCTATACTTTGGATTTTGTCAAATTTGGTTTTGCTTCCAATTAGCACCGACACAAAACACAAGTGTGGGTATTGGGCTTGTGTTTTGTAGGGAAGTTAAAGGTCTAAAGGTTTCAGCAACAAATTCTAAAACAATTGAATTTCTGATGAAAACTTTAAAATTAAGAGATTAATAAATCAAATGCAACCAGATAGAAAAGGCAGATACTTAACCAAGCATAAAAAAGTTCTGTCTGCCATATTTTTATTATGTGGATTTTAACTCCAAGTCTTAACATGATAAAACGGGAGATTTGACCTCCATTTCCATTATGTACGCAGTCACTGAAATCTTTCTTCTCAGATTTACTTTATAAACCCATGTTCATGATGTAAGATAATCTATGCATTACCACCAGTGTATTCAAGGCATCCTGGGATATGTCTATTTGGTTGATGGTTTTATAGATTTACATGTAGCCTACACTTGTGGGGACATTCCATATAGACATAATGGTTTTTCTACAAACTGTATTTTCTATTCCCTTTACACCTAAACCTACCCCTCACACAAAACTTTCTGCTATTTTGTGTAAGTAGTCAAAAACAGAGCACAAATATATGCATGTTTAAAGGTAATTTTATAGATATAATATATAATTCTTTTAAGATCTGAATTTGAAAGACAAAAATACATGGTATGATTGAAACATATCTTGCACTACATCATAATGTTTTGCACAACAGGCATCGCATGTGCAGTAAATGAAAGTTCAATTTAAATATTAAATAACTGATGACAAAAAAGTAAATATGTAAACACTAAGCTAGTAAGATATTTGTTTTTCTATTGCAACACTTCCGATTAAAGTGGTTTGGTAACAGTACAAAGAAAAAAAGTCATTGAACAAAACTCATTTTCTTCCAGTTGTGGTGGAAAAACACAGTGCTCTTCAAACATCCTTGCAGTTATTCAGTTACTTGACTTTTGTTTTTAAGAAATGGTCCGTTGATTTTGTTTTTCCTGCATCATATCTGCTCACACCATGCCGGACGTCTAGAAATAAGCCTAAATGAAAACTCCCAACCATCTGTTGTTTTAAACCTAACAATGTTGAAGCACTGAAGAATCATTTGTGTGTATTTTAGGAAAGGGGACATTAATGTGAACAGTCCTTCTGTGCATGTGTATGTGCGCTTTAGTGGGCTTCTCTATTTCTAATTCCCATACAAGCAGATGACAGATTTTGATTTAGTAAGGCCCCTATGCTGGATTAAAATCACAACAGACTTGACTAGACTAGATTAAATTAGCATCTGGGAGAGAAAGGGGGGTCGGCAGGTGACTCTGTGAATGATTTGAGCTCATAGGCAGCACCACTGTCCACTTCCATGGATTTACGAGAGAAAAGGAGCCGGATGTCCCGATGGAGGTAGATCTTTCCAGATTTGGAGCTCTGGAACCTGAGAGACAGATGGAAGAGAGAGACAAAAGGCAAAAAGTTATTAAGGTTCACTAATGCATACAAAACAACTCAGACATATTTTGCTAACACAGATCGCTAATGACAGTTTCCTGGTCTTCCTCAAGGGGGCGTTGGATATTTCATAGGGCATAGGATAGTATTGTGCATGTGCATTGTTGGTGGTTTTTTTTTTTTTGTCTTGTGGGACAGATTATACTATAATGTACATTATACTATATAGTATGATAACATTTGAATGTGTTTATTAAAATAGTGGGTGCCTGGCATTCAATTGGAACTCTTAAAATTCTTATCTAGTAATCACAAAGGATTGTCCATCTTGATCAGAAAGTATTTTATGCTATTTATGCAGCAGTGGTCTAAATAATTATTTAATTCATATTCATTATAAATATTTTTAATTATAATAAAAAATTGAAGACAACATCCAGGCTGCCCTTTCCAGGGACCTTTTCCACACTAATCAAGGAACTTTGCTGCCGTACCATGGGTGCAGCAGGTGCAAATGATATTACGCAGCGCCTGAAAGTAGTTCCCAGCTATATCATAACTAGTTACGTAGCTGGGGACTATTTTCAGGCGCTGCTGCACCCATAGTACGGCAGCAAAGTTCCTTGATTATTAGGCCGGAATGAGAGTATAGTTCCTAGCCATATCGGCCTAGAAAAAATTTTCAGCAACTTTTCATTTTCCGTCAGTCTTAGTACACGATGTAACTACAGAAGAGACAAGTTTTAAATAGGAAAAATATCGAAACTCTCTGGTCATTTTTGAGCGAGATGCTAATGGTCTAAACAGATTCCATGATCTATGCTAAGCTACGCTAACAGTGCAATCGCCAGACCCGGAGATCGGCTGAATGGATTCGAAAACGGTAAAACTCTTGGGGAGTTAGAAAATGAGCCTATTTTCAAAAATACTCAAGTGAGGATTCAGCTTCACGTCATGGTACCGACCTCAGATGGACGAGGTAGCGGAGGGTTCGTCTTTGACTCAGTGGGGACGGCTTTTTGTTGTTCTGTCCGTTGAACTCGCGTTTGACTGGGACTGAGAAGGTTCTCTGCCGCAGGAATGTCTGATGGCTGGCAGGCATTTCTCTCAGATCATACATCACCACAAACATCTTCACCACTGTCTTATTGGGGTTAAATAAGGTCTGACAGACAGAGACAGAAGACAAAACATCCGCTGAGTGTCCAAGCAGAAAACGGAAAACACAAGCACAAATCCAAATTCAGTTAATGTTACAGTCAGTGGGCATTTAATCAGAAACAGATGTTAATTATCTGAGTGGGTGGAACACCATTAAAACAGTTTTATTTTAATATCATCCAAAATCATTCATTAAAAACACTGCATCAGAGTGATTTGTTCATGACTAATGCAAATTGAAGACTTTAAAGGAAGCACAGGTACTGACAACATTTATAACGTCAATTACCATGAAAAAGTCTCTTTTTTTAAGATTTACACAGGCTATGAAAAGCCTACACTCGAAAGGTTAGTAAGTGATTCATTTTTCTTTCTAATCTTGTTTATATGTATAATGTAATTCCTACACATTCACCAGTAGAGGACACATCTGTAAACAATTTTAATGGTTGACATTTTCCTTTGCTCTTGCCATGCAGTCTTGGTTATTACACATACTTGAGAGTAGTTAGTATTCATTTGAAAAAGTGTGTCATGACTATGACACACAATTTGTAAGCAGATGGTTGTGTGCGTTTTTAAAATAATTTGATGCTTACCACTTGAATGGTTCCTGAAGGAGGTACTCGATATCCCCTCTTACCGAGAGACTCCAAGTTTATGACACCCTAAAGAGGAGAATTCAATCAAGATAAAGTATGAGCCTTTTAAATAACATAAAAATTGCTAATAACATTATTGACTCCTTCACAGGTGTTACGTTTCTTTATTTACACAATTGTACTAACCAATGAAAAATGATAGAAACTTCATGAATGTAACATACCCACGACAAGTACACAAAATATCTAACTCAGCTTGGGTCATTACCATGTAGGGGGAAGGTGCGTTATCATCAGAGACGCTGTAGAATGACACGTCAACAGGTAAGGTCATGTGACTGGGGCAGAAAGTTCCGCTGGCGCCAACCTCTGCTGTGAAACCCTCGACTGTGCCCAATGGCTCCAAACGATAATTCAGAACACACTCCTACACACATAACCACAAAAAACATCTATCTATCCATCTATTAATCCTACCAGATTGAAATTATGACTGTCTATGAACAAGTCTAGTTTTAACATTCATTACTGACATGGAAATTTTATAAATTTTTGAGGCATATGTAAATGTATGAGCAGGGTTAAAAAACAACCATTAGACCAATTAAAGAAAGAGGGTGTTGGCTAATTGTTGGCAAAGGATTGTTCACTAATTGTGTGTGCGTGAGTGAAATTATTTGTTCATCTACCTCAAAGTTTCCCAAAAGGCTGAGGCTGGCGGGTGGAGCGCTGGCACTGAGGATCTGATGCTGAGACTCATCACAGTCGTGTGATCTTTTCAAAACCCTGCACACACACACACAAAATTTAGTCAGCCATTTTAGGTAGTCTGAGCTTTAGGGATACCTCTAGTTTATGTGTGCACACAGCAGATGGCAGTGTATGTAGGAAAGCCTCAGTAAAAGAAATGGCACAGTGAAATATGGAACAATGGGACTACAGCAGGTCAGAGGAAATACTAAAGTGAGGAAAGAAAGCCATACCTCTTATTGGCAGCCCATGGCACACCTCTGCAATGAATCAGAGACGTGTCTAAATCAAAATATCCTGTCTGGCTTTTTCTTTGAGGAACCTGAGGGGAAAAAGGAGGAAGCAGATGAACACATTTACATCTTTGTTTTGCAAGCTTGTGACCAAATGCACAATTGCACGTTTTATAAATATCTGTTTATACTGACACAACATACTGTACCCAATTTGCAATTGCATTTAAGTTTCTTTCAATCATTATTTACACTTAATTTACTCTACCTTATCTCTACCTTATTTAACCTCTTTATTTTTTAAATGTATATGCAAGTACTTAAAGCTCCTGTAATCAAGAAAATACTGTGTGTGTGTGTGCGCGCGCAATAATATGGTATCAGATGGTAACACTGTGGCTACTATAAAACAAACAAACAAACAGACCAAGGATCTATTTGTTCTCATATCTATCAAAGACAGATTTAAAAGCCACAAATATTCTCAAATATTTTATGTCAGCTTGGAAATAATCGATATGCTTTAATTTTTACCTATCCTTATCTCTAACCCTAATCATTAACTGCCCGTAAACTCCGTGGGAAATGATTAAAAAAAAGTCGATAAAGTTTTTAATTTCTTTAACCGAAAAAAACTAACCTAATCTGGCTGGATACAGGAATTTTGTACATAAAAAAGCAGTACATAGTACCTTTTTTTTTTTAGACTGGTCATGTCTTGCAGAAAATGCTGATCAAAACAGTTTAGTTGTTTGTAACATTTAATGAAAACCAATAGAAATAGTGAGAATTACATTCGAGTGGATCTCTAGAGAACAAGAGCACCACTCATCTGGAGTAACAGCGCCAAACTCCCACACAGGAGAAGTGCCTGAGTCATACGGTACAAATCAGAATCTTCTGCCATTGGTATGATTTGAAAACACTCATTACTTACTAAGCGCATTACTAAGAGTATTAATGGAAAGTATTAATAAAGAGTTAGAAGAAGTTATTATTGTAAGTCTATGGCCCATAAGACTTCTTTAGCATGTCATTTAGGAGGCATAGAAATTCTGTGGACAGCATTTGAGACAAACACAAAGTGATTCAGATGTGAGGGTAGATGAGTCACAGACACAAAAACTCTGGGGCCCTTTCAGTAAGATGCTGTGCTATAATCTCTGTGTTGGAGAGTGACAGAGAGATCTATAGTCTTACCGGGCTGGAGAGGAGAGGTAGGCCTGTGCAGGGGTGGAAGGCTTTTGTTGCAGTTCCATCTATGGAGTGGCGATTATGTCGCTTTTTCCAGTTACTACATGACTTCAATGGGGAGGGTCTCTGTTAATACAAAGACAGAGAGGAGAAATTCAGCAGTGGGTTTCAAATAAAGGTTTTAAAACACAACAGAAAACAAATGTATTTGTATAAACCCACTTGACCTTACTGCATTTACACATAAAAAACGCATAAGAGAGAGACATATCAACTCACAGTATGATTGCTCTGGGCAGGGGCAGGACTGGAGGTGTTGCAAGTAAGGTTGGCTGGTGTGCTAGAGGGAGAAGCCCAGGACTCCTGGTTCTCATCCTTCGTAGGACAAGTGGACCCATTCCAGACATCCTTTTCTGCTCCTTTCTCATGGTTTGCCTCTTGGGTCTTGAAGGGCTGGAGGTATCCAGTCCGGGTCAGGCCATTCTCCTGAGGAGAGCTTGCATGGCTAGAGTTGCTTTTCAAGGAGGTCCAGGACTCTTTACTGGCATAATGTTGCTTATTAGTTGCCATTAAAGGCTGTGATTTTGTGACGCTGTGGTCTTCAAGTTTTAAACCGGCCACATTTTGTGGTCTAGGGGAACAGTCCCGCTTACTGTGACGAGAGTCAGGAGATCTGCAACATTTTGTTGCTTGAGAAATACGAGGATCTGTGCTTGCCTCACCATTGGGTGCGCTTGAAGGCTTCTCATTGCTTGATGATACAAAGCCATTTGTCTGCGCTCCGTGATTTGTCTCAACCTGTTCAGTTTGAGAGGTCTTCAATTTATAGGTGCCATTCAGGAGACTGTAGGAATGTTGCAGTCGCTCCTGAATCAACCTCGAGATGTCCTGAACTGCATCTGCAATCAGAGAACCCTCAGAAGACTGGTCACTGAGTACCAGGCGCCTACAAGTCGAGAGTTTTGGGGAAGTTTTTGATTCGCGGTCGACTCTGTCCGGCCGTGTTCTGCTTCTAGGGCTCAAGGGGGTGTCAAAGAGAGAAGACCGGCTCCTCTCAGGGATTTCTGGACTGGTTCCATTGTGGTTTTGAGGCTGGGGGACTGGGAAGAGGGGCTCTTTGGATTTCTTCAAGCGCTCCTTATCCTGCGATGAGTTCCAGGTTGTTTTGTGTCCTGGCGGTTCTTGAGAAGTGAAGAGAGCATCAGGGAGATGGGGAGCTGTAGGGTCACATAAATTCAGTCGCTGAGCAATGCGAGCAATGACTTCCTGTCTCTCCTGAAGCAGGGAGCCAATGAGGGGGTTGGTTTCACCTGAGATGGAGCTGGGACTTGGGCTGGGGGTAACTAAAGGGTCGGTAATGGAGAGTGATTTAAAACCACGAATTGGCGACTCCACACTTGAGGTCTTTGGGCTCTCCGCCCCATCAGTACACGAGTTATACACCTCTGTAGGGGGGGTGTCCACACCGCCGTTCAGCCGAGAGTACAGCCACTTGACGGCTTTGCCTGGTGGGAGAGGGGACTCAGGGCGAGGGTGGCATTTATGGGTGTTAAGAGGGCTGTGGGGAGGTGGAGAAGGGCGTAGAGGCCTGGAGAAGAGTGGAGATCCTGGCAGACGGAGGGAACTGCGATTCTCTCCAGGATGGTTCCTACCCTCTCCACGCTCCAGGTTTCTCTTGCCCAAAAAAGCTATACCTGAGTGGATGCTACATTTGAGTACGGGGTATTTGGGCTGGCGAGGCAAAGACTGAACCCGCACTTTAAGAGCGACACTATGGGACACGTTCGGGATAGGGAAAGCATGTTCAGAGGGTGTTTGTGAGAAGTTCCATATCAGTTCTTCATCAGCTGCACTTATTCTGCAAAATACAGCAAAAGGCGTTGTTAAAAAAATCCATTCTTGTGTAAACTGTTGCATTGAATCGAATGGTACAATGTATGTAAGGTATGACTTTCTGTCTTTCTTCCTTTCTCTCTTGACTCCCCTGACTTCCTGTCTCTTCTGAAACATTCCTACAGTCTCCTGAAAGGCACATATAAAATCTTCTGGAAGGTTTTTACAAACTATTTACATGCATTATTGTTCTGTTTACGTTTCGTTAACAAATCTCATGGAATCCCCAACATACAAATTGCTGTGTTCTAAAACACACCTAGTGAGAATCCTACCAAAATGTAATGTAGCTTCACCTTCATAAATGTCATAATTTCTTCCTACCCTTGAAAGTGTTTGTGTCTAGAGTATGTTACCTGTATAGGATGTTTCTCGGTACAAGTCCGTGAGAGGCGCTGAGCCACGCGCTGAGCTGCGAGAAAAACACATAGGAACGCACAGCCAAAAGCAAGGTTTTCTCCTCAACAAATCGATCTCCACTCCTGCAACAAACACCAAGTTTGTTAAAACTCTCTAGACCTGTGTGAAAGAATGTGTATTGGAAGTACTGTGAAGAGCAAATCTTACTGTCTGGGCACTGGCTGTAAAGTCCATCTCTCTAGTAAAAGCGCATCTTGCTTTATTGCTGGATCATTTAGGTCTGTGCAGTCTGTGGTTGGGCCTTCATCGCTATAGCAACAGTCAGGAAGCAGCATCACCTCAATCATAATGGGGATGTGATTGCGCCATAGTAACATGACCTCTGACCTTGCTCTTCTTGCCTGATGACACTGCATTGGGGAAAAAGTTTTGTTGTTTACTACATTACAATGTCTGAACTGTAACTAGTTTTGACAGAGTGCTAGTGACTTTAAAATGCAAAATAGCATAAACAATGCACAAAAACCTGTAAGTCATTAACCTAAATGTGAAATGTACAATTTTTTTGTCATGAGCAAACATTCTGACTGTTTTCAAACAGGTTTCCCTGTCTGTCACTAATAATAAAGAACAGCAAGTTGAAAGGATAATGTTTTCTTAGAGGTATACAGCTGTTGATGACAACATAAGGACATATTTTACATCATTTAACTTACAAATTGTGAAATGTAATTACATTCCCCTCTTTGGGTTAATTAAAAAGGTGTAACCCACCTGTGGTATTTTGTCACTGCATTCATGTTTGGTAAGGACAGGCATAGCAGACTGGGCAGTTGGGCAGTGAACACCCTCTGTCCGCCCCTTTACGGAGCATTCTGGAGTCCGTCCTTCTGTGATCAGGAGTGTCAGGAACATCAGCAACTCCTCAGCATCATACTCAAAGAACTCCTCTGCTGCTTCTAGATAAAAACAGAGGTGAGACATTGATTAAGTTATTGACATGTTGCCATTTACTCATTCAAAAACCTCACAGCATATTACTCAGATAGCTGGTAGTATGAGTATGTCCTCTCAGAGTAACACACTCTCACATCGGGATTATTGGATTATGTTGAAAATCTTTTTTGGTTCTTATAATTTTTTTTTTTTCTTCCTTTCCTAGGGTTGGGACATACTGAGTGGTTTGTCTGTAGTTTACATCACAGTGTGGAAAAACTTGTACTACTTGATAATGCTAGTCAGTTAATGGAGAAACCAACCTATTCTAAAATTGGACAAAAATATGTATGTCCCTGTGAATAAAATGATACATCATCTATAAAGTTTAGCAATTTTTCTAGGTGCACTAGTGACCAGATATCCCTGCTGAAAAAACAAACAAACAATTGACACCTTCACAAAATGTGTAATGGTTTAATGGTTATAATAGCAATTGCATTGGTTTTAATGGAAACTGTAATGGAGTCTGTGGGTCTCTACTGGTAACTGGTCAACTTCTATTGGTGGCTTGTTAAAACCAATAAATCCTAATGGAATATTTCCCAAAACACACCACAAAAAAATTTTTTTTAATGGTTTTAATGGTTAAAAGTTGATGGTTTGTAATGTTTGTAGTGGAAACCATTAGAATTCTTTTGTGATGCTTCTATTGTTTTTTTTCAGCAGGGGTGCCACTTCCTGGGGACATATTCTGCCCAGGATCTCGCGGTACTTTGATGTCATACAACGATCGATCAGCGCAGGACAAATGGCCAAAACCTGATTATTTTAGGCAATTTAGAAATCCTGGGCAGAACGTGTCCTCGGGAAGTGGCACATCTGGTGTATAGATCCTAAATGCTATTGATTAGCCTCAAAACTAATGAACATGGACTAGAAACCCACAAAACTTTAGTTTTGATTTAATGTGGTGTATTTCCAATGGTTACTGAAACATTAGAAGCAGATTTAACTTCTGTTTTCATACAACCAGAATCACATAGCCAGTTTCACAGTTCCAGAGAAGATAACACTGTTTATGCATAGCAAACAATCTTTGCTCTGTTTACCAGCTGTGAAAACTGGGCTAAGCAAACACGCATTCACCAGCATATTCTCCGGGAACAAAACATACCTGATCAACAGCTTAATAAGAAACCAGCTGTCTGGATTTAAATGGAATGTAGAAACGCGTGTTAAATGTGACACACCAGATTCCAAAACACAGCTGGATTTGACACCCACAACCTGTTTGAATACCAACACTATTGTGCATGCACGTGAAAAAATGAAGCTGACAATTCAAATTAAGACTAGTAATAACATTTGCTGTCATAATCATCCCAATGAAAACTTGAGGTGCAGGTGAGTCATGTTTGCTGAGAACCAGATAGAATTGAGATTCATGAGAGTAAGTTTGCGCACAGCTTTGAGCTGCAAACAAAAGCGTCCACATGGCAGTTGATGGGCCTATTGTTCTCATAGCATCAGACACCCAGGACAACAGGGCCAACAGAGAGTATCCTATCCCCCCTGACTGCACAGCTTTCTCTCTCCTTCTCTCTATTATCATCTAAAAGTGTGTTTTTTCATAGTTTGTGAACCAAAACAGTATTCCACAGAAATTACATGAAATCATATCACAGCATTCCACACAAAAAGTGTGTTTTGCCAAGGAAAAGTGATGTGTGTGAAACATTTGCGTGTCTGAGAGAAATAAGAGTGTTACATATCAGTAATGTAAGTACTAATAAAATATGTTTCTGAAATTAATAAAAAAAAAAAAAAAAACATTGGAGATCCGTTGGTTGTTGTGCCACATATGAATATAATTTCTCAAACTAGCAGTTGAAATCCAGTTGTTAAATATCATTCTCATGATGCAGCGTTAAAAGTTCTGATCCAAACTTTTTTTTTCTTTCAACATGAGGCTGAAAAGGCAAAGCATACAGAATGATCCATGGGGTGGGATACACTCAATATAGCTCTGCAAAGAGAAAGAGTGTATTGATGCTCTTAGTTTTTGGTAGGGTTGTGTCAAAACAATACTGATACATTCAAGTCTATTTCTGGAATATTTTCGTTACTCCAATCTGTCAGTGGATTGGAAGCCACATTTTACAACAGGGCTCTTATGGTGACTGGCTTAGCAGTTCCATACTGGTGATACTTTTAGCCAGAACATGTCAGCTGGTGCTCACAAATTGAATACACACTGTGGTTTCTTTGTTGCAAAAATAATACTATGCAAACCAATTACGGCCCAGAAAAACCAACGGGTGGCGACACAGAATAGCTATTGGACTATTAGACCAGGAAAACAACAACATACTGCGAAGATCTGTTCTATGACCCACTTTTGTGGAACTAATATACTCCCTTTCCTACTTTCACAAAAATAAATATAAACAGTTTCTTCTATTTATTTACTGGCATTCATTTATGAAATTAAAAGCACAGTTTACCAAAAGCTACACAAAAAGCCAATAGGACTTTTGCTAAAGGTACCTAAATGGGGAGTTGCTAGACTGAGATAAAGTCTTCTAAAGTCACGTCAGAATGATTTTATTAGGAGATGAGTGCATGAACATCACTACAATGTCATATTGATTACAAATTCCGATTTCTTTAACCCAAAAGTCCAAGTTAGAGGCATGCCATTTCATGAATAATGGTATTTTATTCAGTAATGATGATAAATAGTTGGTGTCAGAGACATTGCATTGTGAACAGTGCTAAAACCTTAAAATCACAGTAGGATTAGAAGTAGGAACTTTAAATTAGCAATTAAAAATCAACTCACATCTGAAATGCTAAATTAAATGTGTATTAAACATAAAAAATAAACAAAAACAACACAAGGTTTTAAGACCTAGCAAAGGAAGGGACATTAAGTTTGCCTTCATTAAGTACCCTTATGGCATCCTCCTCCTCTTGGTTGTCCACATTTCCAGCACAAACACAGCTCTTTCAGTCAATAGGAGGGGCCAGAAAACTTCTGCCCAATCAGCACTTTCCAAGCTCCTGCCAATCACGAAAGCAGCACAGAAGGCGGAGAAAAGCCACGTGCAGTGCTAGCGTCACCCCCAGCGAACAGCTGATAGTTAATCTCGCGTGACTTTGTGAAACAAAGAGCCAGATCTCTGCACAGAGTCGGTGTTGGCAATACCATGACAGCAGATAATGATGTTTGTTCCTGTTTATTCCTGCCATGTTTACATATAAGCTCGTCAGCATTGCATAAACACAATTTTATAAGAGCCTGAAGAATCTCAGCTTTTTAAGTTGTGTAGTGGGATGTGTATTTGTCAGGCCTGTTTTTTACCACACTGGCTAGCTGTTGCAGCATGCATTTCCATATGCATTCTTACCACACATTCTTACAGGGAACTCCTCCCACGTGCTAACTGCAAGAGGAGAAACCACAGACAACAGAGCGAGAAAGAAGGGGGTTGAAACTGCCAGCTGAACGGGAGGAGTAAAAAAGGGGAGAGAAAGACAGAGCCAGAGTATTTCCCTCATGTAGGTTAAAGGTAAAGTTTCAGCAGGGGAGGAAAGACAGAACACTGGGTTCAGACAGGGAGGAGGAACAAATGAGAGGCAGAAAAATACAACACAAAAGAAGAATAAATTACCAGCACCCCACAGATTTCTTTTTAGTTATGAACTGCCTGTACTTATTCTCTCTCATGCAATAAAAAAAGAAGTCTAAAATCAGTCAGATTAATGAGGCTGGAAAACAAAACAAAACTAAAAAAAACAGAAAATAAAACAAAAATAAATTATGACATGAAACCACAGAACAGAACAAAACGGTCTAAAATCAGTCAGATTCATGAGACTGGAAAACAAACAAACAAACAACAAAAAAGAGAAAATAAAACAACAAAACAAAAACCCCACAACATAAAACAACAAAAAAAATATTACAACTTGAAAAGCAAAACAAAACAAAATAATTACAAAAATAATAAAAAAAATATTATAAAACAAAAAGCAAACAAAAAACACAAAAAAATTGCTTGATTACACAAGTAGCTGTTTTCCAAAATAACAACTCGTCTCGTACACATTTGGTGTTATGACATGACACGATTTTTACTCATATCATATACGTGCATGACTATTATTAGAATTGCAACATTCCATCTTTCATTCAACTTGTCAAAATAGAATTCATACAAACCTTTTCCACTGTACACCTCTTGCATTAAGGCTGCAAGTGGAGCATGTACCTCTACATAGTGCCATAAATTGTTGTCTGACACTTTCTGTAACGTAACGTTACATATGAAATAGAAGCATTTGAGTTCAAGTATTTGCGAAAAGCATGTTTCAGACCTTATTCCCAACTGTTGTAATTAACCTAATACCTTTTCTCTGTCTCAGAGAGTATAGGTCACTCCTGAGTAATTCAATGATCCAGACAGTTTTAGACCTGTCCTACCATACACAAACACACATGTTCGTGACCTGGAGGTGTTTTCATGTGTGCTTGCTGCATTTAAGAATTTGCATATTTTTTCCCCTCACATGCCACAGTGTTTGAGTGAGCAGCAGCATGTGTACCAGATTGTTGGGTCTAGGACAGGCCAGGCCAGTGTTCCTTATATAATACAGGGCTATTTCAGGCGCTTGTGCACTAGCATTATTAGAGTATGTATACGTGTGCAAATATGAGAGAATGCAACTGGACACTCACTCACATATGCGTACACACACACACATCACATGAGCACGAGACAACATGTTCCATCTATATATTCAAACAGAAACATAGTATTCTTGTCTATATTTGACATCAACACAGGAATGCCGCATCAAGTTATTTTTGCTGTAAACAAAGCCATCATTTAGTTTTGACCATTTTCCACCCTCACACTGAGAACTGAATTACTGCTTTTACTATACCTTTAAAATACCTATAAATAAATGTCCTCGGTTATCACTGGCTAACTTCTTCATATGTTAAAAAGCTGAACACTAGCGGTAGTAATGCAGCTCTGTCTTTCATTTCAACCAGATGATCCAACAGCAGCTCCACGGATCTCAGGCTGCTTGGTAGACATCTCGGCATGGATGAAAGAACATCACCTGCAGCTCAACCTGGCAAAGACTGAGTTTCTCATCTTCCCTGCCACTCTGAATCTACAGCATTATTTCACCATCCAGCTAGGTTCACCAAAAATGACCCCATCAGAAATCTTGGTGTAATCTTTGATGACCAGCTGACCTTCAAAGACCACATTACAAAAACCGCTTGATCGTACATTGCATAACATTGGAAATATCAGGCCCTTTCTAACGGAGCATGCTGCGCAACTTCTTATCCAGGCCCTTGTCATTTCTAGGCTGCAATGCTCTTTTGGCTGGACTTCGATTATGTGCAATCAAACCTCTACAAATGATGCAGAATGCAGCAGCATGACTGGCCTTCAATGAGCCCAAAAGAGCCCAAACCACACTTCTCTTTTTCTCTTTCGCCAACATTTGACTGCATCCTTAAATAATTATAAAAAACACCAACTTTGCACTCTCTTTACTTAATCCCTCCCTGTCTAGCTTGTACTAATCTGAACAATGTCTGAAACTTCATATTACGAGCACTTCCTGTGTTTATTTACCTTTTTATTATGAATCACTTGTTATATTCCTCAATTTTAAGTCGCTTTGGATAAAGCTGTCTGCTAAATGAATAAATGTAAATGCAAATATACACGTAAAACACCAACTTTTATTCCTTATCACACAAATTTGGACTACTTTTGATACATAACCCACTCCATATGTATGATTTTACTGATTTAGTAAACTTACACGACAGCTCACCTGGTATAGAATTGTACTTGTGCTGAGTGCATGTCCTGTGAAAAATGAGTCACAAACAATAAAAAAAAGACTTGCAGACGCAAGCTAAAATAGCATGTGTGTTTTAGCAAGTGAGCTTTTATCTAATGTTTGCTTTTGTTAACACTATCGGTTATGTTTAGATTTTAGTGTAGGTGGTACGTTACTTTCAAAAGCAACAGAGCATTAACTTTTTAGCACCACTCACTGAATATTTCATTTTCATTTCCATACTAACAAAACATTGCCAGATTCACATTCAACTATTTTGGATAAAACTGAAAGAACCTTTAGTATAACTCACTGGACATTTCACTTTGAAAGTGTCGTGAAATGTGCAAGAAGAAACATGAGATGATTTTGCAGATGTGCCACCATGGGCACGTTTTTCCAATGAGCCAAGGTTGCACTAGAACGCTATAAAAAGTGCAAAATCCATTTTAAATGGATGCCACATTATTGGGAAAATAAAGACCTCCCTACACCTACCCGAGAAACACTTTGTTATTAAATACCCGTGAGGCACTTTATTTCCACTTTTTAAACATTTCCTTAATTTTTACTGAAAATTAACACCTTTCCAATGTCATTTGTGATGGGAAAAGGGAGAAGAACAAGTGGATTCGAACTCGTTTCAATCGGATCATAAGTTACCGCCAAGCACCTTACGCCCTACTCTATTAATTGCCATCTTTTGTCATCTATCCCAACCATCGGTGGGGGGAGGTAATCTAAATAGCCTCTGCTAACAAGGTGGGCTACTTGCACTGTGTAAATAGACACTCCGAATGTAAATATGGGTGGTTATATGTTAATGAATTCATGGTGATGTCAAAATGTTGACCGTTTCTTTAGTTTCAATAAATGGTGTGGCTGGACAGGGGACGAATTTTTGAGTTATGAATGCCACATTTCCACATACACTGTAAAAAAAAAAAAAAAAATGTTCCAAAAAGTTGTTTCAACTTAAAATAATTTGTTACCCCCCGCTGACTTAAAATTTTTAGTCAACTTGAAATTTTATGTTACTCAATGTTAATTTAAGGGACAGCTGGAGTATTTTAGTTGAATAAACTAAAAATTTTAAGTCAGCGGGGGTAACAAATTATTTTAAGTTGAAAGAAATGTTTTTTGTTTTTTTTTTACACTGTAGTACAACAAAGCTTTTTTATTCCAACAGGGCCAAGAGCAATCCTGTTTTCTGTGATATGAGATGAAAGAGGCAAACCGACACAACTACAAACCTCTAATAAGTGAGATAGATTCAGCTCTTCATATCTTACAGAAACACCAGTCTTGACCCACATTTACGGTAAACTCTTCCCGCTTTCTGCATAATAAGATGGCATTGTGGGTGTCTGCCTGGTTTCTCCTGCTGTAGATTAACCCGGCACTGCAGGAGAGAGTTAAGCTGTACATTTATATAACCAGCGGCAGCAGAGGAGAAAAAAGATTTCTGGGAATTTTCTGCTGTACTGAAATTTCTCTTTAACGGCAGCTGGGATCAGAGTGATCGGTGTTCTGTAATTATGATGACGATTTCATGTCCCATCACCCCTTACTGCAATCCTGATGACTGACAAGAGAGCAAGAGGGAGAGAGAAAGAGGCTGTAATGAGATTACAATAAAGTTCTATCTTTATGTCATGAAGTAATAATTAGCTAATATGTGTAATTTGTCAATTACAGGAGACTAAAATCTTTTCCTTCACCTTTGAAGTTGTATTTGCTATACGCAGTCTATAAAGATAAGAAACAGCAGGGAGTGGAGCTCTTCTGTGTAAGTTCCCTCAACAATGCTAGGGTGTTGCTATGCGGTTGCTATAGAGTGTACTGGGGGGCTACAAGTCAAAAGATCTCAACCCCTGTGATTCTATTGTATTCTGGCTAATTACGACTTGGGGCTCTCTTCACCTTTAGCTGTTTAGTATGAAAGCTTGTTTCTTGCATGCGATAAATAAGTTAAAAAATAAAAAGGTAATTACGACTTTTTAGCTCACAATTCTGACGTGAATAAACTTGAGATATAAATTGAATTAGAAAAAAAAAAATTGAGAAGAAAAGCCAGAATTGTGTAAACAAAACGAAAAATTCTCAATTCATATGTAAATTCTGAGAAATGTTGTTAAATGGAGTTGAAATCTGTTAGTTAAACTGATTACACCTTTTCTAAGGTTTTTTGTCAAAAGTAAAAAATGCCAAGTTTGTACAATTGTCATGATATCGTTATTTTATGAAGGAAAGTTTGTTTTCATTCATCGTAGTCTGGCATGTAGGGCTCGTCTATTGGTCCAATGGAGGTTCTCAATAATACGAGGAAGGTTTCTCTGCGTATTGCTTGTCTTTCCTTTTTGCAACACAACAAGATTAAATGCAATATTGGCCTTTTCTGCATTAATAAATGCAGAAATGGAATTTCTTTCACATGTAATAACTCGTTGTTTCATCTGACTCCATAAATGAAAAGGTTTTAATGATATCTGTGCATCATTAAAGTGAACGAATATTTGATTATTCTGTTAAACTCTGATTATATTTTACCCGCTTAGATCAGGAAACTATATCGCTTCGAGTTCCTCACCAGGTCTCCGGCACAATTTCGTCAGTTCCAATGACCCAAAACAGAGGTATTTGGCTAAATATCTGAGATTTGCCGTATTCCCACGTGCACAATCAAAGATATGTAATACTTAGCCCCCTTGGATGCCCCTCAGGAACTTAATTCAATTGTTTACTTTAGTAGAGTCTTCCTTTGACCACCATTTAAAGACGTTAGTCGATCAACTTTACCTTCCTTCAAAATGGCTTTGTTTTGGCCAAGCTCGTGGCTTGTTCCACGTAAACTTATCTAAAGTAACATTAAATTAGAACAGAGGTCATCAACGCATTCAGATCTAGGCTGATCAAACAGCATCTGCTGATTCTAGACAGAAACTTACTCGTCTCCTCATCCAAGCACACTTGAATCAGATATCGGGTATTAGTCGTCACTAATCTCTGACGCAAACTTGTGGAAATATACGAATCCGATAATCTACTTGGGAAAACAAATCTCAGAGTCGGTCAGAATACAATCAAACGTTTACAATTTATTGACCAGGTAATGAAGCAATAATTCAAAATCCAATTCATAAGAATAAAATCATCAGTTGAACATGTCATAACAACAATTCAGAAATAGAGGAATTTGTAGAAATTATTACCTGTCAACAAAACTACACACAGCATTTGTGTGGGAAGTCAATTTACAGACTCCCCGAACTTTTCTGCACCTTTTCCTTATATACCCAGCTAATTCAATATTCTTACCAAATGGTGGCGTTTGTCATGATAATTACAATTTGGTTCCCTGTTGAGGGATTCACACTGTGAGATCAGAATTTGTACTTGAATGGGTTCTTGTTTTACATACAGGAGGTATAGTCTGAATGGGGGATCTGGGGGAGGGAAACACCTTTTTAAGAGACACATCACTTTTCTCATATTTTATAACTTCTTTTAGCTTTTCATTATGGTTGGGAGAATGAGACCATTTTACCAGGCGCACAGAGACACTTTAAATGATATCAAACATGTATAGTTACTTTTTGTGCATACATAACATTGCATAGGTTTTCAGTGTATTTTAGGTGAGGAGGAGGAGGGGGGTGAAGGGGAGATAGTGTGTGTGAAGTGTGAGCTGCACTGTGTGCTGCATCTTCGAAGTTCCTTTTACATATGCAGGAGATAGTTCAAGTGTTAATTTTCAGGAGGGCCTTTTGTTTCATCGAGGGGTTGATCAGACATATTGGCACCAGCCTTACAGGCATATTTTTTGTAACTACTTCTAAGAAATATCTCTTATAAATTACAATTCTATTATAATTCACAGAAATATGTCTTACATTAGAATTGTAAGAACTGAGCACATGCATTTTAAAATATATATATTTTTAAAGATGTTCCCCTTTATTTTACACGTGTTCTGAATGGACTGGAGGGGGGGAGGGGTCTTGAGTTGTGAATGTTACAGTACATCTACATAATACATCAAACTCTTCAAAAAAAGCAAGAAGAATCCTGTTTGCCATGATCTGAGAATATCACACGGTCAGTGCAGGGGAAATCATTTCTTCTACACAATTCTGATGGCGATTTTGTCAGTCAAAGATTTGATTGTAATGACTTGTACCTGCACAAGTATGTATGCAAAAGAGGTTTTATCCGACCACATGCAGTGCTGGTGCAATAGCAGATTACAGATGACTCCAGCATTGTAAATCTGCTTACAGCCTGCACCAGTTTAAACACTACAGTTCCAGGCCGTGTGCACTGATAAGGCTCTGTGGTCAAAGGTGAAGAGCTGAGAGAATAACTTTATATAAAAACTGACCTTGCTCTGCACAAGACCTGCATTGGAGATACACATGGAATACCATCAGGTGATGTATCGGATCTTTATGATATAATAATTATAATAAAGCGGTCAATGCAAAATTAACCAATGTGAGAATTGCAATGTGCTTTTAATTGTCCATTCAACTCCTGGTTTCCTAAAGACTCTGCCAGAAGACAATATAATGAAGTAATACAAAAATAAATAGCTTCATGAATATTACACCAGTTTCTCAGCCCGTGTTTGATGACACAAGGGTACTAAGACAGAAATGTTTGAAAGGTCACGTTAGCAAAATTTCAGCGAAAAAAATGTGGACTCTGCTTCACGTAGAGATCTAAAATGCAAAAATGAAAAAAGTCTCTAATGCTCACCCAAGGCTGCATTTATTCAATCAAATGTATTATTAATTACAGTAAAATGTCATTTATTCCTTTGATGGCAAAGCTGAATTTTCAGCAACCATTATGTCAGTCTTCAGTGTGACGTGATCCTTCATTCTAATATTCTGATTTGATGCTTAAGAAACATTTATTATTATTATCAATGTTGAAAAAAGGTTTTACTGTTTTAACATACAGTATTTCCTCTCATCTAACACCAACATGCCATTGAGACAGATATAAAAAACAAAAAACACGTGACTCTAGGAAACTAGGATCCACACACAGTTGACGCACATGTCCCAGTGACCTAAAAACACCACTCACGTCGCCTAATTAATATAATTGAACCATTTATTGGTTTTATCCAGTGCTGCCTACAGCAAATCTCATTTCTCTCAGCTGTGAGAGGTTTTGCTTTGGTGCTATAGCACTCATAAACACACAACAGAACAAGTACACCACACATTTTCTGCTGCCACACACAGATTCACATGGCAGCTGGTGTATGGCAAGCCGCTTGCCATAGCTGGTCTCTGTGACATCCACAGCCAAGGCCTTTCGTAATACAAGTAGGGCATTCTAAATTGGGGTGACTTATGACTTATCAAAGGGCTGACCCGTGGACACAGGGATCATGACCTTTGCTCTGTCCTGTGTGGGGAGATAGTGTGTCACAAGTAACATGCTTAGGTAATTACATTTAAAAAATGTAATGCATTTAATTATTTTTTATTTGGATACACTACTTGTCAAAAGTTTGGAATATTTGTTTTTTCTTATGCTTTTGAAAGAAGTGCTCCACCAAGGCAATAAAAACTGTATTATTGTGAAGTATTATTACAGTTTAAAATGACTATTTTCTATTGTAATATATTTTAAAAAGTAATTTATTCCTGTGATGCAAAGCTGAATTTTCAGTAGCCCTTACTCCAGTCTTCAGTGTCACATGATCCTTCAGCAATCATTTCGACTTAGTTCTTAATAAACATTATTATTGTTATTATTATTAACAAATAAAACACTGACAATATATTTTCAATATTAATAAACAATATGAATGATTATTAACTGAGCACCAAATCAGAGTGAAGACTGAACTAACGACTGCTGAAAATTAAATTTTGCCATTACAATAATAAATCACATTTTTAAATATATTAAAATCGAAAGCAGTTATTTTAAATTGTAATATTTCACAATAGTATATTTTTATAGTATTTTTAATCAAATAAATGCAGCTTTGGTGAGCATAAGTGACTTCTTTCAAAAAATCTTTATTCCAAATTTTAACCGGTAGTGTATATGAAGTTGCAATGTAACACTCTCCAATACTGGTCCAGTCTAACATTAAACATATACATACATAAATGCATAAAGACGGACAAATAAAAACAAAAACACACACGCACCCAAACATTGCCACATAAACACGCAGAGAGGTGAGAGAATGGTGTTGGCTGGTACAACTGGGTTTTTGGGGGGTTACGAGTCTAAATTTGTCTTGTCAGGACACATTGGTGGGGGTGAAGAGGAGTTCACTGCCTGATTTGGTAACACACACTCTAAAACCTAAAGCTCTATATGAAGAGTCAAGAGTCAAACCACTATACACACATGGCTGAAATGGATCTCAGGCTAGGTAGAGAAGGTACTGTGCTTTTCTTTGGACAGGCAGTACCTTTAAAAAACAAACAACATGAAATAGAATTTGCCATCTATTTTGCTTCCATAAAGTGAGGTAAATGCCTCATTTACATCCTGGGACATTTACATCCATTCGACTGGGAATTACAAAGCTTTAGTCTGGAACACAGTATCACATCAAAACTGTGAGAGTTGAGCATTTGGTCTTTGCTGCACATGGCATCTCCATTCTCTGAGGGATGTTGTCCTTAAAAAGCAGAACAGACCCTTCATAGAGATTTGTCTTTCTAAATGTCTCAGTGATGCAAGTGGTTTTAGTCAATACTGCATCTGTTGACCAGAACAGAGAGGAATCCATCATGTAGAAGGGGGAAAGGCAGGGAGGGGACAGAAGAAGAGGATGATGTCAGTTTAGTGTGAGTGGAGAACAGATGAGCAGTACTGCAGTGTGTGTCACCCATGGGAGACGTTAAAGGACGCTGACACTGATCTGACTGGCACAAAGTGGCATTGCTTTAGACTTCACTGACCTTTAGACATAAAAGAACATTTTAAATGAAGTAATTTGTCTGAAGTCCATTGCTAATAAATGCTCTAGATGTACTGTGACGGGCAGGCAGACGACGGGGGCCTGTTAAGGGTCTGGATGCCAGGGTCTGAAGGGCAATCAGGTTACACAAAAAAAAAAAATTCTCAAAACCCACAGCTATGATGAAACACTATTGCTGCACTTTTCAGCCTTATATAGACATTTTTACTGGAATAGTGAACAATGATGGTATCAGATATAAAATGGCATTAAATAATTATACATATTGATGTGGAATTTATATTGTTGGTACTGAATTGTCCACAGAAAGATTGTACAAAAACATACAAATGTGGGACATGTCCAAAAAAAGCATGGCAGCATCATGGTCCATTTTTGGCTGATCCAGTAGGCAAATCACCAGACAGAAATGGAAATAGAAAGAAAGACAAGATGGTAGACAAACAGGTCAACTTCACTTGCTGATCTAAATGCATCCCTATAATTACCTCCTATAACAGGCCATGAATAGAAGCCGACCACACCATGATGTACTTCACAGCAGTCTGAGAGACAGAGCAGCTTTTTTATAAACCCTATGAGCTGCCTTGCTGTCTACTGCCTACACACGCACCTACCTTCAAAGGACTCATGAACCTCATAAGTGACTGATTTGCAATGCTCTACATGGCCTGTAACTCTGTCACACAAATAGCACACCTCACTTGAAGCGCACAGAAAATGTGACTCCCTACCGATTCCAAAATAATTTTAGCATCTTGCTAAAGCTAACAGCATGATACACTTACCTTCAAATTACAACTCAGTCATCATTCACTCACCCTTACCACCATTTTCTTCTGCAGAAAACACAAATGAAGTTATTCCGAAGCATATTGGTAACCAAACTGTTTTGGTGACCATTGATCTCTATTTTATGGACAAAAACGCTCAAGACATTTCTCAAAATATCTTATGTTCCACCGAATAAAAAAGTCATACAGTTCTGAAACAACATGAGCGTGAATAAATGATAACTAAAATTCCATTTTTGAACTCTCTCTCTTTAATATGTGTGTGCTCAGCCCTTATGAAAATTAGCCATGGTTTTATTGTAGTAAAAGTGTAGTAGCCATGTTTTTTTGGTGTATTGATTACTATTTGTACTACAAATACCATGGTTAAACTATGGTTAGTGTAGCAAAACCATGGTTAATTTGTGGTTACCATGGCTCATAGTAACCATGGTTTTTTTGGTTAAATTTGTAGGAAAACCATGGTTAATTTTCACAAGAGAGTGTTTTTAAGAGAATCATGCTGTTAGCTTAGCAACATGCTAACATAAACCTTTAATCCCTTTAAGTTAAACAACATATCTTTACTTAGATTGAACTATTTTCCTGTCCACCATTTTGGATGCATTTTTCACTGCACTCTTGGGACTGCTGCTTTAGACAATAGGTATCTTAGAAGCTAAAATAAATATGCTCTATGAATTATCCTAAATTACTGCCCAGGCAGGCAGTTCAATAGGTTTTTGGACAGAGCTAGTGTGTGTGTAGCATGGATGTCAATGTGTTGTGATTGTCAGGGCAGTTTTTCCCATGGGCTGCCATCGTGTCTTTGTTCTCCGTTTTAAGTACAAAGAGACTTTATCCATTCAGCCTTCTGCACTCTCTCCACGCCTGCTTTTCACAAATTCACCCTGTACGTCAAATCCTACACAAATATCAGAAGCCTGGTGACTTGGCCTTATTTCTCATGGGAGGTGAAATTTTGTCTTTATTTCTATTTTCGTCTGTTGAACGGTTGCAGTCTGCCACAAAGTTCCTGCCTTGTCCCACTTTTCAGTTGAGAAATCTGTCTTGTTTTTCTGGCAAACACTAAAAAAAAATCACCTCAATATGTGCATAAGGAAGCTTTACCCCTCAGATTTACCTCACCAAACTTTCCTCTCAGAGTTCAGTGAGGGCAGACTACAAACTGACATAGCAACAAGCCTTGTGCTGTGATTGGACAGTGGCTTCCTGCCAAGCGGTGAATACAGTTTCCTGTCTGTGGGCCAGAGTGTCTGTGTGTGAGAAAGCAAACACACACTCTGTTTTGGGAAGATGCAGAGGCTTTGTGTAGATGATTGCAACCCAGCGGTTTCTCAATGTATACTTTGAGCACATGTTTTGGGTGTGGGCTAGACTGAACCGAAGAAAAAGCTCCATAAACTCCTACAAACACATCAAAACACTACGGAAAACACACTAAGATTTATTGTGTACTTATAGTGAGCTGAAATCAATTTGTTCTCTAGCATAGCTATTTAACCTGAGCTTTTAATCATGCTCGCAAACAGTCATCAGGGATATTATGTAATGGTTCTGAGGACCGCACAATTTCATTTACATAATTGAACAATTTTGTGGATCAGAGAACAGCCAGTAACTAACCCAAAGACTTCCACTCAGAGGTAATACAAAGGTAATCTTAAGAATATTACAGGAGTTCACCCAAAATACTAATTGTGTCACCATTTACTCACCCTCGGGCTATTCTATACCCATATGATTTTTGACCTTTCTTCTTTAGAATACAAAAGGAAGTCAATACAAAATGATTATGCTGCTCTGAATTTTCCCTCAGTAAATTTCACAAATAATTACAAAGAAATGGCAAGTAACACATTGAATTAAACATGAAAAAGTGAGGTAGGAAGAATACTATTTTCCTGTAAAACATACTTCAATAATCTTAGTTTTAAATGTGCAAAAATTACAATGTACCATCAAGTGCCAAAAGGACAAAAAAACACCAGAAAATTAGTCAAAGTTGGTCCTTGACAGTAAATTATATAAAGCAGTGTAAACATCACTCAAACCATTTCCTTTTGTGTTCCCCAGAAGAAAGAGATTTATGCCATGAAGGTAAACAAATGATGACAATTTCTTTTTTGGGTGAACTATCCTTTTAAGGGATAGAAAAATGTAAGCACACATAATGGCTTTTTGCCAGGGCTATAATGGTCTCCACAAAAGCAGGAATCTGAAAAACAATCCATGTGATGTGTAACACATGTAAAACACCATCTGACTACATTTGAACTCTATTATATATTACACTGCTTTTATCTGTTTTCAGACATTAACCTTGAGTCAGTGAGGCCAGCTGTGGTGTTCAAAGACGCTTTCGTGAGAACTTGTTCATTCATTCAGAGTTTGAGTGACCCTGTCATGTGAAAAAGAATGAGGGATAGAGCAAAAACGTGAGGTGAGAAAGAGACACGGGAGACAAGCGTCACAGTCTGAGGGCTTGTGTTGGATACCACAATGAATCACATCTTTCATGCGCTGGGTATGTAACAGGATCAATCTACAACACATTTACTGGCAACAACAAAACCCAGACAAAAGAAAAGACACAAAAGCTAGCTGTGGGTATGAGGCAAAGAGTGCCTGGGGAGAATGACACAGACATCATTGTGTGACTGAAAAGTGACTAAACTGTTGAATTCAGTCGAGTCGTTGGGCTTAAGTATCCTAAAGCCAAAAAAGACACTGAAATGCTGAAAGTTTCTAAACAGAATGTAAGTGGTGGTAGCCTGTGACAGCCATGATGATAATAAGCAGTTGCTAAGGTGCTCTAGGTGGTTGCTAGGTGGCTGCATATCCAAAAAACTCTAAAATCACATTCTGCTCCCTAAATATGGTTTAGATCTCAACTTCACAGTTAAAAGGATAGCTCACCAAAAATTTTAATTCCATTTAGTCACCCTCGTGTAATTCTAGAACACATGAATTCTGTTCATATTCAGAAAGCAAATGAAGATATTTTTAATGAAACCTCAGAGATTTCGGTCTCTCCACTGAACGTCCATTACATTCAAAAGTTTCATAAAACATTGTAAAAGTAATCTGTATGAATGTATTAAGTAATCTAAATAGTAATCTAAAACTCAATCCAAGTATTCTTAAGAGAAATTATCACTTCATATGATGAAATTTCATATTGGATTTAATTGACCCTTCACCTTCAGTTTGATTGACAGGTGATCTGACAAATCATAATGCCGAATCGGCCATTTTGTCCGGCAAACAAACCAGACAGGAGAGTAGATTAACAGTGGACTCAAACTTGAAATATGGTTTATATTGAAGTCTTTGAAACAAAATACCTTCTGATGTTTACTCTGATGTTTATTTTGTGCTATAACTAGTAAAGAGTAAGAGATAATTTGTTCACATGCCACTTGAACTGAGGTGCTAGCTACAGCGATCCATCACAACACATTAAAGAGCCACCAAATGGTATTTATTGTTTGAATTTATTAATTAAAAAAAATAGATTTGGAAGCTGAGACTGTTTCATATCAAAAGTCTTGTTTGTCAGCACATTATCAGTGTCCTCTTTGCTCCGCCATGTATTTTTCACTGTGTGAAAACATGATGTGTGGCGTCAGAGCTCCATGGATTGTAGGACATCGCAACAATAACTAAGGGGGGGCGGGTCTTTGCGAAGGGTCAGTTGTATTGGTTATATCATTGGCTATTACTATTACTTTCCCCACCCTATAGAGTGGTGGAACTACGAGTTAGCATTTTCGCACTTCCGGTTCCATCGCCCCAGAGTCGATGGGTTTTTTTGAATGGGATTTTGGTTAAATCCCTTAAATAAGGTCCGTGGTTCACACAAGCTCAAGATAGTTTCACGTTTTACTCTACGACATAAAACACACCAGTTAAACCACACTTGTGATTTTTTTTTAAGCTGTTACGTTTCTTAAAAAAGACAGTTGCTAAATGTGACTATAGGCGCTGTCTGAGACATTCAACGGCATCACGCCGGACAGTTTATCAATTTACAGTATTTTCCAGTTGTAGTATAATTTGTATTACAATTAATTTTAGAATAACCAATGAATAGTTTCCCGCATTTTATATTGTTGTTTGACAATGTTTTTTGTTTTTTTTGCTTTGCCCTGAAATGCGACATGTCTTTGGAGGGAAGATGCTCATTTTATCGCTTACTGATGCGGAGACTCTGGGTTCGTACCGTAAGCTAAACTCATATATAATTATTACATGTAAACACCACATTTGCCGGCTTTACGTGGTTGTGGTACTTTGTTCACTAAAATAAGATTAATCTTACCATATCCAAAAACTCGCTCACTTTGCTGTTATTTAAAAGATTAAATACGCGGCGATACGTTTTTAATTCATATTAATCAATAATGTATTGACTTTTAATGCAACTTTTTTCGAAATGTACAGAAATACGTGCTTTAAATGCTCTTTAGCTAAGATTATTTCATTTATCCAATATACTATTTATTACTAATGTCTCATTTCAGTTTTAGTTTGGCTCTAGTTTTGTATTTATTCCAGTTTATATGAAAAGGTTCATGTAGCGTGGATTAAAATTCATATACAGAGTAAATATGTTTCACTGAACGTTAAAAATAAGTTTGAAAAAGTTGTCGGGAGCGCGGTGGTGGTGATATTGAAGGCAAGCGACCGTGGTGCTGTAGTTCGTTTATAGCCTAAGTTTAGCTTTTCAGTTCTGGCGCTTTTATTTAGGCTTCAAAATTCGTCAAAGTTATACTATTTTGTGAAGATTATCTTGATGGACAAAACGTGTAAGTTTCATGAACTATGATTGAACACAGAGCTTATTTTTTTGCGATAATCCAAAAGCCTATGGAAAAATCCTATTGGCTTTTTGTCAAGGGAACCAGTTTCATGCTAACAGCCCATCTGCATACAAAGTGACGTCATAGTTCCCCCACTCTATAGGAACGCTTGACATGAAACCTCTTCAGAGGGCTTGGAGATCCTGTTTAATGACTAACAAATGCTGATCAGCAGCACCAGCATGAGAAAATCTGAACTGTACAGCAGGGACCCACACGTGAAACCTTGGGAGTTTTGCAGGTCACACATGCCCCAAATCAGAATGAGCTCAAAAAACACACCAAATTCCTGAACTCAACCCTTAAACAGCCTGCAGGACCCATCAGCCACCTGTCTGCTTACACCGAGCTTTACTGCAGATCACACACACCAGCTATGAAAAACAGAAGCCTGTTTCACCAACAGTGACAATGACTATGCCCCTCTAAAATCTGCCCTTAAATCAACATTAAAAAGGAAATCAAAACAAACAATGATCAGTTTTGAAACTTGGTCAAACTGGATTTTAAAAGGTCTTGGCTTTAAAGTCAACATGAAATGGAATTTGACCTATTTTACTTAGGCAACATGATAGAAACAGGATATTCTTTAAATGCAAAAAATTGCAGGGTGGGGGTTTGTTTTATCCACTGGGAACTGACTGGATCATGGAAAGTTTCTACTTTTGAGAACGCTTTTTGTTAAAGCATCTCAAAACATCCCAAATGGCAGTGATTTTTTAAATGTTGTGTTATTTGCTATTATAGCATTCATTAACATTAACTGCTATTAAATTAACGTATAAACTATTTGGCTATTGGTTAACATTAACCAATAGCTCGCTTGGTCTGGGTATTTTAGAGGCACACAACAAACAATATATTATTTTGAAATGCATAAATGAATCATTCACAATAACAGAAACATGTAAATAAGTAAATATGCTCAATTCTGATTTCATGTTGACTTAGAAAGCTGAGTAGTGAAGGACTTCAGGTTAACTAAACCAGTACATCAAATAATTAACAACCTATCTAATATTAAAGCCACAAAGCACTGGGTTAGATATCTAATATGTGCCAAAAACTGAAACTACAATCAAAGCTATTGGCTAAAACATGTCCACATTTATGCTTTGCGTTGAAACATCTTGCCATAACGTGGCATGTTTAAAGAGACCCGCCACGAGGGAGTGTGTGTATATTTTCCACAGCACTTGATCAGCTGATTGGAGTCAGTTTGTGTGTCACTGAGTATTTGAGATGCGGACAGACCAGGCCACCAGTGCAACTGATCCTTGTCGTCAATAGCAACAGAGGAAATGTAAACGCTGTGACTGTGAACAGATCTGCTTTTACGGTGTTTTGCAGCACTGACTATCAGAGGATGATAATTTGTTGGTAATTTGAGAAAGAAGGGACAGATATACCCTCAGGTCCACAGTATGAGAGAAAAACAGCCATAACAGTGAAGCAAAATGTGTGACAGGGATACAGCGGGATCCCAATCTGTGTTCAGTGACAGGACAGGTTTAGAGGTCTATATTTACCACAAAAACCTTATCATAAGCCTCCACTGAATCTCAGGTCAATCTCTGCTCTTTTGTAGCTTGTGTGGACAAAGTATATGGAAAGTAAGTGAGATATTTAGCTTGAGTCTGACATCATTATTTAAAGGGGTCTCATTTAAAACCTTAAAAAAACACTTGGTGTATAATTTTTACTCAACAATTAAACATAATTACACACATCAAACAAATTTTAAGTAGAAAAACTGAAATATTTTCTTGTAAAATGAGCTATTTTTTAAGGTTCATCATAATATGAAAACATACTGTAACTTTAACACCTCAAAACGTCTTTCCAGTCCTAGAAAAATATGAAACACTGTTCATTTTAGCTTTTGATGACTGGCCCATTTACATAAGATGCAGGTTATTGCTGTCTATAAAAAGATATTAGATAATTAGCTAATATCATGATACTGTGTCCATGGTACTTTATTCTTTTCTGAAGAGAACTGAGATTTCTGCTGTAAACATTTCTGCTGGAATTCAGATATGAAATGCTCAGCCACAAGATTCTTTGTCTGAGATTAAAGCTTAATTGATTGATGAAATCATACATTAATGTTACCACAATGAAATAGAATGCTGCTGTAGAGTAAGAGCAAATTAATTGTAACAGCACTTATGTAATGTATTTCAATATGGGTCACCAATCATCAGAGAAATCAAGTGTGAAAAAACAAAATGTTACAGGCTGTTACACAACTTGCCTCTCGCATGCATTTGTCCTTGCCGTCGTGCAAAGATAACACATAATTCCACTTAGCATGCATCCCAGCCCACGAGAAAAAAACAACTGTCTCATCTACTTCGGTTGTCCAGAGTGGCTTTGTGCTTAGAGACATAATTAATAGAAGACAAGGATGAGTCTGTTATTATCTAATCCAGCACATCAAGGCGATGTTTTGAACTCACAAGAGCTCATCACAGATGAATTTCAGGATGACTCAAAGACAACCTCACACTATCTCTTAATATGCTCCCCCCATCTGCTTCACGCCAGCTTATTTCAAATGAGAGCAACAGAGGCGCAGCAGACGGTGGAAAATCTCATCGTAAACCAAAGATGTTTACCAAAAAGCGCTCACTGAGCTGAAAAATTAACATTAAACTCATTCTCTGCACAGCTTTTCAAAATACTGCTTTATTTAAATGCAGATGACATGTTCAGACCACAATGAAGGTTTTTTCAGGTTAATAAAAGGTTGAGAGCTTTTAAGGACCCCTGAAAACCAATGTGAAAAGCGTTTTGTGGCGTTTAATCCATGTCTGTTAGATTTAATACCATCTATATGCTTATGTAGTCCTAAAAGTTAACAAACAGACTTTTAGCAGATATATGCATGCCAAAAGTGCAGTCTTTTTCCAAAATGGACCACAAATATTGATTATCTTGTTTGGTTGTATATAACTTTTTGAGCACCAAATCCTATCTAGATCCTCCTTTTAAATATCCTCATTTTAAATAGCAAGAGTAAGTAACAAATAATAGCTCCGACTGTAATATAAGGTCTAAAAAAAGCCAATTTCTGTTTTATTTGGAAATACATAACCAAAAGAAGGAAAACTGAACTCATAAAAACACTTCTTGGGTTTTTGCCTTAATGTATTGTGTTGTGGTTATTGTAAACCCCACCACAGTTGTTTAATGATACTAAAATCCTGGTCAATACCAATAATTTAAAAGCTACATGTGAATTTAAGCATTGTAATCTCCAGTATGAAGATGTATATTCATCATGAGATTTGCTAAGACTACATTTAACAGTGTCATTAAATTATTAGTGCTTTTAAAGATTAAGTGAGCACTGGATGATGAAAAATGTCAGTTAAAAGTAAAAATAAAAGAAATTAGCACGTGCAATTATATATACATTACTGGCTGATGACCAATGCATATCTCATGCATACATCCCTACATAAAAAAAGTGAATGACAAACAATAGGGCTGGATTTTTCCAACCACCTTATAATATTATACTCATCATGACATGTTATGAGTCATACTATGAGGCATCATGATATAACTGGACTGCAGCAAATACACAAAAATGACCCAACATATCCAACAGAGATTCAGTTTGAGTAATCAGTCTTTTTTTTTTTTTATGTTTATTAACAAAACCTGCATCTTCATTATTTACACTGTGAATGTAGAAATAAATAAAAATAAGTGAATTCTTGGATCTTATATACTGATACAATATTGCATTAAAAGTATATGATCATATCAGCACTGCTAGACAGTTAGCAGCAAGTGTGATGGGTCCAGCGTTTTTCAAAAGTTATGCAATTCATGACAGAACTCAAAAATGCAAACAAGCCATGCAAATGCAAATGAGATTCCCCTTGCTTTATTTGCATAGCTGCCCTTCTGTCCATACAGGACCGACAAGCTGAGTTATTAGCTCACTCGAGGTGCTCAGGTGTGGTCGGGTGGTGTTTACGTATACAGCTTGTACACATTCCAATAATAGAAACGCCCACAGTGAGTGTTTACACCGACAGAGAGAAAAGCTACAGGTCCAGATGGCCCCCTCTCTTCACGCTGGGTTTTCTGTGTGTGCAGCTATTTGAGTTAGAGCACTGGTCTAGAACCAGTTTTGACTTTTCTGCACCTGCCCTTCATGCGGTCAGAGTGAGATGAACCATAGTGGTCGTCACTAAAGATTACAGCCAAACAGGAACTGATGTCATCGCGCCTGCTTGCCCCCCAACTGAAAGAGCAAATGGTCATGTGAGAGAGAGGTTGCATAAGTCTGCTGACTGTTTCCACACTGCAAATGTTGTGGAGAATTAGCAGAAATATGCCTCACTTGGGTCAATCTTACAAAACCTGTTAATCATATTTCACGTAAAATTAAAAGAATGACATGAGGTCGGACATTTATATTTTGCTAAAAGAAAAAGAAGCTTTTAATATATTTTTTTTTTCATGGTGACATTATTTGCATTACGATAACAATTAATTTACTGCAATGCAATGCAAAAAAATCATTTATTGCACTGCCACTAATTTAGGTATTAATATTGCACAGACTACAACAGTCAGGTCCTTGGAAATAACAATTCTATTCATTATCTCCACAGGTTAATTTTATAACTTATTTTTAAAGAATAGTGTTTAATTTGTGTTGAAAACATACATTACCCAGGAAAATTCCAACAATCAGAGTCATGGCGAGCAAATTGTGCTAAAAGACCTTGGCAGAGAATGCCAACTCTCATGCATATATATACATATATACATACATACAGACATACAGTGGTGTGAAAAAGTGTTGGCCCCCTTCCTTATTTTTTTTTTTTTTTTGCATGTTTGTCACACTTTAATGTTTCAGATCATCAAACAAATGTAAATATTAATCAAAGATAACAAGTAAACACAACATGCAGTTTTTGAATGAAGTTTTTTATTATGACGGGAAAACAAAATCCAAACCCACATGGCCCTGTGAAAAACTGCTTGCCCCCTAAACCGAATACATTTACATTTACATTTATTAATTTAGCTGACGCTTTTATCCAAAGCGACTTACAATTGCTATATATGTCAGAGGTCGCACGCCTCTGGAGCAACTAGGGGGTTAAGTGTCTTGCTCAGGGACACATTGGTGTCTCACAGTGGATTCGAACCCGGGTCTCTCACACCAAAGGCATGTGTCTTATCCACTGCACCATAACTGGTTGGGCCACCCTTAGCAGCAATAACTGCAATCAAGCGTTTGCGATAACTTGCAATGAGTCTGTTACAGCGCTGCGGAGGAATTTTGGTCCCCTCATCTTGGCAGAATTGTTGTAATTCAGCCACATTGGAGGGTTTTGAGCATGAACCACCTTTTTAAGGTCATGCCACAGCATCTCAATAGGATTCAGGTCAGGACTTTGACTAGGCCACTCCAAAGTCTTCATTTAGTTTTTCTTCAGCCATTCAGAGGTGGATTTGCTGGTGTGTTTTGGATCATTGTCCTGCTGCAGAACCCAAATTCGCTTCAGCTTGAGGTCACGAACAGATGGCCGGACATTGTCCTTCAGGATTTTTTGGTAGACGGCTGAATTCATGGTTCCATTTATCACAGCAAGTCTTCCAGGTCCTGAAGCAGCAAAACAGCCCCAGAAAACACTTTTTCACACAGGGCCATGTGGGTTTGGATTTTGTTTTCCCTTCATAAAAAAAACCCTTCATTTAAAAACCGCATGTTGTGTTTACTTGTGTTATCTTTGATTAATATTTAAATTTGTTTGATGATCTGAAACATTGAAGTGTGACAAAAATGCAAAAAAAATCAGGAAGGGGGCCAACACTTTTTCACACCACTGTATATATACATATACGCACATATATATATGCATATTTTGCACCAAACTTAAACTATATGGCAAACCTCAATGAAAAACGTTAACATTTTTAATTAGATTATGCCATTCGTAATGTTTCATGGGGGCTCCTCATAAAAGCCATTCAACTACAAAGTCTTGAATGTTTTGGTCCAATTTTCAAATGTTATGTTGTGATTCACCTTGTAGGAAAAAATTATTGAAAAAAAAAAAAAAGAAAGGTAAAAGTGGGCAGCACTGTTGTCTGGTGCAGCCACTGGTGCTGAATTGACATTTTCCAATAACGTCACAATTTAGAACATACTATGATGCTTCTTTTCTTAATGCAAAATAAAATATTTTTTTTTTCCCTTTTAATTTTTGGTTGGAATGTGACCTGGACAAGTTTTCTATATTTAGATGTGTCATCTATCCTTTGGCTTCTAGCGAAACCTGCCTACAAACTTTTCAAACAATGCTACTGTTCTTATGAAGGATTTCAGAACTGGTTGGTGATAAATCACACATCTGGTAAGCCAAAACAAAGCAAATAATCTGATATGAGCAGCAACAATTTTTAATACATTTCATGTAATATTTATTAAAATGCCAGGATTTTTGCTAAATAAATAGTCTAGGTCATGTATTAAGTTCATACATATTTTAATGAACAACTATTATTAACAATATCTATGAAACTATACTTTTTCTTATTGATGTCACACTGAAGCTGTGTGATTTTCATAGTAGTGCACCCTTTAAGCTCACCTTAAAATAATATGAAATCTTTACAAATTACAGCGCTGTAAAACAACAGACCAGCAATAAACTGTCAATTTATAATATTATGGATGTAAAAGTACAAGCCAGTAACGCCTGTGAAGTAATATGTATATGTTAGCGTAGCTCACAATCTTATACAGCTAGTCAGCTAACTGTGTTCTGTAGCATCTGCGCTATGTTACTAAAACTATCTTTTGGATCTAATGTAATTATTTCCCACATCCAAGTTCCAGGTTATAATATGCAAGTCTGAACATTAATCTCTTCATTTTACAGTAACTAGTGAAACTTACCCAAAATAAAGGCTTAAACATCTAAAAAATGCACATTTATAGGGCTCCTGTTTTGGTGAAAGTTTTTAGACAGCTTTCAAAATGGCTGCCAGACAGTGTCAACACATGGAGACTCACATCTCCGTGTGCAATGATGCGATTGACTTGAAATTACAGGAGGTATATAGTAACAAACACATCAATTGGTTAAGACATCAAGTAGGATAATCAATTATTTTTATAATCTGAGCTTAAATATTAAAGTGTGCTTAATGGGTATGTGAGCTTGATAGGTACGTTTACCCTATACACACATCCCTGCACCGCCCAACTCTAGGGAAACTGTGTCATAACCAACAGCTGTTCAAGGCGAGACACTCAAGGCGAGACACTCAAGGCGAGACACTCCAAACTCTCCCAGCTGACAGCAGAAGGCCTGCTCCGACTGGTTATTCCAGAACTCTGACAACAATATGACATCATTTCTCCATGAACATGTTTCCACATGGCCTTCACAACTCAAAGTTCCTGGATCTACAAGCAGCTTTCCACCTCATGCATCATGGATAAAAAAACTTATATATCACATAAACAGAGCAAAAAGAAATCTCAGGATGCTCATCTGAACATTTTATACGATTAAGCTCTCGTATGAGATGGAATACATTTTTTAAGGTTAAGATCCAGCATTATCTCTTTAAAAAAGTGCTTAGAGTATTAAACTAAACTAATAACCCACCCAAGAAATTCTGTCACTCAGATTCATGTTTTTCCGAAATCGGTTTCTGAGACTTTCTCAAAAAAATAAAATCCGCTTTCATAGTAGCAGAATGAATAATCTTCAAAACCAATGTTTCACAAAAGAAACAGTGATATGGATTGGAATTATGCTGTTGTGAGTAAGTGAGTGACAACATTTTTTGGGTCAGCTATGCCTTTAACAATCAAATCAAACTGATCAAAACAACCAAAGATCAGTGTTGAATCAATAATGTGGAACAAAGATAAAAAAAGAAAATGCATTTGTTTACAGGTCAAACAAGTGATGTTTAATGGTGTCAGCTCCAGACGAATTGATTTTCAGCAGCAACAGAGTCCAAAGGAAGCCACATGATCCTGTTACATGTCTGAGTTTATTGCGAGTGTCACCCTAGTGCCAGAAACAAGAGAGAATCTCAGAATCCCTGCTCAAGAACAGCACCTTTAAAAAGAGAGCTCTTTAAAGAGATATTCCAAATAATATGGAATAAGTTTGGTCCATTGTTTGAAGTTCCAGTGTAAAGAGGAAAGAAAGCCAAAGAGCGCTAGTGGAAGTGAACAACCTGCTATTTTCATCAGTGGAACGGTATGTTCCAAATAACAATAGCACAGAAGGGATGTCATATCTACTCCATAACAGTCTTTTGACGGTAATCAACTCTCACTCTAAGAGCCAGACAGACCAAGAGGTCTCTAAACCATGAGGAGACATCCAAATGAAGGAAATGACTCTGAAGCCACCTAAGGAATACAACCAGCTCATTCCAATTTCAAGTTTATTTTTTGTAACAAACTTGTGTTCCAACAAAAATATATCTGGCTAGTCAGGCCTGTTTGTTGGCTTTTGTAAATTGGCAGTGGCAGTAGGGCAAACCACAGTCACAGGGGCCAAATTACATCCATGTCTTCAGCCTGTCCAAACATGGAAGCTTATAAGACTACAGCAGTTAGATAGTCCATCATCTAGACACAGTAGCAATCTTAAAATGTGCAGTTACTTAAACAAAAAGTGTACCCTTTGACGGTGGTATGTGATACATTTCTTACCTTTTTTATCTGAAAGAAGAGGGACAAAGTGTTGACATGCCTGGGGGAGGGAGTGAGGACAGGTAATGTCATGCAAATCTAGGCTGAATGCCTGGTGACTATAGTAACGCTAATCACTTTTTCAGCTGTTCATTCTGGAGTTAATTCTTTCCGAAGAATGAACAAATCAGATGAGTAACTGACAATGTTTTTGCAATGTGTTAAGAGAACTAACCCCCCAAAAAACAAACCCGTACCCAACAAAAACAAGCCTATATCCAACTAAAACATATGTAGCCAAACAAAACACACATATACACAACAAAAAACAAACTAGTGCCCAACATAAACAAATATGTACCTAACAACAAAAAAAGTGAACAAAACAAACCCATACCCCAACAAAGAGCCATACCCATACCCAACCAAAACAAACTGTCCCCGACCAAAACAAACCCATACCCCAACAAAGAGCCATACCCATACCCAACAAAAACAAACCCATTTCCAACAAAAATAAATATGTACCTCCCAAAAACATCAACACGTAACATTAATTACCAAGTATGTAGGATACAATAGCGTTGCAGTAACTGTTATGAATATGGAGCACACTCTTATATACAGAGTGGACAATTCTAAAGAGTGTGAAGGGTCGTGTGTGTGACAACATACGGCGCACACACAGCTGAGGACGCTTTGTTCCCTTCAGAAAGCGACAACCAACGCGTTAAAAGCGACAAAAGACAGTGTTGCAATATATCATCTGAACATTATCAAAGCAAATGCATGAAACAATGAAACAAACACACTGCAGCGCCGTGACGTCACGAGCCACAGACCGATGGCATTCAAACACTCATATAATCACGCATTTTCACTTTTTTTATTATTTTACCTTTGTCAGGTTTCATGTTGGTCACAGACACCGTGATCCCCTCCAGGATGCCTGCGGTCCGTCTTCCGTCTTCAGATCTTTGTTTAGACTTTAAAACTCGTCCCTTAGACATCGATCTGGCATCAATGATCTATACGCGACTGTATGTTAAAGTCCAGCGGTCTGATGAACTAATCCATCAAAACACCACCAGCGTTCAACCTAAATAAGCATGCAATGATCATCTCTCGTCTCGATCTAGCTAAATATCCCAAACCTCCGCTGCCTGTCGCTTCATTGCCGATGCCAAACGAGCTCCAGTGCCAACACACCAGTCTCTCAAGCGCCACAGATCTGCTCAAATTAAAGCCACATGAGACGCATCGGGATCCCCTGGATGACCATCATCACCAACCCTAAAATCAGACCCTACCAAAGAACCACCAACACCATCATCTCCCCTCCGGATAAATGTTACGTTGCGGTGATGAGTCTGACTTCAGCCGACAAGAAGTGGCTCATAGCTCTAAACCCCCTTTTCGACCACTGGATCATAAACCCTCCCCATATAAAAACACTGGAGACGGAAGGACTGACTTAGCTAGCGATGTCAAAGTGTTCGAGCTGTCTAAACGATATCTCTGAGATTAAATGATCAGCAGGGACAAAGCTCATGTTCTCTCTCTCTTTGCTTGTCAAAACAAATGCAGGAGGACAGCCTCTAAGTCATGTGTCCCAACAACAGCTCGTCCCGCCCTCCGGGTACACGTCACTTCCGCGGCACTGGCTTGAACTCAACCCACTTATCTCTTAACACCTTTATCGTGGCCCACTTTTGTTCATGTCTGAAATGTGTTTTAATGCTAAATGTGGCTATTCTGGATTAACCCGTGAAGCATGAAATATATGAAATATAAAATAAAACCGTTATTGAAGTCAGTTTATTGTAAATAATTTAGTGTTGTCAAACGATTAATCGCGATTAATCGCATCCAAAATAAAAGTTTTTGTTTCAATAATATATGTGTGTATACTGTGTATGTATTATGTGTATATAAATACAAACACATGCATGTATATATTTATGAAAAATATGTTTGCATATGTTTTGATACATCAGACTTTTATGGCCCATAGGCCTATAGCCTATAACTATACAGCTAGTGAACATTAATTTACTAGTTTTTGGCTTTTTATTTTTTAGTTTAATATACTTTTTAGTTTTAATATTGCAAGTATAAGCTATTGCAATTTTTCTTGAACTTAAAATCATACATATAGTTTACTATTTCTATATTATTTTTGCACTTTAAGTATGTCTACCCATCCTCTAAACCAGCATTTCAGGTCAGGGAGTCCTTTGATGGATGGCCAGTCCATCACTGAGGCGCTTGCAGATAGAACTGACCATAGGGAACATTCACCTGTTGTTCATGTAGCTAACTTGTAGTATGTGTACGAAAAAAATACCCAAGTCAATACACTGACATATTGTTTTTTTCCCAATGCATATTTAAAATTCAACTATGCAGCATTTAACAAGATTTAAGATAGTGTCAAGTCAGGTGCTTTGCATTGTGGTGGTGTACAGTATTGTATGAAGTGTGTTATATATAGTGCACATTTTGGTGAATGTGAAAGGTCATTTTGGGCATTTCATGCATACCAGTGAGGTGTATAATATCTGGGGGAAACTATCCATCATAATTCGCATTCATCTGAATGGCAGTTGCTTGGTTGGCACATAAGCACTCATTCAAAAACATAAAAAATAGAATGTTTTGATTTCCTGTTGGCTTGAAGATTTAACAGCCACATTTGTTTTCGCATTTTGTTGAATAGCTTAAAGTGCAAAAATAATAACCTATGCATAAATGTTAATGATAAATGTTACATTTGCATAAAGAAAAACTTACAATTATACTTGCAGTATGAAACTACTAGTAGTTCTGACAGTATTCTTAAAAGTGTGCTATATAACTAGTAAACTAACAACTTGTATAGATGCAAACATGTAAAACTAGAATTAGATTAGTGTACTCAAAGTTTACTACTGTTACACCTAAAATATACATACACAGTAAAAAGTGGGCCAATTTACTCAGCCGTTTCTCAGTATTGAAGTAGTAGACGTACAAGAATAGTGCCTTGAAAATTAGAATACTTTCTACATAAAGTACACTTGGAAAATATAGTTGAACTTACTTAATGAAATTAATTTAAAGTAGTGCTGTCAAACAGTTAATTGCGATTAGTGGCATCCAAAATAAAAGTTTTCAGGAGGATGATCGCAGGAGGAAGACGGACGAGGGAGACACGGAGGATCAACGAAGGAGAGGAGCAGGAGGTAAGTACGCTGGCAGGTAGGTATCAGGTGAGTAACAGCGAAAAGCTGAGAGAGTCCACTTCGAATCGTCGAGATCAGACAATGAACTGGCGTTGGGGTGTGTGCTCATGTAGTGTGGAGATGACTGGGTGCTGCTGAGGTGCAGGTGGATGTGATTTAGAACTCGGGTGACAGAGATCGCTGTGATGGGTTGGTGATGGTGATGACGATCTGTGGCACATATAGTTATATTCATATAATTTACATTAAATATATTTAATATATAAACATCACATATTTTTCAGAAATATATACATGCATGTGTGTGTCTTTATAATTACATGATATACACAGCACACACACATATATTATGTAAACAAAAACTTTTATTTTGGATGCGATTAATCGCGATTAATCGTTTGAAAGCACTCATTTAAAGGCTTCTGTCTGTAAGGGAAGCTATTTTACCAGCTTTATAGGCTTAAATAGCAAATTTGTTGTATAAAGTTATTAGTTAAAAGGTTCCTTTTTTTGTATTTTTTATTGCTAAATAATTATATGAGATTAATGGGAAGTCGTGGCCTAATGGTTAGAGAGTCGGACTCGTAATCCAAAGGTTGCGGGTTCGAGTCTCCGGCCGGCAGGAATTGTAGGTGGGGGTAGTGAATGTCCAGCGCTCTCTCCACCCTCAATACCACGACTGAGGTGCCCTTGAGCAAGGCACCGAACCCCCAACTGCTCCCTGGGCGCTGCGGCATAAATAGCTGCCCACTGCTCCGGGTGTATGTTCACGGTGTGTGTGTGTTCACTGCTGTGTGTGTGCACGTTGGATGGGTTAAATGCAGAGCACGAATTCCGAGTATGGGTCACCATACTTGGCTGAATGTCACTTCACACTTCACTTAAATAATAGTATAATATGATATAAGTTTCAATATAACATACATGCAGAGACCACTTTGAGAATAAGTTTTTAGAATCTAAATTATGTAAAAATATTGATTTCTGAAACCAGGAAAAAATATAAAATGCTGAAATATTTATAAGATTCGGCATTATTTTTGAACTATAAGCAAATGTTTGACACTGGCCATGTGATTTTCTTACTTCCACTGAAGCACAAGATGATCTTTGGGTTTTAAATCTTGGTGGACAACATGATAATCAAGTTTTGCCCAAGAACACACAAATTTCAAAATTTAATGCTCATTTATATAATTTTTTTTAAATGCTCTAGTTTGTCTTTCCACTGTTTAGTTAGTAATAATTAGTACAAGTGGAGTTAGACTCAAGTGAATATCAGCTGACTGTTACCATGTTTAATCTCTATTAAATTTCATCTCTCCCAGGGCTTCAGGCCTCATTACAAAACTCTCCACTGTCTTTTCCCTTTATTAGATAATCACTCATAGGTCATGGGTGATTGATGGAATAGAGGTTTCTTGCATAAAAGAACAAATGAATGCTCAGAGGATCGAGCAGACCTTCATTTTTTTGAAGCACAAAACATAAAAGGATATTTGAAGTCTTATGATTTACACACTCTCTCATGTGATTTAATACACTTTCTCTTGTTTTAAAAATATTATCTTAGTAAGAACCCACCAAATATATCAAATATTGATATTTATCATAATTTGTCTTTGGATTTTTAGTCACAACTAACTATGTACAATGACAAACACGAAGAGTACCAAGTGCATTTCAGCCAAAACATGTTGAGATCTAACCTGCTTAGCCAAATAAGGTCAGATTTGCAAAACCTCTCGTGACTGAAGTGTCTTTGCTTGACACACGAGGCACAGGTTCCATATTAACAGTTGTACTTTGCCATCTAGTGGTTTTTATTTAGAATCACAGTTTAGGGTTGTGGACAAAATCAATCCCATTCCACTTTACAGTGTAGCCTACGGTTTTTGTGGTTTATGGGGACTCTCCATAGGCGTAATGGTTTTTATACTGAACAAATTGTGTGTGCTATTGCCCTACACCAACCCTACACCTAAACTTAGCCCTCACAGGAGACTTTGTGCATTTTTAGATTTAAAAAAAAAAAAACACCATTTAGTATGTTTTTTAAGCCTTTTAAATTACTGGGACATAGGCAGTGTCCTCATAAACCACCTTCATATTGTAATACCTCTGTCATACCCATGTAATTATACAAATTTGTGTCCTCATAAACCACATAAACATGCACACACACACACACACACACACACACACACACACACACACACACACACAATTTCGTAACTTTTGCAAAAGGTGACATACAAAAAATGTCAACTCAACGGTGGTTTTAACTTTAACATTTACTTAAAATCCAATGATATGTTTTACATAAAAATGTTGTTTACAATTTTGTTTTAACTTCATTCTTATTCGACCTGCAAAAATGTGAATTTATCATGAATCATCAATAAAGTTATAGCATATTAAATTTTTAACCACAAAACAGTAGTTTTGGTCTTGTTTACCAATACAATATCTAAACATCTTATTAAAACAAGTTTTTTTTTCGACTGCTAGTTGTCTCCATGATATGTTTGTGTATTTGTACAATACTTTTCTTGTTCAGAATGTACAGTAATTCTGTAGTTTTACAATAAATCATGTTTAATGTTTTACCTATCCAGATTCATTTCTAATCTAAAGTATGATGCCACCAAGTGGTTCCTACAAACAAAGGATTTTAAATTTACCATATTCTTTGTATTATTTCTGCAGTGTGCAGTATATTTTACATTTTAAAATCAAAATAATAATGCAAAATAACCATGTATTTACTTTATAGATTAAAAGGCACAACATGTTAGATCATATGTAACATATTACTGTTTGAAATATGTTTGAAATACCACTGTCTTAAATCTTACCACACAATTTATAAAGTAGGCCTATATACTGTGCAGCATTTAACACGATTTAAGATATTAAAGTGTCAAATCACATGCTTTGCCTTGTGGTGTACAGTACTGTGTGTGTGTGTGTGTTATTATGATATATATTGTGCACATTTTTGTGAATGTAAAAGGGCATTTTGGGCATTGCTTGCATTCCACTGAGGTGTGTAATACCTGGGAAAACTGTCCATCAGAATGATCATTTATCTGAATGGCAGTTGCTTGGTTGGCACATAAAAAAAATAGAATGTTTTGATTTCCTGTTGACTTATAGCTACATTTGTTACCACATTTTGTTGAATATAATATAAAGGTTGAATAAAAGACAAGAAAGCCAAGAAGTCTGGTTGTGATGTGCTGGAAAACCCAACCTTTTATTTTCTACATTTTTGTGACTACAGAAATGCTGAAACATTTTAACACTGAAAAAAGCATGGTGACATCATTACTTGCGCCTTTTTTTTTTTTTCTTTTTTTTTCTTGCGTAGCAAACACAGAAGATGATATTGCACGGCATAGAGAACAGTAGCTAACAGGAAAGAAGAAAGAAAAGAAAAAAACAATTTGAAAGATCAGAATTGAAAATGAAAAGCATGACGCATTACAACCTGAGAGTAATACCTACTGCATTCCTCCACTGAAACAGACACAACATACAGAGAAAACAGGCCAAGAGAAAAAGAGAAGAAAAAGAAAAGTGTAAAAACAGAACCAGCTTGAATCAAGATGCACTGTTTGAAATGGAAACAAGCACTACGTTTGTGAAAGAACATGTCAGCAAGTTTATTTTTCAGTTTATCAAAACCTTCTTCCTTCTTTATAATAATCATCGCTGGAAGTAGTCCCTCTTGGACCTACAAAAAAATAAATATTAAAAAAATGAAAAACATGATTTTGTTTTCCAGCTGATTGTCTTAGGCGCTCTCAGTATTATACGGCACACAGAGCCAAGCCTTTCTATCAAATAGGAACTCCTTTTCCACGACAACCAACTGGGATAGGAATTAATGATTAGAGCAATCCCAACATTCACATACATCGAGCTATCTAAGCTAGACACTACATTAGAGGGGTGGGTCGGGACGGAGCATAGGGTTTGGGAAGAGAAGGGGTGAGAATTCTGATGCAGAGAGCTGCTGTGACGCTGTGGGCCAACACTTCTGGGTCTTTCACTGAGGTGTAGGAAGGATTCTGGGCAGAGAGGCTCTTGACTCACAGTAGGGCTTGATTTATGCCAGTCTTTGCTGTCGTACAAAACAAATCCTAAACGCTGCACCTGGATCATCTATCTGACATCCCTTATGTGACATAGGAATCCCACGGCCAGCAAACCTAATGCAACAAATGAAACGACTCTGATTGTACAGCATAGCGAGATAAAAAGCTCTGCTGTCATGGGCCTTCTCTTTAATCCTGCTAAGGGACATCATTCTGCAACATTCTTGTCGTGGTGTTTCCAAGCAGACACACAAAGCACCCGATCTGAGCCAATAATGTCTGAGCCATTAGCAGCATCAAACAGAAAGGGAATCAGTTTGCTGAAATAATACAGGTTCAAACAATACAGTGATTTTGAAGCAGGGGCTCCAGATTCAACATGTTGGCCTTATCCATGCGCTGCACATTCTGACAAAACAACATATAAGTGGCAAAACTGTCATTATATGTTATGATAGCACATGGTGATTTTTGGAGTAATTTAGAATTCCATAGTCGTTAATCTGAACTATGGCAGACGGGAAGTGTTTAAAACTTGAACTTTGAAAACAATTTGGCAATTCTGTTTGTTGCCGCTAATGGACCAGAAATGAAACCGTCCGCCCTCCCCATACATGCACACACCAATACCTGTTTTCTTTACAGATTTATTAGACTTTGCTCATTGTCAGTACACACGTTTGAAAACCAAAATTGACATATCAGATGGATCTAGGCAGCAGTGCCACGTCAATTAAAAACCAACCCAGTGACGTGGCCCTGCCCACGGCAGACCTGCTGCCCCGCCCATGCTCCACCCACTCAGTGTCCGACACCGCAAAGTAAGCAGGACTTGTAGCCCTCTGTTCCAAAAGCCACAGATTGTACTGTTTAGCAGTATATGCCCACAATAAGTTGAACTAAGCTCGTCTACATTGTCCCTCTATGCCTTCTATTGATTCATACCCGTGCAGACAGCAAAAGACCTCACAAACGCCAGTGCTTATGCAAAAATTACACTACTTTCTTTCGTTCCCCCCCCTCCCCCCCTTCCCACTTTTTGGTTTGGTTAGAAAATCTTTGGATGTGCAGCAATACCCATAAAACAATGTTTTGAAATACAAAGAACAAAATCATTCTGGACATTTAAATAACATAAAAAAGATCAAATAAAAAACATCATACACTGCTTTTCTTCGCAGGTCTCTGTAGGACCGTTCGGATCTCTGGCAGTGTGTTAGTACAAGGGCCAAAGTGCCATCTAACATACAAACACAGAGGCATGGAAATTCATCGATATATCTACACTTCAGACATAAGGCTGTAAAATAAAATGAATGTCCACTTTTTTGTTTTGCTTTTTGTTTGTTTTGTTGTTTTTTTTCCCAAAAAACATACTATGTACAAATCTATATTTTCTACAAATACATAAATTAAAACATAGGTTAAGCGATACAAAAATGCAATTAAATAAACGTAAATCACAACACAGTAGTAGAAGAAAGTGAACGAATAGACACAGAATCACAGCAGTTGGTTTTACCCTGTAAAAAAGAATAGTCAAACATCTTTAGAGTATCAGAATAACACAAGGCTTTAATAAAAAATAAGCTTCTTTTCCTTCCTGTGAGTTTCAGTCTGCTATCACCGAAACTCGCCTTTGGTGACCGAAACAGAGCACTTTAGCCAAAACCGTCAAAATAAATACTCATAAAGCTTTTTTCCCGAAGTCACATCAACGATTACCAAACTAGTTCAGTTCTGCCTTAATCACATAAACTCTCTATACAACAGAACTGTGAAAATTTATTACTATGAGGTATTCAGATATTGGTAAAGACGTGCACGGCCTAATCGGTGGACGCACCCATGGGCGACGTGGCGAGGGGTCGGGGCAAGCGGCAGATTTGGCAGGGCCTTTCAAAGGGAGGTGGCAGGAGCTTTGGTTTGTCAGCAAGAGTTGGAGAAAGCAAGAGAAATTCCTTTGGTATGTTTTCATTGCATGGTTGCACTGGCAAAAGCACCACGGTGAGAGAGAAGAAATATTCCATTTTTTTTTCTTCATCAGTGGCCTTTCCACAGGCTGAGGTATTCCGAGAGTTAAAAGGTGGGTGTCGAGAGGTCAACGGCGGTTTAACACTTTGGTTCAAGCAAGGCACTCGTCCTGTGAGTTTAACACATGTCTGCCGAGGGCGCTGTTACATGAGCACGGATGAGTGGTAGAGAGCATTAGAGCGAAGGAGAGGAGGAAAAAGGGGGGAAGGAGTGGAAACACACCATCTATCCATCCACCTTATCATTCATTTAGGCCGTGCAAAGAGAACAAATCTTTGGTATTCTTTGGTATCATTACGTTGATAGAAATCACGAATGGAAACGGACTGAGGTAGCATCTTTGGTTCACACTATAAATATCAGCAGGTCTTAACATGTTTTTTGTCTTTTTTTTTCTTCTTTTCTACATGAGGAAGCAGCGCTCTTTTATATATGCTTCGATGTTGTAATAGTCGTAAATACCAAATATATTTTTAAAGCTAAAACACACCACAAGAGACAACAAGGCCAGATATCTTGTGAGTTTGAATGAGTCTAGTATATGAAGCGAATGCATCACCCTGCTTCAGTCTCCATAATGCTTTCTTCCTAGTTGTGAAATGCATAGAATGCGCTCCCTCTCTCTTACTGGGGTATTGGGTTCGGGCCCGAATGGGGACTCTGCGGTGATGTTGATGGTCGATGCCGTGAAAATGATGCATTAGACAATGAAATAGCCTTCTATCAAGAGCTTAATGGGAAATGAACCCAATGAATCTAATATGACGGCGCATGGCTTATGGGTTTGTGAAAGCATGCTGACAGCCACCATTCAATCGAACATTTTTTTCTGCACGTTATCATTCTGAGGATGAGAAAGTTGGCCGTATGCAATGAAAGTTTGAAATGAAATGTCACACTGAATTTCCTCCTGCTTCCTCTAATGACAATTAACACACGTGTGCATTTGCCCCAGACAAAGCTACTAATGATAAACGAGAAGTCTCTTCAGCCTCATTAAATGAGAGTCTGCAAAACTCTGAAAAATAAGTTGTGTTTGACTGATGGATGTGGGTATGAAACAGTGACAGGTGCTGGTTTGTGTAAGTTTATCTTTGGTTTTCAGCAACTGGCATTGAAACATTTCAAATACAGGTAAAAAAGGCAGGTTAAAGCTAGCAAAAATCTCCCTGAAATAATCACAAGAAAGGACTGAGGCAGGAATGGGGTGCGGGCACAGCTGTGTCCTCACAGAGACATGTTTGACTAGTGTAAAGGGCTACAGAAACCATAGTCCATAATACATTTACTGAGTCACCTGATTTGGATCACAGAGGTCTTGTTAAGAAGAATACATATAGTTTGGTCTGATTTAAAAAACAAAACAAAACAAAACAAAATACATGTGTTTCTTTGGTTCTACCATCTGTGATTGATAAGTAGTGAAGATGGCAAGTTCACATGTATTTTTTTAGGTTTCTATGTAACTTTTCCAACAATTAGGAAGAAAGCACTATCCTGAGGGTGACATTCAGGCAACCTTTGTCAAGATTCTACACCACCTGATTATATTTGGCATCCCTGGCAACATCTGGGATGCCTATAGAGGTGAATGCTTGACGTCAGGCTTGTGTGTCAAGCCCCTTAGTGACGTCGCAACATCTGGAATCTGACATCAGAGTGAATAACAATCACTCCACTTTTGAGGAAATGACCAATCATTGATGAGAAAAAGTCTTTGAAAGCAACCGATCACATGAGAAAGAAAGACGCCAGTTAGGGGAGTGTGTTGAGATGAGGAACGGCCAGTGATTGGAGTGTAACTTCTTTTTTTTTTCTTTTTTTTGCAGAATGTCAGACATAAACGAAGAAAGTCCTAAATGGGGGTCAAAGCAGTCTTTGGTGTTTTTCTTTGGATATTATAAATATCGGTACTGTACAAGTTTTAAGGGCAAACGCTGTCTCAAATTGTCTCTTGTTAAGTTTCTTTGTTTAAAGCTTTTCCACCGAAGTTTTTTTTTCTTTCTTTTTTTCCCATAAGCAGCTACTACTCCATCATGCTTTGGTACAAGTGCTGGAGGAGGAGGAGTTGGCCGAGTTGGAGCTGCCGTCGTCCAGCCACTTATCGAGGCTCCGTCGACGCGCGTTCATGAAGAAGTTGCTGACGGTGGTGAGCTCCAGGCCCAGCTGCTGAGAGATGGTGATTTGTAACTCTTTGGACGGGCGCTTGTTCTCTTTGAATATTGCATGTAAAGTCCGACGCTGGACATCAGTGAAGACCAGCCGGGGCTTCTTGGAGATGCTCCCCCGCTCGCATTTACCGTGCTCCTGCTCCTTTCTCTTGCACGCTGAAAGAACAAAAGGTTGACATGAAACAGTCAGACATAAATGCCTAATATGTAAAAGAAACAGACTTATCTGTCATGATACGGTATGAGTTTTTGGTAACACTTTATTTACAGTGTCCTTGCTACATGCACTTACTGTATTAAGAGTAAATTATGCATAATTGCATGCAACTGAACCTAAACCAAGTTCTATTCCTAACCCTACAGTACATGCTGTCAATTAATATTACTCTGTACTTAAATGTGTAATTACAATGTAACAAGGACAACAAAATAAAGTGGAATGGAGTTTTACTGAATGAATCTCAAACAAATCAGTCAAAAACATGAAATAGACAAACCAAAACAGAAACACTGATGCTTTTCGGAGGGTGTGTATTGTAATTTTCACTAGAGCCTATGTTCACTATATGAATGAAGTCTCTGGAGCTGTCCATGGTGCTTAAATGCAACCACATGTATTGCAGATACACTATCACAACCAATATGATCACTTACTGCCAGCCAATGAATAAAAAACATTTGTTTAACGACACTAAGCAGTCAATTTAAATAAAAAGGCCTATGTTTTCTGTCTTTGTGCGAGTAAAATCCTAGTGGGCGACATACATTTAATTATTTAGAAAACCACAAGGGGGCGCTAAAAGACGGTGCGAAACCGTTTGAAGGCTGTTAACAAGCACACACACACACACACACACGCACGATTCGTTAACAGGCAATATTTTCAAAACTCATATCATTAATATGTAAAGCACAGTTCTGCATCTAAGTTCTATCGCTCATTCAATAGCACATTGCCGTTTTACATGCAATATAGCACACAATAAAAACGTATTTTAATATTTATCATTCATATGCAACCTATTAAGCGTATTTTTTTAATATTATTTAAATATTTATAATTGAATTCAAATTTGAATTAAATTATAAATATCCTAAGAGTTTGTATCCTATGGTGTATAGTTTTTTTTATAGTGTAAATAGATATGTAACTTGAATAAAGCTTTAATGTACATGCTAGTCCAATCGTGTAAAAGAAGAACGAAACTGTGCACAGGGTTTGAAACTTTGGGTAAATATTAACAAAAAGCAAATGAACTCGCTATCATGTGTCATAAATCAAAACTGTGCCCATGCACAAGGCCACTGTGATGAGACCCATGCAGATTCCCAGGGAAATAACTGCGAACCTCTTTATCCTTCTGCACATTTGATCATCACATATAGGTACTGTTTGTCTGCGAATCATTAGACAGGCGCCAGATAAGCGCGCACACGAGGCCAGGGCTCGCCCATGGTCACTCATTTCACAGTGGCTCCATGCAACAACAAAACAGAACCTAATCTTACGGTCAGGCCAAAAAAGACATTAGTATTATTTAGGCTACCATATAATTACCTATGCAATATTATAATATATAATAACAGAAAATACATTTGGATATGCTGAATAGGCTATAGAATATGAATAGATAGCCAATGAAAATTTCGTTTCGTTTCATTCCTATTTAGATGTACATCAACTACTGGTCTGTTACGCATTTTATGATTTAATAATAATGTATTATTAATATAGTTATTGATTTAATGCTTGTTATGAAGTTTAGCAAAGCCGCATTTGGGTTCAGATACAATCATTTCAGATACAATAATTTCTTCCCAAAATAATATCAATCGCAAAACTATGAACAATTATCGACAAATAGCTTAAAGAATGTCGTTTTGTTCAAATTAAAAGGTTATTTTAATTTATGACCTTTTTATAAAATTACGCAAATACTAATTATTTAGGTAGCCTATAATAAAAACACTGAATTTCATTTTTTTTGTGTGCGTGTATTTCTTCTAGTTTTCTTTTTCTATTAAAATTAGACTAGGCCAACTTTTTAACAAACAACATATTAAGTCCTCCTCATAAGCAACCATATGCTGAAATATAAAGAGCAGAGACAGAATTCAGTTGAAAATACAAGCGCGCATTGCAAATTCACAGCATAAAAAGTGTGTGTAAAAGGTGTAAATGAGCAGTGAAAGACTGCTGAATGGTCTACTGTCTTACATTACTAAGGAAAAGGAGAAGGGAACTGAATTTGAATAATCAATATACCAATTCTATATATACCTCTCACAGGCCGATCACATACCCTCAGCCATGTGTACTCAATCAATAATATACACTGTGTCTGAAACCTTCACTAATTTTAATATAATTTAACGGAATAAGAAAATAATCTCACTAAACAAAAAGAAACTAAATCTAACTGTCATGTAATTAGAATTGCAGCAGTTTATAATAATAATAATTATTATTATTATTATAAAGATCCAAATATTTTCTGGATTTAGTTTTTTTTTTTTTTTTTTGCTTATGTCGACCAAAAGAAAAACGAATAGACAATCCGAAAAAAAAACATTATGTGAATGTAAACATATTCCATTTGATCCTGTTCTATACAGAAAAAATTGGAAATAAAATGGTATGATATAAATTCATATTTTGACCTTTAGAATAATACAAAAACGTGGAGCAAAAATCCATAACAGAGCAAGGCCGAATCAAACAAAACCAAACAAACATCAGTCCAGCTTCAGTATACATATATGATTGCATAATACCCTGACATTGATAATAATAATAAAAATGAAACTTCGATACAGGAAAAAGAAATCGAGCGTAAAGAGTAAACTACTTTGCGTGGACAAGACTACAGCCTAATGCACGCAAAGAGAGCGTAAATGTAAAATCGACATAAATATTTCTTTCTCATTTAAATGATTTTTGCCATGAAAAATATTTTCAGGAAAGAACATTTGTTTCAAAGTATTTTCCCCCTCAGGTGCATAAATAAATTACTGATAGTTGTAATGACATTTATGATGAACTGGTGCAAAAAAGAGAGACCCTCGCATCTGAGATGCTTTCTTTTTTCCCCACTGCTGGCTTTGACCGGATCAGTGGCCCCCAAAGCCGCCCGCCAATTGATTCTAATTATCGTGAGGCAAATTAATGGAGCCTCAATCAGTTAATTAAGAAAACCTTGTCACGGGAGCTGGACAATAGATGAAGAGATCCAACCAGGAGAAGACTGAAGAAGAAAAACATGACCCTTTCTTACAAACCCAAACACACACTGCGACACTTATTCAGCGCCCATTTCTGTAGTCCGCGCACATCGACCACGGTAACATATTTACGCGCACTAGTTCAAAAACAAAATATATCCACGAGACATGTGACCGTGTTTCACCACAGCATTATAAAATGTAGATAAAATCAGAAAATAAAATGTAGATCAGTGGTCATAAACGTATCGCAAAAACAAGTGGACATTGGGACACTGCATCCATTTTCACATAGACACAATGGCCACCGAGGCTTCGAGATATTTTTGATCAAACTATTTCTGTTGGCTCCTTGTAACTTTGTCTGAAGATGACAAATTGCTCATCAAATAGCCCAAAACAAACAAGCAAAACAAAACAAATCCATTGCGCTGGATCACTTTACCTAGGCGGTCAATATTATACATCGAGAACGCAACCTCAAGTTTGAAGGTATCAGTGTAAATCAAAGCAGCCCAAAGAGCACAGAATAAAATCTCACAACCAAAACAAAAAGTAAGCTAAGTCGGAAACCTCCAAAAAGCGCAACAAAAACGATGAATGCTGATCTCTCGTGAAATGCATTTGGAGGAAATGAAATGAGAGTGATATACTGAGGAGAAGAGAAGAAGAGTATTACCTATTGTTCTCTCACCTGCGAGCCTGAGCGCGGACATTCTCTGGAACTCAGGCTCCTGCAACCATTTCCACATCCTGCGGAAGGTTTCCCGGCCAGACTTGAGCTTGCTCCAGGGCTTAGGATTCCGGAGCAGGTCCGAAAGCGTCCCTTGCGAGCGGCACAGCACCCTCTGGGCAAAGATAGCCTGCGGGATGCTGTATCTTTTCAGTTCCGTGGTGATCCTTTGGGCCACTTCTTTGGTATTGACCTCTTCCATCTGTCCCGAGCTGCTGCCGTTGTTGAGCTGCGATCCGGGCGCGGAGGAGAGGTTCTGCTCCCTAGTGGAGCCCAGCACCTGACCGTGGCCCTGGGCGTTGAGATGGGCGTGCGGGTGATGGTGGATGCCGTTGATCGGCACCATGCTCGCCGAAGACGCGCTCATGTGCTGCTCCCCATGTCGAGCCAACATCGCGGGGTGGTGTGCCTCGAATCCGTTAGGTGTGAGCATCTTCTCGGCGGGCATGGTGGCCCCGGGGTGCGCGTAGGGCGGCAGCCCCTGCTGGGAGTTGTGAATGCCGCTCAGTCCGGATCCAGACAGGGGCGATAGGCTCTGTCCCATGCTGGCCACGTCCTTGTGGTAGGGAGAGTAGAGGTTGTTCATCGGGGCCAGACCCCTATCGTCCCTCATCAAGGTGAAGCTCCCGCTGACGTTCCCCGTGATCCTTTGGTGCGGGTGATGGTGGTGGTGGTGATGGTGATGATGGTGGTGCGGGAATTTGTCGGAGACGGTGGAGATGGGCGGTAAGGGCTGCAGCGGGGTGAGGGTGGTGTAGGTGCTGCTCATACTCATCCCGTGGGGAGCCTCGCACGCCATGCTCATGGCCGGGTGCAGGTGCGTGGCGAGCCCGGGGTGCTCCGGGGGCCGGTGGTGATGATAGTCGCCGCTGTCCAGGATTGATGCCATGCCCATGGAGCGCGCATGGGCTGACAGACCGCTCCGATGGCTCCTGTGATGAGCGCTGTCTCCGGTCATGAAATCCACCGCGTTGGGTTCATGGCTCACTCCGTGCAGATCGCCAATGTTTTCCATCGACAGCTGGGCGTTCATTATACGTGCAAGCGTGTGGACAAATCATCTATCTGATATAGCGGAGCAGTGTCCACAGAAGTGCTCTCATTGGAAAAGTTCTGTTGTTATCTTAAATATTTTTTCGTTGCGTTCCTTCCTGATTTTTTTTCTTCCTTTTTTCTATGTTTTATAAAGTTTTGTAATTTTTTTGAAATGTTAAGGCCCCCGTCCCTTCAGCAGTGCATGGTGTCAGTGTGCTCGCGTCCCTCGCCATCTCTTGCCATGTCTGCTGTTGTTTCGCGCACTGCTCTGTGCTGCTGCTGCAGATCTGCTTTGCCGCGCGTGCGCGCTGATCTTGGCTCCTTTGACGTCACTTATTAAGGAAGTTGCAGCCCATTGCTATTAAACAGGAATGCCTCCTTCTGGATGTATAGCATGACCAACCTCACACAACTGGTATACCGAAAATAGCAATGATAATAATAAAAATGAAGGAATCGAATGGAATAAAATGTTATTCTGATGATGCTTTATTACAACAAGAGGATGACCGTATGAAGTCTCATTATACGCGTGAATTATTCATGAATAAATGCAATTAGTTTTGCAGAACCTCCTTGATGCGATAGGTGTAGAAAACTTCCGGGTTCACCTGGGGGCTTCTGCTTGCATTAATTTGCATACATTAGTTCCTGCTCCAAACTTCAGAGAAATGTTTATATGCATGCACATATGAATGCAGATATTCTCAATATAATGCATATAGGCTACAAATCGTCATCACATTCAGTTGAAATAAGAAAGATCTGATACAGAATAAATAAATATATATTTTAATTTTAAAAAATGACTCAAGTATACAGATTGCTGAATGTAAGTCAACCTGTACCATGCAGAGCTGTAGTGTTTTTTGGGATCAAGGACAGACGGATTGGTAATAGGCAGAGAAAGGCAGGACAGATGTTTCTATTGTTGTGCTATTAAGAGTAACGAACCAAGCCATCAGGAGTGTGTCCCGCTTCCGCGGCCTGCAGTATAATGACACAGCACATTACGTTTCATGGGTGAACTTCATTCTGCACACAAATGAATAGGCAAAAGCCATTTATGTACCAAATCAGTGTTACAAAAATACGTTTGTTTTTCTTGGATGTGCAGTTAAAGATTTTACTGACGAGTTGAAAAAAGTGTCAATCCGACTTTACATAATAGGCTACAGTTAACAAATTCAATCTATACAAAATTAATGTATATTGTGTAAAAGATAGGAGGCAGATCAAAATCTATAACATAATTCATCCATGCTGAATTTGTACACAGAAGTTTTTAAAATAACAAAAAGAACCAATGTTTATTTATTTATTTATTTATTTTTTGGCAGGACAAAAATGACCAAGGCAGTTACAAGATCCCCCACCACATCCCCCATACATACATTAAAGAGATATAACTTTGTACGACTTCACATTGTTTATAGTTCAAAATCGACTCCAAAAAGTCAGTTTCATGTCCAGTCAAGCGAGAGAACGGGATAACTGGACTGTTAGGAGCCCGGCGAAAGCGTCCAAGCCCGGGTGGGGTGACAGCTTGCAGTGGTCAGTCCTGGGGCCCCCGCTCGTGCGCATAGGGGACATGTCAAAGGTGACGCTTCAAGACTCCTGAAGCTAACAGCTGCGGGGGAGGGAGAGAGATTAACTTTTTCAGACTTTTCCTGGTTTCTTAGGGACCTGCTTAGTGACAAAACACACATACATCTGTCAGGGTCAAGAACAATGCCATCCGGATTAACGAGTTAAGAAGAACAGAAACAAATGAGCAAATGACAAATTAGAAGTCAACTCGGATCACTTGTGAGGATTTGACAAGTGGTTAACGAAACAAGAGATGAATAAAAATAATACTATTAATGACAATAATAATACCAGCAACAATAGTGCTATTATTAGCCTATTGTTGTAGTTGTTAACTGCTGAAGGCAATCGCAATTAAAATCTTCAGAAGTGAAATTGTCAGCTGAAATATTACAAGAAATAACACAAACACATGCAAAAATTTATAGAGGTAACTACATCTGGCTCACGATATCATTTATTTTCACATAAACAAAAATGGCAAGCCATACACTGCAGGTCACAGACTTTGCATTATCACCATCGACCATTAATTTGATGAAAAAGATCGTATTCAAGCACGAAATTTAGCAGCCAGCCACATCTGCGCACATTCTCATAGTGGTCGATATTTTTCATTCGCACTCGTGTCTCCGTGACGTGCGCAGCGGTGTGTGTGTGTGTGTGTGGGGTGATTGAGGCCTAGGCGTCTCTCCTTGCCTATGAACCAGAGTTTGTATATCTTTTAGCAGTGGTGGACAGATTAGTTTAGTAAACATTAGAAAAAGCAACGCGTATAAATGTACCTCAGAAATCAATGTCACAAAAAGGCGCGTGGGAACATGTAAACTACAATAATATCAATTTACAAATATCAAATTCTATTTTCTTAGAACTGTTTTACCTAGAATTATATGTGAAACTGATAACGTGTGACGACTTTACAGTTAAAGTAATTCATTAAACGCATAAAAGTAAAATGAATAAAAAAGTAGACCTATATTCATAGCAATCTGCAAAATAAAATGAAAAGAATTACATTAAAACTCATTGAAATTCTCATAAGTTTCGTTTTCACTGCAATCTACTCTCACTGAAGCATAAAAAGGCAGAAAAAGAGACTGAAAAGTCGGTGCCAATGAAGCAAATATTGATTATAAAAAATGGTCCGTTTAACATTTCTTAGTGGGGTATTTGCACTCACTCACAAAGAATATTCAATTATTTAAAGACTTTTGCCCCTGTATTTGACCTCAAATCGTTAATTAGAGCCCCTTTACTTGAAACATGAATCAAAGGCAAACCTCAGCACTAATGGCACTATATGAAACACACAGAAGCACAGATCAATAATTAACACGACGGGTTGATGGGAATTTAGAAATAAACACAATTACAGTTTGTTTTCAACGACATTTCAGTAATAACCCAGCGATTTCAATGTTTACCCAAATAACATGGTTCGATAAAAAGAAGACGAAGAAAAAAAAATATATTTTTAAAACATCCTATTCTGTAAAATGCGAAGCCTACTATTTTATAGTATTTTGAAAATATCTCTTAAATACTGTTTTATCCAATTTTCAATTATGTAGACATACATCTGTAAAAGCTGCTTTGGTTAAAAATGCAACTGTTTAAACAAATCTAAATAAAATAGCCTATTATTTATTATTATTATTAGGTTATTATGATTATTTTTGTCCAAATAATATTATCTCTGTTCCAGAATTCTGGATCTTCAACGTTTATGATATATTACTATACAGATAGGCTATTGTTTTATGCCGTAATGGATTTGTTTAGTTATAAATGCACTTCATTACATTAAAAGTCGAATTAAAAGGAAACGAATTAACGTAGGCCTACTTTATGATCTCCGAGGCAAACCTCAGAAAAAGGCCTCAGAGATTGTTTAAGAATGATAGATTATTGTTATCTGTAAGACTCGCCGGTCTCAGGGCGTTCTGCGCAGGGGATGATCGAAATATGCAGCAATCGATTCTGGATTACATTTGAGGATCAGTTTCTTTCAGTTGAAAGTAGAGTGAAAAGATACAACTACAGCAACACTTAGGATGGAATAAGTAACTGAAAGTGTTAATTGATTGTTTTAAGAAGATCAGTTGGATATCATTTAAAACTAGTGTGCCCACCAAAGCAGAAACAAATTCGGTTTTTATTTAAGATTTCCTCCCAATTTCTGCACGCGTGGAATCAATAAATCGATTAAAATGTTTATCCTATTTATAATTGCTAAGCCCAGGACAACAGGAAGTCGAGATGTTGCCTATAACAAATTATCAGTTGGCACACTTTTTATAGAACGCCATGAATAATAATAGTTTTTAAAAATTATATTTTCATTAGCTACCTATAAATATAACAGCTATGAAAGTCGGTTTGCTTTTAAAAAGCCGAATAAAACATAACGCTATTGAATTTCTCATTGCCCTGTCTTAAGGACTCAATTTGGACTGATTTTATTTATTTTTTTACCCGTAAATAACAGAAAAAATAGATTAAGTTATTGTAAAGATGACTGACTGCTGTAAACATGTTAAAACCATGCATTAACCGATTAATTCAAAGCAGACAAAACCCCCATATGCACTTGTTTGAACATTTCTACAATAAATGTATAATTTCTTACAACGACTAGTTATCGTTCATGATTATATTAGAACTGAATTTGAGTCCACTTTCCAGCTTATGCAACAAGTTTCTATCTGTATGCGTCAATATCTGCAGGTTTACTTTGGGGTTTAACATTTGCGAAAACAAAACCTGTGTCGTCAATGTACAATTCATACATAATGTTTCAATGTTTAAAATTCTAAATATGCAAAAACTAGTCTAATTAGCTTTCATTTAAAAAATAATAAAATACAGATTAAATACACGCACGTGTGTGTGTGTGTGTGTTTTAAAGAGCGCGAGAGCACGTGTGGTAACAGTAGCAGCACAGACATTATGATAATTTAATGTCATAAGATTTATAGAAGAGGATAGATTGCAGAAAGGGCTGATTCGCCTTGCAAGCTCGTAATATATTTTGTTCGACAATATGTGGCAAAAATACTGTTAAATGAGTTTATTGGATTTGGGAAGCATACCTGAGATGGAAGATCAGCAACGATGATCATTCTGCATGGAGCAAACAATCTGTCATGCAGTGTCTCAACATTTCAATATACTTAGCCTACTTAACATTTCACACTATTTCTCTCTCTTCCCCCTCTCTCTCGTTTTACTAGTAGTTTCAAGTAACTCTAAATGACTTTCTGAAACTTACAGTAATGTCAGAAGTACCATGATAGTGTAAAATGGGCGGGCAAAGACAGCCCTGGATCCAATCAGACAGCCTAAACACACGAGCCTTCACTTGATAATTAATTATCATAATTAATGATCATGCTTCATGCTGTTTTGATCTAATTATAACGGGGCAGTGAAATATAAACCTATTAAAGTGCCTCATATGAAAGCACAGATATGTGCCCCACATTGCGGACACACCCAACTCTACAGTAACACAATTCAATGCATGAATGATTGTACTGTCATTATTTTCATTCAAGTTTATGGGAATCATAGCATGGCATATGTTTTACAGCACTGGGGCAATTTGACAGTGTATAAAAGTGACCCCTGACTTTAACCTTGTTTTCAAGTTGAGTAAACTCCGCAGGACGCCAAATGTCCCTGCATCCAGTAAAACAACATATACACTCATCATGCAGCGAAACTTTGCTTTCTCACTCTTTCTCTCTCTATCTCTCTCTCTCTCTACACACACACACACACACCTTCCCATGCTTACCGACACGATGCGATCTTTACAATAGGATTTCAGTCCCAACGCCAAAGATATTATCATTGCCAAACCATGCACAGACATGTACCTGTACGTTTTGTGTGTTATCCACAGTTTGTCATTGAAAGCAATCATTTGTTTTAGTGCATAATATGTTCAGTGCGCTCCGCAGGCACGGCGCGTCCTGCATCCATCCGACGGGTCCCTTCCAGCAGGATAATCGCTTTTCCACCGTTTCCATGATCGAATCACAGCATCCACGGGCAAAAACTCCGTTTCGGTCGGTGTTGTTTGCTTGTCTCTCGGCTCTTGATTCTGCCTTATCCGTGCATTTAAAGACGCGCGTGCATTTGAATAGCCGCGCGAGCAGTTATGGATCCCGCGCGGGCTGAAAGGGAATCAGTATGCAAATTATTTCAGTAACAATCGAAATGTTCGATCTGTGATCTGCGCACTCGCCTCTCACTCGCTCTCTCTCTCTTTCACATTCATAGCCCTCTTAAAGCACATTTCTCTAAACATAACAGTGTGTGTTTTTAAATAAACATTTTAAATATTAGCTGCACTAAAAACAACAACAGCAACAAAAATCTGTCCATTATTTCAAATTAAATGCTGGTTGAAATGACTCGTTCTGCTTTAGTGTGTTTCAAATCTATTTAAATATTTTAAGACATCATTGAATCATATATGTATTATTTAACGTTTTATAAGGTGAATAGTACAGCAAAGACTCAAGAATAGATTATTGTAAAACAGCGCACGTTCACGAACAAGAACAACAAAGCAATAAATGTAGCCTCGTTCAAAATGATACAATATCACAAATAACATCATTCTGTTTTTGGTATTTTCTGTTACAATCCACTCATTTGTTAAGAGAGCCATAAAACAAATAAGTAATAAAATAAATTTTTCAACTGCACAGCAAAATATTATTCGCATAAACCATATAACAGGTTTTGCGGATTATTTCTGATGTCCTTTGTAAAAATCATTTTCAAAATTTGATTAGATAACCCCTATATTTCAGAAGTCATCTGCCCTACATAATCAATACAGTATGAATAATGTCTATCTGTTCAATAAAGAATAAGCATGTATACATTTAATATATACATTCTAAATTTGCTGAATGCATTGAAAACATGCTGCAATCTAAACTGTGTAATGCCCCTGGCCATAATCTATAATATGTATAATACATTTATAATATTGTAATAAATTTTATTTTTTTATGTTTTTGTTTTTTTGGTGTGACTGGATGGCATTTGGGGACTGAAATGACTACAGTAAACTCAGAATAACAAACACACACAGAAACAAACCCAACATTGAACTATGACATGCATTTGAGCTTCATCTTGGAGTTGCAGGCCATCTGCCATTGAGATGGGTTTGAGGATGATGGGTCAAGGGTCACTAGCAGGGTTCAAATGGCAACCAATGGTCACTCCATTGGACCAGAGTCCTCAGTTCTGCCTAATTTAATGCTGTTGGTCATCTTAAAAACAAAACATGCTTGTTTTACTGAATCATTCATATGAACACACTACATATTAACCACTAACACGACTTTGCAAGGACTGAGAATTGCTAAGGCAGCATCCAAATTTGGCTTTAGGGTAAATTTATAGCCCACACACACTGAGCAATGTTTGAATTATTCAGATTTGGTCACAGAACTGATACCGCTGCTGTTTCTGAACCACAGTGTGGTTTCCGAGCAGACCAGAGCTTGTTGATAAATCAGGCTTTGGCCATGATAATCTTTCATCATTAATATTTAATTAACAGGAGGCAGCTTGGTGCCTGAGCTGTACAGAGACTTAATTTAGCAGCTCCGTCCAGCCGTACAGACAGTGGCACTGTTCAAGAACTTTTACATAAATGCCTGAAATATATTATTAATTATATAGATAGATAGATAGATAGATAGATAGATAGATAGATAGATAGATAGATAGATAGATAGATAGATAGATAGATATTTATTGATCTGCTAACTGCTAAGGGTCACTATAGTGTGGACAATATTTTCGGTAACATTGGGAGGGTTGTTTTGAAAAGCACGGACTCAGGAGATTGAATATGGTGCTCAGATGCACACAGTGTCTGTTGGAAAGAGATTAAAGGGCTTTCAAAGCCATCTGACTGCCATTTATAGACATATTGACACACACAGAGTATAGATCTCTGTTTAGAATAACCTTCATTAGTGAAGACGCTATCTCAGCCACTGCTGTGAGCTATGTGTAATGTGTCAGAAGTATAGCACACACACATACTTAATCATGCTCTTAATCATACCTATATGGACAAATCTGTTTGATTTTCTGCATTTCCTGTCAATCAAACATATTTCCTGGATTAATTGCAACAGTTACATTGTAATAATAAAGTGACAAAAATGCCTAAATGCTCTATTTTCCTAAAGAAAAATACCCCAGTATCTCACACGTTGCCTCTAGAAATCTTATAATCTTATTCTAACATTAATCTGTGCTCAGATTTGTCAGGATATCTAAGTTTGCAATTAAAAGTCAAATTATAAACTCACAAAAAATGGACAAGAGGAATAATTTATTATTTTTGAAAAGTGAATAAGGACATTTTTCATTCCCTCTCACAGCAGAGCACTCGGAAACCACAGAGCATTCCTGTGAGCCGAAAGTGTTTAGAAAATCATCTTTCCAAACAATTACCTACAAAGCCCTGGAGATAAATTATCACACGGTCACTCGCCTGCATGCAGAATCTTTACTGCCGTGAAAACGAGACTCTGATGGATCTGTCATCGGCAGCACACATCCTCAAATTTATGTGAGTGTTCTGCTCTGCCCACAGGTGTCTCTGAGCAAACCCTGTTAAATGCTGCTATCACAGCATTCATTGTTTTCCATTGTTCAACTAATCTGTGTGGTGGTTAAAGCATTACTAAAACAACTAGTGGCAGATAAACACACCGAAGACTGCATGAAGTAAAAGTTTCTCACTCACAGGGGGGCAACTGCTTTTGTGAGCTGCCAAGTCTGAGAAATACTCCATCAAAAAAAAAAAATAGAGATTCCATTAGCAATCTTATATACATTTTTTGGGGTATTGTGACTATATGCATACAACAGGTTTAGGAGCACACTACACTATACAACTCTTATTTGAAAAATGAATGAATGAATGAATGAATGAATGAATTAAAAAGGTGTTCATATATGACTAATAAATCATTTACAAATGCATTATAAATCATTAAAAGGGTGATTTTAATACAAAACAGTGAACCATTTTTAACTCAGATGTTACAAATGATTAATAAATGCAGTTATTCATACTTATTTCACTCAGAACCAGATTATTTATTTATTTCATCATGCGGCAAAAATACACTATTATAGCGAGAATGAAGGGTGTTGTAGTTATGGTTTTCTCATTTATATCTCATGACTCGTGTCACTTTTCTCATGATGTTTCTTACCAGAAGCTAATCTGTATCTTACCCATGATACTCTGCAGAAGTTCACGATGCCTATTATTACAAATTTATATATTTTTTTAATCAAGATATAACCATTTACTAATGAGTTATAAACATTAATAATCTGTGAAAGTGAATCTTAATGTAAAGTGAACACATGTGAACCATTTATTAATGAGTTATAAACATTAATAATCCGTGAAAGTGAATCTTAATGTAAAGTGAACACCTGTGAACCATTTATTAATGAGTTATAAACATTAATAACCTGTGAAAGTGAATCTTAATGTAAAGTGAACACCTGTGAACCATTTATTAATGAGTTATAAACATTAATAACCTGTGAAAGTGAATCTTAATGTAAAGTGAACACTTGTGAACCATTTATTAATGAGTTATAAACATTAATAACCTGTGAAAGTGAATCTTAATGTAAAGTGACCAAATGTGAACCATTTATTAATGAGTTATAAACATTAATAACCTGTGAAAGTAAACCTAAATGTAAAGTGAACACCTGTGAACCATTTATTAATGAGTTATAAACATTAATAACATGTGAAAGTGAATCTTAATGTAAAGTGAACACCTGTGAACCATTTATTAATGAGTTATAAACATTAATAACCTGAGAAAGTAAACCTAAATGTAAAGTGAACACTTGTGAACCATTTATTAATGAGTTATAAACATTAATAACCTGTGAAAGTGAATCTTAATGTAAAGTGAACACCTGTGAACCATTTATTAATGAGTTATAAACATTAATAACCTGTGAAAGTGAATCTTAATGTAAAGTGACCAAATGTGAACCATTTATTAATGAGTTATAAACATTAATAACATGTGAAAGTGAATCTTAATGTAAAGTGAACACCTGTGAACCATTTATTAATGAGTTATAAACATTAATAACCTGAGAAAGTAAACCTAAATGTAAAGTGAACACTTGTGAACCATTTATTAATGAGTTATAAACATTAATAACCTGTGAAAGTGAATCTTAATGTAAAGTGAACACCTGTGAACCATTTATTAATGAGTTATAAACATTAATAACATGTGAAAGTGAATCTTAATGTAAAGTGACCAAATGTTAACCATTTATTAATGAGTTATAAACATTAATAACCTGTGAAAGTAAACCTAAATGTAAAGTGAACACTTGTGAACCATTTATTAATGGGATAAACATTAATAACCTGTGAAAGTGAATCTTAATGTAAAGTGAACACCTGTGAACCATTTATTAATGAGTTATAAACATTAATAACATGTGAAAGTGAATCTTAATGTAAAGTGAACACCTGTGAACCATTTATTAATGAGTTATAAACATTAATAACCTGAGAAAGTAAACCTAAATGTAAAGTGAACACTTGTGAACCATTTATTAATGAGTTATAAACATTAATAACCTGTGAAAGTGAATCTTAATGTAAAGTGAACACCTGTGAACCATTTATTAATGAGTTATAAACATTAATAACCTGTGAAAGTGAATCTTAATGTAAAGTGACAAAATGTGAACCATTTATTAATGAGTTATAAACATTAATAACCTGTGAAAGTGAACCTAAATGTAAAGTGAACACTTGTGAACCATTTATTAATGAGTTATAAACATTAATAACCTGAGAAAGTAAACCTAAATGTAAAGTGAACACTTGTGAACCATTTATTAATGAGTTATAAACATTAATAACCTGTGAAAGTGAATCTTAATGTAAAGTGAACACCTGTGAACCATTTATTAATGAGTTATAAACATTAATAACCTGTGAAAGTAAACCTAAATGTAAAGTGAACACTTGTGAACCATTTATTAATGGGATAAACATTAATAACCTGTGAAAGTGCACGTTAAAGTAAAGTGGACACTTGTGAACCATTTATTAATGGGATAAACATTAATAACCTGTGAAAGTGCACGTTAAAGTAAAGTGGACACTTGTGAACCATTTATTAATGGGATAAACATTAATAACCTATGAAAGTGCACGTTAAAGTAAAGTGGACACACTAATTACTTATTTGTTCATTAAATATTTGTCAAAAATATTTTAGGTCAAGTATTCCACCAAATTATAAGGTATTGCATTAAAACTATTATTTTGATTCATGCATTTATAAATGCTTATCAATGATTTATAATTCATTTGTAAATGAGTTATTAGTTATTTATGAACATCTTTATAAACCTTTTACAAAGGGAACCTTAATGTAAACTAATTGTAATTATGCAACTAAAACTGTTAATATAATATATGTCTGCACTACATGATGACACCTTTGTTGAGGAATGAACTGAAATTTAAGTCATCATTCATTGAAAATCTTCCTCTCAGCCAAAGTTCTCAAATTAAATACGACACTTAGGGAGCTAGGTTCTTGTGTATCTTGTAACCAAAAAGTAATCAGTGTCAAACTTGATGTCTAACTACACCATACTTTATCTAAGAGTTGCATTAAAGATGAGGACATTCTGTAAACAACACGGAATGTGTTGCCAACTTTTGGACAATTGATTAGTGCAAAAAAAGAAGAAAGATAAAGGAGCATGTGCCATCTGGGAGTACAGAGAAAACTGTTCGAAAAATCTTGTTTGATAAAAACTTGTGTGCCAAAGGCTATATCCTTCGAAGGCTGCATTCGAAGACCGTCACAGTGTCACGACAAAGACTGTCACATTTCAAAGGTTCCTTAAAATGTGGTCTTGAAATATGTCCTTCATTTCCCGGGCCACAAAGGATGCAACTATTGGATCCTTCACAGCCCAGACGATCCCAAGACTCATTGCGCGTCAATGATGACAGGAAATGGAGCATTATACTTAGGTACTGGGTTTCAACTTATTAGAAAATCTATACTAATGTAAAAAAACAACAACAATACTTTAAAGCATTTCAGATGTTAACTTCCGAAGTCCACATCCTTTGAAAGATGCAGCCTCTGAATTGGAATACAGCCAAAGACTTTCGAAGTTCCAAGATGAAACACTCATATTACTATGGATGGGAGAAAATATGGAAGTAAAAGTTCTGCCTTCTAAGTAAAACAGCCAGTCTGCAATTGCCACCACAAATGCCATAGAAGCTGTGATTGCCATCTGGTTGCCAGCCAAAGTCCTGAAATGCGTGCTATTTGAGCATAAGAAAGAACATTTATTGGTCAGATTCTGTAGCTGTTTTGAAATATGTTATTTATATATGAGCATGGCACTCTAAAAATATGAAATACACTTTTGGGTTTCAGAATGCCTTAGTATTTATTTTGTTGATTTGCAATGCTATGAATTGTGGAGGAATTTGGGAGATGAAAAGAAACACATAATGATTCTCAAAATAAATATTAAACAAACACAACAGAAGGATTTTTAGGCTATTCCCAATTAGCACGTTCTAACTAAATGATTAATACTTTGACAAATTTGGTCCACAGCTACATACATCCTCCTGCCCCTGTTAAAGATGAACAGATATGTTCAAAATCTGACTATTTAGCTGCTGAACTGATGCAGACTTCTTGTTGAAGCAGGTTGATGGGTCCGGAAGGTTAATGCAAGGTAATGTATAGTTCTGCCCCCACGCCTCTCAATTAGGGCTGCTGCATCCATTTCTCACCACAGAAATACATTGGAAAATGTGAGGTGCTGTTAAGCTCCGGCGGCTCATCATTACACAGCCTAACTGTCTGCTGAAGCCATATGCTAAAAATCTATGTTGTAAAGTGGATGAATATTTACTTACTGCAATTTTAGTCTGTTCCTCAAATGAGGATTGAAGGTGACGAGTTGCATGAAGGTTCTTCAAAATTTCTCCTTTTGTTTCATTGAAAAATAGCATCATACAGGTTTGGAATGACATGAGGGTAAGTAAAGTAGCTAAATTCATTTTTGGATGTACTTTTCTTGCTCTTTGTTAATTTTTGCTTCTGCATTCAATGTTTGACAAATTATGATGTGATGTATTCTCAGATGTAAAATCATCATCACAGATTCAACGTTATGTTTCATTTTATAATACACTATAGAATAGTGTGTAGAGAGTTAAATGATACTGCAAGTACTGCATTCCTGTGAGACAGAGAGATGTATGTCGCTCTTTGAGACTGAGGCGTACATGCACAGCTTGTGTGTCTTTGTGCCACAGAGATGTTATTTTTCCCAGAAGGGATGATAAAGCCGATCAATACACGCATACCAACCTGCAGGCATTCAGTCTAGAGTCCACTGAAATATCGAGGTGGACCAGCATGTCTGGATCAACGCTGTAACAGAGGCAGCTCTGTAAAACATTCCAATGAAGAAAAATCACAAAAACTTTACATTCAACAAAAATTGTCATGTAGCAGAAATCATTTATTAAGCCATTTTTATAATGCCAAAGTTTGTCCCTAAACCAATAAGCAACAACGTGCAAGATCGTTTTCTGACTTGCAGTTATGACTGAATTAAAATGACTGTTGCGGATCTGTGTTGTTTTGTATGTTGAAGGATTCTGATTCAAGCTTTAGCTTTTGCTCTTAATTTTCAGTATGGTCAGACTGCAACATTTTATTTCAGGTCATTTTTTTGTTTTGTTTTTCTCGAAGCATACCTGGTGCTCAGAAGCCTTTGGGCTGTTATTTTGAAGAACATTCACTACATATGTAATAGATCCAATCATTCCAATTTAATGTTTCTTAAGTACTGTGAATCCAAGGTATTTTTGTTTAGAAGTCTGGGATGAGTGAGTTTTGAATAGCTTTTGTTTGAGATGAGTTTGGTATAAGGTTGGGATAAATTTGAGGGGATGGAAGTTGGGATGATTTCTGTTTTTGAGATTAATTTTGAGTTTGAGGTAAATGAGGTAAAACTGTACATGTGTTTGGAGAATGGATGGAGTTTGAGGTTTGTTTTGGATATATTTGAGCTGGGTTTGGCGCAGGGTATTTGAGATAGGATTTTTTGGATAGCCTTGGGATACGTTCAGTATAAGTTTGTTTTGAGTTTGCGATTGACTGATTTTTCTTAATATAGTTCTTTGGATGTGTTCAGAATGAGTGTGGGTTGGGTTTGGCGTTATACTTTAACAATATTGTTTGTAAATGAAGCTCAGAATGGATGAGAAAAGATATCCATCTGTCGAGAAACTGTATTAATCACCAGAATGACCAATCTGTGGCATTTCTTTACTAACCCATTTGTTTGTTTGTTAGTGCAGCATCATTTATTGTGGCCCTGATGCAGCTACACCAGGAACAACAAATACATCTCTCACAAAAAGCCATGTATCTCCCTTTGTGATTATCCATCATGATGCCATGGCCAATAAAAAGGCAAAACACACACTGAAATGCTGAACGGGTGGAAGTGGCCCATCTATTTCCTGCTGTCCCTGCGGTGCTCTGTCTTCCTGCCAGCAGAGCGCTTCCTTCCGATTACACAATTACACATCTAACAGCACTCAAGAGCCACATCTCCAAAAATGCTAATCTCTGAAAGTTCTAGAGCAATTCAGTTCTTCACAGCAAGTCTTCACATCCCAAGTCTTGGGATAGCCTGCTATCTCCATCAGAGGAAAAGTTGGAATTGCAAATTTTGAAAACTAAAAACTAAAACACTAAAAACGAAATGGTAACAATGTTAACTGTGTCCAAATAGGTTCCCTAAACAATTTCCCCTTTTCTTTTGTTTGGAGAAAAGGTCCCAAACTCATGCTCTGAATGTGGCAAAGTTAGTTTTATTCTAGCTTCATGCATTGTTTTGTTTTTTAATCAACACTTGAATGTGGGTCAGTTCCATTAAAAAAGCAACATTTTGAACAAAAAGTTCAAAAATTGCTCTTTTGTCAAGGACTCCATTAGGAAAGGATAAAACAACACTATCTCACGACCAATTCGTACGTATTTTACAAGGTGGCTAATTCGTACGAATTCGTATGACCTCACTTGTACGATTTTGTTTGATTTGTCTAAACCCCAGTGACGGGTAGGTTTAGGGGTGGGGTTAGGTGTAGGTCATTCGTACAAATTCATAAGAATTGGCAACTCGTAAAATACGTACGATTTAGCAAAAATCGTATAAATTTGTACGAGTGAGGTCACCTCGTAAAATATGCATGACTTGCCGTGAGATCGGGCTGCATAGAGCAATGATCAAAATATAGATGGAGTAGATCACCTCCATCAACCCCTCCAAAACCTTGCAGAGTCCTATACCACTTCCTGGGTTGTTGTTTCATTAGGTGATTTTAGGTAGTTTTGATTTATATGCTGTTTAATGTTTGATGATCACATTATTTTGCATATGCATATCCTTACATACAAGACTGCTTATTTTGATAAGATTGCATTTGATCCAGAGATTTAGTACTCTTTCAGAAGATGTGTAATAGTGCCTCCTACTATATTACAAAGAAAACACAAAAATCCAGACAATTCTGTCAGTGGTAGCAAGCGTTGTCTCGTTAATGACGGAAAATTCTGTCAGTGGTGAAGAAATAGTTAACATGTTAGAATGCTTAAATATACAGAGCAAGGTTTTCATAGTGTCACAGAATCAGAGTGATTACATTCTTCTGGAAGAAGCACATATGCGTCTTACCATAGGCTAGCGAACATTACAGCACTGAAGACCATCATCCTGCACACAGTGATCGACATGTTTTGCAGTCGTGTTGGTGCACACACTACAGAGCTGCAGAATGGGTCCGTCAATCCTGGACCTGTCATACTAGTCAACAACTCAAAACATCACACGGTGACAAGCTTGAGTCCTGTAGTGTGTGGTTGTATTTAGTTGCCTTCACATTAAACAGCGAAAGAAGAAAGCATATTTACATTGAAAAATATTCACGCCGCCTTTAAAAACACTGTGCATCATAGTGGACAATATATTGTTTTGTTCAAGAGCCTGGGGACTGTCCAATTAAAGGCAATTCTGTGTGTTTGTGTGTTGAGGAGCAGGTTCCCATCTCTTCTCTTCTCCTCTACCACCTCTGTAGTGATAAGCTCTTATCAGTGTAGTGTGACGTTGAAATCAGGGTTGTGACCTCTTTGCTCCACCTCCCTGAGAGCGAGCTGAGAGTGTTAACATGTCCATACTGTTCTCATGTATCCTCAGCTCCAACTGTGGGGAAATTCTTGACTGAAGCCAGGAGACCTTTCTGTGCGAAGTTTGCATGTGTGTATGAGCCCTGTGATGGACTGACCATCCATTCAGAGTGTCCCCTGCCTGTGGCCCAAGATGCTGGAATAAGCTCCAAGCCTCTGCAACCCTTCAAATAAACAAATAAATAAAAAGGGCACTAGATTTGTCCTTTTTTCCTCTCACAAAATTCATTATTGTTTATAAAAGTAATTTATAAGAGTCAAGGGAAAAAGGTGAAGGTATAGAAGGTCAGCATTAGAAAACAAGCTTGAGTGAAAAGAATCAGGCCTATATGACTGACTCTTTCTGGTCCTCACATAGTGAAATTAAATCATTGCTGTGTTCAGAGATGCTCAAGGGCCATGCTACAGTAATCTGCTGCATTTACAGTGACCCAGAGAGAAATGAGAAGACATTATGTGCAATCAGAGAGCTAGAAAAAGACAGGGGAAACAGAGAGCACGCGCATATGAGAGAGAGAAATATACCTGCTCAGAGGTACCCAAGAGATGCAAGTCTTTTACTAAATCTCTCTACACAAAATGTCCTTTTTATTACACTTCACAATCCTATAATAACCATTAGAACACACATACACCACAATATTAGAAAAGCCCTAAAATACGAAAAAGCAAAATGAAACATAAATAAATTGAATTGGATATGTATGTATATACTATTAGTGTATTTTTATGTATATGTTTGCCTATATGTGTGTAAGTGTTTGTGTAGTGATAAAATGACTTTTGCCCTTATGATAGCATCTTTAAAATGGACAGCTGGTCACCCTGCTACCCAATGACCTCCGGGATCAAGGTCACTGACCAGACCATAAGACCGGACTGGACACGCAAACGCACACACTCTGACCAATGGCAGTGTGACCACGAACAGTTGTAGTGTGCTGCTAAATTTGAGCTGAAAATCAGTCATTTGTAATTTAAAACAGAATGTTTTCAAATCAAAAGTTTTTGTTGGTTGTGTACAAAAATTGCATAACTGATGCGCTATTGCAATCAATCTATCTATCTATCTATCTATCTATCTATCTATCTATCTATCTATCTATCTATCTATCTATCTATCTATCTATCTATCTATCTATCTATTAGATAGATAGATAGACCAAGATGGCGGCGCGAACACATCGCGAGGCTCAGCGTCTCACCAGTTTTTGCAATTTTGCAGTATTTTTCCTGCTCATCTCGGGTCTGTTCTCACTGAACAGCTTTGCCTTAACATCATACACCCGACAGGAGCTTTTGGATATCGGTCTGCACTTTTCCAACAATCTTATAACCAATCATCGACTCATCCCGGAGATCTCCAGAACACCCGAGGCAACGCACTCTGCTCGGCCGGGCGGAAGTGCTCACAGGCGGCGCCGAGATCGTAAACAAAGGCGGGGGAAGCGTGGAGGACTAAGAGCTAAGCTAAAGCTAACACCGCACCGGCTCTCTTTACCCAGCATTTTCCTCGCTAATGTGCGGTCATTGGTGAACAAAATGGATGAGATACGACTTCGCATCACCCATAGTAAGAAACTTTTGGACTGCAATGTCATGGTTTTCACTGAAACATGGCTACATAGCGACATACCCAATAATGCTATTGATCTAACCGGACGCTACACGCTACGAGCAGATAGAACGGCAGATGACTCTGGCAAGACCAGAGGCGGAGGATTGTGCATTTATGTAAACAAAGCTTGGTGTACGAACTCTGACATTGTTGGAAAACACTGCTCACCTAACCTAGAGTTTCTCATGGTTAAGTGTAGACCTTTCTATCTGCCGCGGGAGTTCACTTCCACCATCATAACTGCAGCCTATATTCCCCCGGATGCTAATGCCAAGCTTGCTATGAAAGAACTGCATGTGGCCATTAGTAAACAACAGACTGTACACCCGGAAGCTGCATTTATTGTTGCGGGTGATTTTAATCACTCCAACTTAAAGACAGTGCTCCCCAAATTCCATCAGCATGTCTCCTGCCACACTACAGGAGAAAAAACTTTGGATCATGTTTACACAAACATCGCAGGAGCTTACATCGCGACTCCCCTCCCCCACCTGGGACAGTCTGATCACCTTTCTTTGTTTCTCACCCCCAAGTATTCACCCCTCATCAACCGTGTGAAGCCATCAGTGAAGACCATCAAAGTGTGGCCAATAGGAGCAGAGTCTGTACTTCAGGACAAGTTTCAACACACGGACTGGAGTATGTTTGCTTCTCAGGCTGCCAGTGGCTCTCACACGGACATTGACATCTATACCACCTCTGTACTGGACTACATCAATACCTCCATTGACAGTGTCACAACAGAGAAACAGATCACAACGTACCCTAATCAGAAGCCATGGATGAACAAGGAAGTGCGGCTCTTGCTGAAAGCCCGCAACACTGCTTTCAGATCAGATGACGCTCAGGCCTACAGCATATCCAGGGCTAACCTGAAGAGGGGCATCAAGAAGGCCAAGCACTGCTACAAGCTAAAGGTAGAGGAGCATTTTTCCAACTCTGACCCCCGGCGCATGTGGCAGGGCATCCAGGTCATCAGTGACTACAAGCCATGCAACTCCACTCCAACGGTCACAGACGTCTCCTTCCTTAACGAGCTAAATGACTTTTATGCTCGCTTTGACAACAACAACAAGGAGACAGCCACCAAGATCACACTCTCAGGAGACCATCAGACCCTCAAACTCACCTCCACAGATGTCTGCACAGCATTGAGCCGGATCAACGCATACAAGGCTGCTGGCCCCGACGGCATTCCTGGACGTGTGCTCAGGACATGTGCAGAGCAGCTCGCAGGGGTCTTCACAGACATTTTCAACCTGTCACTCACCCAAGCAATGGTGCCAACATGCTTTAAGTCCACATCCATTGTGCCAGTGCCGAAACACTCCTCCCCAACGTGCCTGAATGACTACCGCCCCGTAGCACTCACACCCATTGTTATGAAGTGCTTTGAGCGACTGGTCCTGGCACACCTCAAGAACTGCCTCCCACCCACACTGGACCCACACCAATTTGCCTATAGAAGCAATAGAAGCACAGAGGATGCAGTAGGCACAGTACTGCACTCGGTACTCACACACCTGGAAAACAACAACACATATGCACGGATATTATTTGTTGATTTCAGCTCAGCATTCAACACTGTCATTCCCTCCAAGCTGACCACTAAACTTGGAGACTTGGGTGTTAACACCTCCCTTTGCAGCTGGATTATGGACTTTCTGACCAACAGACCTCAGCATGTTAGGTCAGGCCTCACCTGCTCCACCACCATCACACTCAACACCGGCGTACCACAGGGCTGTGTGCTGAGCCCATTTCTCTACTCCCTCTACACCCATGACTGCAGGCCTGTGCATGGATCCAACTCCATCATCAAGTTTGCTGACGACACCACAGTGATTGGCCTCATCAGAGAAAACGATGAGACTGCCTACAGGGAGGAGGTACAGCACCTGGCTGCATGGTGTGCTGACAATAGCCTGCTCCTCAACACCAGCAAGACAAAGGAACTTATTGTGGACTTCAGGAAGAAGAAAAGTGGAACGCATGACCCCATCCACATTAACGGGATGGTTGTTGAACGTGTCTCCAGCTTCAAGTTCCTGGGAACCCACATCTCGGAGGACCTGACCTGGATCACCAACACATCCAGCCTAGTCAAGAAGGCTCACCAACGCCTCTTCTTCCTTAGGACACTGAAGAAGGACCACCTGTCTCCAATCATCCAGCGGAACTTCTACCGGTGTGCAATTGAAAGCATCCTGACCAACTGCATCACAGTCTGGTATGGGAACTGCTCAGCTGCTGACCGCAAGGCACTACAGAGGGTGGTGAAAACCGCCCAACGCATCACAGGGACACCACTTCCTGCCATTGAGGACGTCCAGAGAAAACGCTGTTTACGTCGAGCTCGCGGCATTCTTAAGGACTCCTCTCACCCTGACCATAGACTGTTTAACTTACTGCCCTCTGGGAGGCGCTTCAGGAGCCTCCGAACAAGGACAAGCAGACTCAGGAACAGCTTTTTCCCTACAGCTGTTTCCCTACTAAACTCTGCCCAATGATACCCCCCTCACACACCACTACAAACTCTTCACCCCTCCCCATCATTAAATCGATTAAAAAAAACAAAACAAAAAAACAACCAATCTACACACTGAGTACTATGTACTGTAAATTTTTATTTCTATGCACTTTCAATGTTCATTGCACTAGTGTTTATATATCTTAATTTATAGCTTATTCATATCCATTTGTAATTATTTTCATAGTTTTTGCTCATAGTGTACATACATTTACTGCACAACCCATCTGTATAGTATGTTCATATCACCCATCTGTATATCATACTGATAGTATTTAAAAACTTGTAAATTATGTCCATAGTACTACTGCCTTATCTGTATATTTCTGTACATATGTAACATATTGTAGGCACTGTATATCCTGTACCTCTGCTTATTGCACTTCTGGTTAGATGCTAACTGCATTTCGTTGCCCTGTACCTTACATGTGCAATGACAATAAAGTTGAATCTAATCTAATCTATCTATCTATCTATCTATCTATCTATCTATCTATCTATCTATCTATCTATCTATCTATCTATCTATCTATCTATCTATCTATCTATCTATCTATCTATCTATCATCTATCTATCTATCTATCTATCTATCTATCTATCTATCTATCTATCTATCTATCTATCATCTATCATCTATCTATCTATCTATCTATCTATCTATCTATCTATCTATCTATCACAGTTCTTTCTGGTCCTTGAATCTGATTGGCTGAGAGGCTTTTCCATGCATGTGATATTCCAGTGATAACAGAACTCCAACGTTTGTATCACTCCGCTTGGCTTGCAGTATTTCACAGAGCGAGTGCCATGGCGGACACCCAAATTTCATCAAATTTGATAAATTATGCTGTTTTTATGTCACAGAATGTAGTTTTCTGAGTTTTTTAGGCAAGAATGCAATTGTTTAAACTTCAAATTTGTGGTTTGTTAATAATGATAACGTCTATTTGAAAATTAGCTTCAATATTTTCAAAGATGTGTGCTCCAGGGCATCAGCGGCCATTCATGTCATTCATATATATATATATATATATATATATATATATATATATATATATATATATACATACATAGATTGACTGATTTTAAGTTGAAATATGACCTGTGCATGTTAGACCACAGTATACTGTGGGTGCCATTACAATCAACCTAGGTACTGAAAGATGTTTATGCGATATGTTTTGGCTCTGCTGCTGTGCTGATTTCAATTGTACAGTCTGTGATGGCTGGTTTGGACATTAGGCTGGTAAGATGTGGGGTTTCATCAGCGTAATGGGGTGTGTGAAGCGTGTGTGTATTGTAGAGAAAGAGAAAGCATGCTGGCAGCAATTCTTGACGTGTTGAGAGCTGCGAGCAGTCCTTCTTAAAACATTATCATTCCATCATATAGCAATCATACGCCAAGGAATAATCAACACTAAACACAAAATATTTACACTTAAATCTTGAACACAATGCTGCAAAGAGGATTATGAACAATAACACACACACACACACATGCACACGCAGTCGCGCAGCAATAGATCCGTGCTTGACAGTGTAATACACAATGGCTTTTTAACTCAGCTGATTGATTACAGTAGCGAGAGGGGATAGATTGATTGATTGGCTATTCCAGAAACAGTGGCAGAGGAACCACTGATCAATATGGTTCTTCCTTCAACATTCAACAGCACAAAACAATTAACATGTGGACCGGGAGAGGGGGATGATGGGATACATACAGTGCAAAATGGCAGCCTGCCATTTGGAAGATGCAGACTTCAGATTCTATCTCTGAAATAGTGCTGGAGCATTTTTTGAAGAGTACAGGATGAGAGAATAAAGGACCAAAAAAAGAGTGAAAATGCTAAATCAGCAAATGGCAAACACTGGGGGGAAACATGTTTTAAAGGTATACTACACCCCAAAATTAAAATGTTGTATGTTGTTCCAAAACTATATTGACTTGATTTCTTCTATGAAAAAATAAATAAATAAATATATATATATATATATATATATATTTATTTATATACAGTATATATATTTGTCCATACAATGAGCAGCATTTTTAAAACATTTTTTTTTTCTTTTGAATTTTAATTCTTGGGTGGGGAATCCATTTAACAATATTAACAATATTGCTTGCAATATTAATCAGTGTAGTCATGTTAATGAACAAAGAAACAAAGTAAAACAGAAAGCACTTAATTGTTGGAGTGTTTTTATTGGTATTTAATTCTGATTATTAACTCCACTGTTTATTTGAGAAAAATGTATCAAACAATAAATATAAAACACGAAGAGCAGTGTGAACAAAGAGGAGGAAGATGGAGGACAATGCATGTCATGCGTGCACGCTTGCTACGAAGCACGTTTGTGTGTGTGTTAGAGAGACCTTAGAAATTATTACTATTGATTTCTATCCTTGAGACGTGGAAATGTTACCAGATGGCTGCAGGATGATCGTGGCACAAACCTACCGTTTGTTCACTGGCTAAAGGATGTGAACTTCTGTAAATTCATCTATATTCCTTTTAATATGACAGGAAGTATCTGTCTCTGCTTCAGAAAGCTCACATATTTAGCAGTTATATTATAAGACAATGTTTATTGTGCTATTTTCATTTGTACTTTTCCTCATCACAAAATATTATCAGAATTTTTCCCCTTGAGCTGACAGTCAAATGTTTGTGTCTCATTGCAGAAGTTCCAGTATTGCTCTGCCATGTGCCGGGTCCCCCGCACACAGTATTCAAATTACAGCAACAATTCAATAAAAATTAAGTCTGCAAACTGGCTTTGGGTATGAATTACACAGAGGCACAATCTGGCAACTTCAAAACCCTCCCATGTGGTTGGAGATGCTATTGATTTCAATTCTTACATGATTTCAATATTGATAAGAAGATACTAAACTCAGCTGAGTGATATAAAGTATTGGATGAGGAATTTATTATTCATGGGTGATATTTTTGAAGTGTGTGAAATTCTCGCTCAATATTTGGTGTGTTTAAATATATGTTAATTAGGGAAAAAAACTCAAAATATCTTCTTTGGAATTAGAATTTTTGGATAGAGTATACCTTTAACAAAATAATTAATAAATTTACATGAGATTGTTGCTCTTTTAAAAAAAAAAAAAAAATAAAGAAAGAAAAATAAATAAAAATCAGCAAAAATACATACACATCTGGTTTAGTTAGGTAAATTCCCCAGGTTAGAGGTTAGAGGTTAGTTTCCAGTTGTTGAGGTTGGGAAAACAAAACCACAACCAATCAATAAAACGTACCTTGCAGGAACCAAAATATGTCACACATCTTATTGTATGAATGCTAACAAACACAACGTTTGATTTAATTCATTTAAGAAGCTGAAGTTAATTTCTAATCTCTAACCAACCACGTATCAGTACATTAAAAGGCAACTCAGTTTCTGAGGTATAAAGAGATCTGACCAACCGAGTCCATTGTGGTGTGACTTAGTCCTGCATGGCTGGACCTTGAGCTGTGAAACTGTGATTATGAATTCTATTGTAGCTTCTCCACCAGCGTTTGCCACAACATATATGAAAGATTCTGCTCTCCCTCCCCCTCTGTTGTCAAAGAGCAGTTTTCTTTGTTTCCATAGAGCCATGATTCTGTCAAAATCCCAGCGAGAGAAGGAAAGGGAGGAAAAATCAATTGCTCTCCATACAACACTGTGCGCCTCTGGCCAGAGAGACAGAAAGAGGAAGAAGGAGAAAGAGAGGAACACAAGAAGAATAAAATAAATATAGAGTAAAAAGTGAAGAGAAGGGAAGATAGATGTAGAAACATGTTACTGTTCGCTCTGACAAAAATGACATGCTTACCCTGTGTGTGTGTGTGTGTGTGTGTAAGTTTGGCATTGACAGGGAGAATGATCCATCTTCCGTGGCATCACTTCACCTGTCTAAATCATTGTGTCTGCCCAAGGGCCAGTATCACACACACACACAACATCTGTCTTTTCATTTTATGTGTATGTTTAGCTATCTATCTATCCCCCTAACTCTAAAAGAAAACTTTTTGCATTTTCACGGGGAGAAAAATACAGAAATTAATCTTTTACTAAAGTCCTAAACACATTTTTTTCCATTCATTTTCCTCAAATTTTTACTTTAGTTTGAAAATGGGGTTAAGACTGCTTTTTACCCAGGGTTTTGAAACTCTTATGAAGCTTTTGCATTGTTGCTCACAGTGTGAAATGATTCAGTGTTAGAATGTAATGACTAGATGCTTAGCAACTGTGCCCTATGAGTTTTTAAGGAAGCAACACAGGATACAAAAAAAAATATATATTTTAAGGGGCTTTATTCTGACGGCTGTCTCTCAGAAGGACAGCGATCTATGGGAGTAAATACTGAAGGAAAACAAAATTGAATAAAGTAAATCTTATGGCTCTGCTGTACTTATTTGACAAAAACAAGAGATTAAGCACTAATTTCAAATTCTGATAAATTCAGTCCAGGAGGAGTACAACATCCAAAAAAACAAAAGTTCCAGATTCAAATACAGGAAGATTCAGTCTTACTGAGTTTCACTAGAATGAAATTAAATTGAGTAAAATAAAATCAAATGAAATACGGTAGAGACCAGTCCTTGCACGTGTCCCAAAACGTGATCAAACCCGAACCACCTCGCACATGCGATCCACAAACGTCCTTAAAGACGATCCCTCGCCAATTTCCGAAGAATGGCGCACAACCCAGAGCACTAGTTTGCGTTAGTTGCTCTGCTCCCACTGAAATCTACACACATCTGTTACGTGCTGGAGAGCCGCAAAGCAAATGTCGCAAGCACAGTTTCTTAAAGGACCCGCCGCCAATTTATATTTAACGTAAAGTTTTATTAGTTTTCTCCACTTGGCTACATTCTCCCCTGCTAAATGTCACTTGTCCTCAATGACCTAATGCATATTTTTAACTTCTTTAACAGCCTCTCTAAAGAATACACTTCCCAAGCTTGTCAACACTTGTGAAAAGACTTCAGGACTGAGTGAGACTGCATTACATGCAGACCTCGGTTCATTGAAAGGGTTTGAGTGTACACCCGCACTGGCCCGTTTTGTTCTCCTAGGGGTTGGTACAGGCCTCTTCAGCACGGTTTCTTCCACTCTGAGATCAGTACTGGTGTCAGGCAGAAATTGCTTGGGTTCAGTATCCTCGAAAATCAATTCGGACTGATCTACAAGCACTTCACCTTCTGCCGAAGAGCTTCCAATCTGCTTTGTCTCGTGCAGATTAGGGTAAGTGACTTCTTCTAGCACAATGAACTCAGGATCAGACTGAACTTCAACTTGCTCAGACTCTGCTTCTCTCGGTTGCTGTGTTTTAGGAGGATGGTTCTCAGTGGATTCTGGCTCAGGAGCAGAAGTGACACAGGGTCGCAAGTCAACCCGATGAAGTCTCTTGATAGGACCACCCTCCAGGGGCTCAACGGTAAATGTAGTACCTTGCACATCCAGAACCTTATATACAGTAGGGCCCCATGAATCCTGTATCTTGTTCCTACCCAAAGGTCGGTGACGCAGATACACTTGTTGACCAACACTGATAATGGGACAATAAACCTTGTCATTCAAAGGGGCCAACCTCTCAGCAGCCTTTTGTTCAGCATATTTTCTTGCCTGTTCGTGAGCATCTCTCAATCTCTCCTGATGAATCACTAACCAGTCTTGCTTTCTGTCTACAGGTTGCTCGTGACCCAGCAGGGCATCCACTGGAAGGTGCGGATGGACTCCAAACAGTAAATAGTATGGTGAGTATCCAGTGGTCGCATGTGGCGTGACATTGTAGGCATAAACCAACTCCACTAGGTGTTCCGGCCACCGCCTCTTCTTTTCAGGAGGAAGTGTGCGCAGCAGATCATGGAGCGTTCGATTAAAGCGCTCACACTGAGCATTACCCTGCGGCCGGTAGGGCGTAGTGCGGGTTTTCTTCACACCATACATTTTGCACAGCTCAGCAACAACTTCGCTCTCAAAATTTCTTCCCTGATCAGAATGCAATCTTTCCGGTATGCCGTATTTCATGAACCACTCCCTTAACAAGATTTTGGCGGTAGTGTCAGCTCTCTGATCCCTGGTTGGAAATGCCTGTGTGAATTTGGTAAAAACATCTGTCACGACTAATACATTTTCACGGCCATCAGATGATGGCTCAAGCACAGTAAAATCAACTGCCACAACTTCAAGAGGTCTTGATGCAAGAAATGGCTTCATGGGGGCATGTATCCTTGGCTGTGGCATCTTTGTTAAGATGCACCTCTGACACCTTTTGATCCATTGGTCCACATCATTATACATACCGACCCAGAAACAACGGTTCCTCAACAGTCCGAACACTCCAGGACAGTCCCTTTACTAATTATGTTACAGATGGCAACACAGTCATCATACTCATCCGGAATGGTAGGCTCCCCTGCTAGTGGCTGCCTAGAGAGGGCATCAGCAGCTGTATTATGTCGGCCTGGGCGGTATTTAACATCAAAGTCGAACACAGATAATTGAGCAATCCATCTTTGCTCAACTGCACCAAGTTTGGCTGTTTTAAGATGGCACAGAGGGTTGTTATCTGTGATCACCAGGAACTTAGAACCTAGCAGATAGCCACGAAACTTTTCTGAGACCGCCCATTTGAGAGCCAGCAGCTCAAGTTTCATGCTGCTATAGTAACGGTCATTCCTTTCTGCTTTTCGAAGCCTCCTACTTGCAAATGCAATAACCCTCTTACAACTACCCTGCTGCTGATACAGTATTGCCCCTAGGCCTTCATGGCTTGCATCAGTCTCCAAGATAAACGGGAGACTAAAATCTGCACACCCTAATACAGGAGCAGAGGTAAGTTTCTATTTCAGTAGCTCAAATGCTGATTGGCACTCAGATGACCACAAAGCACCAAAATCCTTCTTCCTTTGGCCGAACTGAGTAATACACAGATTCACTAAATCATGAAGGGGCCCAGCAATTCTAGAAAAACCTTCTATGAACTTTCTGTAATAACTACAGAATCCTAAGAATGAGCGCAGTTCCTTTACTGTTTTGGGGACCTTCCATTCTTTCACTGCCTCAATTTTCCCTGGATCCGTAGCAATTCCTTGAGCTGAAACTTGATGACCTAAGAAGATTACTTCCTGCTGCAGGAAGTGGCATTTCTCAGGCTTAACTTTGAGACCTGTTTCCTTTAGCCTCTTAAGGACTATTTCCAACCTCTGCAAGTGCTCTGGGAAAGTGGGTGCATACACCAGTATGTCATCCAGATACACTAGCATGATTTGAAAAATTAGATTACCCATTGTAGTCTGCATAAGACGTTGAAAAGTAGATGGTCCATTACAAACCCCAAAAGGCATACGGCAGTACTCAAAAATCCCAAATGGAGTAGTAAAGGCCGTCTTATGCCTGTCACGCTCATGAACGGCGACCTGATGATATCCACTCGCCAGGTCAATTGAAGAGAAAAATGTTGCTCCCTGAAGCGCGTCAAAACTCTCATCGATCCTAGGTAAGGGGAATGCATCTCGTGGTGTCTTGGAGTTTAATTGTCTATAATCAACGCATAGCTTAAGGCTACCATCTGTTTTCCTCACTAGTACAATAGGTGAAGCATAAGCACTAGTGCTTTCTTGGATCACTCCTTTCTTCAGCAGCTTACTGATATGCTCTCTAACTTCCTTGTACTGAGTGGGTGGGATACGCCTGTAAGGCTGTGTCACTGGGACATCATCAGTTACATGAATCTCATGTTGCACCTTATCGGTGAAACCGAGGTCTTCGTCCTCGAGAGCGAACACATCAGGAAACTGCATTAGCAAATCACTCAGCTCTGCTTGCTGCTCAATGGTACCACCGATATGGAGCTTGCTGAGGAACTCTTTCGAGCTGTTCTCCAATACCTCATCATTTTTGGTGCTAACAGTGATTTCCTCAATATCAGCTGAAATACGCTGAAACTTAACCTCACATATCTCATTTAATTTCAAACTCTCAACGCGAGTTACTGTCCCAAGCCTGGCTCGGGCCTGCAACCAGATGTCCTCTGGGGAAAGATTCACCACCAGCATAGGAAACAACGGCTTCCCTGCGGCCACCATACAGGGAACAACAATCAAACCACCTGGTAACGGTACATTCAGGGGCTCTAGCATGTAGTCAGATGAGTCATCATGTGACGTATGTTTTGTGCTTTTAGCCATCACCGTCAAAACTGAAGAAGCAGGTATGTGCACCATGTCTTTTCCAGCTAAACGAACGGCTGTCCTCTTCTCTTGGCTACTGGTGTGGTGCAGTTGTTGAAATGCCTCCCTCCAATTAGACTGCAACTTCCCACCAAGGGTGGTGTCAAACTCTGCATGTACCAGTTGTCTGCATCTGCTGATAATATTCATGCCAATTAGTGCTGGTACAACAGGGGAGTTCAGTGTGTCTCTGACTACGAGGAAACCGCATTCAGGAAGGACAATACCCATGGTTTCAACTTCCAACTCAAGGTAACCAAGATAAGGTATGTCCAACCCATTGGCAGCAGTTATCTTCAGCCAGCCTGCTGTTGAGAGCATGTCTTTATCCTCACCAAACAGTTGTTCCCTGAAGAAACTCTCAGAAATAGTGCTGACTTGGCTTCCTGTATCCAGCAGACAAGCGGCACTTGATCCATTTATTTTGAGATTAGCAACAGGACATCTTCCCACAGCACGCTCTAGTAGTCTATCACGATTAGAATCCACACTAGTTGAGCCAATGTACTGCCCTCGCATTGCCTGGCTCACAGCAACCGAGGGTGGGTGTTTCCCTGGGATCCAGAGCTAGTAGCTTGCTCGGTAACAGCCTGTTTGGTTCTCCTCACGCACTTCTTAGCAATGTGTCCTACACCATTACACCGGAAACAAATTGGCTGCCCATCATCTGTAAACCTTGGCTGCACCTTGGAGTTGCTTTGGGTTACAGGCTCTGACTTGATGCACTGCGTGGTGAGTTTCTCCACAGCTTGGGTTAGCTCTCCTATAGCTCTTCCTTGTTCTGCTACGATTTTCAAAACTTCTTCCAGACTAACTGCTTTTGTTTCAGGTGCAACAGCAGCACACTGGGCTTCAACTGTCTCAGACACAACACTTCGATTGCCGATTACTTTTGGGACACGAGGCTTGGGATCTTCTAAAAACCACATGAGAGCTTCATCTCGCACTTCAATAAGTGTTGACTCTGGCCTGTCTCTAACCAGCTTCCGAAGGTCTCTCCTAAGGCTAGCATCTCTAATGCCCTCAATGAATTGGTCTCGAATTGCCATACTCTCATTTGCCACTGCATTTGGTGATTGTTTCTGGATAGAATTCAGAATCTGGGACAGTGCATGTGAGTAGGCACGGATATCCTCCCCTTCTCTTTGTTTGCGGCTATAGAAGGTTTGCAATAACTGAGATACACTGCACTTTTCTCGGAAAGCTGCTCTCAGATATTCAAAAATGTCACATGGGGTTTTCGGATCATTTCCCATTCGCATTCTGACCTCCTCTAAAGCTGCCCCCTTTAAAAGTGAGAGGACAAAGTCTAACTGGTCCTCTGCAGCCTGACTTCTAGCAGGTATCACCCTCTCTACTTCTTCAATAAACTCGTCAACATCCCTCCCATCTCTGCTAAAATCACCACTGAATGGTTGTATATGACGTTCTCTCGGGACATAAATATAAGACCTGGTTGGCTCTCTGCTCAAGTTAGCAATTGCTGCCATAGTCTCCACATGCTTTCTGTTAAGTTCTTGAATTTGTTCGTGCATGTCACGCCTATTACTACTTGCACCCTGTTCATCCCCATACTCATCACCCTGTGAAACTGGAGATTCATCTGATTGTGACATTTTATCCAATTTTCTTCAGTTTAACAAAATTTAAACAGTTGCTTTGGTCAAAAATAATCTCTTAATCAGTTCGAAATTGTTTGGAAATCAAAGGATAGGTTTTCCTCTGTTCATAGAATACTTCCGTCTTCCCTTTTAAACAGTCTCTTGATAGGTGTCTCCTCGAAAAGCAGGCTGCAGTCCTCCATGGATAAGGTATTCTCTTCTCTCATTCACCTAGCAGTATCGTCACCTCACCAGGTCACCTCCAGCCGGCCGAAGTCTGTTCGCTGGACAACCGCACCCAGGAAGTTAGCCTCCACTCCGTTTTCCACTGGCACCTATCTTTACCTCTACCGTATTTCAAAATGAATTTAAAAAAATGACCTATATGCTCCCAACAGTCAGATACCCCACTCCTGGTACCAAAATGTGCCCTATGAGTTTTTAAGGAAGCAACACAGGATACAAAAACATATATATATTTTAAGGGGCTTTATTCTGACGGCTGTCTCTCAGAAGGACAGCGATCAATGGGAGTAAATACTGAAGGAAAACAAAATTGAATAAAGTAAATCTTATGGCTCTGCTGTACTTATTTGACAAAAACAAGAGATTAAGCACTAATTTCAAATTCTGATAAATTCAGTCCAGGAGGAGTACAACATCCAAAAAAACAAAAGTTCCAGATTCAAATACAGGAAGATTCAGTCTTACTGAGTTTCACTAGAATGAAATTAAATTGAGTAAAATAAAATCAAATGAAATACGGTAGAGACCAGTCCTTGCACGTGTCCCAAAACGTGATCAAACCCGAACCACCTCGCACATGCGATCCACAAACGTCCTTAAAGACGATCCCTCGCCAATTTCCGAAGAATGGCGCACAACCCAGAGCACTAGTTTGCATTAGTTGCTCTGCTCCCACTGAAATCTACACACATCTGTTACGTGCTGGAGAGCCGCAAAGCAAATGTCGCAAGCACAGTTTCTTAAAGGACCCGCCGCCAATTTATATTTAACGTAAAGTTTTATTAGTTTTCTCCACTTGGCTACACAACAAACACCCAATCACTCACAATCACATGCTTTGGACAATCACAGAAAAAAAACTAACAAAAACAAAACTGTTGTATAAAAAGTTATTTCAGCATTTGAGGGGAAGAATGTAAAATGGTGAGGGAAAATCGGAGTGAGGAAGAGACCATTTCATTCTTACACTAATTGTCCGAAAAGTCCATTCAGGAAAAATTGACAGAATTTGTCATTATATAATCAGTCAATAACACTGACACCACAAATACACAAATAATATTAACTCTGGGTTTGGAATGTACAGTGTAAAAAGCCTGTGTATGAATACCCAGGGTTAATTGTTAACCTCAGGCAAAGAATGAACAGTGTGAAACATAAAACAAGATAACAGAGAATTCCATTTACCTATGGTTTTCACACTTCATTTGCATTTTCAATTGCTCATTAAACAAGACGCTTTGAGAGTGAATGAAAGTGTATTCAGTTTCTGTTGCAAATGTAATGTTCTCATTTAAACCCAAACGTTTTGGGACTCATCCATCCACAAATAATTCTTCTAATAGTCTTCTGGCTCACCCATGTGGTCTTTGGCAGACTTCATACAGGAAGCAGTGTACTTCTTGGAAAACTGTGGCTTCCTTTTTGTTATCCTGCAATGCACATCATTCTTATTCCGTGTTTGTCTAATGGTGGACTCCTGAAAACCTAAACAAATGAAAGTGATGCCTGCAGATTCTTACATGTCACACTGGGGTTCTTTGTAACCTCCTGGAATATTATATGTCTTTCTCTTGGAGTGTTTTTGTTGGACACCCCAACAGTGGTGTTGTATATCTTCCATTTGTACTCTACCTGATAGTATGTTGGTGGACCCCAAAAAGTACTTTATAGGTTTAACTTCTGTTTGTGCTTATTATGTTGTTCTGCAATGTAAACACTGATACACTCATAGCAAAGTTCTTTTTCATTCTTCACATAGAGATAAACACAAATTTGAGGTACATGAGCAGTGGTATACAGTAAATGAATATCCCAATGTTGTCCATGATGAATGCCTTTAGATGAATATGTAAATATGTGCTGCACGCTTTCCTTTCAATAACAGAATAAACACAACAGAAATGACAGCAATGAGAAAACAGCAGTTAAGAAAGCATCATAGCAATATGCATGAAGTCATGTCAACAGTTTCACTGTCACTTTCAGAAAAAAAAAAAATTATCCTATAAAACAGCTCTGAATAGATTCATGTTTCTATTTGCGTCTGACCTCACCAAAATGAACAGAAGAACTTAACTGAACATTTTCACATCAAAGAAGGCGAAGCCACAGCACAAACCTACCTACTACTTAACGGCCATGGACCAATGATTATGGCGGCCCAATAGTGCACAAAACAAGGAAATCTCCACAAACAATGAAGTCTCCAGAACACATAGGACTAATTTAGTTGTGTTGGACTAATTTCGCTGTTTTGTGGTTAGTTTTCATTGTGTTGTGCTAATTTTGCGGTGTTGTGGCTTGTTTCCGTTGTGTTATGCACTACTGGGCCACCGTAAATTATAGTTCAAAACGTACCAGGTTATGTATGTAACTCAGGTTCCCTGAAGGGAACGAGAGCTGCGTCAAAACGCATATGGGAACGCCATCAGCGTAACCGACGCTCTGAATATTGTATACAACCAGTCTAATGGATGGGCGAGGTGTCACGGGCGGGGTGACGTCACGACCAGGAAGTATATAAGCACGTGCTGCGGAGCCGGCGTCAGCTTCAAGTCATGAAGCAAGCGCTGGCAGGGATGCCGGAAGTGTGGCTACGAGACGCAGCTCTCGTTCCCTTCAGGGAACCTGGGTTACATACGTAACCTGGTACGTTCCCTTCCAGGAACTTCGAGCTGGGTCAAAACGCATATGGGAACGCTATACCAACGCCGCCAGACTGACAAGTCCCTGCCTGGTGTCAGGACGAGAGGACGGAGGAGCCTGGAGTGGCTCGGATGTCAAGGTTATAGAACCTGGCGAATGTCAGGGGCGTGGACCACCCAGCAGCGTTGCAGATGTCCTGCATAGAGACACCTGCCCAGAAGGCCTTGGAGGCTGCCACACCTCGGGTCGAGTGCGCTCTGACTCCCGACAACGGGGGACGCTCAGAGGCCTCGTATGCCAGATGGATGGCATCCACTATCCACCTACTAAGAGTGGGCTTCGTGACAGGAAGACTCCTAGGCGGACCAAAGCACTCGAGCAGTTGGTCCGACTTCCTCCACAGGACAGCTCTGTGGATGTACGTGCCCAATGCTCGCACTGGACACATACAGTTGTGCTTCTCCTGGTCGGGCTCCCTGAAGGGAGGAGGACAGAAGACCTGGAGTACAACTGGCTGCGGCACGACCGCTGGGACCTTGGGTACATACCCCACACGGGGGAAGGAAAATACTTTCGCCAGACCGGGCGCAAAGTCAACGGAGGCCGTAGTCAGGGCCTGAAGGTCACTCACCCTCCTCAGAGAGGTGATAGCCAGCAAGAAAGCGGTCTTGATGGTGAGGAGTCTCTCAGTTATCTCCTCAATAGGCTTGAAGGGTGCCTTGCACAGGGCCTCCAAGACCACAGCCAGGTCCCACGTGGGAACGCGGGAACGTACCGGCGGCCTCAGCGCACCGTGGAGGAAACGTGTAACTAGGGGGTGTCTACCCACTGACTGGCCACCAATAAGGGCGTGGTATGACGAAATAGCTGCCACGTAGACCTTAATAGCGGAGTGGGTTAACCCTGTGGAGAGACGGGCCTGCAGGAACTCCAGAACTGCGCGAATCGGGCAGTTGACTGGGTCGAGCATGGCGGTCCCCGCACCAAGAAGTGAAGAGCCTCCACTTCAAGGTGTACAGTTTCCTCGTTGAGGGAGCCCTGGATTGGAGGATGGTCTCGACAACCTCGGTTGACAGACCGGAAGCTATGAGTTGTGCCCCCTCAGGGGCCACACCTACAGCTTCCATAACTCCGGGCGAGGGTGCACCTCGGTGCCCCCGGCCTGTGAGAGGAGGTCCCTCCTGACGGGCACTTCACCCTAAGTGCCGTCGAGGAGAGATATCAGGTCCGAGAACCATACTCGGCCCGGCCAGAACGGCGCTACCAACGGTAGACTGACCTCGTCCCGGCGCACTCTCGCCAGAACTCCCGGGAGCAGAGCGAACGGGGGGGAGAGACGTACAGACAAAGCCTCAGCCAGGTCTGTACCATAGCATCCAGTCCCGGAGGAGCTGGAGGGGCTAAAAGAACCAGAGGGGACATTATGCTGACTCTCGAGTCGCAAAAGAGGTCCACCTGTGCCTGGCCGAAAAACTGTCACATCAACCTCCTCGGAGGAAGAGAGACGAAGTGTTGAGCCCTCGTCTCGGGGGGAAGAGAGCTTCCGAACCGCGAGACGGGGCACCAGATCTGGCGAATAGGGACACGCCCCTCTCATTCCAGCCAGATCAGCCTGCGAGCCCCACGAGTGCAGCCGCCGCTCTGCCTCGGCAAAAACGGGAGCAGCACCGCGTGGAGAGCTCATGAAGGCTCCCTTCTCGAAGAGAGCCCTTCGTTTTCTTTTATTATTGGGGCGACAGAGGCAGCGAAACCTCGTGAATGCTCGTCACATCAACCTCCTCGGAGGAAGAGAGACGAAGCGTTGAGCCCTCGTCTCGGGGGGAAGAGACCGCTTCCGAACCGCGAGACGGGGCGCCAGATCTGGCGGATAGGGACACGCCTATCTCATTCCAGCCAGATCAGCCTGCGAGCCCCACAAGTGCAGCCGCCGCTCTGCCTCGGCAAAAACGGGACCAGCACCGTGCGAGAACTGCTCGCAATGCGGGCAATCGGCTCTCTCAAGAGCCGATGCCGCATGCCCCAGGCAGACCACGCACAGATTGTGTGTGTGTGTCCCTACTCGTGATGTAGCGAGGGCAGGGACTGACACACAACCTGAAACGCGATCCGAGATCGCCCAATGTCTTGGCCGTTACTTTAGGCATCTTTTTAGTTTTCTTGACAGACAACACTAAATAAGACTCACAAGACAAAAATCAGACTGACAACACACAGAGCGCTTGCTGAATGACAAAAAGCTGACGCCGGTTCCGCCGCACGTGCTTATATACTTCCTGGTCGTGACATCACCCCGCCCGTGACGCCTCACCCATCCATTAGACTGGTTGTATACAATATTCAGAGCGTCGGTTATGCTGATGGCGTTCCCATATGTGTCTTGACGCAGCTCGAAGTTCCTGGAAGGGAATTTTATTTTGGCCTGATTTTGTTTGAAATTATGTCACACCAGGTCATTGTTTGATTTGCTACCTTTTCCAAACAGATGAGCATGAAAACTTTTTTTTTATTACAAAAAAATTTAATATTATTAAATTATTAGAACACTAGTATTTTCACCAGCTAAAAAATGTCTTAAGTCAGTTATTTCTAGCTTTTGCTGTAGTGTTGCCAAACATTAATTTCATACAGAATTCTTGAAGCATCTTGGAGACGTTGCCCCAGTTCTTCTAGATTTAGCCTGTCTCAGTTTGTTCTGTTTCTTCATGTCATTCCAGACAGACTGGATGATGGTGAGATCAGATCTTTGTATGGAGCATTGGCTTTTGTCAGACTCCTTGAGCAAACAAAAATCTCACTGGATTATTACACTTAATGGCAAAAACTAGTGAAAATACTAGTGTTGTAATGATTTTGGCCACCATTGTACTAAAATATACTGAAAACTGCAATCTAACAAAGATATTTACCTATGGAACATTTGGTAGATTTTATGGATCTCCATGAATCTCAAATTTATGAATAAAAAAACAGCACGTAATGGATCTTAAGATTTTTTTCTCCCTCAAATGAAAAAAAAAAAAGGTCTTGATGGAGTTAATTCACTTGCCAAGCCCTGTCAAAGGTCATGTCCCTATAACAAGTATCAGGTGTGGAAACACTGAAACTAGTAACATTTTGGATTTCTCTTGGCTTGGTAGAAATATACTCCACACTGACCCTCTCCAATCTGGAATCTCAAAAAAAGTCTTTCACAACTTGAAGCACAGCCACATCGCAGGTCTCAGTGTTGGTGAACAAATTCACACGTTCAATAAAACTTTGCCAACAGCTCTAATGATAAAAGCAAACAGATACGCAAGGGCCTTAAAGGCATGTGAAGAGCGCTCTTCTGTTCAGGACTCTTCATCTTAGGCAGCTAAGAGCCATTAGGTCTCTTATCTCGGCTCCTCGCCTCTCAAAACACTCGTCCGTCTCTCTCGCTGTCTCTTTCAGTCCCTCTCAACACATCTTTCCATCCTCTCCCCCTCTCCAAACACTCCTTCAGGCTTTTAAGACGAGTCTTGATCCTTCTCCAAGGCCTCAGAGTCAATGCAGCAGAAACACAGCGGTACAAAAAAGAAGAAAACCGAAGACAGCATTCATCCGCCCCTTTCTCCACATCCTTCTGAAGAGCCCTTCAGCTCACGACACAGACATAATGTGAGACTAGAGCATTAAGAAACTCTCTTTCATTAAAGATTTGGATGGAGGGATGGGAGGGAAATGGACTTTAATGTTTCCGAATGTCTCTGTTCTTCCTGATGAAAAGTTTCTGTGCAAAGAACAGGAAGACTCTGTATATGTTCTTTGAAAGGATGGTTGCTCAGGTCATTTCTGTGTAAGATCTCTGAACTCTCGAAGATCGGAAACGGGCAACAAAATGGACAGTGAATCTTTAGATACAGATATGAAGAATCAATATTTATTTCAGTTTTTCTCTATGAAGAAATTCAATCCATTGTATGGTTCAGTATGGCTAGAGCAAATACGTTACTGCTCTTTCATAGCTCAGAAGAATTCATTCTCACTTATGCTTCACTGAAGCACCAACTTTTCAGATGTTTCTTTGTTCATTCAGAAAAATGAAAAGAGATGCGAATGTGTAAACTGTTGAGATACAGTAACAATACAGAACTATGACATAATGTGGATTAAAACATTGTTTTCAATATTTGGAAATATTTTCTCACGGTAACCTCTTTTTTAACGTTCTCCACATAAGATGAATAAGAAGGATTTTAGCTGAGTTCATGAACAGGAATCTCTGCTCTCGCTAAGACTCATGGGAAGTCAGAAGCAAGGGTGAGGAATTCATACAGAAAGAGAGTAAGCATGTTCTACATTCAGCATAAACGCTTCTGACTCCAGACACAAAGTACATGTTCTGAATGAGATTTCAGGATTATAAATATTTCTATACATTTTAATGTTTACCTAAAAGATTTTACAACAGTCAACAGGATCCATGAGATAAATGAGTATTGAATTGAATTAATTTGAATAATACATGAAACAAATTTTCATTATTTTTTTATTTATTATGTGCATATTTCGTTATACACTTTTTAATTTATTGTTGTAATTCTAACAACATTTAACATAATTTGTGACCCTGGACCACAAAACCAGTCTTAAGTCGTATTTGTACCAATAGCCAAAAATACATTATTGATTTTTCTTTTATGCCAAAAATCATTAGGATATTAATTAAAGATCACGTTCCATGCAGATATTTTGTAAATTTCTTACCGTAAATATATCAAAACTTAATATTTGATTAGTAATATGCTTTGCTAAGAACTTCATTTGGACAACTTTAAAGGCGATTTTCTCAATATTTAAATTTTCTTGCACCCTCAGATTCCAGATTTTCAAATAGTTGTATCTCAGCCAAATATTGTCCTGTCATAACAAACCATACATAAATGGAAAGCTAATTCACTCAGCTTTCATATGATGTATAAATCTCAATTTCGAAAAATTGACACTTAAGACTGGTTTTGTGGTCCAGGGTCACATTTAGTATTTAACAACATTTTTGAAAAGGAAATATTGAAACATTTTAGACCTTATTCAAAAAGCCAAAATGTATGGCACTGGAAAATGTCATAAAAACCCAATATTAGATTTTGAGAAAATTTAAAAACCATCTATTTTAAAACATAAAAAAGTCATTATTTTATAGATAAAATAAAATAATGAATAATGTTTTACGTTTTTCTTGGTATCAGATGCTGCAATCTCTTTCTCCAGCCCCCCCCCCCCCCCCCCCATCTCTCTCTGTCTCTCTCACTGTCTCTCTCTCTCCATCTCTTTCGATCATAGCGGTTGGCTCTTATTGCATCAGTGTTATAAATTCGGGTTTTGCTCATTGATCAGAAATGGCCCCTGCAAATAAAATTTCAAACGTAAAAGCTAATGCACAAAAAGCTTAAAAATCAATTTTTATCCCACTAAAGCATCCCATATTGCAAGAAAACAAGACAGAATCAAAGGTAATATATACATTTTCCTGTGGAATCATTACTTTTTCCTTTCCTGTAACTGAGTTCAAAAGAACATAAAACACATACTTTTTGGTAAGATTGCGATTAGACTTTGTTTGAAGTTGCTGTTGTGGAGAGAATATTAGATTTGCGATGCTGGAACCATTAAGGTAAAAGTCTACAGGGAGCAAAAGATATCACATTAAAAAGCAATTATAGTTGAACGAACACATTACAGCATGATGTCATCTCAAAAACTCTGGAAATGCTGGACTTTTTTGGAGAAGAGATGCAAAATAAATTGTGGGGTATGAGCCTTCGCCGAACACCTCACACCTCTGAACGCCGCTTGGTCTCTGTGGACAGGGTTGGACATCCTGTCTGCGTACATGCATTACTGTGAGAAAGCTGCGAATCTGAAGGGAACTGGAGCAAAACTGTGCCACCCCACGCTTGAGTGATCCGTACAAACCTCCGTGTACTTGAGAGAAAGGTGTGCTCTCCCTGTAGACCGCAGCACCTTAACCGAGCCACCACAGTGCTGACACTGCGGGCTTTTCTAAAACTCACATTAACACATTAACTCACATTTTGCTGGTGTTTCTTTCATTTTGGTCACGATTCACATGTACCACCTCAAACAAAAGATACTGTGATGCTTTATAAACTTTATCATTCAGTTTCAAATTTGAGGTTGACACAGTTGACACATTTGCGAATGAAACAATATCGAGTGTGATATAAGGGATGTTATCCATTGGGATTCAACCGTAAAAGGTGTTATTTTTAGGTAATGCTGCTTGAAAGAAATACAAATCACAAATGAGATCTCTTTAGGGACATGGTGATGGGAGGAAAAACACTTTTGAGTTTGCTCACAAATCTCTTTCCCTGAGAAACTTTGTGTTCATTTGCAAAACTTCTGTGTATCTCCTCTAGTTTCAGAAGAGATCCCAACAATGTCTCATACTCCACTCAGATTGGCCAACCTCCCAAAGTCTTCAGTCAAAGAAGATTTCAGTATGAACTCTGTATTTCTTGCCAAATTCTTCCAGGACCAAATGATCTGAGAGGTGCTATCCGCATTCATTTTATAGCTGTTGAGTTACTCATGCTGTGTATTTCATTTGTGTCTTTTTAAGTTAGGAGAAACATCTAACACAAATGACCGAGACCTCCATCAACTGAGCAATACAACATTATTTTTCCACAGTCTGCATGGCTTTGGTTTAACATGAAGTTGTACATTGATGGAAGATTTTGAAATAACACCCACTGAAGAATTGTTCACAAAAACAGCAGGGACATTTGTAAAGAAAGTAAAGTGAATTTTGATTTCACGGTGACTTTCAGAGGTCCTTTGTCTTTGTCTGGCCGGCTCCTCTGATAGGACTCAGTCAGATGGTCTGGTCAGTGGAGTTGAGGCAGTGGTAAATTACATCTAGCTCTCTCTGGGTGAATATGAGGAGTGGAGTAAAGTTCTTCAGTAAAAGACAGTGTATGAGGGAGTTTAGAGGCGTCACTCTGAGAGAGAATCGTTTCGCTGGAACCCTGTGTGTGTCGTGTTTTTTATTGATCCATCACTCTTGCCGTCAGCATGACCAGAGGTGGCCACAGATCCAGCCTCCTGATCCAATTTTCTGGACCTGCAGATGCCTTCTTTGAGATGTGAGTGGGTGAATATATCAACAACCATCAGCATAATGGAGTTCAAACCAGAATTTCAACTTAGAGGAGGAACTTTCCTATGGACATGAAAATTTGAAGCTCAGGAGAGTTCTCGCTTATGTTTTATTTAAACTTTCTCAAATGTTTCTCCCATAATTCCTTGGAGAAATTAAAATCGACATACAGTAAATTAATCAGTGACATAAAGTAAGAGCACAGTGCTACAAATTAATGTGACAGAATAATTCAAATTAATTTATTTTAAAAGAATTTGATGAGAAATGCTGATGAGAATTTGATGAGAGTTCAGCATGCAGATCAGTATGCAAATATTATAGTTACATCAGCACTGTCAGTATGATTTTATATGGTGGAAATTCAGTGTATAGAAATGTAGATTGTAATACTTTAATCGTAAATGTCTCAAAATGTATAACATTGCTAAAACATAAAAAAACAGATAAACACCCTGAAATTATGAAACTATGATTGGACATTAGAAGATGATTAGCAGATTAATTAATTAAATTAAGGCATTTAAATATGTGAATAACAGTAATATTATTTCAAATTAATTAATTATTGACAATTTGTTAGTTGAACTGTTAATAAAATGTTCTGTTAATAAATTTTTTTTTGGTATGTTTTTGTCATTTTAAAATGTTTTATTTTAAATGTGTATTATTATTATTATTATTATTATTACTGACTACAAAAAAATTAAATTAAATTAAATTAAATTAAATTAAATTAAATTAAATTTGATGTATGTATGTATGTATGTGTGTGTTTGTTTGTTTGTTTATTTATTTATGTTTTATTTATATAACTATACTAACCCTGCAACAGAGCGGTGTCATAATGCCTGGGAAGTTGAATACATCAGGACTATGCAGACCAGAGAACTCTGTTGAAGTAATTAGACATGAGTTAAAACGAGTTTAACCCCATATTTAAACACTCTATCTTAATAAATTCAACATTTAAACTCAGTGAAGGAAAACAGAAACAAATGGGGACAGAGAGTGAACAACAAGCACAGAGAGGCAGAGATAGGGAGGGAGGAGTGGCGCGAGAGGTGGTGATCTCTCCTGGCAAATTGGGCTCCCGCTTGGTCTAATTCCAGTCCAGGCCTGTTCTGCTCCCTCAGCTTGAGATGAGAGGAGAAAAATCTATGCAGCCGAGCAGCCGGAGCACATCGAGTCTGCGCTGGTTGGCTTCCATGGGCCGACAGCAATCAATAAATCAATAGGAAATGTTGGTTGGTTGCAGAGAGAACAGGGAGGCGGGTTGCAGATGTACTGATGGAGGGATGGCAGTCAGACGAGAGGTCAGAGGTCAGTTTCACCTTCAGTACACAGTGAGAGTACACTTTATGATGAAGTGAGCATAGACCAAGTGATTCCGCTTTGAAGCCTGCCTTGATTTCTCTCTATTCTCTGTCAGTCCATCTTTTCTCTGGAAGAGAGAATATCTTTTTCCCAAACTTCTACCTATCATAGACCCACATTTCGTAGAGGAGTAAATTTATTTATTTTTTTAAATCAATGTAGAAAAGAATGGAATATGAGATAACAACAAATGCTGACTGTTACAAGGTTCCTTCTAGAGGCCCTTTTAGAGTCATGCAGGCACATCAAGGGGTTAATATTGAAGTGTTGGGTTTATGACATTGATAGACATAGATTAAGTCAGTAACGCAAAAATCTATAACACGTCAATACGCATTTCACTGAATATTTTGAAATTGTCATATAAGGAAAACTTATCCAAATGCTATTTCAGCATGTTTTATTCAACTAACAACCTGCAGTCTTGTTTTCTGTGCATTATAGTTATTATACATTGTACAATTATACATTGTAATTCACAAAAGTTGGCAACCCTATAAAGCCTGCTTTTAATTCACAATCTTTGCTGAAAAACTGTTGATTTATATCAACTGATATTGATATGCATTGTATGCCAGTCTGTTTTACTGTTATAAAAACCTCATTGATTTACATATCGAGCTATATTCCATCTTACTCTCTGGCCATAACATTATGAGCAACTGCACTGATTTTATATATGCATAATAAATATACACAGTACACACGGATATATTATGTAAATTAAAAACTTATTTAATCTGGATGCGATTAATCGTGATTAATCATTTGACAGCACTATTAAAAATATATTATTTCTAGTGCTGTCAAACGATTAATCGCATCCAAAATAAAAGTTTTTGTTTACGTAATATATGTGTGTGTACTGTGTATATTTATTATGAATATATAAAGACACACATAGCACATATTTAGAAAATATTTACATGTATTTACTTTTATATATTTGTATTCATACAAATTATATCATATATAAATATATTTAATATATAAATGTAACACATTTTTCTTAAAAATATACAGGTATGTGTGTGTATTTATATATACATAATAAATATACACATACACATAGATTATGAACACAACAACATTTATTTTGGATGCGATTAATCGCAATTAATCATTTGACAGCACTAAAGTTCACATGTTAGGCTATACAAGGTTAAAGAAGCTGATTTAAGTTTCTAGACTCTAGACAGTTCCAGTACAGCATAACAGATTGGACACATTGTCTAAAAGATTAACCGAATGTTTGCTTTCACAGTTTCCATATGCGAACATAAACAACCAGAGTTGTAAATTAAATGATATTTGATGTATGCTCAATTAACCCATGTTCTGCTGCTCCATGGTTGCATCGTTCTTCAAGAATTTGGAAGAAATATTTCATTCAAATGAAACGTACGCCACTGCTCCTATCGGTACTTAATCTCTCCATCTCTCCCCCTCCATCTCTCTCTCTCTTTTCCCTCTGCCCCATCCGTTCCTAATTCCACAATTTCCTTTCATGCTGTTTTCACCCTCCCAGTCTCTTTCCCTAATTTCTATTCGTCTTTCTCAATAATTCCCTTCCCTCATTGAGGTATCTTTTTTTTTCCAGACTTTACTGTTTGTATGTCTGTCTCTCTCTCTCTCTCTCTCTCTCTCTCTCTCTCTCTGTATGTCTGTCTCTCTCAGTGGCTGTAGGGCTGGTGGTGGTGTGTTCTACCCCTGCTGTGCTCTGCGGCTGACCCATTGAGGCAGGGGCTCGGTGGGGCAGCTCAGGCTGCGTCCAGCCTTCTGAACGCCTCCCCCTGCGGCCGCATCGATTCTTTCGCTCTGGGCTCCTCAGTCTGCCGCTGGGCCCTCTGTCTCTGTCTCTCTCCTTCTGCTGAAGAGGCAGATAAATTAGCACAGGAGTCTGATGTTTCTCAAGGCCTTCCCTTTGTTACAGCTCAGTCCTGCAGTGCAGATGGGGCTGGAATTTACTTGTACAATCTTATTATGTTACAATTGCTTTCTTTGCACATTGACATTCCACATTTTTACAAAGAAAACAAGAACATAAATACATAAACAAATAAATAAATACGCAAACAAACAAATAAAGACCGACATTTGAAGCCTGCAAATGGTTATTTAAATATTACAATGCTCATTTAATTTTAACATTTACATATTAAAATGTAATATTTTTTGTTATAGCTGTCATTTTCATTGCAAAGAATCCAGTGTTCGTGTATATAAAACATTTATTTCAATTTAATTTGTGTATGCGTGTTTAGCAATTGAAATTAAAATGTAAAAATTGTGCTGCGAATATGTTCGCCATGAACTGTGAAATACATAAAATGCAATGTAAATAATTGACATTATATGAATATACATAAGTTACTTAAAATATATTATTAATGTTATATGTTTCCTTAAAAATGTGAAATATGTCAAAACCAGATACTGAGTTTTATTACTGTTTTTCTAAGGAGCATTTATTTATTTATTTGCAAGATTTTAAGTTAGAAAGAGGGAGAGCTTTACTTCTTACTTTTTGTCTGTTTGAAGCAACTTGTACACATTTAAAAAATATTTTAACAATATTGTAGAGTGTAATCCATAAAACATTATGAAACTGGGTTTTGATCATACTTTTTTTCACTAATGATACCATACAACTCATTTCAGTGTGGCAATACAGAGGGGTTTACATATCATGAAACGAAAATAAGAATAGGGAATAGAAATATAATAATAATAATAATCATAATAATAAAAACAAATAAAATGATTAAAAAGATAAAGTTTAATTTCCTTTGCTAATTTCACATTTAAAACAAATATTTCCGTGCAATCAGTAAAGTGCATCAGTTCTCAGAAAAGTGCACCACAGTTTCACTGCAGTAAAGGCACAGCTAAACAGATGTGTATGAATTCAGTATGGATTTTAAATGAACTCCAGACATTAGTAACTGACGCAATCCTAATGATCTGAGAGGTCTTTAAGGTTTACTTTCTACAAGCATATCTGCAATGTATTTAAGCAGTTTAAAATCTAGTATTAGTTTTTCATTTAATTCTAAATGTGACTGGTAGCCATTGTAAAGACCTAAACAAATATGCAAACAAATGACTTTTAGATGATATTAGTAGTATATTTCTTTAAGTGGTACAACATGTGAACATCTCTTACCTGTTGGTTTTTATAAACCATGTACAGACCTTTGATTAACGTAGAATACACTTGTGTTTTCAGACGTGATGGCTGCTTTATCGATCCGTTGTTGTACAAAAGAGGACACGAGAACGCTCACTGAGGATTTCATTTTTACCTAATTTATTTCAGTCTAAATTAATGCCGCTCTCAGAGTCAAATCCGCAGCAAGCGGAAACCCTATAGTTTGAGTAAAATCAGAGAGATGTCCGTGTGAATGTGCGGATGAGAGAAGGGCCCTGGAGTGTGTTCATTAGATCAGCGAGAGCGAGATAACAGGGCTGGCGGTCCACACGGGGCCGACCCCTGCATCCTCATAATTAAGATGCATGACATCAGAGCAGAGGAGAGATGCACTTTTCAATCGAATTTAAACACACATTCGTTTCACTCTCCTCTGCACAGAGCAAACCGCTTTCAGCCTGCGCCGAGGCCTTCAGTTTGTAGAAACGACTGCACATCTGTAGTTTAATTTAAATAAATGCATTCTTGATATATTATAGCATCAATTTAAGGAAAGAGGGAATTAAAGGAATTTAAAGGGACAGTTCCTCCTTAAATAAATATAATTTTCTCACCCTCATGTTGTTTTTAAACCTGTGTGATATTCTTTTCGCTGCGGAACGCAAAAGATTGTTTGAATTTTTTTATGTTGTTTCACAAATGTTATGTAATAATAATAAATAATAGAGTAATAATTTAATGTAGTAATAAAATAGTAATACAGTAGTAATAACTATAAAATAATTGTTTTGTGAGTCCTAATTTCTTTTGGATGGTGTATTATCTGTCTAAAATGAAATGTCAAATAACTGATATTACAACATAATCATCTGATAAAGTGACCAACAGAGTCACTTGCATACATCATGTACTGTATACAATAATAAAAACCATTTTCTTTGATTACACAAATCAGAATATTTTTCTTGAAATGTAGCAAATATTATAATTTAAGTTATGAGGCATTTAAAGGAACGGTTCCCCCAAAATGAAAGTCATTTACGCACCCTATAAAATAAAATATACACACAAATAAAATATTTCGAACAAAAATAGATAAATAAATGAATATAATGGGGTCCAATGTTGTTTTGAACCTCACTGACTTTCATAATACAGACAAAAAGAGTTGAAACATTATTTTTTATTTTAAAATATCTTCTTTTGTGCTTTTGTGTTTGTAACAACATGAAGGTAAGTGATGACAGAATGTTAATATTTGGGTGAACTATATCTTAAATAAGTAAAGACCATAAAATATTACTTACACTATGATTTTGACAATGTACATTATGAACATATGTTTATCAAATTATGAGCAGATCACAAATTCTTGTGACACACGTGCATATGACATGCATGTAACTGAGATTTTACATTAAAATCATCCATCCTCCCTGATTTAGTCCAAATGTGATAAAAACATTTGAAGGTGTCTCGACTGTACTGTCTGAGACATCTTTCATCATCAGAAAGCCTTTAGTCTGGGTCCAGTGTCTAGTACAATCATTGGTCTTGATTATCTTTAAGAACATGACTAACTACCCGAGACGGGCTAAAGAGAGGAGTGACCTTTACGCCCCTTACAGACCTTTCCTTACTTGCTTCCTTACTGTATTTCTGCTGGTAACTGAAAAATGATTTAATGTTTTTGTCTGGGATATGAACACACTGTCTGTCACAGGACTCGCCGAGTTCATGAATAATCTACATGCCAATGAACCAAGCAACAAAACACATGAACATATCGTCCATTCACCACTTGCACCGTGTAGGGTCGCAAGATGAGTATATCAATAAAAATAATTAAAAAATAAAAACCAAAATAAAACGCTCCAACAAAAGGAATAAAAATGTAAAATCAATAACAAAAAAATATGAGTAATAATGGAATCCATTTTTGTAATGTTTATAAAAGGTCTTAATACTCAGAATATATACCTAGACCTCTGCACTATGAAACAGACTCCATTTTGTATTGTATCTGAAATAGTAGAGCAGAAACCTCCTCAAAATGGTCTCCTCACCCGAGCGTGATCCGTTATGCCGAAGCTGGATGCAGTAAATGATGATTAACATTTGCACAGAGGACCAATAAAGCAAATTTAATTTTCACTCTTTGCAATAAATATTTTCTTCAATTGCTCTTTTGTGCGGCCGGCGTTCAGGCCTTCTTACAGCAGATTACCCAGTTAGAGACTAAAAAAATTCTCCTATTGATTGGACACATTGATTTTTCACAATCTGTTCATTGGTTCAGCCAGCGGAGGGGTGAAAGGTGAAAGTTCATGAGCTTAGTCTGAGATTTTCCCCCCCCCTCTCTCATGCGAGGAATTCTGGGAGAAGTGCTTTGCGGCAAATCTCATTTACGGCCTGATTGGTCCCGTCATCTCAGAACGGATTCCCTCAATTGCTCTCTTCTCTATCCCCCTCAAGCAGAATCCTACATTTGGCTGTTTGCCATTTGGATTATGACTTCCTTGTTTAATTTTACAATGTTAAAAGCTAATTGACACTCTTCTCATGATCTTAAAAACCTGAATCTATACCATTCTGCTTAAATGCTGGAAATTGGTTCTGTTGAGAAATATGAATCATACCTATGAATTTCTTTAGAAAACAGACGTTTTAATTTAAAACAAACATAACAAGAAAAAAAAAAAAAAACGACAAGCAGCCTAGCTTATGTCAGTACTGTACGTCAATACGATTACCTCAAGTTTGATGGTCACTCAACATTCCTACTTAAATTTCTTACAATTCCATTTGTGTTATTTCACAGATTTTGTGATAATAACAATACAGTGTAATAAAGTAGTAATAAAGAAGTAATACTGTAGTAATAATAAATAGTGAGCTGCGTTCTATGGGCTGGCACATTCTAATATTTCAAATAACTAACATTACAACATAATCATCTGATAAAGGGATCAATAGAGTCACTTGTGTGCTTCGTGTAATGTATACAGCAATAAAAATCATTTTCATCGATCACTCAAATCAGAAGCAGCACCAGTTAGAGCGTTCTCTATTCCCTCTTAGTAGGGCAAGTTGCGTTATTGACAAGACATCAATGTTATTGACACACCAGGGTAACATCATTCAGTATTTATGAAACACCAAAAGGGAAACGGAAATATTAATGTTACTTAATATTTACAACAAGCTTGCAATGATCGACTGTGGATACCATGTGAGATAAAGAGAGCTGAACTGTCTGTCTGCTAGTGGCTGTCTGCATGCAGACAGGACAGAAATGTTCTATTGACTCCATTCAAAGACCCCCAAGTGGCAACATGAGGCCGACGGCCCCCTAGCCCCCCTGACTCAGGCAGAAGAGGTAGTGGCGACACAAACAACCCAGGCCCTGGACACATTTACACAAATGCACACACACTAACACACAGGGTGTCACTCAGACAGAGAAAATTGTGAAACTGTCCGGAAAGATGATCATTTAAGGCCTGTATGTTTGGGCAGGGGTTGTTGACCAATGCTGGCAGCTGTCAGTCAAAGATCATCAACCAATGACAGTCAAGGTCAAGAACAACTACTGGGATATTGTGTGTGGAGCAAAGAGAAAAAAGCCAAAAGTGCTTCAGGGAATTTTTGCTTTTCAGGAAAGAAATTGTAAAGTGGGGGGAGGGTTGAGTAGAGCAATGAAATTCAAAAACACATACTTAAGTTATGACCCATCTCTGATTTGTTGTTAAATTAAATAAAGAACTAAAGCATTTTGTTTGTATTAGTGCTGGCTTTGTGCCATGGAATTTTTAGCATTGTGAAATTTTTACCTGGAAAGATAAAACACTTTTGGGACCAGATTACTCCACGATTATCTTTCCTTTGAAGATCCTTAAATAATCACAACATTGTTGACAGACTCCCATGAGAACAACCAACATAACGTCATCAAGGAGATAAACAGGAAAAACAAACAAACTGGACAGGTGAGAAAATATACACACAATTGGTTCACAGATAAGCAGATTTCCGTGATGTGCACATATGCTGACGATGATTCAAATGGTAAATAATAATAATAATAATAATAACTAAAAAAGTAAAAAAAATGCTTCTTTTTCAGGAGTAGGGTTGAGAATAGTCATAACGCGCGCGCGCGTGTGTGTGTATGTGTGTGTGTGTGTGTGTGTGTGTGTGAGAGAGAGGCTGTGAGTGTGTGTGTGTTTGAATGTATGAGCCATGCAGTGGTAAGTGTGGAAGTTTTGAAATCTTTTTAAATTATGAGGAGATTCCACCCTGATCTGTGTTGTTAAGATGCCGGTGTAGCACACACACACACACACACACACACACACACAAACTTTCAACCACACACTTCTTCACAACAATGACTAATGATTCATCTCCATAGGCCGGTTGTTTTCCAGGAGGCAATCAGTTAAACCTTTTATGATGTTAACTGTTATTTTAATTAGTTAAATTCATTGTCCCTGCAGAGCATTAAACATAAAATAATTCAAATAATTCAGGATTCAATAGCCTAAAGATGAAAAGCAATGTAATATGCAACCACACATAGATAAAGAATGCAGCTTTTATTAATGGCAGACAAAAAGTTGCTATTATCAATTTGAACAACCCCCTTGTACTCAACTTAAAAAGTAACTTGTTTCCACACAGTGTGCCACCGTTGTGAAATAGTACACTTTAGCATACCTTTCTAAAGTGCACTTATGGAAATAATCAAATTTAAAAGCATAAACCTTATAAGTGCAAACTGAATTCAATATTTTCAGACACTTAACAATGTTATTTACTATTAAATAAGAATATGCTATAGTTTAAATCTACTGTATATTAAATGCAGTTAGATGAGCTATTGCATTTTATGCACTTTTTATATGCTTTTTATATATTTAATAGACTTTTAAGATTCAAAGTCCACTACAAATGCACATTCAATAGAATTATGCACACTTCTTTTTCACAAGGATATAAACAAAAATTATGCAGTACATTATTACATTTTTATTGTCTTTTCAGTTACCATTTTCAATTGTTGTACTGTTACAAAGTAAAGTACTTATATGTCATCACACACACACACACACACACACATAGGTTTCTCGTAGGAATATGCATGCTTTCATTCTATATTTAATCCTACAGTCTGGACACCCTGTTGGATCAATGTATTATTGACTGTTTTAGTATTCTGCTCTTTGTGGTTGGTTTGATGACACCTGGCCAGGAATGAGTCTTTAGGGTCGTTCTGAAACATACAGCAGCTCCTCAAAGGCTGGTATGGATTACCGTTTTCCCTATAACTGACTATTGTGACTTGGTGCTTCACATCCACTCACTGTGATTGGCTCAGCTGTGGTCGCTGTAGTTATCGGTATAATGGCCCTCTTTATCAGACCTGAGAGAAAGAATGGCACATTAACAAGCCTTCATTTAAGGACATTCAAAATGCTGTATGTGCAGAAGTGCTGTTAGTATTTCCAGCAAGGTTCTACAGTTTACATTAAATATTGGGTACAAGTTCAATATCACAATAAAAAAATCCAGGTTCTTTTATTTATTTATTTATTTTTCAATCTTTTCTTTTATTTTCTCTTTTCTTCTTGTTTCACTGTGTCTTGGGACTAAGATTACATATTTCCAAACTTTCTTAAGCAAGGTTTCACTTTTCACATTAAATGGAATTACTCAACCAAATTATTTCAGTTGCACTTTATTTTACAGTAAATACACTTACAATGTACTTGCGCAAGAAAATACTGAGTAATATTAGGTAACTTAATATGAGTTAAGGATGTTTAAATTTAGGTTCAGGGTTAGTACCTTGTTACTGCATGTAAGTACTAATAAGGACATAAGTAGCAATGCGTACATAGTACATACATGTAGAAGAGGACTAAAATTTAGCTGTACCAAAAAGTCTGTTATCGATTACTCATTCTCATGTCTTTTCAAACCTGTATGACTTACTGCAGTGCTTCCCAAACCTGTCCTGATGGACACCTAGCCCTGCACATTTTATATGTCTCCCTTATCTTGATTCACGTCTTGCAGTCTCTACTAACGAGCTGATGAGTTGAATCAGGTGTGTCTGATAAGGGAGACATACAAAATGTGCAGGGCTAGGGGTCCTTCAGGACAGGTTTGGAAAGCATTGACTTACTGTATTCCATGGAACAAAAAATAAGATGTTCTGAAGAATGTTCATGAAGTTATTTTCTATATAGCAACAGCATATAGTGACCAAGGGCTGTCAAGCTTCAAACAACCTCTATTAAGGCATAAACGTAGTTCATATAATTCTTTTAAAACCATACAAAAGCAAACATATCAAAATTAATGCCACAAATTCTGAAAGGTTTTGCTTGGAACTATGAAACTATGGGACATAGCTCTCAAATGGTCCATAACATCAAACATTGCTAGTTCTAATCCGTCTCGTCATTGACGTCAAACCTGAAGAGAGTGAGTATATAATGACAATTTGTGTGTGTGTGTGTACTTGTTTATGCTACATTGTGGGGACCAAATGTCCCCACAAGGATATAAAAACCTGAATTTTTTGACATTGTGGGGACTGGCATGCCAAAAAAATGATGTTTAGCTGAAAGTGTAACAATGCAAACAGGTTTCCTGTAAGGGGTAGGTTTAGGGTATCAATATCATTTGATATCAAAAATATAATTTGGTAGTAAAAAAACTAAAACAATAGAAGTCTATGAAAAGTCCCCACTATTCACAGAAACAAACATGTATGTGTGTGTGTGTGTGTGAACTATTCCATAAACAAAGTACCCACTATTTTGATGTTTTTTATGACCTATGGGTAAATGGCCACTTAATAAGTTTCCAAAACTGAAAAAATTAGATGAGCTATCACTAGTATGCCATAACAACAAAAGTCTACAAATTGTTTAGTTTTAATCAGAAGCATTATGTTTAAGAATATATTACTAGGGCGCTTGAACCACATGTGGGTGAAAATCTTCCTCTGTTCTGTGTTCTGAGCGATGAGCTGTCAATAGCAGATACAATTTATACTCTGAAAAGTGGCAAGTTGGCCAATCCAATCTCCATTAGGTAATTTGGCAGTACGCGGGGCTGTTTAAATGCGATGTCAATAGTGATTGTGCAATTAAGTGCTTTTATTGATGCCCCATTAAATTACCCTTTAGAGGGACATGTTATAAACTCCAGTCCTTCCAGCTTGTAGTGGCACAGGGCTCTTCCAAAACATCAACCACATGGCTAAATGGACTGAATAAGCCGGAATAATGAGCCAAAGATTTTACAGCTCGTTTTGTGGAAATCAAGAAAGTAATTTCTGTCACTCACTTGTTAGCTTGGTTCCAGCTACATTCTTTAGTTCAAATAGGCAGCTACCCTCTTATACAGCTTCCTGACTGCAATGTAACCTTATAAGGGACTTGGAATTGGAATGCTCTACATTGACGTCATACAAAAACAGCTCTACTCTCAATTGATTTCAATAGAGTTCGACATTAGCATGTTGCTAAGATAACACCATGATAATTTAATAAAATACAAAGCAGACAAAATGTTGGGATAAATAAAGTGTTACTTGTCCTCAGTCAGAATATTTTGTTTAGGGCATGTTATGGATTAACACCTCTTAATAGTACAGTATCTTACCAAAACATTTCTTACAGAAACCGATCACTCTCAGTTTTTGTCATTTACTCAACCTCAATTTGTTCTAAACCCATATGACTTTCAATTTATTATAGTACACAGAAGGAGTTATTTTGAAGTGTTGCTGCTTTCTCTTTTCCATTCAATTATTATGAAAGGAAAGAAACACCAGAAAGTATGAAAAACTGGTTCATATGGCTCCATATTCCAAGTTTTTCTTAAGTTATATATTGTATTTATGTAAAGATCAGAATGAAATTTATGTCAATACATAATACAAATATTTTCTCTGTTGAATACAAGGAAGGATAACTCAAAAAGGCAAAAGTCATAGTTAATAGTTAAAGGGTTAGTTCACCCAAAAATAAAAAACAAATAGCCCGTTTTACTCATCCTCAATGCATCCTGGATGTATTTGACTTTCTTTATAATATACATAATGATAAAGAAAGTCATTATCATTTATGTATATGATGGGGGGGGGGGGGGGGGGGGGGGCAGTTGGGGGGTTGAATAAAGGCCTCCTGTAGTGAACTGATGCATTTTTGTAAGAAAACAATCAATGTTTAAAACATTATAAACACTTTTCTCTCACTTCCGCTAACTGTCGTACGCGGAAGCCGTTCTCTGCCTACTGCCATCCTAAAGCTTGGAAGAGCAAGGACAATTTTTAATATAACTCCGATTGGATTCGTCTGAAAGAAGAAAGTCATATACACCTAATGCCTTGAGGGTAAGCAAAACATGGGCGAATTTTCATTTTTGGTTGAACTAACCCTTTCATAGGGAAAAGTAGTCACCAAACTAAAGTGTGACTATTTTCATTTAGTTTGTTATTGATAGTTTTCTTTTAATACAAAAAAAGTATTTTTACTTTACACAATACTGGGAATGTACTGGGGAATCCTACCACATTAAACTGTAATCAAAATATGCATGGACTCGCATACATACACACAGTCTAGTCAAGCTGTTGCATAAATGAATAGAGAGGTGAATGAGGGTTGAATCACACAGATAAGGACAGACACAAAGCTTGTGACTCAGAGTCTTCATTGTGTATGTATGTGTGTGAGCAGGTCTTCAGTTTCATCCCCAGGAGTGGCATCCCTCCACATCCCAGCCTGTCCATCGACCAGTGTGCACAGGGGTCGCCGTGACGACCGGGCTCCAGTCGCCACGGAGACGGACAGACAACCCCGCCCCAGCCCCTGCGCTTTCTCGTGTTACAGAGAGGCACGACCCTGCGCCTGCCATAAGGTCACGGGCCGCACAGTCCCTCCGGTACCCCGGGAGTGGCCAAATATCTCGCACTCTGTCCGCCTGCCAATCTCCTCTGCTCCACAGATGGCTCCATATTTCAGATTTATCACCGAAAAGCAAAGCCCTTCTTTAAAGGTCAGCCTTTTAAAAGCCGTCCGATCAATGGGACTATTCCTGCAGGTGTGGTCATATAGAGTATGTGTGTGAGTATGTGTGCTTGCCGTGTGTTTAGTACTAGTCAGATTTTTTATGGTGGATAAATGTTATTGTCTCGCTGATGTGTCTTGAGGTGCTGTATCTTCATAATCTGCCTGACCCCTTTGCCCTCCATCTGACCATCTCCATGGCCTCATGCTGGACCCGGCTACTAATAATATAATAAATATTTTAGAACGTCATTAGCTCATCAAATTTATGTATATTATCTTAAATCCTCTGGGTTTGTTCAGTGGGCTCGGCAAGAGTTATTTTTCAGATGATCAATAACTGAATTGCTTTTAGTTTGGTGCAGTCATGGGTGACATCTGTTCGCAAAAACCTAACACACAACACGTCGCTGACACAAAACCACTTGAATTTCACCAGCTACAGTCATCATTAAAGGAATAGTTCAACCAAAACTGAACATTCTGTCAGCATTTACTCTCCCTCATGTCGATCCAATGGGAACACAATGTAGAGATTTTGAATAAATGTGATGGTTGTTCTTTTTCTTTTTGCAGTAGCAATGGATGAAGATTGCATCTTTCAAGCTTCAAAAAACTCACAAAGCACCATAAAAGTATCATAAATGTGGGCTATATGACTTCTGAAGTTAATGCAGCTTTAAAAAAGAAATAGAGTGAAATTTAAGTCAGCCTTCACTGAATATTGACCATTCACTGAACATTCACCTTGACCTTTCAAGAGAGTTTCATGAGAGAAGTAGTGATATTCAAAACTAATTTTTCTTTTGAGTAGAACATTTTTGTTTATACATGGCTGTTGAATATTTGAATCTGACTGGCTGACAAATGTTCTAAGGTGTGCAGTTATTTCAAGGGAAATGCACGGCTAAAGTAGATCCAGGCTAGTCTTCAGTTATTTCAAAAGTCCTTACAGCCTAAAACAGCAAAATAACCTAAACCTACAACAACACTGAACAAGCAAATGAACATAGTGAACAATTGGATAAAAATGAAAAATTATTTCCATGTTTTTGCCACAAAATTACATTTTATTATGTACGGAAAGCACATACCCTCTTTCTCCCGCTCTCTCTTCCTTACAAACGCACACACATTTGCCGCTGTTGTTGGAGCAGTTGAACTTACAGTTTCGCTATTAGTTGAGAGGCAGCTCTCTCTCTCTCTCTCTCTCTCTCTCTCTCTCTCTCTCTCTCTCTCTCTCTCTCTCTCTCTCTCGCTTTCGCTAATAACTTAATTAATCACTGCATTAGTCTGCTATCAACTGCTGAAGCCTCCGTTACTAGGACTAAAATGATGTTTTGGAATTAGGATATGTTGGATGAGATGCGTAAGAAATTAATACTACACACAAGAGCATTTTAAGGACAACAACCTGATGAATGTCTTGAAATACAACATCTGAACAATATGTGAGGTGAGGTAACTGTAGTATAAGACTAATTGACTTAATTTAAAGCTGCAGTCCGTAAATTTTGCCTCTTTGCCGCCATCTCTGTTTGAAAACCTGGAATTGCAGCTCTGTGTAGAATTATCTTCTGTGCGTGGGGTTGTGCACCGGCACGGCTCCTGTGCGAATTAATATAATGTTTTGAGGTGAATGTGTAGCTGTCAGTCTGTGGATATTTACTGTACATAGGAATTTTCCTTTCTGGATTAAAATCCGCCATCAAAATGCTACATTTAATTATTCTAGCTACTGTGAGAAAATGCTATAAACGATCATCCACCTGCAGGATCCTCACATGTGACTCATAGCCTACTAGCAGGAACAACTTCTTTATGTTTTCAGACGTGACATAATGACGAAGTGCCATGCTCAAATTTCCTGCGAAAACCTACCTGTACCACTCAAATTAGAAAACATTATTATAAGCTAACCATTGTGAATCGGGCTAAAGTAAGGTGATGGTTTTGAACACTGACTGGTTATGTACTTGCTCAAATATTGATTTCGGATCATTTTTAACCCAAAAAAGTTACGGACTGCAGCTTTAAACATGCTCATACCAATTTATGAATAAATCTTTCATGTTTTGCGAACTAAGTAAGTAATAATTGATGATGGGCTGTTGAATTATTAGAAAAAAATGCACACTCTGCTTTGTGTCATGGCTGCATGACCACCTTGGGTGTACATTATTTTCTAATAATTCAACGGCCCGTAGTCAATTATTATTTACTTAGTTCACAAAACCTGTCTGAAAGATTTATTCATAAATTGGAATCATCTATGAGGATGTTTACATGCACACCTATACAATGATATCTACCTAATGTCATGCTGTAATGAAGAGGAAGCAATCGCGGTTAAAATGAAACAGTTTATTGTAGCGGGATGGAAACACAGACAGAGATGTTGCAGGGCTGAGTGACGCAGGAACTGGATGGGCTAAGCTGGAGGGTGGTGAGGTGAAGAGTCGGGTCCGTGTGGGTGATGAATAATCCAGGCAGACGAGGAACACAGAACAACCAACGCGGGACAACGACAGGAACATCAGACGGCAACGGCGAAGACACGAGAACTGGACCAAAGCAAAGACAGCACGGGAAACATCCACAACGATCTGACAAAGGACAGGAAAAACAGATGAGTATTTAAGCGGTGTGGTGACGAGCTGCAGCTGGCCTCGTAACGAGGCACAGCTGCGTCGCTGATGATCGGTGACAGCTCGACCACACCCACACACAACAAAAGCACATGGTACAGGACGAGAAGGACACAGTGAATGAGCGAACCGTGACAGTACCCCTTCCCCTAAGAACGCCTCCTGGCGTTCCCAGGTTCTCCTACCTGGCGATTGTAATCATCGATCAGGGAGTGATCCAGTATGTCTCTCGCAGGTACCCAACTTCTCTCCTCTGGACCGTAACCCTCCCAGTCCACCAAGTACTGGAATCCGCGTCCCCTCCGTCTTGAGTCCAGTATACGATTTACCGAATAAGTGGGTTCCCCGTCTACGAGTCGCGGCGGGGGGGGAACCGGGACTGGCGGATTAAAAGGTGAATGAAACACGGGTTTGATTTTGGATACATGGAAGGCGGGGTGAATTCTCCTGTACACTGGAGGAAGTTTGAGGCGGACTGTCACCGGACTAATGATCTTGGTGACAGTGAACGGGCCAATGAATTTGGGAGCTAGCTTATTGGAGACGGAGCGGAGAGGAATGTTCTTAGAAGAAAGCCACACTTTTTGACCCACGACGTAGACGGGAGGCTTAGACCGGTGGCGATCGGCTTTAGCCTTGGTGCGCGCTCCCACTTGGAGTAGAGTCTCACGGGCTCTCGTCCAAGTGCGATGACACCTCTGGACAAAGGCTTGAGCGGAGGGAACCGCGACCTCGGATTCCAGACTGGGAAAGATAGGTGGCTGGTAACCTAAACTACACTCAAACGGAGACAGGCCCGTGGATGACACTGGTAATGCATTGTGGGCGTACTCCACCATAGACAGTTGCTGGCTCCAAGAGGAAGGATTCTTGGAGACTAGACATCGCAACACTCTCTCCAAATCTTGGTTGGCTCTCTCGGTCTGGCCATTGCTCTGGGGGTGAAACCCGGAGGAAAGACTGACAGTCGCCCCCAGCAGTCTACAGAACTCTTGCCAAAATTTGGACACAAATTGGGGACCCCTGTCGGAGACCACGTCCATCGGGAGGCCATGTAAGCGAAAGACGTGGTCTACAACAGTTACCGCTGTCTCCTTGGCTGAGGGTAATTTGGGCAAGGGGATGAAATGGGCCGCCTTCGAGAACCGGTCCACCACGGTCAAAACAACCGTGTTGCCCTGAGAGGGCGGGAGGGCGGTAACAAAATCTAGCGCAATGTGGGACCAGGGTCTCGAAGGGACAGGCAGCGGTTGGAGCAACCCATCTGGGGGTCGATTGGAAGTCTTACCGATGGCACAAACCGAGCAAGCCAACACAAAACTGTGAATGTCGCGAGCCATGCGAGGCCACCAGAATCGTTGCTTAACCAAAAAGCTGGTGCGATTAACTCCTGGATGACAAGCCACGTTGGAGCAATGCCCCCACTGGATAACGTCGGACCTTAATTCCTCTGGCACAAATAAACGGTTCGGTGGGCAAGCGGGCGGAGGCGTTACCCCTTCTAGGGCCGTCTTGACCCTCGATTCGACCTCCCATGTGAGTGTGGAGACGAAAAGCGTCTCGGGTAAAATACACTCGGGAGTAGACGGGCGTTCGGAATGGTCAAAAATACGAGATAAAGAGTCGGGTTTGATGTTCTTGGAACCCGGGCGGTACGAGAGAGAAAAATCAAAGCGACCGAAAAAAAGTGCCCACCGAGCCTGCCTGGAATTCAATCTTTTGGCAGTTCTGATATATTCTAAGTTCTTATGATCGGTCCAGACGATAAAGGGTACCCCCGACCCCTCCAACCAGTGACGCCACTCCTCCAACGCTAACTTGACTGCCAACAACTCTGTTACCAATGTCATAATTGCGTTCGGCTGGCGATAAACGATGGGAAAAAAACGCGCAGGGATGCATCTTGTCGTCCGCGGAAGAACGCTGGGACAGAACTGCGCCTACCCCCACCTCTGATGCGTCGACCTCCACCACAAACTGACGTGAGGGATCAGGGGCTATAAGGATGGGGGCTGAAACAAAGCGGCCCTTCAGTTTGGTAAACGCTGCCTCGGCAGCGTTAGACCACCTGAACGTAGTTCTGGGGGAGGTCAAAGCTGTCAGAGGCGCGGCTAGTTGGCTGAAATTGCGAATGAAACGCCGGTAGAAGTTGGCGAAGCCCAGAAACCTCTGTAGGGCCTTACGGGAATCTGGATTTGGCCACTCCACCACAGCCTTAACCTTGTCAGGGTCCATGCGCACTCCCTCGGACGACACAATGTACCCTAGAAACGGAACAGACTGTGCATGAAACGCGCATTTCTCCGCCTTGACAAAAAGCCCATTCTCTAGCAACCTCTGAAGCACTCGCCGGACGTGCTGCACGTGCTCCTGGAGAGATGAAGAAAAAATCAATATGTCATCCAGGTAAACATATATGAACTGATCAACCATATCTCGCAGCACGTCATTGACGAGTGCCTGGAAGACTGCTGGGGAGTTGGACAGCCCGAAGGGCATGACCAAGTATTCAAAGTGCCCCCTAGGGGTGTTAAAAGCAGTCTTCCACTCATCCCCCTTCCTGATGCGGACCAAATGATAAGCATTACGTAAATCCAATTTCGTGAAGACAGACGCTCCCTGCAACCTCTCGAAGGCTGAAGACATCAACGGCAAAGGATAGGTATTCTTTACCGTGATGTTGTTCAACCCTCGGTAATCAATGCAAGGGCGCAGGGATCCGTCCTTCTTCCCCACAAAAAAGAATCCCGCCCCCGCTGGAGAAGAGGAAGGGCGGATGAATCCGGAAGCTAGGGAATCAGAAATATATTTCTCCATAGCCTCCCTTTCTGGGACAGAAAGCGAATATAATTTGCCCTTAGGCGGAGACATACCTGGCAGTAAATCTATAGCACAGTCGTAGGGACGATGCAGAGGAAGAGAAGCTGCTCGAGACTTACTGAACACTTCCCTCAGGTCCTGATACTCCGAAGGCACGTTTGACAAATCCACTGCCTCCTCCTGAAAAACAGAAACAGACACAGACGGACAGGCAGACACAAGACAGGACTTATGACAATGATCACTCCAGGCTAAAATGGTGTTTAAGTTCCAGTCAATCTTGGGGTTATGGGAAATGAGCCAGGGGTGTCCGAGGACGATGGGGGCAAGAGGGGAGTCCATGATCATGAAAGAAATGCTTTCAGTGTGATTGCCTGAAGTGATTAACGTGACAGGTTCAGTGACAGTGGTAATGGTGGGCAGTTCCTGGCCACTGAGGGCGTGAACGGAAATACTGTGAGTGAGGGGTCTTGTGGGGATCTGAAGCTTGTGTGCAAGTGCAATGTCCAAAAAGTTACCCTCAGCCCCGGAATCCAGAAGAGCTTGACAGTTGAAAAAATGGGTAGCCCATCTCAGTCTTACCGGGAGGAGGGTAGATGACGTGGATGAGGTCTTTCCTGCGGAGATCCCACCCGATAGTAGCCTCACACTTACTATCGGGCTTGGTCTTTTACCGGGCATCTGTTCAAGAAGTGTCCTGCCCTACCACAATACAGACATAGTCCCTGGGATCTCCGCCTTTCCTTCTCCTCCCGGGAAAGCCGAGCCCGCCCTACCTGCATGGGTTCGTGATCGTAGACGGGACTGACCGCGTCCCCGTCGCTACCCTGCTGACTCTCCGACCCACCAGGGACTCGGGTGGCCTGGACGCGTCGTTCGACCCTGGCGAGCCGTGCGTCCACCCTTAAGGCCAGGTTGATAAGTCCGTCGAGCGTGGTGGGGAGGTCCAGGGCGTAGATCTCTTTCTGGACGCGGTCAGCCAGCCCATGCAGGAACATGTCCCACTGCGCCTCCTCGTTCCAGCGGCACTCCGCCGCCAGGGTGCGGAACTCGATAGAATAGTCAGACACAGATGATTCACCCTGGCGGAGATCGGCGAGCATTCTGGCCGCCTCTCTACCGGCGACGGCATGATCGAATACTCGCTTCATTTCCTCAGATAGTGCCTGGAACGAGGTACAGCACGGATCTTGATTCTCCCACACCGCCGTTCCCCAGAGTGCCGCCCTTCCCATAAGCAGAGCCAACACAAAAGCCACCTTGCTCCTCTCCGTGCAATAGGTGCGTGGCTGGAGGGCGAAGTGCATCGAGCACCGATTCAGAAAGGCTCTGCAAAACCTGGGTTCACCACCGTAATGTTCGGGAACGGGCAGGCGGGGCTCTGGTTGGAGGGGAACCTCCACAGGGATGAGGGGAACTGACGGTGTGGGTGATGCAGTGGGAACTCGTAGCTGCTGGAGTTGCTGGGTGAGCTCGGACACCTGCGTTACTAGAATCCACTAGCCTCCTGTGAATCCATCCGCTCACTGCTCCTGGCGATGAAGCTCTCCAGCGCCGTGGCAGTGGCACCCGCTGCTTCCATGGGGAGGTCAGATCATTCTGTCATGCTGTAATGAAGAGGAAGCAATCGCGGTTAAAATGAAACAGTTTATTGTAGCGGGATGGAAACACAGACAGAGATGTTGCAGGGCTGAGTGACGCAGGAACCGGATGGGCTAAGCTGGAGGGTGGTGAGGTGAAGAGTCGGGTCCGTGTGGGTGATGAATAATCCAGGCAGACGAGGAACACAGAACAACCAACGCGGGACAACGACAGGAACATCAGACGGCAACGGCGAAGACACGAGAACTGGACCAAAGCAAAGACAGCACGGGAAACATCCACAACGATCTGACAAAGGACAGGAAAAACAGATGAGTATTTAAGCGGTGTGGTGACGAGCTGCAGCTGGCCTCGTAACGAGGCACAGCTGCGTCGCTGATGATCGGTGACAGCTCGACCACACCCACACACACACACAACAAAAGCACATGGTACAGGACGAGAAGGACACAGTGAATGAGCGAACCGTGACACCTAAAATAATTTCATTGAAATAATTTGGTTATTGTATATTATCTCTTCCACCTACAGCCTCCAGTTCTGGTTGGATATGCTTAAATCTGCAATAAGGATGCTCCTATTACATAGCCACAAAAAAATAAATAAAAATGTTATCTTTTTATGCTTTTTTTATTCTTTTTGAAACCTGAGGAACGTATGTATCCCTGTCATTTGTGAACATATGTCGTAGCATTTTGTTTTTTTTACAGTTTTTCTCAGTCGCTTTGGTACATTTCTCAGATCAGAATTGAAATACTCAAAACTACCTGTTCAATCTTCACATCATTGTGTCACTTGTGCACATCAAAAAAACAGTTTCTAATTTCTTTGAACAAGTTGCAAATGCTTTGGTACATCCATGCAAATGCTTATGTACAATTCTCTGCTGTTTCCTACATTATCAATTGCTTATGTCATGTTGCTCAAAATGTATTGCATAGATCTCTGTGCTATTGTCTTATCCCTCAAAACATCTAGTCATTAGTTCATCTTATAAGTCATTAAATGCAAAATGGTTGATCTAGTTGTCATAAACTGTCAAGCATATTTTCTACACATCTCTATTAGACTTTTTGTAAATTTGCCATGAATTGTGCAAGTGAATCTTGACTCTCACTAATGAAGAGAATATAGATCAATCAATTATAAACCAATTCTCTGAAATAGCTCAAAGGTGCATTTCATGACCCTTAAATTGGAAAGCATATATTGACAGAGGACAACACAAAATGTACAAATTCTGATGATGGATGAACATCCAGAAAACGATCAGGGACAACAGCCGAGAGGAAAAAGAGGAGTAAGGATGCATGGAAGTGTACAGAGGCAAAACAGAGGAAGAGGAAGAGGAAGAAGAGGCCAAGGACAGAGGTGCATATCAGATGATATAATGTTGTCAATCATGGCCTTACAATGGCTGAAGGGTGCAGCTAAAAATTGGGAGATCGACCATATCGTAAATAATTCAAACATTTTGAAACAGTTTCTTTCAATCAATATCCCACATACAGTAATGTGTAAATTTGTACGTTTGAAAGGAAATATGGCATACATAAGAAGTGCAGCCTTCTGCATTTCAGTACAGTAACTGTCATCCAAACTGTAGCCATAGTTTACATCAGAACATCCCTCCAGAGTACACTGTTATATTGACAACATGACTAAGCAATTTGACTGTCTTATCCATACACAATGACACAAGGACTTGTCATTCTGATGGCACTGACATGTTCATTGACACAGATATTTATTTTTAAGAGATGAACTAAGTATTTTGAGCAAGAGACTGGCTTTTGCAGGTAATCCATGGTGATTTGCTATTTGTACGAGTTGTTTTGAGAAATGCACTTACTGTTTTGCAAATGTCAAGGATGATTCGAGAAATGTACCAAAGCGACTGAGAAAAACTGTAAACATACAAAAGGTGAAGAAGACCATTCAGGGTTTCAGTTGTTTGTCCTAGTGATTTGCACAGATGCTGTTTGTCAGAATTATGTTAGACCTGCACGTCCAAACATTCCCGTAACGTTCTGCTAACCCTCCTAGACAGGGACAAAAAGGACATATAGAGTACTGAGTGGGAATTTGGATTCAAAAGCTTTTCTAATTGAATTTCCTGTCCGAACATTCAGGGAGCTTCTCTCTCTTTCTCTCTATCTATCTTTCTAGACGTCTCCGACATGGTCACAATGTCATGGTAGTGCGCCTTCACCGTGGGGTTAATTTAATTGATTTTGTAAATGCCGTAATGGATTTGTTCAGATTCTTTAAGCATTATTGTTCCTACAAGTATTAAATATGAACTCCCCAATAGGTTAATACAATGTTACAAAAATATAGGGTTGTTTTTAGGGATGAAACACAAAAGACACTGTCAAACTAGCCCATTGAATTAATGCAAACGTTGTGTTTATACTGTAGATTTCCAGTGACTCATAATATGTCTCACATAGATTTCATTATAGAACAAGAGAAAATAACTGTAAACAGTTCCTTCAGCCAACATATTTCTCAATAAAGCAACTGTTTATTGAATAATGTCTTAATTAGACCTTTTTCATTATAATTCTAGGCTTCTACCTGTCAGTGTTTAAAACTACAGGCCCCACTGATGTAGAGTTCAGCTGGAGTTTAAAGAGAAACAGTACATACTACGCTAACACAATAACACACATTTACAGTGCAATCACATCATACACAAGGGTAGATGCTGATTGAAATCATGTTGTTTAAGGTCAGACAGACAGAAAACCCAAACAGTGTCTTTGAGAAACTACTCCTTCCAAATCGTTAGATGTAAATAGAGAGAAACTACAAACTGAAGACTGTCTTTCATGCTGTCGCTCTCAATGGAATTACAGTGGAGATATTCAGTTAGAATAGAATTTTTCAATGCTCTGGTTAATTTAAAGGTGATGTGTGCAATTCTTTGGATGTTAAAATACTTTCTCAAACCCCATTTTGGGAGAAAAGGTTAAGCTGTGATGTACAAGAGCACACTGTTCTACTCTCTCTTTATTCAGAACACATGAACAGATGAGAAGACATAACAAAAACAGAACTGTCAATTTAATTAGATAGATGTTATTTTCTAACTGAAGACATCTGAAGCTGATTCATTTCAGTGAACCAGCTGAACCTGAATCTTTACAGAATTCATTATTTGAACTGAACCTATTGCAGATGTTCTCACATCAGAAATTCACTAATTCAGTGATCCGAAGTAAGCTACTAATGCTGAATTTGAATACTTACTAATGCAAATGAAAATCATATTTGAGTCTTAACTGTAAGTTATTTGTTTAAGCCCATGATGAAATGCGTGGACATTTGCAATGGTATAGCCAATTGTGGGGCGGCCTACTCTTGTCAGGGTTGTGGGGGGAAGGAATGAGGCGAGGGCTCAGTACTGCACAGAATGGGCTTTTATTAATAATAAAAATAAACAAAACCAACCAAAACTCCCCCGTAGGGGGAAAACAGGACAACTGGCAGGCTTGGCAAGGCAGGACAGGGCATGACAAGGCAAGGCAGGATCAGCACACGACAGGGGAACATACAATGACGAACTGGCACAGGACTGCAAACACAAGGTGATTATAAAGGGAGCAAATGAGGAGGGTAATGAGGTAACAGGTGGGGCAAATTAACCAATAATCAGGAAACAAGGTGGGTGGGGGCAAAGACAATTGACATGAGCACATGGCACATAGAACTAAACAAGACCAGCCAGGTGCTCAAACGAAACAAAAACACAAGCACATGGCCAGCAAAACAAATCACTAGCCATGTGCAAAACAGGACTCGAACACGCAGCTAATGAGAAGACTCATAAGCCGCGTTTTCACAAAAAACAAACATGAAAACATGCAACCAGTGAAAAAAACACCACCTGCGTGCAACACAGAGCAAAACAAAACAAGAAAAAAGCACCCGGCCGAAACCGAACCGCGTGCCGAACAAAACACACACACACACAGAGGACAGAGGACAGAGGAGCGCACGGCCCGAGCCAACTCGAAATCGCACGCTCCCCAGCAAGAACAAACCTGGAGCGTGAGTGTCTGAACCCCGACACGAAACCAGAACCGAATCTGAACAAGACAGGAGTGCCGGGATCCGAACACCACGCCCCAACATGAAACAGAGCACGCAGACAATAGAGTGGGCAGCTCAAGCACAGTCAAAGCCGCGCGCTCACCAGAAAACAAGACAAAAAGGGAGTGTCAGGGCTCCGTCACAAAACCATGAATAAACTAGACCGAAGTGACAGAACCCTGACAACTCTAGGTAATAGCAACACAATCGTGCAATCCTAATTTTCAAGTTTCAAGTACACACAAATAAAAATACAGTCATTGGCAAAAATATCGGCAACCTTGGCAAATATGACCAAAGAAGGCTGTGAAATTTAATCTGCATTGTTAATCCTTTTGATCTTTTATTTAAAAAAATCTAAAAAATATAACCCTACATTGGATAATAAGAATTTAAAATGGGGGGAAATATCATTATGAAATAAATGTTTTTCTCTAACACACGTTGGCCACAATTAACGCCACCCTTTTATTCAATACTTTTTGAAACCTCCATTTGCCAAGCTCTAAATTTTCTCCTATAATGCCTGATGAGATTAGAGAACACCTGACAAGAGATCAGAGACCATTCCTTCATCCAGAATCACTCCAGATCCTTTAGATTCCCAGCTCCATGATGGTGCTTCCTCTCTTCAGTTCACCTCACTCATTTTCTACAGGGTTCAGGTCAGAGGACTGGAATGGCCATAGCAGAAACTTGGTTTTGTGCCCAGTGACCCATTTTTGTGTTCTTTTTGAGGTTTGTGTTTGGATTATTGTACGGTTTGAAGATCCAAACATGGCCCATTAGAAGATTTCTAACAGAGTCAGTCACTTATAATTTTTTTATCTGTTGGTATTTGATAGAATCCATGATGCCATGTGTCTAAACAAGATGTCCAGGACCTCCAGCAGAAATATAGGCCCACAACATACAAAATACAGCAGTATATTTCATTGTACACATGGGGTACTTTTTATCCCTGTGTTCACCAAACCCATCTTGAGTGTTTGCTGCTAAAAAGCAATTTTTTTAGTTTCATCTGACCATAGAAGCCAGTCCCACTTGAAGTTCCAGTCATGTCTGATAACTGAATATGCTGGAGTTTGATTTTTGGATGAGCTAGGATAAGTTTTCTTGAAACCTTCCCAAACAACATGTGGTGATGTTTGACAATTTTTTTAAAGGTTTTCTGACCCCGAGACTAAACTATTTTCTGCAATTCTCCAGCTGTGGTCCTTGGAGAGTCATTAGCCACTCAAATTCTCTTCCTCACCATTCATTAGGACGATATAGTCCTCTTCCAGGCAGTTTCATAATATTTTATGTTGATTGAAAATTCTTAATTATTGCCCTGATGGTGGAAATGGGTATTTTCACTGCTCTAGCTCTTTTCTTAAAGCCACTTCACTAATTTGTGAAGCTCAATTAACTTTTGCTGTACATCAGAAATATATCTTTTGGGTTTTCTCATTGTGATGGATGATTAAGGGAATTTGGGCTTTGTTTTCCCTCCTATTTATATTCATGTGAAACAGCAAGCTATGGCTGGATAATTTCATGTTCATAATCACCCCGGAGTGCTCAAAATTGTGAATATGAATGGGAATATACTTCAGAGATATTTTACTCATAAGAATTTCTAGGGGTGCCAATAATTGTGTCCAACGTGTATTTGAGAAAAACATTTATTTCATAATGATATTTCCCCCCATTTTAAAATCTTATTATCCAATGAAAAGTTATATTTTTGTGAATTTTTCTAATAAAAGCTCAAAAGGATTAACAATGCAGATTAATTTTCACAGCCTTCTTTGATCATATTTACCACGGGTGCCGATATTTTTGCCAATGACTGTATATAAATAAAATTTTGGTAACACTTTAAATATAGAAACCAAATCTCAGTTGCTTATTAGCATGCCTGTTATTAACATATTGGCTGTTTATACTACTATACTAATACTTGTAGCTAATACTTGTACGTATAGCACATATTCTGTATCACAATATTCTCCATCCCAAATCCTACCCAATAGATAACAACTACCTTACTAACTATTAATAAGCAGCAAATTAGGAGTTTATTAAGACAAAAGTTGTAGTCAGTGGTTTGCTAATAGCGAGAACCGGACCTTAAAATACAGTGTGACCACAGTATGACCTAAAATACCACATTTTGTGGAAATCGAGTCAAACATGTTGCAGTAGCGTTCAAAAGATTGCAATGTACTATGCAAGTCATTATCCTTTTAGTGAGGAGGGTTTGAGCAACATTCAGATTTAAAGTTTTTAAATGTTTTAGCATTGCTACATGCCTATCTGGTGTTTTTAATATGCTTAAAGACAAACCATGTGCAAATTCATCAGGCAACAAGATTGCTGTGCATATTCTCCTTAAAACTGGAGTGTACCAAACAAACAGCGAATTTCAGAAACATCCCAGTCTTTTTAACTTGTGAGGTGGGACTTTTTATTTCCTTACCATATCACAGGAACATGACTTGTGTAACATTAGCAACTTGTTATTAGTTGTTTGATAGCACAGTCAAGCCAAAAGCTAATGATATCAATTACAGTTACTAGCACGATGCTGTAGACAGCAATAAATAAAAGGCTTCTAATGCATCAACTTGTACATTGTAATTAGCTCCTGGTTCAAACATATATGGCTGAATTAACTCAGTATAATATAAGCCACTTGTTATTGTGTAGTGTTTAATACTAAAGTTAACTGAGTGAAAATGGAGCAGGTATAACAAGCTAATGTGATTGAGTGGCGGAGGGGGTTAATTTGCATATTGTTTTCATGGGAAAATTATTTTCATTTTGATTTTCATGAGGAAAAAAACCCCCAGACAAACACAAATAAAATCTTGTCATTTTGATTTGACGATGGAAAGGCCACTTGATTATCAAAAATATGTGAGTCTATAGGAGATAAAAGAGATAAAGAGATTTAAAAATAAAAAGTGACTGCAGGGGAACTTTAACTTATAGAAGCAACAGCTCTCAGCTGGCTATTCATTTTGATCCTCATAAAAAGAAAAGCATCTCTGCTAGGTTCCTTGTTGAGCTTTTTTTGTTTTATTTTTGGTCCTATATATAGAACTAGTTTTGCAACTTCTGTTTTTGACCTTCAGTTTTTACTTTGAGGAGGACAGAAATGTGATGCAGATGCAGATATGTGTCAACGACTACCCAAATGATAATCTATAAAATTAAAGTTATAGCTTAGATTGACTTTTAAAATGTATTTTAAATTGAAATTCATAATTTGACTTTATTATAAAATTTTTTTTTTTTAAAGTGTATTGTAACTTATTCCCACCAATTAAAAAAAAAAGTGTAGGCCTGTGAACTGCTTCTTTTTGATGATAGTTTTTATTTTTTTCTTAAGGCTGCAAAGTGACACAATAATGTTTGCAATAGAATCCTCCCTCCCCCTGCTTTCGGGGAGGTCATGCTGCATTGCCTCTCTTGTTTAAGGGTCAAAGTTCACCTCTTTTTAAAAGACCCTGTAAAATCAACAATTAATTACTAATACAATGCGCCACACGCTACAGCTAGACTGCTTACTGGTTAAAGCCAGATCTGGTTAAGGCAAGCAATATGGCTGTGGGTCCTTTTGAAGTCCTTATGAAAATATAGAAGTGTGATTGTGAAAGAATAAGACTCAAAAAGCAACAGAGATTTTACTATGGTTTAGGGGTGTTGTTAGGCATGACAGCAAGCAGACCGCAGTACAATCAATGCAAAGCCAGGCCTTGAGTGAATTTGTAGCTTTACTTAAAAGTGGTGATAACAACAATATGGTAAAAAGACAATAATGTGAATGTGGTTTCAGTTCATATAAAAATATAGTTCATAATTGTATAATTCAATCATTTGGCAAGCGTTGATATTTATGAAGCAATATCTTTAAGAATTTTTTTAATAAATGTATAACAACATAGTTTTTGTAACCCAAATAGGCTGAATTAAATAAAACATTAAAGCAATATAACTAAATATATGATATGTTCTAGGGATCTAAATGAATCCTGGAAAACGTATTGGAAAAGTTAAGTTGATATATGATAAAACACAAAGTTGGAATTTTATACAATTTGTATCGTATATGATTCATAGGAAAAAGTATGGTTCATAACAAAAAAAGAGCATGAACCTTCACTGCTAAATGGTACAAATCAGACTGTACAAATTTGCTAAAACACAAAACAGTTTATTGGAATATTTTCAAAAACCATCTGAGCTACTGTCACACTACTGAAAAAAATATATTTAAGTTTCCAATTTCGCTATATATTCTGCTTTTCACTTGCACAGAAGTCTGTAGAACACACCATGGGCAGGGCTGTAGCTTCTCTCTTCATCAGATCTCCATTACAGCGTTGCACTGCTTATTCGTTAGGACACATTTAAAGCAGCCAATAAAATAACAACTAATTGGCAATCTGCTTAATTAAAAACAGCCTTTGTTGTCACTGTTACTAAGATAAATGAAATAATCAGCTTAACACTAATGAGAGATCATCTGATTATGGGCTGCTATATATAACAATCCGACTAATGTTAGAAGAGGGAGACAAAACTGTGCGTGTGTGAGTGAGACACACACACACACACACACACACACACACACACACAGAAACACACACACAGAAATGCTTTTACAGATTCAGACTGCAAATGAGAACAAATGCAATCAAGACTAACTGGTTTTAAAGGGTTTGTGTTGATATACATGTACTAAATTGCAACTTTACTTTTACAAATATAAATATATACATGAAATACAGAATAGAAATGGCATTAAAGTTTATTTCAGCTTGTCATGACTGCATTTGGCAGTGCACTTTAACCATACAGTGTGCGTTTCTATAAAGATAATAGAAGTAATTATTCATTTAAATATAAAAATGTACTTAAGTTGTACTTAAGTATTTAAAAAATATATATTTTAAATATAAATTTAAGCTGTAATATAGTTTCATTTAATTGCAGTTAAAATGCAATTAAATGTCTAAAAACACATTCAGTTTGCACTTAAGTATATTTATAATAAGTGTATTAATTCTGTAATAATTATTATTTTTTAAAAGTAAAGTGTACTTTTTCATATTAGTGGTTTTCAATGATATAAAATGGATTATTGTCAATTTTAACATTGTTAAAATGTATTGTCAATTTTAACTGTTAGCTTGTAGTTATAGAGTTTAATAGCATTAAAGAGTTACACTTCACTCAATTTATGAATCTTTTCCTGTGGCCCAAGTAGTAAACAGAATAGTCTGCACTTTTGCATGACATTATTTGCATCGTGTCTTTATTCTGCAATAATATAAGCTGTTATAATTAGTGTTTGGAGTGAAAATCTCCATGCAGTGTACATGGCCTTTAATATGTGCATGTATGTGTAGACGTGTGTGTGCAGTACAGATTGACTGGCATAACGCTCTGCTCTGATATACTGAGCTGTTGCTTTGATCAAACTTTCATCAAAAAGCTTTAAACCCTTCCAATAATCAGAGCTGCTAAATATGGACCCCAGTCATGTAGTTTCAAAGGGCAGACACACATTCAATGCACAAACACACACATCTGTGCTATTACAACACATCAGTTGGTGAGAGCCACATCACTTAAACAGCTGAATGTTTAGAACATGTCAGCGTTTCAAGTTGTCCTTATGCTCCTGAACTCATGTTAACAGTTTAAGATGAGACGCAGATCTCATGCAGTGGTTTGTTAAGAACAGATAAAAGAAATAAGAGAAATCTAATCCCACATCCAGGCTCAAACATACATGGCAGCGAGTGAATTGCAGTTGGAATCACAGTGAGACTAATGCATGGACTGTGTACAGAATACAAAACATGATCTGTCTGTTAGTTAGCAGGTCTCCTTTTGAAGAAAACAATATAGCACACCAACTCTTTTACGAAACCTAGTGAACTGCCTATGAAGGCAGCATTAAATATATTTTGTGCAGTGAAGGTGAATGCATTGCACAGGGTAAGAAAAATCACTAAAATTATTTATAGAAATAAATGTATATTCCATCCAATACAGAAAAGTATATATATTTTACATTAAATTTTACATTAAATATTTGCACGTATTGCATTATGCCTATAGTAAAGCATTACTCATTTTAGTATTGCATTCTTAGGTTTGGAGTTGGTTGTGAATGGAGTCTTCTGTGTGTTTTGCCTGAGGAGTGTTATTTGTGTGGCTGCCTATACATAGTATTCCATATCAGTCACTTATGAGATTCTATTTCGGTTAGATTGAAGCCTATGCAACTCACTAGGGTTTGAATCTATCCATGATTTATTCGTAAGAGACAAACAAGGGTAGATTTTCTGAAGAGGAATCAGCTTACAGTTTAACAATTTTAAATATGAATGTGTGGGAATATTGCAGTATTTGATTATACACTTTGTCATATTTAATTATCAGCAATGATAAGCAAATGGATGCTTGTTTTAACTTCGATTTTCTAAAGTCTGTACTCTGACAACTTGTTCTATTTGTCATGATGAATTTTAGGATAAACATCTGATACATAAGGAACTCAATTTTCTTGAGCTAAGAATCATTTTACTCTGGAATAACTTTTTTAAAAATGAATTCTACAGAATATCTTAAAATTATGACTTCAGTTTCATTAATATAATATGAATAAATGTAGTATTGTTGCAAGCTATAGCTCTCGGAGAGGAAAAAAAAAAAAAGAAGTTTCCATCCAGAGTTTTGTTTGGCAGAGTTTGTTCAGTCAAATTTACCTACAGTAAATCAAGATCAGTCCAGCCCTGCACCACCTCAGTCAAGCTTGCATATTTCTGAAGACCATTCATCACAGCACTGCTTTGTGTGTCTGAGCTGGAGAGACAGGGATGGGAGGGAAAGCTGTAATCAGCTAAAAGTTTCAAAGTTTTTCTGGGAAACAGAAATGCGATCGCTCATCCTCATTTCATACATCTTCATTTATCTTTTTGCTCTTGTGATTTATCTTATCCGTTTTGACAAAAAAAAAAAAAAAAGCAAAAGCAAAAAAAAAAAGCACATGATGCAGCACAAAAAGAAAATAGCCACTAAAAATACAATCCAAACCATTGTAAATTATAAAACCATTTTAGCCCTGTTTATAAATGCTTTCCAAACATTTACCACGCTCAATTTTAATTTAATTTTATTATAAATAAATTATAAAATTATTTGTTGTTGCTAGGGTAATCTAGGCGGTTCCTTATTGGTAAATGTGCCAAAAGAGGCCAAGTCTGTATGACATTATGATCTCCATAGATATAGCTCAGGTCCCATAAGATACTTTTTTGTCTGTAAATATTAATCTGATCACTTCAAAACAGTAGGATTTGAGGTGATTCTTGCCTTGACTAATAAAAAGTGTGAGAATAAATTATGGTTCTATCACAAACATGCTGACAGGAAATATTATTTAATTGGAAATATTAGGAAATATTATCATATTATAATATAGGAAATATTATCACATTGTCACACTGACATTTGTCCTTTTAAACACAGTGATGATTACTTTAATATTAATATTAAGCTGCTCAGAAAACTCTCTCTCTCTGCTCTCTGCTTCCGTATCCTATTTCAAAGCTAAGCAATGTTAAACAAAAGCAGGTGGAATTTTTGATACAAAAGATTTATTTTGCTCTGGAAGTCACATGGTCTAAATATTGTAATTGACCCCTGGTGTATTGATTTTCCGGGGTGCCTTAGAGCACGTCAGGCTGCTTCCTGCGATATAATAGCCTTAAGGACTCAGAGCCTGAGCAATACATCATCATCTGGGGGGAGGATGATGAGGACCAGAGGGGCTTTTCCTAAACAAGGGGAAGAAGACTTGTCATTTTAGTAATATCATGTATTTATTTCAGTTAGCAAAAAAAATACAGTGAGAAAGACAGACAATATCATTACTGTGAAAATCTATCTATCTATCTATCTATCTATCTATCTATCTATCTATCTATCTATCTATCTATCTATCTATCTATCTATCTATCTATCTATCTATCTATCTATCTATCTATCTATCTATCTATCTATCTATCTATCTATCTATGCCATGACCATGGTGGCATTTTAATTTTACACACACAAAAATGCAGATACTGTAGAGATGTTTCATTTATTTTCATTTTATTTTATTTTTAACCTGTTGCAGGTCAGCACAATATCTCTCCATAATTACAGTTATGACCATCTAAACGATCACACACACTCATGGCTTTATCCCTCAGGGGTTTGGTGTTAATTGTATTTATTGGCCTTCTCATTTTCAGAGCATCTAATTCAGCAGTGTGTGATATATCTATAGGCTCACACATACTGCAGGATGCTGGGATGTGTCTCTGGGTTTTTTATGGCGAAAACACAACTGCTTTGTGCAGGAAGACACAAGAAACGGACACATGCACACGCTTGCGCACAGCCTCCTTGGAACCAGCTGAGGCTAGTTCAAGATCAATATTCCCCTCCCAGCCCAGCACCATTTAAAGAACCTAATTCAGAAATCCACCTTTCAGCACATACACGCACCATTCCCCCTGCCTCTGTCCCACTCTTGTTCATGGGAAGTGTATTTTGAGTTGTGTTCGGCTGTGCACATTCAGACAGCTTAGCTCTCAAAAGCACACTGCTCATGCAAACCAAACACAGTTTTGAAATGATTCTGAGCACAGAGGCTGTATTGTTTTGGTCCATTATACTGTTAGCAGCTAAACATATGAGTCTTTGTTTGATAGAAAAACAATGTTTTGTGGATGATTGAAAGCCTGTACAGTGGAAAAAAAAATCACAAATGGGATCTTTTTAATATCTATTTTTTTCTCCTACACTATGCAATGCCATTAAATGAAGAGATTTAATACGTGTATATTTATTTTCCAAAGAAAAGGACCCAGTGATTTTATGTTACAATTTTAGAGAAGGTCTCAGCTAGGTCTAAAAAGATGCTCAGAGGATAGACAGGTCACATTAATTTACATAGCACTTTATAGGTTACAGGCCAAAGGAGCTTTACAGTAATAAATGGGAAGAATAACAAAAAATTATTAGATTATGAAACAAATACAATTTCTGCTATTCAAGCAGCGATACAAAAATAAATATTCCTGATCAAAGTTTTTTAAGGCCACATGATGATGTTCCCTTTATAGCTATATTATTTCATTCATGTATATTTCATTTATTTTATTATTATTATTATTATTTTGGATAAAATTCTGAGATACCTAAATGAGACATTACTGAAAACTTTAAGCCACAAGCTATGAAAGAGCAACATCTGATTTACCCGAGTTATACGACAAATGAATCAGACTTGTCAAGAATCACTCACAAAATATATTTGACTTTTAAAAATTAAAAGAAGTGATTTAAACAGCCACCCCAATACTTTCCAGAACCCTGAAACCACAGAATCAAACCCACACACACACACACCTTCCTTTGTTTTTCCGGATCAATCTTTGTATTCGGAGGCCACCTGCGGTCTCTAAGAACAGCAGTTCTTGAAGGCCACGGAGTGTCCGACTGATAGCACCATGACACTGTCCTATAACACACACACACGCACACACACACACACACACACACACACACACACACACACACACACACACACACACACAGAGTTATGGATGTGTGGGAGATGCTCTGTTCATCCTTTTGTTTCCTTTAGCTACACCCCCCATCCTCCCGTTCTCCTCCTTACAAACCCCCACCACTCCTTCTCTCCTGTCTTTTCTGCAAGGCCTCATGGGACCAGTCTCTATCGCTGATGACCGCCATGGGCTGGAAGGGGCCTTGCCCCCTTGGCCCCATCTCTTTCTCTCTCCCTTTTATATCAACACTTTGTTTTTAGTGTTATTTGTTAAGGCACAATTTAAACTTACATTTCAGGAGGTAAGCAACATATCTAAAACATAATATAATAGATACTCAAGAGTGAGTGTTTTTGACTTGGTCCTGTAAGCAACCACCAAGAATAGCCTAGTAACCATAAAGAAACACCTTATCAACCACCCACAACAACCTAGAAACCATCTGGAAAAAAGTGTAGGAATGCTTGTATAATCAGTGTTTTTAGTGGGTCAGAGTGAGTGTGTGTGTGTATGAAACAGAGGGTCTGGCTCTGAGAATAAGAGGAGAGCTCCCTCTAGCCATAGTACACATACACAGCAGGAGTCTCACATTAACACTGCAAAATCAATACACCCCCCCCCCCACACACACACACAAACTGGATTTTTCTCACATTTAGTCTTTACAGTAACACACACACTCACAGAACGGGACACTAGTTTTGTCACATATGTGGCAATGGACAGATCAATACATACAAGCACACAGATACACTTAATTACAGTATATATAAAGCAAGATGTATGTAAAAAAGTTTTACCATGTTTAAGAAAACACAAATGACAGTCTTGTATAGCTAGACATTTTATTATTAGCATATAGTCTGGTTCACTGTCCGGCTTAGTCTGGCCAAGAATTAGCTAAGAACTGCCGAGGAGAACATCGGACTGATATGTGACCAAACACAGTTCACTTAAGGCTAGTTCACACTACAGGATTTTAAGCCCGATTTGCAAGTTAACGAGCTCGCCGACAGGTCGGGCTGTAATCGGGGGAAAATCTGCGGGTGATCAGCGTTCCGCAATCTTTATGTGTGAACTACACAACGATGCATCAAAGACGCTCGCTGACGCGTCGCCGACACCTTGCCGACGCCAAACAAATATCTAGCATGCCAAATATCTGGACCGGTCGGCCGACTCGACATCACGTGGTGTCAGGTGTGGTGATGAGCTACAGCCAATGAAAGAGCAAGGCATGGGTTGAGGTCACCGGAAGAAAAACAGCAGCAACTTAAAGAAAAGGCTTATATTTTTGCACATAAGCGTCTTTCACAGGCTTTTGGCTGCTATATTTTTTATTAACCACCAATAGTTACTGTTGCCATGACCGACAAACACTCACACTAAACTCCTGTTCTCACGCATTGAAAAACACATTAGAGAGCAGAGAGGAAACTGACCACACACCGACAGAGAAGACAGAGCAGGTTACTGCTTATATGAAACAAGGTCTCAGGACTCTCAGCTTTTAAATCGAGTCATTTTTAAAGAAATTCAAACAATAAATACCTTTTTGTGGCTCTTCAATGTGTCGTGACAGATCACTGTATTGCCTCAGTTCAAACACGTGAACCGATCATCTTTTCATATTTACTTAATGCACGAAATGAACATGAATAAACATCAGAAGGTGTTTAATTTCAACCGCGGAACACACCATTTTAAGTCCACCGAAGTTTATCTACTCCTGTCTGATTTGGGGTTAAGGCTAGAAGGGATACAGCTGAGGCTACTGGGCATGCGCATTTACATATTTTCCGAGCCCACAATATAACGTGAAACCTATGAAAATGGTTTTAAAAAGCACATAGCGCTATAGTTTTATCACTGTCACGAATCTGGTCCATGCTCTCCCGATTAACCACCACTAGAGGTCACCTGTTCACCACTATGACTTTTTCACTCACAACACATTGGACTCAATTTCCCATAATCCTTTGCACTGACGACATTCACAGCTGTTCACTATTTCGCCCACACCTGATCACCATTTCTCAATCAGTATCACTGTATTTAAGCCTGGGACTTCCTCTTGCTCGGGGCCGAGTATTGTTAGCATTTATCACTCACCAAGCGATAGCAACTTTACAGAGCCATAATCATTGTCCTAGTCTTAGTCTTGCCTTGTTTTCCTGCCGTGTCTGACCCTGCCTTTGTCTCCTGGATTTACCCCTTTGCCTTGCCGTTTGGACTGTGTTTGTACCTCGTTTGGACTATTGCTCTCGTCTCTGGATTATCTCTCTGCCTTGCCCCTTTGGATACTGTTCGTTGATCGTCGACCCACGCTTGCTCCACGGATTGCTGTGTCTTGCCCTTGCCATACCTGTTTGCCATTGTCTGACCCTGCCTGTTTTCTGACCATGTTTTTTAATAAAGCTTTGCACATGGATCCGCACGTCTCACGTCTCGTCAGCCCCGTAACAGAATACTCGGCCACACAAGGATCCAGCAGCTTTTCAAGAGGACATTGGCCAGGTATGGACTGTGCACGACTGTTATTAACCCTCGAGCAGGGCTCGCGACCGCTCGAGGATTATATTCAGGAGTACTTAGACCTCGCCTATTTTTCTGATCTGCCAGACTACGCACTTATTGACTTTTTTTGTGAAGGCATTAATCAGCCGCTCCGGTCAAGGTTAATCCGCGAGGGTCCCCGTTCATCTCTCAGTCAATTTATGAACTATGCTTTACTGTGTGTGGGCTCCTCTTTTACTGTGGGTGTCGCGGAGGAACGCGACACCTCACTCACTCACAAAATGGCGGCAGCAACAGCACCCCTTCACGTCGTCGCCGCCAAGCCAGAGTCTGCTCACGTCATGCCTGCCAAGCCAGAGTCTGCTCACGTCATGCCTGCCAAGCCAGAGTCTGCTCACGCCAAGCCAGAGTCACACCACGTCTCCGCTGTCAAGCCAGAGTCTGTCACACCCAAGGATTTAAGGTCAGTCCTTCGAGTTCCCTGTCTGGTTTCCAGCATAAGGGATCCACCACTGATATCGGTGCGAGCAGCTGGCATTCCCAGGGCCTCAACCCTGGCTGTTACAGAGACTGTTCCCCTCACCTCAGTGCTTCCCGTTATGGCGGTCGCCATTTTGAGTGTGTGGGCTGCACACTGTGCTCCTGAGGCCTCTCCTGTCCACGAGTCTGCCCCAGAACCTCCAGAGGAGGCGGCGTCCACTGCAGAACCACCAGAGGTGGCAGCTTCCTCTGCAGAACCTCCCGAGGTGGTGGCGCCCACTCATGAACTCACTGTCTGCCTTGTCACGGCCACGGAGGCCGTCCCTGAACTCGCTGTTTGCCCTGTCACGGCCACGGAGGCCGTCCCTGAACTCGCTGTTTGCCCTGTCACGGCCACGTAGGCCGTCCCTGAACTCGCTGCCTGCCCTGCCACGGCCACGGAAGCCGTTCCTGTACTCACTGTCTGCCTTGTCACGGCCACGGAGGCCGTTCCTGACCTCACGGTCTGCCCCGTCACGGAGGCCGTTCTTGAACTCACTGTCTTTCCCGTCACGGCCATGGAGGCCGTTCCTGAACTCACGCCCTGTCCTGTCAAGGCCAAAGAGGCCGCCTGTGAGCTCACGCCCTGTTCTGTCATGGCTCAAGAGGCCGTCTGTGAGCTCACGCCCTGTCCTGTCATGGCTAAAGAGGCCGTCTGTGAGCTCACGCCCTGTCCTGTCACGGCTCAAGAGGCCGTCTGTGAGCTCTCGCCCTGTCCTGTCACGGCCAAAGAGGCCGCCTGTGAGCTCTCGCCCTGTCCTGTCACGGCCAAAGAGGCCGCCTGTGAGCTCTCGCCCTGTCCTGTCACGGCCAAAGAGGCCGCCTGTGAACTCACACCCTGTCCTGTCACGGCCAAAGAGGCTGCCTGTGAACTCACGCCCTGTCCTGTCACGGCCAAAGAGGCCGCCTGTGAACTCACGCCCTGCCCAGTCACGGCCAAAGAGGCCGTCTGCGACTCCTCGCCCTGCCCAGTCACGGCTATGAAGGCCGTCTGCGAATCCTCGCCCTGCCCTGTCACGGCTAAAGAGGCCGTCTATAAATCCTCGTCCTGCCCTGCCGCGCCCCCTGAGATCATGAATGCTCTCCCTGTATTGTCTGTCTCTGCTCTCCCTGTGTTGTCTGTCTCTGTTTACCCCAGATCTCAGACTCTGCCATGGTTTCCTGCCCAGTCTGCTTCCTGGCGAGGGTTTTCTGCTCGGGTCTGGTGGTCGTCTGCCCCGCCGTGGTGGTCTTCTGCTCGGGTCTGGTGGTCATCTGCTCCGCCGTGGTGGTCCTCTGCTCCGGTCTGGTGGTCCTCTGCTCCGCTGTGGTCTTCTGCTCGGGTCTGGTGGTCATCTGCTCCGCCGTGCTGGTCTTCTGCTCGGGTTTGGTGGTCTTCTGCTCCGGTCTGGTGGTCATCTGCTCCGCCATGGTGGTCCTCTGCTCCGGTCTGGTGGTTGTCTGCCCCGCCGTGGTGGTCTTATGCTCGGGTCTGGTGGTCTTCTGCTCCGCCCTGGTGGGCTCTGTTCCCGTCTGCTCCGCCCTGGTGGGCTCTGTTCCCGTCTGCTCCGCCCTGGTGGGCTCTGGTCCCGTCTACTTTGCCCTGGTGGGCTCCTGTGCCGTCTGCTCCGCCCTGGTGGGCCTCTGCTCTGTCGGTCCTGACCTGGCCTCTGGCTCCGCCCTGGTTTCCTGCTCTGCCGGTTCTGCCTCTGTCCCCGGTCTTCCCACTTCCTCAAGGACCTGGCCCTCCGTTCCCTCCCCCTGTTCCGCCTCCGCTCCACCGCCCTCCTGGACTATATAGGAGCGTCTGGAAGCCGCTCCTTGGGGGGGGGGTTATGTCACGAATCTGGTCCATGCTCTCCCGATTAACCACCACTAGAGGTCACCTGTTCACCACTATGACTTTTTCACTCACAACACATTGGACTCAATTTCCCATAATCCTTTGCACTGACGACATTCACAGCTGTTCACTATTTCGCCCACACCTGATCACCATTTCTCAATCAGTATCACTGTATTTAAGCCTGGGACTTCCTCTTGCTCGGGGCCGAGTATTGTTAGCATTTATCACTCACCAAGCGATAGCAACTTTACAGAGCCATAATCATTGTCCTAGTCTTAGTCTTGCCTTGTTTTCCTGCCGTGTCTGACCCTGCCTTTGTCTCCTGGATTTACCCCTTTGCCTTGCCGTTTGGACTGTGTTTTCACCTCGTTTGGACTATTGCTCTCGTCTCTGGATTATCTCTCTGCCTTGCCCCTTTGGATACTGTTCGTTGATCGTCGACCCACGCTTGCTCCACGGATTGCTGTGTCTTGCCCTTGCCATACCTGTTTGCCATTGTCTGACCCTGCCTGTTTTCTGACCATGTTTTTTAATAAAGCTTTGCACATGGATCCGCACGTCTCACGTCTCGTCAGCCCCGTAACAATCACTTTGTGAGTGTCGCAGTGACCGTCTTTTTGCAGTAAAGGACCTGTCATAGTTTAATGAGTGTGAAGATGACATGAAGCTCGCGGTTAACCTGCATTGAAAACAGATGAGTGCACATGTGCATATACAGCTCCCATTCGGGGTGACGTTCACGGGATTTTGTCCACAGAATGATAAGAGCACACTTTTTAACATATTATTTTATTATTTAACACTCAGCAATGAACTTTAGCGCTGCAAGCTATGCATACAGTGCATGACCAGATTTTCTGGTAAGCAAAACAAGCACTTTTAAATACCTCAGCTTATTGCCGTTACCATGGCAGCCAACAACAGCACAGCTTAACCCTCCTCACATATTTATATTTAGTTATATTGAAAAAGTTTCAATTCAGTCGATTTTTTTTCACCCCGTTTTAACATGTATTTCTATGAAGACTGGCCAGCTGTCAGGCAAGATGGCGGATAGCAGCGGCGACACATAATATACATGTTCTAATTGGTCAGATCACCTTTCAATCAAGCTCTTTACGAATGGTCAATTCTCACGTGTTTTCATGACAAAACGTGGTTTAGGGACCGAATCGAGTAGTTGGGTGACAGAGTTGTTGTCAGCTCGTGTAGTGTGTAACCCCTGGTCGCGGATCATTTACATAAAGTCATGTAGTGTGAATGCCACAACAACTAAAAGACAGACAATCAAGTCATGTAGTCTGAACGGCACAGCGATCTGCCAACATGTAAAGTCATGTAGTGTGAACTTGGCTTTAGTTGGCATAGTTGATATAAGAATAAATCAACAGAATGAGAAAAAAAAAATCACTTTAATTACTATGTAACTACTGTGTAATTACATAACATACGCATTTGATTTAATGTAATTATTGCAATTGCATTTATTCATTCAACAGATGCTTTTTTTCCCAAAGTGACTTAGAAATGAAATATTGTACAATATGCAGTATGCAATATCCAGTTTCAAGCTACGTTATTGTATGTACATGTTTCATGCACGTAATTACCCTTTACCTATAAACCTAACCTCTACCCCTAAACTGACCTGCAGTACCAGTGAATGTGAATCTCTTGAGCCTTTTGCAGAACCACATATATCTACACAAATAATCAGCGATGAAATGCTAAATATAAAGGTAAATGCACATAATATGACACAAGATATATGAAAATTCATTTGAATAGCACACCAGGTCTTAATAATAAATAATGAGTATACTTTTCATGGACAACTCAATACCAGAAACTGTGATTCTGCTCAAGAGATAAGAATCTTATGTAGTGTTGGGCAAGTCTTGTTTTTGGCTCAAATATCAATTTCCTCCATGACCTCTGTACACGATTATCCAAACACGATTTAGACTGTCCTTAACATTCTATATAGTACCTGCTGCTGAATCCATCTCTGCTATGGCTGGCCCAGGTGGCCTGAAGAAGGCTGCTCAGTGAAAAGGGCATCCTGCTGAGAGCAACAATGCTTGATGGGAAAGTAAAGCTATTGCCTGAGGCAGTTAGCTGGGCCTATAACCGAACAAAGACTCCAAAGTCTTGCCTGGGCGGCACTTTACAGAGGGAAAGTGACATGGTGGGAGGGTTGGCATATTGAGATGTATTTGCAGTGTGTGTTTTAGAGGAATCTCTAATCCTAGAGCTGCTTCAGGTGTCAGAGAAGATCTTTTGAGTCCTGTAGCCTGCGGCATGTTCATTACAGGACTGCAAGACCCACACACACTCACACGCATGCTGCCAAAATAAACCTGAGCTATTCACTGTTTGCCATTAAGTGCTTATTCTGCAACACAACTTCAAATCCTTTACCTAGGAGCACAAAATAAATACCATAGTATACAAATATGGTAATCATTTTGTACCATGCACCATGTAAATCCTGGATAAATTCTTAAACATGGTGTAAAATTAAAATGCCACATCTCAATCATAACAGTTAACAAAGAAACAAAGTCAATATCTTCAATGACTTTGTTTTTACTCAATCATTATTCTTTTAAAGAATGTCTTCAGTGATGGAAACAAAATAATGTTTCAGTAACACTTTTGCAACCACTGCAGTTTTAAGGAAAATCAATTATTAGTACAACAAAGCAGATGTAGGAATAACTAATATTTTTAGAAGCTGTCGTAGCCTTTGCATCATCCCTAACCTGTACATGCAAGCTTTAAAGTGAAGTGACATACTGCCAGGTATCGTGACCCATACTCGGAATTCGTGCTCTGCATTTAACCCATCCGACATGCACACACACAGCAGTGAACACACACACACCGTGAACACACACCCGGAGCAGTGGGCAGCCATTTATGCTGCGGCGCCCGGGGAGCAGTTGGGGGTTCGGTGCCTTGCTCAAGAGGCACCTCAGTCGTGTTATTGAGGGTGGAGAGAGCGCTGGACATTCACTCTCCCCACCTACAATCCCTGCCGGCCCGAGACTCAAACCCGCAACCTTTGGATTACGAGTCCGACTCTCTAACCATTAGGCCACGATTTACCATATTACGGGAAGTCGTCCCATATCATGACTTAATTATTCCCTCTTCAGTAGAGTGAGAGAGATGCTAAACTAGTGTAGCCAACTAACAAGACTACCTTCACCAGAACTTCAACCCTCTTCACCAGAAAGACTTTGGTGGTCGACAACCTTCACCAACCAAGTTTTGCTAGCGACAAGCATGGTTTTACTAATCCACTAGCTAAACAGCAACATACCAGCACTAACCAATGTAAACCAGTATGGAATCCTGTTGGTCTAGCTATTTTTTCCACAGGAAGAGAGAGAAGGAGAGAAAGACTCTTGAAGGAAAAGTGCTGGTGTTAGCGCTTAAACTTAATCCCCGAGAGACATGTAGGACTTAATAGGATAATCTCCCTCTTTCCCCTCTCATTCCTTTCTCTGGAGGCCTCTACTGTACAAGTCCACTTAGATCCGCCACAGTGAGGACGTTACAAACAAAATGGCAGCAAATCCAAATCCCTTTTCACCCTCTTTTATCTAATGGCTCTGGAGGGGACTTGCGTGTCTCACCTGGCTTGAAAACTCAATTACCAGCCCATCAGGCATTGCTCAGAGCCACTGAATTTGACTTTATTGCTGAACCCGGTCGTAGTCGTGTTTTGGAACATGGCAGTGGGTTTTTAGTTGGTCTAAAATGGCCATTAATTTTGGGCAAGATGTTTAAGGTGCATGATCAGCTGGCTGCCAGTAGTGATCAGGCTACACTAGTAGAGCATTTTGATAAATTCAATTAAATTCAAGTTTATTTGTATAGTGCTTTTTACAATACAAATCTTTGCAAAGCAGCTCTACAGGAACTTAAGTTTCCGCAATATATTTATATATTGCAGAACCTTAATATGTTTAACTTATGGCAAAATTTGGTAATTCTGTATGTTGTCTGAGCATTGGCATCCTCCGAAATCCTCTGAGGGGTTGGCATTATCTTTCCTCAGGTATTCGGTCATCTCAGATCATTTAAGGGTTGGATCCAGACTGAAGCTTCTGTCATTCCTAGGTACCACGAGATGTTAATCCCGTGACAGAAACAGAGAAACAAATAGAGACATAATTAGCGTAGCTACTGTTCCATCTAAGCAAAAATGATTTGTTCAACCCAAGCTAAAGAATAATAATAATGTACATTTGATCAGATATAACTGCAGTACGAGATTATAAAAGGCATTATGTGAATGCTCGGCTAAAGAGATGTGTCTTTAATCTAGATTTAAACAGAGAGAGTGTGTCTGAACCCCGAGCGTTATCAGGAAGGCTATTCCAGAGTTTGGGAGCCAAATGTGAAAGGACCCATTCGAATAATAATAATAATAATGATAATAATAAAAATCATACCATTATATGGTGGTCAAGCATGTTTTTGGAACGTGGTGGATGGTGTGTTGCTGGTACAAAGTCATCTACAAGCTCTGCCATGTACACCAACAGCTTGTCAAACTGATCAACCATCTAAGTTTGCTAGAAACTTGATACTATTCCCAAAATTAATTTACCTTAAGTTTGATTTAAAAACTTTCTATCTGCTTTCATATATTAGATCTGCATGGAAACCATGGTCAGAAGTTTTAAGGCAGACTAAATTCTGGAAGGCTACTGTCCTAGAGTTTAGCTTGAACCCTGATAAAACTCACCTGCCTGTAGCCTTCTAGTAATCCTGAAGACATTGAAACACTATTTCATTACTGTAATCTCTTGTTATTAAAGTTTATACCCTTCCACTGGTGCAAGTTTTGGCATTTATCTCAGAAATAGATGATCTCAGGATTGAGGAGCATATTTTGGATTGGTAGGTTTTAGTGAAAAGAATCAAAAGCTCAAAGCTGATTGACCGAGGATATCCATGCAGCAGGTTAACTGAACTCCATTATCTCCTGCGACTTTGTCAGCAATGCCAAGGCTTTAATTGAGTAATTGATAATTGATTTAATTTGCTCTCATAGACCCAGACTGCTCAGCTTGAAAGTCTGGCCAAGGAGCAAAATAGGATTTCCTCAAGTGGCTCCATTTTCTAAATAATCCCTAGCAATCATCACAGGAGTTGCTTTTCATCGAGGGGCTCTGGTAGTGGACTGAACAAGGACTATATTTCAGCTCTTTAAATTAGAGGTGCTTGACCAGCACACCAAGAGATTCATATCACTGAACAACACAAACATCACCGCCTGAAAAATGTCCAGCTGACTACAAGCTGCTCTTGTTGAAATTGGGATAGGGCACTAAACCCCTCAACATAAAAATGAGCTCTCCACTGTGAGTTATCTGAACAGAGGATTTCTCCATTTTCTCTTCGTCTACCACATACGGGACTGCGGTAACTGTAGGTAATAGTGAACCTGAGTATCTGGAGGAGGAAACACAGAACAGCTAATTTGACAATCCAAACATCATCATGATTACAATATAAAACAAACTAATCCCATATGAGCAACGGCTAGCCTTAGACTGTTAAATGTACCATTCATGTCATGAAAAGGGGCTTCACCAAATTCTTATTTAATTTTCATGTTGTCATATAAAAATACATATATGGAACAAGACATGCTTATTACTGTGAATCCTTTAAAAAACTACCTTTACTTTATTGGACATGCTGAACAAGGGTTGTCCAACAACAACGACAACAAATTAAAGTTATCTATGCTTTTCAACCACCTTTATTTTGATATGTACATTGCCCAGTCTAATCAATTAATGATGGATAAAATCAAGACACACCCTGAAATATATCACATTATGGAAGCAAAATTTGTGAACTGCATTTCATGTATAGGGGCCCAGCACAATATAGACTCAGAGGGATCCAAAGTACAAAGTACTGACCAGAATAAATCCCATCAGAAAACACAGAATATTGTTACAGAATAAGTTTTCCCTCCTTCTTCCTGTGATAGTAACTTTTCATTTGTGAGCACATTTATCTAGCCTGGCTCAGTTTTCCTTTCACCTCCATATATGGCAGCATGCCTGTAGGCTACAGAGAAAGACAGCCAACACTGATAGTAATAGAAACTTTCAAGGTTTGGGAATTTCTCAGACATTCAGTGATTTCCCCTAAGCACATGTGGGGTTTATCTGTTTTGTCATTTATTTTTTAATACCAGAATCATCTACACAGAACCGTAAAATGACAAAACACTCTGAAATGCCAAAGTCAGACTGAGGTGTGTGCTTTTCCCGTATCACTAAAGTCCTTTTGAGTGCTCGGAGAGCGTGTGAAGTGTACTGTGGCCCAGATACCCCGAGGTGTGTGAGATGAGGCTGTTCGCCTGCAGCCACTCGTAAATAATGTGCGTAAGAGGAGAGAAGTCAACGCCAAGATCTTCTCTTTCCTCTCTGCTCTGACAGGTACAGCCAATCAGAAATCATTTGCTATCTCCCGTCCACCCTTGGCAAGCCACATCCATTTCACTATTGGACACCGTCAAGGGCTGCTCGGCTATCTGATGTCGAAGAGTCAGGTTATTAATAAGTGTCAGGGAAAATTGATGCGGCACTTCTGGAAGAATCCAGCCCATTCCAGAGCTTTGGGGAGATGTCCTGGGATATGCAGAATGCAAAATAAAGTCTCGGCTGCTTCTAATGAGAAGCTTTCCATCATTCTGCTCTGCGCCATGTAGCGAGCGAATATTTATTTCTGCAAATGAATGATACTGCTCATACAAAAAGCATGAGTGCATGAGCATGGAAGAGCAAGAGAGGACCAGAAATCATTTCTGTCATTTATTGGGACACCTTTTTACTTCCCTCTACAAAAGCCGGTGCCAAGTATCCTCTGCAGAAATAAATTTTATAGTTCTCAAATAAAAAATGAGTCATTGGAATCTCCAAAGCACATTATTTAATAAAGCCCTAGTGTTTTTGCCGAGCATGCACTGTCATTCATCACAAGACTTGACTCTCTTTAATTAAAGAATGTCTCTGTCGAAGCCGCTCATGGCTGCTGATGGACACAGCCAGTTTCACATTATAAAGCTTTTCATTATTACAGAGCTTAAAGCTGGAATAAAGGCACTAGGACAGACCCCACTATAAATATATATTGAGAAGGATTTCCATTGACTAGTTGAGTATTTCTACTGAAAGAAAATTTAGCATTTTGAATTGATCTATTGTGCATATCTTTGCATTATGAGGGAAAGTGGAGCATTTGGAGGAAACCCATGGTAACACGGGGAGAACTTGCAAACACCACACAGAAAGTCCTCCTGGCTCAGCTGACACTTGTGACCCACTGAATTTAACAATATATTTTTAATGTTGTGTCTTAAACACCCTCTTCTTGTTAAACAATACATACCAGTCAAGTTGACATTGCTTTTTCTTTCAATAATAGTGTCTTTGCAATTCATATTGAAACATTGGGATAATTCAGAGAGACAGAGAGCTACAGCTAGGTGCTACATACAGAGCCAGGAAATGGACAAATTGACAGTCTGTTTTACTCTTATTGTTTATATAATGTATTTAAAAAAAGTTGTAATATGATACATTTTGATTAGCAGCAAATACACTTCCAAAATACACCCATAAGGAGTCCAAATCCAAAAATACACTTAACTCTCAGTGACACTCAGCCAAGCACGTTGTCTCAGTCAAATGCTGAAAACATCGATACACACTTATATCAACAGACAGTAAAAACAATCCTCTCCACTGCCCATGAGAGGTTCCGTCTCTCTTCGCACTCTGAGCTGTAATATATATTTAGAGATGAAGGATCCAGTGGCCAGGTTGAATTGGGTTTATCAGTGAGAGATCTCCAGATTTAATTGGGTTTGTGAGCAGAGAGAATGGTGCTCCATTAGTTCCGAATGGAACCTGGGAACTGCAATCACTCTGTCAGCAGAGAGAAGCACTAACAACAGGTCTCAAAGCCACATGAGAATCACCCGCACCTTTATTTGTGTAGCAATCATTGTTTGCTTTGAAACTGAACACAAGTAACACAAAATTGATATGCAAACAAGCAAATGGATGAGCGTGAATGTAAATAAATATCTGACCACAGAGTGCTATGACTTAAAACCTTGACTACCATTATAATTAGACTTCGGGAAAAATCAAATGCTACAAAAGTGCATGTGGCTCAGTTCAGGTGTGTGTGTGTCCACGTGTTTTCGTCTGCAGCTGTCTGGAAAAGGTGTCTCACATCAGCATGGTGAATATCCAGCAGCCTCGGACACTTCAGGAGGAAATCAATGCCTGTGGCGCGCTGACATTTCAATCCAAAGGTCCTGCATATTTGTTTTTCAGGATTTTGGAGATGATCTCCAACATAAAGTACACAGCAGCGCCCAGAGGAGGAACAACCACAAAGGAATTTTTCACTCTCATTTTCTCAGACCATAACACAACCCCCCATCCCTCCTCCCAGCATCCCCCATTCCTCTTTTTTTCTCCCTCCCCTTACATCCTTTCGCTAAGACAATCATCAATTACCCTTATCCAGCAGCACTATCTCATCCCAGCTCATTTTGGAGATGAGGTTTCCATGCTGCATGGTTACTGTCCAATCCTCTTTCTGTCCATCACCTCTCCTTCTTCCTCTCTGCACACTGCCTGAGATTGACAGCCAGTGAGCAAATCAATAATAATTATGGAATTGCAGTGGCTGGTGTTGGTCATGTGACTGAGCAAACAATCATTTGAATATGTAGTAAAGTACACATTATGGCCCACATCAAACACAAAGCATTAATGTCCCAGGTGGATTAATTTAGTATCTGATCAATATAAGATTATATTTATACGATTATATAATACCAAGAGTGTATTATAGGCACACCATCTGCGTGCAACACAATTTTTGGGTCCATGCAGATGGTGCCATTCAACACCACATGTGTGAGGTTAGAGTATAATATGCATCTGCTAAAGTATAAAAAAGTGATTATATGGCACATGTTAAAATCCATCCACACTCATCCGAGGTCAAGTATCCTTTGAAGTTTCTGATGTTAAGTAGCTCATGTCCACATTGAAAGATACAGTAAAAAACTCTGCAATGCAACACAATAGCAGTCAATCAGATGTTACAGGTGTATTTAATTAATATACAGTTTTGTTTAATATACAGTTACTGCATTTTAATCAAAAGTGGCACATCTAGAAGGAAGCAGGCATCTTTCAGATGATTAACATGCTTTGGTCATCACCATCCATCTCCCTCAAGATCAAACTATGATCGTTCACCTCCATCGTGATCCCAATGGCGATATACATTGGCGAGACCTTGCTGAAGGCTTCAGCAAGTATCAACAAGAAGCTCAACACCTTCCAGCAGAGATGCCTTCACTGAATCTGAAAATCCAATATTGTGATCACATCACCAACAAAGAAGTACTGCAAAGCAGTGGTACATGCAAACTCCATATCATCAGCCCAAAGAAGACTCCAAACTGGTTGGCCACATGCTCTGAATGTAGAACCATAAAATCCTGAAGATATCAATGAGATGGTTCCCCCAAGTTCATTGCCAGATGCCGACAAGGACTGACACTGAACATCTGGAGGCCACTCAACACCACATGGAACAACACAGGCACTCACCAAAGACTGGAAAGGCTGGAGAACACTTGCTGCATGATATACTACCTAGCACAGGAGGTTCTGTACCAAGAGTGTCCAATCCTGCTCCTGCAAACCAACTTCAGCTTATTTAAGCATTTTGTCCCTTTCAAGAAGGAAAGCATTGTATTGTAAAATTGCAATTTCTTAGCGTCTTTGTTCTTGCAGATTGTTGTTTACTCAGCAATCTGTATGTGTGTGTGTTAAAGCTTAGCCATAAACGTGGTTCAATTAGTTTAATGAGTGCTAATGTTAATGTCTCTGTCACTCCAGTAGTCCATAAAGACTGGGTGAGATTTAGGTTTTCTACACTGCAGCACCATAGAGACAAGGGAACAGGCTAGGATCAAATCGGGGGGGCATTGATGCTACAGTACATGACTTATCAGTTCACACTCAATTCTATCCATACTTCAAAACACTATAAACATTCTATAAAAAGAAAGCAAGTCCACCAAAAACAGTTAGTGAACATTAGGTTTTATAATACTTGTTCGTTTGACCTGTCCTTGCAGATAGAAGACAATGCGAGTTGATGGGGTTTGACTTGCTATTCAGGTGTGCATGAAATTAAGCCTGATCTATGTGTTGTCTGCTGGAATCATGCAGATGTGTATCAATTTAGTACGATCAGAGAACAAAAAGTGGACACTGACCATAAAGGCTTTCAGTGCTGTAGATAATTAACCAGCAGAGAGGGGATGTTACATCTTTCAATTAAACGTGCCAATTAAAAGGGTTTTATTGACAAATGCATTATCTAGTCTTTTACAACAATCCTTAGAACATGCATCTTCATTGGTAAACAGATATCTTTGTAAGGGTGTGTTGCAAGACTTCTCAACTTATAACCGTGGAGCATCAGTTTCACAGATGTCCCTGCAATGCACCTACCCCATTGCAATCAGAGTAGTTCTCTGATGTAGCATAAACTCCTACAGTATATGCCTTGAGTAAAGTCCCGTATGACAAATTATATCGTTTGGACAGTGTGGACGCTAATATTGTAATCTTTATAGTTATCGTCCTTGGTGTGAAAGGGGCTTAACACTGGCTGTTAATATGGTTTCAATTTATTTTAATAGTCCATTTAACACATTCTGTTGACTATAAGTAACATTGTACCTACATTTCTACTAACTGTCATTAGAGTGTTAGTAGTGTATTAGTAGACTGGTAGGGTTAGGGTTAGAATAAGTTGACATGTACAAGTTACTTACAGTCAGTAGATTGTCTGTTGGGAGATCATCGCAATAAAGAGTTAGCAGATATGAAGCAGACAGTCTACTAATACTCTAATGAGAGTTTTTTGATGTAGTTGCAACATTATTTAATGTCAACAGAATGTTCAAAAGGGACTATCAAAATAAAATGTTACCGTTAATAATAATGCACACCATCTGTACTATTCACAACTCCATCAAATCACTCAACCATGCATTCTCTCTCTTTCTTTCTCTGTCTTTGTCTTTTTTACCCTCTCTCATCATCTTATCTCTAACTTCTTGTTGATGCAATTAGGAGTGTTTTAAGGCCAGTTATTAATAGACTCTGTGCTCAAATCCATGAAGATCACTGGAGGAGGTCTCTTTCCCGCTGCTGGGTCACACAGTTTCTCCATGGCTCTGAGCAATCAATGGAGGTGATGGCAATCCAGTGGAGGACCAGAACCAACTCATCGATATGCTTTGCGTCCAAGACCATCCTGGGGGGAGACATCCGGTGGGTTGCTCTCGGGATAATGAGCAGCTAGTCTAACACACAGCTGGTACCACCACTCAGACCATGGTACAATATGCCAGAATATTGATTACCTTAATGGTGTGTTCAGTGAAGTCAGGAAGACTAATTTGAATGTATAAATTCTGTTGGGTGTGACAAAGCTGAAATATATTGCATTGACAATTTCAGGTTTGTTCTCTTTTAGAGGAACAATAGGGCAAGGATTTTCAACTTCTAACCATAAAAGTATTCCATTGTCTGTCACTTGGAAGATGACATATAAAAAAACCTGAAATGTTTAACATCAACTGCACAAATCTATTTGTTATTAAATGATCCTATAATGTCATACAACCTTTATTTCAAAATCTTAAACTTTAACCTACAAGTTTTCAAGTTGTAAATCCAACTTAAAGTAGCACTCTATTGTGCTTTTCCAAGTTGGAAATTTGTACTTACCAAGTTGAAAGGAACTCACAACGCTCCAGAATCAACTGGTCTCTCTCAGTTAGACTTCAATGTTTTTCCTGTTTGTGTGAAGTTGAATGCTGATACTACAATAGAACAGTCTGCTAGGAGTGTCTACGAATAGCAGGAGCTGGGTCCTCAGGTCCAGATAAAGGTCAGACCACTGCTGAGAGGCATGAAAGGGCTCATGCAGCGGCTCAGTGATGGTCCAGCGATGGCCCGGTGGGGAGTGGAGCAGGGTGCAGTACCATCAGTGCCACACTAGGTCAATAGCACCATGGTTTCAAAAGAGTTGTGTCTGCTGAATCAATGTACTTGCAAAAAGATCAAACCCAGCAGCACAATTGGGGCTTTCCGGTGATCTGTCTTTCTTTCAGTTTCACTATGTGCCTTTCACCTTTTTTCTTTTCTAAAGACCGAAACATAAATGCATAACTGTTGAACATCTACAGCACACAGCTTGTTTTGCTAGTTTTGTTTCTGTTAGGTGATCATTGTAGTGTGATGCACCGTTTTTTGCCCTGATATTTTTGGTGAGTATATTCGATACGGGATGATCTCTTAAGCCCCACCCTCTCTTGTATTGATGATCTGTGCCCTTTCAACAGTTTCCCTGCTGCTTCAGGTCCCTGCCCCGCTGAGGTTCCATCGGACTGACAGAACCGCAGGGTTCTCTATACTGCTGCCCCGTAACTATGCTTGGATAAAGGTCAGGTATTGTGCTTCTGTACAGGCTAAATGGGCCCCGTAGCCTCAGTTTCACACAGCTTTTAGAAGTCTAAACAAAACGGCCTACGCAGGGGTGCAACTCTCTTGCTCAGATACATACAGAACAGATATCCCTCAAACTGTCTTTTCAAAAGTTTCTAAGTTGCTCAGACAAACTGGAAAAAATCGAAGCTGTGCTGTAGAGTGGCCACCTAAGCTTCACTTGACCTTTAGACTCAATAAAACATCAAACTTTAAAACTTTATTTAATTTATACGTTGGGTTGATTTGGAGGCTCCAATAGCCACTTTCACACATAGAGCCACTAATGTCTAACACTGAGATCCTTCAGAAAGTTATGCATCGATGCAGGTACAATCCCAGTCAGGAACAGCAAAACATTTGACAAATATCCTCTATATTTAGCATTAGTTATATACGAATTTGAAAGTATATTTTCTTGGTCATTAGAAATAATGACCCCATTACTTCACCCTGACTGGACAGGCTAAATTGCTGAATACTTACTAGCCATTGATATGTACATGCAATCATGGTTGTTGTGTCATAACCATGTCATAACCCGTCATCAGAATGACTCAATTTTGCAGCTTAGTTCTTAGTTTTCAAAACTGTTAATGTTAATGTTTATGAACACACACACACATGTTGGTTTTTGTGGTTTATGGGGACTCTCCATAGGCGTAATGGTTTTTATACTGAACAAACGTACCAGGTTACGTATGTAACCCAGGTTCCCTGAAGGGAACGAGAGCTACGTCCGAAGACGTTATGGGAACGCCATCAGCGTAACCGGCGCTCTGAATATTTTATACAACAGTCTAAAGGCTGGGCGAGGCGTCACGGGCGGGGTGACGTCACGACCAGGAAGTTATATAAGCACGTGCGGCGGAGCCGGCATCAGCTTCAAGTCATGAAGCAAGCGCTGGCAGGGATGCCGGAAGTGTGGCTCGGGACGTAGCTCTCGTTCCCTTCAGGGAACCTGGGTTACATACGTAACCTGGTACGTTCCCTTCCAGGAACTTCGAGCTACGTCCGAAGACGTTATGGGAACGCAATGCCAACGCCGCCAGACTGACAAGTCCCTGCCTGGTGTCAGGCTGAAAGGACAGAGGAGCCTGGAGTGGCTCTGATGTCGAGGCTGTAGAACCTGGCGAATGTCAGGGGCGTGGACCACCCAGCAGCGTTGCAGATGTCTTGCATGGAGACACCTGCCCAGAAGGCCTTGGAGGCCGCCACACCTCGGGTCGAGTGTGCTCTGACTCCCAACGGCGGGGGAAGGTCAGAGGTCTCGTACGCCAGATTGATGGCATCCACTATCCACCTGCTAAGAGTGGGCTTCGAAGCTGGAAGACCCCTCTTAGGGGGACCAAAGCACACGAGCAATTGGTCCGTCTTTCTCCACAGGGCAGCTCTGTGGATGTATGCGTCCAGTGCTCGCACTGGACACACACAGTTGTGCCTTTCCTGGTCGGGCTCCCTGAAGGGAGGAGGACAGAAGGCCTGGAGTACGACCGGCTGTGGTACGACCGTCAGAACCTTCGGTATGTACCCCACACGGGGGTAGAGGAAGACTTTCGCCGAACCGGGCGCAAAGTCGATATGCGAAGGGGCCACAGACAGGGCCTGAAGGTCGCTCACCCTCCTCAGAGAAGTGATGGCCAACAAGAAGACGGTCTTGATGGTGAGGAGTCTATCAGTTATCTCCCCGAGAGGCTCGAAGGGTGCTCTGCCCAGAGCCTCTAGTACCACAGCCAGGTCCCACGTGGGGACACGGGGTCGTACGGGAGGCCTCAGCCTCAGCGCACCACGGAGGAAACGTGTAACCAGGGGGTGTCTGCCCACTGACTGGCCACCACTAAGGGCGTGGTACGACGAGATAGCTGCCACGTAGACCTTAATAGTGGAGTGGGTTAGCCCTGCGGAGAAGCGGGCCTGCAGGAACTCCAGAACTGCGCGGATCGGGCAGTTGACTGGGTCGAGCTGGCGGTCTCCGCACCATGAAGTGAAGAGTTTCCACTTCAAGGCGTACAGTTTCCTCGTAGAGGGAGCTCTGGATTGGAGGATGGTCTCGGCAACCTCGGTTGACAGACCGGAAACTATGAGTTGCGCCCCCTCAGGGGCCATACCCACAGCTTCCACATCTCCGGGCGGGGGTGCACAAAGGTGCCCCCGGCCTGTGAGAGGAGATCGCTCCTGATCGGCACCGGCCACGGGGCGCCGTCGAGGAGCGAAATCAGGTCCGAGAACCATACTCGGCCCGGCCAGAACGGCGCTACTAACAGTAGGCTTACCGCGTCCCGGCGCACTCTCGCCAAAACTCCCGGGAGCAGAGCGATCGGGGGGAAGGCGTACAGACGAAGCCTCGGCCAGGTCTGTACCATAGCATCCAGTCCCAGAGGCGCTGGAGGAGCTAGAGAGAACCAAAGGGGACATTGCGCCGACTCTCGAGTCGCAAAGAGGTCCACCTGAGCTTGGCCAAAAACCTTCCAAATCTGCTTCACCACCTGGGGGTGAAGCATCCATTCCCCGGGCCTCGGCCCCTGTCTCGACAGGACGTCTGCTCCGATGTTGAGATACCCAGGAATGTGCACAGCTCTCAATGATAGGAGCTTGCCCTGGGACCACACAAGGATCTGGTGTGCCAGCTTGTACAAGGGGCGCGATCGCAGACCTCCTTGGTGGTTGATGTAAGAGACCACTGCCGTGCTGTCGGTGCGGACCAGCACGTGGCGATCTCTCAGGTCTGGGAGGAAGTGCTTGAGAGCACGGAACACAGCTAGGATCTCTAGCCAGTTGATATGCCACGTTAGGTGGCGACCACTCCACAGACCGCGGGCAGGGTGGCCACTCATGACCGCACCCCAACCGGTGAGGGAAGCGTCCGTCGCTAGCGAGACGCGGCGACAAGGAGCTCCCAGCACCGGGCCCTGGGACAAGAACCAGGGTTTCCTCCACATGTCTAAGGCACGGATGCAGCGCCGTGATACCTTGACAGCGCGGAGCGAGTTTCCCCTCAGGGAGACCCCCCTGGTCTTGAGCCACCACTGTAGGGGCCTCATGTACAGCAGGCCAGAAGGAATCACGCTGGACGCAGCTGCCATGAGCCCAAGCAGCCTCTGAAACTGCTTGACAGTGAATGGCTGGCCTTCTCGCACTCTCCTGACTGCCGTGAGGATCGACTCGATCCGAGCAGGGGTCAAACGAGCCTGCATCGTGGTCGAATCCCACACCACGCCTAGATAAGTGGTTCTCTGAGCTGGAGAAAGCACACTCTTCTTGGCGTTTAGTCTTAACCCCAGATCTTTCATGTGGGCAAGAACGACATCTCGATGCCGAGCTGCCAACTGCTCTGATCGAGCAAGGATCAACCAATCGTCGATGTAGTTTAGTATGCGGATGCCTTGCAGTCGCAACGGGACCAGGACCGCATCTACACACTTGGTGAAAGTGCGGGGTGAGAGTGCTAGGCCGAAGGGAAGAACCCGATATTGGTACGCTTTGCCCCCTAAAGCGAACCTCAGGAACTTCCTGTGAGAGGGAAGGATGGACACATGGAAATAGGCGTCTTTGAGGTCTATCGTAACAAACCAGTCCTCGGACCTGATTTGAGATACAATCTGCTTGACCGTGAGCATCTTGAACTTCAGCGATCTGACTGAGAGGTTCAAGAGACGCAAGTCCAGTATGGGCCTCAGCCCTCCGTCCCTCTTCGGAACAATGAAGTATCGGCTGTAGAAGCCGGTGTACACTTCGTGAGGTGGAACCAACTCTATGGCTTCCTTTCTCAGCAAAGTGCTGACTTCCTGTTCCAGGACCAGAGCCTGCTCGGGGCGGACCGTAGTCACACAGACCCCGTTGAACAGCGGAGGTGGCCCATCGAACTGGATGGAATAACCAGCCTCTACCGTCCGCAGGACCCAAGGAGACACATTCGGCAGCCGCTGCCAAGCTGCCAAACGATCTACTAAGGGAATCAGTCTCTCGAGACTGACCTCTGGTGTCAGAGAAGCGGCCAGACCGCTGCCTCGCTGCGGCGCACCGGCAGGAGACGCATGATCTGGCGGCTGAGGCGAGTTTCTCAGGCCCGCTGAAATCACAGGCGGAAGAACCTGAGAGTACCACTCGCTGGGACCTGCTGTGCCCTGGAACTGCAGGGTTGACAGACAAATCCCCGGAGGGCACCGAGGGGAGACGGTCACCGTGTGCCGCGGTGTAAGCCGCTCCACCCCAGTAGGGGCCGTCCTCCGAAGTCCTGGGGCTCGCCCATCAGGACTTTTTCGCCGAGGACCTCTTGGCCGACAAGACATCCCTCAGGTCTGCCCTTGGCCTTGAAGTCCCCGGCGCGGAGCGCCGCTGCCCTCGGCCCCGCCTCGGGGGAGCACGAGAGGCGACGCTCTCTTTCTGCGCAGCCCTATGTGAGGAGCTGGTATGCGGAGGAGGCTGCTCCCGCCCAGCAGCCTCCAGAGTTAGAGAGCGACGGGGGAGGAACCGCCGGAACGCCTCCGCTTGCTTACGAGCCTCCTGAAACCTGTCGACGACGGCGCTAACCGCGTCGCCGAACAGGCCAGAAGGCTGCAGCGGGGCGTCCAGGAGGCAGGCCCTGTCCTTCTCTTTGATGTCGGACAGGGTCAGCCACAGATGTCTCTCCGCTGCCACCAAAGCTGACATGGAGCGGCCGATAGCGCGGGCCGACTCCTTGGTGGCGCGGAGAGCCAAATCGGCGGTCCTCCTGAGCTCTAAAATATCGTCAGCTCTGATATCCCCGAACTCATCCAACTCCTTCAGCAATTCAGCCTGGTACGCCTGCAGCACTGCCATAGTGTGCAGACACGCACCAGCCTGTCCTGCTGCCGCATACCCCCTGCCCACTAACGATGATGTGGTGCGCAGAGGCTTAGTGGGCAGAGTGGGAGCCTTCAAGGACGACGCCGCGGACGGAGACAGATAGCTAGCAAGCGTCTGTTCGATCCGGGGCATCGCCCTGTATCCACGCCCATTCAGCTCCCGCACATTACCGTAGTAGTCAGAAGCGGGAACGAAAGGGCGGGATGAATAAGGTTTAACCCACGATCTCGACACCTCGGTGTGGAGATCGGGGAAAAACGGAAGGCTCCTGCGTAGAGGTGGTGGCCGCGAGCGCAGGAAGCGCTCGTCCAGCAAGCTGGACTGCGGCGCAGCTGCTTTCTCGGGGGGCCAACTGATGTCGAGCTTGGCCACTGCCCGAGTCACCACCTCTAGTAACTCCTCATATTGGGGCGAGAGAGGCGGCGAAACCTCGTCAACGCTCGTCGCGTCAACCTCCTCGGAGGAAGAGAGACGAAGCGCTGAGTCCTCATCTCGGGGGGAAGGAACTGCTTCCCCGAGAGACGGGACGCCAGATCTGGCGGATACGGGAGGAGATAGGGACATGCCCGTCTCGCTCTCGCCAGCCAGATCAGCCTGTGAGCCCCACGAGTGCAGCCGCCGCTCTGCCTCGGCAGCAGCGGGACCAGCACCGCGCGGGACGCTCACGAAGGCTCCCTCCTCGAAGAGAGCCCTCCGGGTGCGGAGTGTGCGCAGCGTGAGCCGCTCACAGTGCGGGCAATCGGCTCCCTCGAGAGCCGACGCCGCATGCTCCGCACCCAGGCAGACCACGCACAGGTTGTGTGTGTCCCCACTCGTAATGTAGCGAGGGCAGGGACTAACACACAGCCTGAAACGCGATCTGGGATCGCCCATTGTCTTGGCCTTAGCTTTAGGCATCTTTTTAGGACAGACAACACTAAATAAGACTCACAGACACAAAATCAGACTGACAACACACAGAGCGCTTGCTGAATGACAGAAAGCTGATGCCGGCTCCGCCGCACGTGCTTATATAACTTCCTGGTCGTGACGTCACCCCGCCCGTGACGCCTCGCCCAGCCTTTAGACTGTTGTATAAAATATTCAGAGCGCCGGTTACGCTGATGGCGTTCCCATAACGTCTTCGGACGTAGCTCGAAGTTCCTGGAAGGGAACTGTGTGTGCTGTTGCCCTACACCAACCCTACACCTAAACTTAGCCCTCACAGGAGACTTTGTGCATTTTTAGATTTTCAAAAAAACACCATTTAGTATGTTTTTTAAGCCTTTTGAATTACGGGGACATAGGCAGTGTCCTCATAAACCACCTTCATATTGTAATACCTCTGTCATACCCATGTCATTATACAAATTTGTGTCCTCATAAACCACATAAACATGCACACACACACACACACACACACACAATAGACTGACAATGCTAAAAAACGTTACAAACAGATGTGTGAGGGGAAAAGACAACAGCAACATAGCATTAAAAGTTGTAGTGCATGTAGGTGCTCTGGTGTAAAAACTCCACTGTATCCACTCACAAAGTTCTGAAGAAGCTGACACAAGTGAGCCATTTAAGTTTTAATGAAAATTGAGTCAAAAATGTACAATCATAATTTAGCTAGTAATCAGAAATGGGTCATGGGTCAACTATTTAACGAATACACGGTTAACATTTTTAGAGAATTTGCAATCAATCATTGCATTGTGTCTTGCTGTATTTTGCCACAAGTGTTGGAACAAATCTTATGTAAACCACTAAACATGCAGGTGAACTTGAAACTTTATAATTATACAGGGATTCCTTTAGATTGTTTAGCCATATTTATTAGTTGTGACATTCAGAACAAAATATATCTTCAACATTTCAGTAGAAGTATAATTACTGTGTATTTATCAGGTATTCTTCAGGGGTGGTGATGGCGCAGTGGATAAGACACATGCCTTTGGTGTGAGAGACCCGGGTTCGAATCCACTGTGTGACACCAATGTGTCCCTGAGCAAGACACTTAACCCCTAGTTGCTCCAGAGGCGTGCGACCTCTGACATATATAGCAATTGTAAGTAAAGCGTCAGCTAAATGAATAAATGTAAATGTATTCTGGCTGCTGTATATTCTGATGTATTGCACACATACAGATCAAACGCAATAGCAGTAATAGTAATTATATAAAATTTTATTTTTTATACTAGAGATACAGTATATTAATCATAATCGTATTTGTAAAATACAGAGTTATATGTTGCATTAGAAGAGCTAACAACACGATGGGCAAACTGCTTATGATTCTCTTCCATTAAAAGAGAAAACTGATCTGGCATGGAAACGTCTTGGCCCAATTACTCAAAGAGAGTTTAACAGATGCAGCTCCAATAAAACTGTAAAGCCTTTTAATGTGGCAAAGCGGAATCAAAGTTTAGCAGAAAACTATCAAGCAGGGCTTTGGAGGCCTGACACTCCGTCCCTGCAATTCATTATGGCTCCAAGCTGTCAGTCCCTGGTTCATCTCTCTAATGGAATTAGCCGCTGTCAGCCGCTCAGCCACACGACTGCATTAACACAATGGAAGGTGCAGATATATTTCCCTCTGAGTCCGCTCGTACTGTCCCTGGCCCATAAATTATGAAATGTAGAGCTTTAAAGGTCAGCAGAGAGATCGCTTCCGTGTAGAAGCATTGGTTCTGTATAGCAGCGAAAGCTATCATGTTCTATTCATCGATCTTGTTTATAATGTTTATTGGAACAGAATTTGTTTGTTTAATTGAAATACTCATCGACAGCAAATGAGGGAACGAGTTAGACTCTTAACACTTTTCACATAGATGTACATTTTTTGTCCTATTGTTTGCTTTCAAGACTTTTTGATCTAAAATTATAATCCGAATTTTGGCGGTACTAGTGATTACCAATGATTCACTACTTGTAATTTCATCCATATAGATCCTGTATTTTTTTCTTGCCTAACCTCGACAGAAATTACTGCCCAAATTTAAACCAATCACTAGCATTATAATCAACAAAGATGTCTATTTAAACAACCAATACAGCAATGAGATGACACACATTTGCCATAAGCAAATGTAATATATGTACATATATTAGGTTTCTACATAAGAAATATATTTTCATATGACGTAAAAACATTTCTGAAATCTATTAGAAACTGGATAAAATAATTTAAAGTTTAATAATAATTTAATGCTGTTGCATCAAAACAGTGCATGATTTCAATGCAATCTGCTTAAACAAATTCAAATTTTAAATTCCATATTACCCGACAGCACAAGATGTATATACAGCCCATCTCTTGATCTGATGCCCAGAGCTGGTGTAAAATAACGCAGTGACGGACAATTCCACGACTCGTCTCTGTTTCTCTATAAAAGTCCAGTAACCATATATCAGCAACATCTACCCCCACACTGACTTTCTTTTAAAGGAAATTCAAACTGCTAGAATCCAGTGTTTCCAAAGGCCCCTTGAACCCCCCAAAAGCCCGCAGTGGCCCTGAAGTGCTGTCCCTCCATTAGATTAACCCATGGTCATGACCAAGGGGGGCATGATTAAGTTGCAGCAAACTCAATTGTAGAGGGTTACATGTAAGATAATGGTTAGTCTGCAGAGGAGACAGGCTAAAGCTAACATCAATCCTGCGCTAATCTAAAACTCTGTCCCTCCTTTCCTCCATGGGTCATACACAATCATACCCCATTGATCTCTCATCAAAACATTTCAGCTGCAAATTAGCTAAGGACGGCCCGTTGAGCAGTTGTGGAATCCATAAATTAATGAGATTACAAGATGCTGTTTATGCACAATTATATACAATTTATCTTCAATAAACTGATCATAGATGCTAATGTGACAACACTAATAATATTTCAGGGAGGGAGGCAGGATTCATCTATCTTTTGAAGCTTTATTAGTGCTGCTGCTTAAGCTTATTTTCTTTAGTATTAATCTGCAGTGCATAACTCATCTCATATGAAATACAGTTTAAATTCTGTGGCACGGTTTTACAGTAATTGTGTTTATTTCATCTGTGGAACACCAATAGAGATTTGTAGGCAAAGTCTATATAATGCAAGTGAATTGGTTCCTCAAAGCTGATGCTTCAAAAACCATGCAAAGCAAACTTGACAGTAATCCATGCAACATTGACCAACCGTCGACATGCTGTGAATGTCAGCACATTGTTAAATGGAAGCGATGGTTTACTGTTTCAAAAGTTTAAAATATTAGTGTTTTTCTCACACACACGCACACACACACACACACACGCATACCTTGATTAAAAATCGGGTTGTATCAATTGTGTTCATTTTGCATGGTTTTTGAAAGTCATTAACTGTACATCTGGGATGGCATGAGGGTGACTAAATGATAAAATAATTTTCAATTTTGGGTGGACAAGCCTTTTAAGAGATCAAACTTATGTTTTTGATTGTAAGTTAATGTGATGGAGGAACTAATATCATATATTTTTGGGATTGGCCGTCTTTGACTTGAGAAATTTGACAACCACCAAGTAACAACCCAGCAGTGGCTTTTTGTAAGGAATATATAAACATCTGATTAATTTCAGTTGTTTCCATTTTTATAGTATATTAATCAAATACATCTGCTTTGTCTTTTGAGAGCTGGACACATATTTTGTCTCAGCAAATTCATTTCCTCTAAAAACACAGGAGTTTTTTGGTCATACGCAGAGATGCTGGCTCTAATTTTACCTCATGGTCTTGATGTAACCCAGCACTGCACCTCTAACCTGGCCTTTCTCCTCTGCCGTCCTTCCGTTTGCAGGATTATTGATCAGGCTCAGGCTGTGGGCGGCAGGAGATTTAATGATGTTCCCCTTTGTTTGAAGGAGGAGTAGGCCATTTCTTCTTTTGACCACTGAAAAGGCCTCCAAACCTCTAAAAGAGGGGATGTCTCATGGCTGTGTGACTGGCCCTGCTAATCACCCCTCTGTGTGTGTATGTGTGTGGGTGTGTGCAGTAAATTAATGCCGAATGCACTATCCCCTCACAGCAACTCAGAAAGTGCATTCAACGTCCTTGACCTTGTGTATGTTTGTGTGTGTGTAGTTTCTCTGAGATCTTGAGATTTCTTCTTGCCCTCTCTTTCTGCCTCAAGTCATGCAGCAACTCAGATGCTCACACATTCATGCACAAACCTCATTGTAAAACAAATTCACTTTTTGGAAATGCAGAATTGCTGTAAACTCATTATTGCGAGCGCCAAATCTTGTGGCGATTGACGTGGTCAGCATTAGAAACCAATTTCAGCTGCCTTTGTGTCAGTGACCCCTGAGGTCAAAGGTCATTGACTCTGCAGGCAATCCCCAATTGCTAAAAGGCCATCTACAAAGCCACCTGAAAAACATACAGCACAAAGCAGTAGAAAACACCAATTTCGAAGATGAAGAAGATTTTCTTACAGAGCTTGTAGTTATGTTTGGACCAGTTTAAACTGCCATTTTGATCCCGGTTGCTTGAGTTTGAATGAATCTACACCAATTTGCCCATTTATTATGCATTTGATTTTGGGCAAATCCTTAATATGAAATGATTATTCTCTTCCTTGTGGATTTTGAATATGTTAATAATTAAATAATCCTCATCCATGCTGTTGAAGCAGTATATAGATCAAGATGTCACATTTTACCTGTTAAGGCCCAAATGTACTTATGCCAAAGTGCTTTTTCATTCTTGGCTCAAAGTTTCAAATACCTGAGCAATGGTATATATCGTTAGCAAAAATTCCAATGCTGTCCACAGTCCTGGAAATGTCCTACTGGACATTGGAATATGTGCTACGCACTTTCCTTTGAATAACAAAATTAACACACAACAAAAATGACAGCAGTGAGAAAACAGCAGCTAAGAAAGCATCTGATCTTAGTGATGTGGGTATATTTACAACAGCTTTGCAATTCAGCACTCCAAACAAATCACATCACATTTATTTATTTAGCACTTTATACAATAGTTTGCTTCAAACCAAGAAGCTTTACAGCTTAACATGAAAAAAGTAGTTTAAATTAAAATTACCAATTCAGTTCCTGCTATGAGTCATATTTATTGTCCATTCAAATTTTCAGAGTGGAAATTCAACAAATTTTAAGACTATACAATCAGACAAAGTTCTGTCTACACACACTCAACCTGTGTAGAATGAAGACACAAAATTCAACCAACTGCTTATAATGCAAAATTTTCTTCAAAATTTGAGGTCAGTCGTCAAACAGCATTGAATGCCGATGATAAATGCATCCATTATATCAAAATCATGCCCTCCAAATAGTCGAACTGAAACTCAGCATATAGGGTACTTGCCTCACAGACATGAGAAATATATCTATAGAAAGCTTGAAATATCTACTTTTAAACTAACCAATAAGTGTGCACTTGATCGAGTGCATAAAAGGCTACTGTATATATTAATATAACTTAGTATATATATTTTGCATATATTTTCAATTAATATAATTAGTATTCAATTAATATTAGTAATTCAATTAATATAAACGTGATTATTAAACTAATAACTGGACCACTATTAGTTGACTAGAATTTTTTTTTAGACAGGGACAGCCCTAGAGCCTTGTGTAATAGGACCAAAGAGGCATAGTGCTGGCAAGTAAGCAAATTGTAAGGTTTTATTTTTATGATACTGGTGATTTTTAGAGCTTGACATTGCCTGTCATCCTTCATTTTCATCCTTTTTCATCCTTCAGTTTCATTGTTGGGAAAAGAACATTCTGCTCATTCCAAACATCTACATTTTTGTCCACAAAAGAAAACAAAAAAGTGGAACAATATAAAACAGAGTAAATGGTTACAAAATTTTCATTTTTAGTTGAAGAATTCCTTTAAAAATGAGCCTATGTGTGAGGGTCAGAATGTCTTCCACTGCTGGTCAATAATGTGATGGATGGCTGATGAGTTGAATTGCCTCACACACACACACACACACATGCTCCCATTCAGACAAGGACACACACACCTCACGCTCAACACACTGCTGTCAGGGGCTAGAAATAAACAGGGCAGAGCTTCAGTATTCAAACAGAGATTTCCTTTATGCAGATGAATGAGGTGGAGTAGATTACCACCGCTAAGATGCAGTCAGAGCGCATGAGGGGCGGCACACATGTGTCTGTTTGTTGAACCACCGTCTAAGAGCTAAACTGTGCAAATAACATATCCCATGTGCACGGAAGGATATTCCTTTGCTCATTTTATCTCTGTCTTTTTTTTAAATGAGAACTGATACAGGTGCTTGCTGAGCAAACAGCAGCATGTCGAGGAGAAGCTGGCTCTGGGGTCCTGGGACTTTTGTCCGGTGTATGGCCTGATTGAAAATCATTCTGATGTGGCAGCTGGAAAGGTTATCTGTGAAATGGGTTCAGTGCAGGTCCCGATAGCTCCCTGTTCAGGGCCAGGTTGTGTGTGTGCTGCTTAAAGTGTGTGAAAGAAACTGACCATTAATAGTGAAGGAGAGAATGTGCAAGCATGAAATAAAAGACAAAGAGCACTGCACGCTACCCTTGCCTCAGGGTATGAGGGTGGGTTGTGTGTGTGTTTACCTGCATCAGCTGTGCATGCATGCATTGGTCTGACTGATTATTTGCTTATGTTGCTTTGTGCACGCATGGTGTGGGTGGCTTGTGTGCAAGTCTGTGTGTGCAGTGCATGCATGCATCAGTCTGTATCCATTTAAAGCAGCAACGTATTGATGTGCCTGAAATGTTCTGGTTAGGGTTTCTTCTAAACAGTTTTGCAGAGCAACTAAATGAAGGTCGCAGCACTAAATTTTTTGTACTTTTCCAGTGAGTAGGCCTAGCAGTGTGGTGAGACCGCTAGCCTAAGAAAAAACTGAATGCGATCCTTTGTAAAAGTTCATCTTGTGCTGGAAAGTCAGATTCCTTCAAATTAACTTGTTCAATCTCAGAGAGTTAATGTAAATTAGTTGTTGTTTTTCACTCATTTAAGTTCAAAGGGTGTTTTGTTGAATATATCATAAATTTACCTGATTTATTAGGTGTCAAATTAGGCTAACTACTATGTACTTAAGTGCTTAATTAGGTTTACTGCTAAGTAGTTTAATTAATTGTTTGGTAAAATGTACATATTTGCTCATGTTGTATTGTAAAATATGTTTGCTGCTATTGAGGTGGAATATGGGAAAGGTTAGGGACATGTTTTGTAGTTTGGTTAGGTTTAAGGGTGGGTTAACGGGTAGAAGTAGGTTCAACAGTGTAATTATGGATGTAATTACAGAAATTATATACAGATGTACAGATTAAAGACACTTAATATAAAGTGAATCCAATTTACCTGTTTGATACTTTCACTCAAATCATTCATTTATTCATTCATAGCCAAACATTGTTATAAAAAAGGTTGTAGTGTAGCTATCTACTTTACTCAAAACAGTAGCTTGACTGCAGTTTAACTACTTCAGATTATGATTAACTTGTAGATTGGCAAGATATTTTTTCAAACTAGTTTCTCCAACACTGGTTCAAATTCCCTTACAATAAATATTAAACGTGCAACTAAACTGATTATATTATATTTGCATGCGGACTTGCGATTGTTCAACTTTCATTTCAGCTTTATTTTTATTGGTCTTGCTTTACTTGAATATATTTAGAAAAACATAGCCACTAGTGCATATGAGACTGTGCTAGTGACTCATGTTATGTGATGCCTTTAGCCAGTAACCACTGACATGATGCTGTTTTCCTGAAACTCATTTACGGCTCAAGCACTTGTTCATGACATCGGTCATGCACTAACCGAGCAACTGCCATTAAGTTGAAAGGAAATGTTAACCATATAAATTTCTCCAGGTTTTATAGACTCTTTGGTCAGGTCAACAGCAACACTGATCTGATGTAGTGTTGCATTTATATAGAACTAAAGCCTTAAAAGCACTGTTGTTTCCTTCTAGAAGGGCATTTCTCAGTTGCTTATGTTCTACTTGCGTGTGCATTTGAATGCACTGTTGTAAAGAAGTATGTATGTTACCAGCATAAGTTAACCAAGCATGCATTGATACGTTTATTTGAGTTTACTGTATGTGCGTTTTGACGTTTTTGTTGGTCTGTTATCTCCTGCACGCAGCATCCACTGATTGGCTCGCGGCTGTGGGGTCCTGATCCAGCCTTTGAATAGCATTGACCTCTGCCATGACCTCCAGCCGGACCTCATCTCTGCCTCTCTGCTTCTCTCCTATTTCTGTACGTGTGTTTGCAGGAAAAGAAAAAGATAGGGGGATTGTGCTGTCCAGCTGAGAAAAGGTTTAATAGAGGGGGTCATCGGACGGGTGGGTCACTCATAAAGCCACGGGTCCAGCCGGGCTGAACAATGCATGACCCATACGACCTCTGACCTGGCACATGTGCTCCATTTCTGCAGCAGTAGAACAAAAGGTGTTTTTTGGTTATAGAAAAGATCAAATCCAAGATCCATCATAACCTTTATGAGTAATACATTACTGTAATCAAATGATAATTCACGTAATGAAATAATGTAAGATAAATTCTCATTCTCAGCAGTAGCGACAAATGTATGTTCACATGACTTAGTACTAATATAATTAACAGGACACTGAACCTATTCACGATATCTGTTTAGTGTGTAATAAAAAAAAACTTAATTTTAAATGTTTGCTTTTCGTCAGAATGTAAGCCAATTTGCATGTTGCATGTATCATCATTAGGTTACAGTTGGTTACATAGACAAGAAAAAAGCAAAATCAAATCCCTGAACTTTCTGTTCCCCTTCAGGAACTCGAGCTGCGTCGAATGCTATGGGAACGGCTTCAGCATGACCATGCTCTGAATCACATGTGTAATCAGTCCAATGGAAGGGCGAGACGTCCCGGGCGGGGTGATGTAATGACCAGGAAGCTTAAATGCACGTGCGGTGGAACCGGCGTGAGCTTTCTGTCATTCAGCAAGCGCTCTGTGTGTCTGTCAGTTCATGCGTGTCTTGTCAGTCTTATTTAGTGTTGTCTGTCTGCACAATGTCTAAGGCTAAAGAGAAGACTAAACATAAGGGCCATAGCAGATCACGTTTCAATCTGTGTGTCCCTCCCTGCCCTCGCTACATCACGAGTGGGGATACACACAGTTTGTGTGTGGTCTGCTTGGGAGCGAAGCATGCAGAGTCGGCTCTTGAGGAAGCCGACTGCCCACACTGTGAGCGGCTGCGGCTGCTGCTATGCACGCTTCGTTCCCGGAAGGCTCTCTTTGAGGAGGGAGCCTTCAAGAGTGTTCCTCACGGTGCTGGCCCTGCTTCTGCAGAGGCAGAATGGCAGCTGCTCTCGTGGGGTTCGCAGACTGATCTGGCAGACGGAATGGAGAAGGGTGAGTCCCTATCTTCTTCCTCTCCTGCCAGATCTGGCGCCCTCTCCCTCGGATCGGAATCCCGCTCCTCGGTTTCTTATCCCCGGGGTGAGGGCTCGACGCTTCGCCATCTCTTCCTCCGAGGAGGTTGATGTGGTGAGAGTCGATGAGGATTCATCCCCTCAATCGCCCTGGTATGAGAAGCTTTTGGAGGTGGTTACTTGTGCGGTCGCCAAGCTGAACATCGATTGGCCCGCCATGATTCAAACCGAGCCGCAGAAAAGAAAATTAGATGAACGCTTTCTGCGAGCAAAGCTGCCACGCCGGAGCCTCCCCGATCTCCACACCGAGGTTTCGAGATCGTGTGCGAAGCCATTCTCAGCCCGCCTCTTCATCCCCACGTCTGACTACTACGGTAATGTGGTGAGGATGAACGAGCTCGGTTACAGAGCGATGCCTCGGGTTGAACAGACGCTCGTGAGCAATCTGTCGCCCAGAGTAGCATCGTCTCTGAAGGCTCCGGCATTGCCCACCAAACCGCTGAGCAGTACATCTGCGTTGGTGGGCAAAGGGTATGCGGCAGCAGGTCAGGCTGGTGCGTGTCTGCACACAATGGCTGTATTACAGGCGTACCGAGCCGACCTGCTGAAGGAGTTGCATGAGGGCGAGGAGATTAAGTCAGATGACATCTCTGAATTTAGGAGAACCGCTGATTTGTCTCTCCGCGCCACTAAAGAGACTACTCAGTCAGAGCAGACGGCGGCTCGACATCGAGATGTTGTTCTTGCCCACATGAAAGAATTGGTGTTAAGACTAAACGCCAAGAAAAGTGTTATTTCTCCATTACAGAGAACCACTTATCTAGGTGTGGTGTGGGATTAGACCACGATGCAGGCACGCTTGTCCCCTGCTCGTATCGAGACGTATTTTCACAGCAGTCAAGAGAGTGAGAGAAGGCTAGTCACTCACTGTCAAGCAGTTTTAGAGACTGTTGGGTCTGATGGCAGCTGCGTCCAACGTGATACACGTTGGCCTGTTGTACATGAGACCCCTACAGTGGTGGCTCAAGACCAAGGGGTTCTCCCTGAGGGGAAACCCACTCCGCACTTTCAGGGTTACGAAGTGATGCATACGTGGCCTAGACATGTGGAAGAAACCTTGGTTCTTGTCTCAGGGCCCGGTTCTGGGAGCTCCTGGCCGCCGTACAACGCTAGCGACGGACGCGTCCCTCACCGGTTGGGGAGCGGTCATGAATGGCCACCCTGTCTGTTGTCTGTGGAGTGGTCGCCATCTGATGTGGCACATCAATTGGCTGGAGATGCTGGCCGTGTTTTGGGCACTGAAACACTTCCTCGCAGACCTAAGTGATCACCATGTGTTGGTGCGCACCAACAGCACATCGGTGGTCTCTTACATCAACCACCAGGGAGGTCTGCGTTCGCGCCCCTTGTACAAGCTGGCACACCAGATCCTTGTGTGGTCCCAGAGCAAACTCCTCTCAGTGAGAGCAGTACACATTCCTGGGTATCTCAATGTGGGAGCAGGCGTTCTGTCAAGACAGGGGCCAAGGCCCGGGGAATGGATGCTTCACCCAAAGGTGGTGAAGCAGATATGCAGAGTTTTTGGCCAGGCACAAGTGGATCCCTTTGCGACTCAGGAGACATCGCAATGTCCCCTCTGGTTCTCTCTGACTCCTCCAGCTCCTCTGGGACTGGATGCTATGGTGCAGACTTGGCCGAGGCTTCGTCTGTACGCTTTTCCCCCGATCGCTCTGCCCCCGGAGTTCTGGCAAGAGTCCTTCTGCTGTTAGTAGCCCCGTTCTGGCCGGGCCGAGTATGGTTCTCGGACCTGATTTTTCTCCTCGACGGCTCTCCATGGGAGATTCCCGTCAGGAGGGATCTCCTTTCACAGGCGGAGGGCACTATCGTCCACCCTCGCCCGGAGCTGTGGAAGTTGTGGGTGTGGCCCCTGAGGGGGCACAGCTCATAGCTTCCGGTCTCTCAACCGAGGTTGTTGAGACCATCCTCCAGTCCAGACCTCCCTCTACGAGGAAACTGTACCTCCAGCTTGATCCAGTTAACTGCCCTATTGGTACAGTTCTGGAGTTCCTGTAGGCCCTTTTCTCCACAGGGTTAACCCACTCCACCATTAAAGTCTACGTGGCAGCCATTGCGGCCTACCATGGTCCTCTCGGTGGTCAGTCAGTGGGTAGACACCCTCGTGACACGTTTCCTCCGCGGTGCGCTGAGGCTGAGACCCCCAGTACCGTCCCGTGTTCCCATGTTGGACTTGGCTGTGGTGCAAGAGGCTCTTTGCAAGGCTCCCTTTGAGCCCATTGAGGAGATCTCTGACTGACTCCTCACCATCACAACTGCCTTCCTTTTGGCTATTTCCTCTCTCAAGAGAGTTGGTGATCTTCAGGTCCTCTCAGTAGCCCCTGCTTATCTAGACTTTTACACCCAGCATGGCCAAAGCATTTCTCTACCCTCGAGCGGGATATGTGCCGAAAGTTCCCTCTGTCACACCACAGCCCATCGTACTGCAGGCCTTCTGTCCTCCTCCCTTCAGGGAGCCAGACCAGCAGAAGCTTAATTAACAGGAAAAAAAAATGTTTTTAGTAAAAAAAAAACAAATGAACAAACAAACCTCTTCCATGCAGAATTTCCTTAACTCATCAAGTATGTGATATAAATTACAAACTAACTTTGATTGGGTTGAATAATGTAGTGATTGAAGTTACGTTTACCAGTATTAACAATACATATTGAAAGGAAAAAGGACAGCACTGCCATAATGCTCTCAAAACATTTTTAATAACAAATACAGCACAAATAACATTTCAACTGTTTCAGTTTTTTTGGGGTTTTTTTTCCTCATGGATCCGTTTTTTAGCAAGAATAAATAACAAAACTATATCAACATTTAGAAAATCAGCCATTGGAACACTTACATTTGTTAATTTGTCAACTTATATTTGCTTGTTTAACTTAACGTTCAATAGCGAACATTACAATGAAGCAACTACAATGCAGTTTATTAGTAAGTATTCGGATTAGTAGCCTGATAACTGATTGCTGTTTTGGATCAATTTCCCAAATACTAATCACAATGACACATGATCCTCAAGATAACTGAAATGCCATAATCAAATTAGTTTTAAATAAACTGATTAAAAGTTCCATAGTGTTTTAATTACGCTCCATTATGTTTTAATTATTAATCATTTCTGGTGGCCATCTCTAATGGTGAAATACAGTCAATACTATCTAATTTAATGCAATTGTTTTATTACGAATATCAATCATAACGTTAAACATTTACATTACAATTAAAAAATCTACATACATATAATATATTTAGTGTTCCTCCAACATCCACTCTTCTTGGGTTCAGATGGAAGATGCAGCACACCTGCAAAAAATAAAACGTGGAGAAAGGTGGACGTCTCTTTAACTGAACAAAAATTGTTCTTTAATACAAATCATAATGAAAACATGATTATTGAGATCTGAATGAAAGACAAAAAACTGTATACTATAGGTACTGTATAATTGTATGATGCCAAAAACACAATCTTACTTTCTATATTTGTATTTTTCTTTAGAACAGTCGAATAGCATGAAACCAAATGAAAATGGCATACAAACCTATGGTGCAAATTACAAAGAAAGGTTGCCTCATCTAAGATGAGCTTCTGTGGATGATGATGGCCAGTCCTCAGGGGCTGATTGGGGCAGTTCTGAATTTATCTGTGTGTGAAAGAAAGTACTGTCACACAACTGCAGGATGTTTCCAGCCACAAACGGGATTCTGAGAGCCAGCAGCTGAAGGAAGAGATGGTTAGATGTACGCTGCCTATGGTGATGAACTGTGTCTGCGCATATGCAATAGTGTGTTTGTGTTTTGATAGTGCTTTCTCTCTCTCTCTCTCTCTCTATCTGTGTGTGTGACCGCACTGTTGATTTGTGCTTTGAACCTGCAAATCCACCTACAGGGAAGGTGAGGTGAGAGAAATGGCAGGTTTTAGGACACTGAATCACCTTGACAGTTGCATGCATTCTGCTAAGTACTGCAAAACCACACACACACACACACACACACACACTGCACTTCTGTCTTAAATGCATTCTCTACTACAGTTGCTTTCTATCTATTGGAAAAGTGGAAGCTAAGTAGTAGGTTATTATAAAATTAAAAATAATATTTACATTTAGTCATTCTGAAGACACTTTTATCCAAAGCGACTTACAATATTTAAAAAAAATATTTTATACATGATAAAGACAGTGGATAGATAGATAGATAGATAGATAGATAGATAGATAGATAGATAGATAGATAGATAGATAGATAGATAGATAGATAGATAGATAGATAGATAGATAGATAGATAGATAGATAGATAGATAGTTCTTTTATCTAACCACACATTAATTGCGCTTAATAATAATAATAATCAAAATGTTTTTAAAAATATTAATGTTTTTTCATAAAATATAAAAATAAAAATTCAAGCTTTTCACTCTTCAAATTCACAGGTTTAAGTGTGGCTGAAGTGTCTAAATATTTTATGGCATCACTGTAAGAATACAAAACACACTGAACGTCAGTACTCTATAATCAAACATTGATACTGCAGTGTACTGAACAGTGATTTTATGTGCAGTCCATCATTACAGGTTGTACAGGCTGTTATTCATGCTGCATCCTGCTGATTTCTCCTCGGAGATGTAAGTCAATCTGTCGCTCTCTAACCACCTTTAAAATGCTCTAACGGTTTCCAGCGCTGCAGCAGCATTTATTTGTAATGGGCTCAAAAAACAGCTTAGTTCAAAAAATAGCTGAGTTCAAATGGAGGCACAATGAAAGCATCTTTATCCAGTAACGATTACAGATATTATTGACTGAAATCAATCCCAAATCACAACTGATGTGGTTGGAACTGCCCCCAAAGGGCCCTCCTGAAATGGCTGCCACAATTAACCATCACAAATGCACCTGTTTAACTGAAGAAGGCTGGTTACCCATAATGCATCACCATAATCCTCTGTCTAATGGCGTTCTCTCTGAGGAGCTTTCATGAAGACCCTAATGAAGAGATAACCAACACGGCTCGCGGGAATACAGCCACCATTATCGGTCCAGGTATATGAGAATACATGGATCTCAGCATTTACTGATTTTATCATTTGTAATTTCGTTGCTATTTTAAGTTGATGTCACATGAGAAAGGCTAAATGAACCATGGGCATGTCCAGTGCCCTTGACTGCCTGTGTGATGGATGGGCCTGTCAGCCAATGACAGTGGCTAGACAATGCCCTGAGATGTTTTTGGAGGGCTATTTTGCAGTGACACAGGGGCAATGGGGCATGTTATTGGGCAAAGACGAGGAGTGGGACTTTCATGCTCCCCTTTCACACAAGCCATTGAGAACAGAAACCTCTCTGGACGCAACATTACCAGTGTCAGTCGTCATGGGGAGACCGTGTTAGGGTTTCTGAATGCTTTTTTAAAGCTCTAGATATAAATATTGTATTTCTCAGCTTCTACTGTTGTCCCGCTTTAGACGTTCATTATGATGGTTCGGCTGGAGCTGTGGATTTGATAGATGTGTTGGCTGTGTTTTAAAGGTCTTACTCCTGTCTAGGGAAAATACAGCAATATTTCCACAGTCAGACTTTGAAACAAAACTAGATTTTTTATTTTATTTTTTTTTACACATTTTCTAAAGAGAGTGTAACTTAACCATACACAAACTGCTGCTAAAATGTTGGAGTTGTCCCACCGACTTTCCCATTATCCGCAAATCACTTGCTTACTGCAGGTGCTCAAAGTTGTTGTTGTTAGGACATTGGTAGGATGTTCTGGGGGGTCACTAGGGTGTTTCTCTGAGGTTGCTAGGGGATTCTGGGTGGTTACTAGGATGGTGCTCGGTGGTTGCTAAGGTACTGTTGCTTACTGTCCCAAGTTTAAAGAGCCCAATCACATGTCTCTATGATGTTCAGTTCCATAACCAACATACAATGAGACAATTTTTTTTTTTATTAATTTCATAATTTTACATGAATTTAATTTAAAGCAAATGTAAATTGACACTATATAGGTAATATTTAAGTGTTCTGGTGTGAAGGGCATCATCTCATGGCTGAACTCAATGCTTGAAGGCAAAATGAGAATCAGGAGCACTAATGATCCCGGCATACAGTATGTTTTAATGGGCTTGATATACATGGAAAAGTCAAGTTTGAGGCTTAAAGCTGATGTGAGTGTTTTCAGTGTCGCTACCGCTGCCCGATGGAACTGCAAAAACTAGGATTGTTTTCATATTAGTTTCCTCAGTCCTCTTCATGTCTTCTATTGATTGGCCAAGCATAAAGTCCTGACCCAAAACTCTATTGGTTGAGTGGTGGAAGTGAATATGTCAGACCACTCAATTTGCAATCTCCCATCTTTCCATATAGTAGCTTATGGATGCTCATTTCTGCTGCAAGATAGAATAGAAAACACAGTGCTCTGCACGCCTGAATCATTTGTTTGTGTGTTGTAAAAAAGTCCAATGTGAATTCCACACACTACTCAAACCTGCATCACCACAAAATGCATTATTTGCAGTGTTTTGATCAATCGACCTTCCTCATACTTACTTGATTGTTTTGAGACAATAGCCTGAGCTGTAAATGCATTGTGACTAATTACTTTGGAGGCACAGGAAGATGACATCATGATAATGCTGATAGGCTGATGGCACCACAAGAACGGACACAGTTCCAAGATATAACCATCTTAAGCTGTGATGTAAAGGGCATCAGATAAAGAAAAATACACACTTTAGTTTGTGGACCAATTCTCACTATTAGCTAACTATTAACTATGACTTTTGCCTCAGTAAACTACAACCCGAATTTCCGGAAATGTTGGGACGTTTTTTTAAATTTGAATGAAATGAAAACTAAAAGACTTCAAATCACTATTTTTTATTCACAATAGAACAGAGAGAACATAACAAATGTTTAAACTGAGAAATTTTACACTTTCATCCACTAAATGAGCTCATTTCAAATTTGATGCCTGCTACAGGTCTCAAAAAAGTTGGCATGGGGGCAACAAAGGGCTGAAAAAGCAAGGCATTTTGAAAAGTTTCAGCTGAAAGAACATCTAGCAACTAATTAAGTTAATTGACATCAGGCCTGTAACATGATTAGCTATAAATGGATGTCTTAGAGAGGCAGAGTCTCTCAGGAGTAAAGATGGGCAGAGGCTCTATAATATGTGAAAAAGTGTGTAAAAAGATTGTGGAATACTTTAAAAACAATGTTCGTCAACGTCAAAGTGCAAAGGCTTTCATCTACAGTGCATAACATCATCAAAAGATTCAGAGAAACTGGAGAAATCGCTGTGCGTAAGGGACAAGGCCGAAGACCTTTGTTGGATGACCGTGGTCTTCGGGCCCTCAGACAACATTGCATCACTCATCGGCATGATTCTGTCATTGACATTACTAAATGGGCCCAGGAATACTTCCAGAAACCACTGTCGGTAAACACAATCCACCATGCCATCTGAAGATGCCAACTAAAGCTCTGTCATGCAAAAATGAAGCCATATGTGAACATGGTCCAGAAACACCGTTGTGTCCTGTGGGCCAAGGCTCATTTAAAATGGACTGTTTCAAAGTGGAAAAGTGTTCTATGGTCACACGAGTCCAAATTTGACATTCTTGTTGGAAATCACGGACGCCGTGCCCTCTGGGCTAAAAAGGAGGGAGACCTTCCAGCGTGTTATCAGTGTTCAGTTCAAAAGTCAGCATCTCTGATGGTATGGGGATGCATAAGTGCATACGGTATGGGCAACTTGCATATTTTGGAAGGCACTATGAATGCTGAAAGGTATATAAAAGGTTTTTGAGCAACATATGCTCCCCTCCCGATGACGTCTATTTCAGGGAGGGCCTTTTGTATTTTATCAGGACATTGCAAAACCATATACTGCAGCTATTACAACAGAATGGCGCATCATTAAACAAAAAATACGTCAAAGACGACCACAAACTCTTCAGCAGCTGGAAACCTATATCAGATAAGAATGGGACCAAATTCCAACACCAAAACTCCAGAAACTCATAACCTCGATGCCCAGACATCTTCAAACTTCAAAGACGTCTTCAATCTTTTAAGCATGCCTAAAATTCGTACTAATATGGGTAAACGGGCATTCAGTTATGCCGCTCCATTTGATTGGAATCAATTACAAGCTAAGTTATGCTTAAAAGAGTTGGTATCACTAAATGATTTTAGATGTATTTTAAAGGATCTAGTTGTAGAGTCACCTGATTGTAAATGTTTTGAGTGAAGTGTTTATGTTTTTGTGTATGTCAACTAATGTATTTTGTTTTATGTGTAACTAAATGTGCTGCCTATCTTGGCCAGGACCCTTTTGTAAATGAGATTTTAAATCTCAAGAGTTTTTAAATTTCCTGGTTAAATAAAGGTTAAAAAAAGGTTTTGAAAAGAAGAGGAGATGCTACACCATGGTAAACATGCCCCCGTCCAAACGATTTTCAGACCTGTAACAGGCATCAAATTTGAAAGGAGCTCATTTTGTGCATAAAATTGTAAAATTTCTCAGTTTAAGCATTTGTTATGTTCTATATGTTCTATTGTGAATAAAATATTGGCTCATGCGATTTGAAATTCTTTTAGTTTTAATTTTATTCAAATTTAAAAAAACTCCCAATATTTCCGGAATTCAGGTTGTACTTTATTGCTTATTAATAGTTAGTAAGGTAATTGTTAAGTTAGGTATGAGGTAGGATTAACAAATGTGTGTGTGTGTGGGGCATGCAGGTTTGAGCTGGGCAACATGATGAGGGATCGATCAGTGGAGGTGACAGCAAGGCCTCATGGTCAGATCATCCACGGGGCTCTAGGATGAGGGTAGTGTTGCTGGCCTCTGGAGATCCAGGTAAAAACTGTGGACATCTGCAGTCTCACTTAAGACATGAGAGCACTCCATATACCACTGCAACCTTAAACCAGTCACCCTACACTTGGGAGAACAAGAGAGATGCACAAAAGATAGAGACTGAGAAAGATCCGGAGATGCCAGACTACTGAGGTAAACATTTGTTCAATGGGCAATGTTTAACAAGTCCTCAGTGGTTTATTTGTCAAACCAAACCCTTTAAGTGGACCAAAAAGTGAAAATAGGTGAATAATGACTGAGCTCACAATGTCCTTGAAAATTAATTCACATCTCATGCTGGTCCACTTTAATTGTGAAACAGCCAGCTTTCCAATCTAGTTTTGTGTGACCCTGGACCACAAAACCAGTCATAAGGGTCAAATTTTTGAAATCGAGATTTATACATCATCTGAAAGCTGAATAAATAAGCTTTCTATGGTTTGTTAGGATAGGACAATATTTGTCTTAGATACAACTACTTGAAAATCTGGATTCGGAGGGTGCTATATATATTTATTTATTGAGAAAATCAATTTCAATTTTCAAATATTGAGAAATTTTCAAGTTGTCCAAATTAAGTACTTAGCAATGCATATTACTAATTAAAAATTAAGATTTTATATATTTACAGGAAATTTACAGAATATCTTCATGGAACATGATCTTTACTTACATTTTTTTTTCAACTGCTTGCACACATTTTCAAAATGTTGCCTCTTTTTTAAAAACTTTGCACACAAATCCATGAATGAGTTTCAGGTTTCAGAAATTGTGTGACAAGTAAAGATTTTGTGTGTAAGCAGTTGAGAAAAAAAATCTAATATCCTAATGATGTTTGGCATAAAATATAAACAGATAATTTAGTTTTGATTTGAAATGTAGTTTTTGGCTATTGCTTCAAATATACCAGTGCTACTTATGACTTGTTTTGTGGTAATGTTAATTATTAAATATGTACACTTACGGCTGTCAGAATTAACTTGGTAATTAAAGTATTTTAAAAAGCATATAGTAATATAGTTTCCATGTTCAATAAAACATATAATATTGATCTTTGGTAAATCTTTATTATATGTTCTGGTTTTGCATTGTAAAAAATGTGGACATGATCTAAAATCTGTTCATGATTTGGTTTTATTCCGTTGAATAATTTCGGTACAACAACATAACAAGTGAATATAGGTTAAAAAAATCTAGAAATACACCAGCCATTAGTTACAATAATATTACCACAAGTAAAATGCTTTTTGGCAAACAAAATTGAGAATTTATTCCACAAAAGGTAGCAAAAGCAACATGATAAAAGGCTCCAATGACCAATGGAAAATATGATGAGGAGCTCTATTGTATGTGGCATGTGTGTTGTTTGCGAGTTGGGTAGAGTGGACAGCTCTGTTAGTGTGTCATGTAATTGGAAATTTGGTCACAGTTTGTTTTTATTTAATGCAATAATTGTGGTTTTATAACCATTTTAAGACAAAAAAGTTAAAATTAATAAATTGTCTGCAACAAATTAGGATATTATTTAGTAAGTTTGTTAATTTGTCCAAAGTACAGTATACATGTATGTTATTTTTATAGTCAAACACATCAACAAGACCTCGACAAGAAATGCTTTAAATACATGAGTTTCAGATTAGCGTTTGGCTATAGAACATTGAGATATGTGTGTGTGTGTGTGTGTGTGTGTGTGCAGGTGGGTGGATGGGTGAGGTTAAAAAAAAAAGAAAAAAAAAAGAGTTTTAAATCTGTCTCATGTCAAGGTCATGTCTTTTATTGGATGAGTTTGTGTGAGAGAGCTGTCCAGCGTCATGGTGTAGTGTATTCTTGGCCTTCAGTGAGTCCTCTGATCTGAGAGTAAATTACCGCTCTGTTTTTATGTGTTTCACCTTGACTTGAAGAACAGCTTTTGACTTCACACTTGAAAGAAGACTTTCAAAAGCATTCCGGGTGCTTTATAATTTTGCCTTTCTAGATTGCAAGATACGTACAGTTCAATAAAGTTCAGTGTGTGGTCTCTTTTCAGAGGGATGAGCTACCTATTTTACTTTATTTATACATGACATATAATATTCTTGAATGTACTATATACAGACCTGTACTGTAGTAAACTTAAGTTGAAATGATGGCCAGAGCCGAGCTTTGTCCCAAACGAGCTGCTGATCTCAACAGCATTTTAAAATACAGGCTCCCAGCATAAAGGCTCAATGTTCCACAAGGTAGGCAACAACATTATTCTGACTTTGAGACTCAGTATGTACTGTAGTTCTGGCCAAATTCCAAGGCAGCATCACATGATGTATCACTTGCAATCCCAGGACGTTGTAAAAATGTTAAAATTTCCACATGTGCTTCATGTGAGTGTCACTATTTGTGGTTGTAGGATAAACAAAAGACGAAATAGCATCAACACACTCTTCCATTTATTAAACATTAAACTCAGACTAAGACAAGGGCAGAACAAAGGAGCAAACGAGATGACTAATGCAAAACAGGTGGGGGTAATAAACGATGATTAACTAAATGACAAGAACCGGAACAAAACCAAATATGGGCAAACAGGAACTAAACAGAAACCAACACTTGACCGTGAGGAGTGCAATTAAAAATTAAAAATTAAAAATACGAACGGTAACACTTTTTTTGAAGCCCATATTTATAATACATTATAAGGGTATTCTTAGGGCATAATAATGAATGCATAATGCATTATAAAAAACCTTATAATATGTTATATCCTCTAATAACAACATAACATAATCATAACAACAATTAAAATACATTATAATACTTACACATTTGTGGTTGTTGTCACGAATCCTGGCCATGAACTTCCATTCGTTCACCACCAGAGGTCACCCGTTCACCACATGGACTATTACACTACACTACACTACTGGCACTTCACCATTGGACTACAGTTCCCATGATCCATTGCACTGACGACACACACAGCTGATTTCACTGATCACACAATCCCACACGCTTTATAAGCCTTGGACTTCCTCTCTGTCATTGCCGAGTATTGTATAGTGCATATCCTAGTGATTGCTACTCTATGGAGCCTCTCAGTTATCATAGCCTTGCCTTTTCTAGTGTTTTGATTCTTGCCTGTGTTTCCTGGATTACCCTTAGCCTTGCCGTTTGGACTCAGTTTGCACCTCTCTTGGACTACTGCTCGTGTACCTGGATTATCTCTCTGCCTTGCCCTGTTGGATATTGTTTGCCGATCGTCGAACCACGCTTGCCTTAGGATTACTCTTTGTCTTGCCTGTGATGTTCCTGTTTGCCATTATATGAACCTTGCTTGTTTTGTGACCTCGCCTTTTACTAAAGCCTCACAAATGGATCAGCACGTCTCACGTCTTGTTCGCCCCGTAACAGAATACTCGGCCAAACAAAGATCCAGCAGCTTTTCAAGTGGACATTGGCCAGGTATGGATATTGCAAGACTGTTATTGTCCCTCGAACAGGGCACACGTTTGCTCGATGACTATATTCAAGAGTATTTGAACATTGCTTACTACTCTGATTTGCCTGACTGTGTGCTCATAGACTTTTTTTTTGTGAGGGCATTAACCATCCGCTCAAAACACGATTAACCCTTGAAGGTCCCCGATCATCTCTGAGTGAGTTTATGGAGTATGCTTTATTGACTGTTGGTTCACTGTGGGTGCTGCGGAGGAACGCAACACCGCACTCACTCATGTAATGGCGGCCGCACCAGAGCACGCTCACAAAATGGCGGCGACAGCGGATCTTGATCGCAAAATGGCGGACACAACAGCATCCCGTTCTGTCACAGCTGCTAACCACGAGTCGAGCCAAGTCGCAGCTGATGTTAAAGAGTCAAGTCAAGTCACAGCTAAAGAGTCAAGTCACAGTTAATCGTCGTGAGTCGAGCCAGGCCGCAGTTGATCTTCGTGAGTCTCACCACATCGCCGCTGAGCAGCCAGAGTCTCACCACGTCGCCGCTGAGCAGCCAGAGTCTGGTCTGGTCCTGTCTGTCACACCCAGATATTTAAGGTCAGTCCTTCGAGTTCCCTGTCTGGAATCCAGAGTGAGGGATGTACCGCTGGTGTCTGCACACGCAGCTGGTATCCCCAAATCCACTCATTCTATCCCACCTGTTCCTGAACTAACTCTCTTGTCCGAAGTGATTCCCATGATGGGGATCGCGCTTTGGTGTGTTTGGGCCGCATACACCACCACAGAACTCCCAGAGATAGCGGCGACCACTATGATGTCTCCAGAGGTGGCGGCTGTTGCTGCAGAACCTCCGGAAGTAGTGGCGCTCGTTGCTGTGTTCCCCGAAGCAATGGTGCCTGCTGCAGTTTCTCCAGAGGTGGTGGCACATGCTGCAGAACCTTTTGAAGCAGTGGTGCTCGCTTCAGCTCCTTGTGGTGGCGCCCAACAATACACTTCCAGCCGTCATGTTATGGTCAAAAGAACAGTCTATGAATCCTTGTCCTGCCCTGTCACGTCTATGGAGGCCGTCTATGAATCCTCGTCCTGCCCTGTCACGGCCATGGAGGCCATCTGTGAATCCTCGTCCTGCCCTGTCACGGCCATGGAGGCCATCTGTGAATCCTCGTCCTGCCCTGTCACGGCCATGGAGGCCATCTGTGAATCCTCGTCCTGCCCTGTCACGGCTATGGAGGCCGTCTGTGAGCTCTCGTCCTGTCCAACCACTCTCAAGGAGGCCAATACTGAGTTGGTTGCCCTGTCTATCACAACCCAGAAACCCTCCATTGAACCCTTAAACCCGCCTGTCATGAGCCCAAAGACTATGAATGCACCCCATGACTGTCATGTTAACTCTGTCACTGCCATAGAGACTATTTATGAACTATCATTCTGTCCAGTTTCAGTCAGCGAGCCCACTGATGAGTTTGTGTTCCCTGCCATGGTCCTTGAGACCATGAATACTCTGCCTGTGTTGTCTGTCTCTGCTCTCCCTAGATCTCGGTCTCTGCCATGGCTTCCTGCTCAGTCTGCTTCCCTGTGTTGGTTTTCTGTCCCGTCTGCTCTGCCATGGTGGTCTTCTGCTCAGGTCCGGTGGTCTTCTGCTCTGCCGTGGAGATTCCTGCTGGTTATTCACTCCCCCCAACCAACAATCCCTGCCGGACCTGAGCCTCGAATCCCTGAGGTTACGAGTCTGACTCTATAACCATTAGGCCACGACTTCCCCTTGACGACTTCTCCTATAATACTATGTGTTCAGTCTGAGTTATAAATCATCATACTCTTAAAAGCTATAACCAAAAATAAGTAAATATTATAATACATTAAAACTGTTCTTATGGATATTCCTGATGATATAACATGTGTTTATATATATATAATGCATTCATTATAATGCCTTAAGAATACCCTTATAATGTATTATAAATATGGGCTTCATAGAAAGTGTTACCATAGGAATTTTCAAATATTTATTTTGTGTGATGCATTAGAAATAACTTCACTAGGTTGTTTTATACAGCATTCAAATGTATTGGTTTCAGAATTTCTAAGATATGTATGTATGACCAAATTCTTTAGCAGCATCAAATGTATCTTTCGAGGTAAAATATTCAAGATGGGATGTGAAGTAAAGGAGATTGTGGATAATAAAATTCTGAAAAGTATAAAAATATTAAATATGCATAAAAATGGATTAAATATAATAATTGTGTTAGGAGTGTACAATGAAGACAGTATCTGTATTTCTACGGAAAATTATTTTTATCTATATTTGGATAAAATAAAATGTGGGCAGGACTTAAACTGAAAGTTTGTCAAAATGAAAACTACATTTTAAATGTAATTTCATGTTTGAAGATCATTGGGAAAAACATGCTTGCGGAACCTATTTGCAACTCACAGAAAATAAATAAATAAAATAAAATAATACCTGCAATCCCTCGTTCTTCCAAATTTAATTCATGCATGCATTACAAGTAATTGATTTTCATTCAGTTTACACTCATTTACACACTCATTATTGTGGTATATTAGATCATTTAAAATATCATGCTATCCCCAGCTATCCAGCAAGCACAAGGAGTATCTGTTTATGGATTAGGGATGTGCCCTAAGCTAAATAACCTTATTCAGAAAGGCACAAATAATAAATAAATAAATATTTATTATTTGTTATTTATTATTTGTGCCTTTCTGAATAAGGTTACTTAGCTTAGGGCACAGCTCTAATTTACGTACTGTGTATTTTTATGACTAACTAATTGGTTAATTGGTTGATTAGCTTAGCAATATGCTAATAGCAAACTTTGCCATTGGAGTCTCCCAAACTATTTGTATGACACACATGTTTATAGTAGGCTATGTAGACACACACGTTTACATCTATGTAGCCAACTCCAAATCTGGCACTTGTGAGGTTTTATTTAAGTTTTAGGATGATGCCTTAGAAGTTAGCAGCCTATGTAGTGTAGCTTACTATGTTTTTTTTTTAACCTGTGATTCTTCTACAAAAAACACACTAAAAAAACGAAGTCCTCCGAGCACCATGTCCGAATGCTTTTTCTGAGAGGTTTTACAGTCTTCCCAGAGGATCTCATTGGTGTACGGCAATAGTCCAGAACAGGAGAAAGAGGAGAGATCAAGACTGACCTTCAGGATCAGATGGGGGGATGGGAAAGGACCTGTCTCCACTCTGCAATTAATACACAGTGTTTTTAGCGCTGTAGTGTCAGCGTTGTCCCCAGGGCCAAGAGCACAGAGCAGGACTTTCATATTACGCTACATACTTCTGCTCTCTCTGAAAGGTCACGGATCTGATCTGTATTCAGAAAGCTTTAGATCTCGGAGCTGCCACTGTAAACGGGAGAAAGTGAATCTGCAGCGTGAGGTGGAGGACGAGAGGGCATTTGTGTCAAGTGTGAGGTCAACAGCATTTAAGAGTCTCAAACTGGATGTGATGAAAGGAGAGAAATAATAGAACTTGCCTGCACCTCACTTGACTAACAGAGTCCTTTTTCAATTTTGACCCTTTTAATTAATAGAAGAAGAGGTTCAGTGCTCTCAGATTCAAAAGACTGTTAGTGCTATAGAAATAAGTATTTTTGAACAGACAAAACAAATATTAAACAAGTCTGAATAGAAAGCCGCTATGCCATGTTCCTTTTATGAAGGTGTCAAAGTTGGATTCCCACTTGATGTCTCTTATTTTTCACCTTTTTTTCATCCAGCAATGAATCCGTCACTCACAGGCTCATTTGTGTCAAATTGAATATGTTGTTTATTCTGACTGAAGTCTGGTTCATATTGTTTAATAAGCTAAAACTTTTTGTTACATAATTCATTCTATGAGACATGCACATGAAGGATTGGGTTGAGCTTCAGTGTCATAATCTAATTCCTGCCAGTGAAAGGAGAAATACATGCCCACACACTCATAACAGAGTTACACAGCAGCTCCGACTGTCTTAATTCAATACATATTACATCGACCTGGGGACACCACGGAACCTGGAGCAATTACAGGATTGCTTGTGCAAAATCTAGTGGGCGAAATATACACTTGGCTGTCATCAAAGTGGATTAGAAAGGATTATAGTCTGCATCGCAATAAAATCAGATGAACTACATCGCTCAAATTATGCATGTTAAGAAAAAAAAACATGTGCTTGCAAAAACACTACAGCTAAACACATTGAAAAAGCCATTTTTCTCACACACTGAACAACTTCATAACTTAATATGCTATGATAGACAAACTTATTTTATGTCTGGTAAAGTATTGATATAAGATACATTTCAAAATAACCTGGTCAAGACTACACTGCATTCATATATATATATATATATATATATATATATATATATATATATATTTTTTTTTTAATGTTCCCTGAGGTTTACTTATAATGTTAATAAAGTTTTTTGCACAAAAAAAAAAATGTGGAAAAAAAATATTTTTAACCCTCATTCTTACCCTCTGAAACGGTACATGGTTGTAGATACACACGAAGACGAAGGAGTAGTATTTAATAAGCATCAACACACATTTCCATTAGAAAACATTAATCCAGGACAAAGAAGAGAAAGAAACTGAAAGCTTATAAAGACCTGGAAACAAAGGAGCAAACGAGATGATTAATACAAAAGAGGTGATCTAAATGAGCGATTAAAAAAACGAGGACAGAAAATACCAAATAAGGCCAGACAGGAACTAAACAGAAACCAACACGTAACACCTGTCTAAAATGACCTGTTTTAAGGGGTGGGTCCTTTAAGGCTTGTCAGGAATCAGCCACTGTCATGATTGGCTAACGTCATTGCATAGGAAACAGTATCAACACCCTGCCCCCTCGCTATTGCATGTGAGTGTTTTGACAGCATGATCAGAAGAAAAAAAAAACGGTAATCTCCAGACAAATCATTATGAAATAATTTACTTATGGTTTGTGATGCAGCTGCAGTCAGATCTATAACCGCTTCATCTTTCAACAAATGTTTCTTTGTGAACTCTCCATGACATCTTGTGACACGATCTGGGATGCCATTAAAAATAAACTATCCACTTGTTCCTTAAAGGTGGGGTATGCATTTTTTTTCAAAAACGCTTTAGAAAACTGTGTCGGGCCCAGTACCAAAACAAACTTGTAGCCAATCAGAAGTAAGTAGCGTGTCTACTCATGATGCAGAGGAGAGAGCACTCAGTGCACATGATGGACATTAGCCGAGCCGAGCGACGACAGAAAGATAGAGATGGTGGATAAAAAACAGAAGAGGAAAATGTCTGCGGAACAAAAGAAGCCTTACACCGTGTCTACTCTGGACATGACAAAGCGACCGTTGAAAATAATTTGAAATTTGTGTCAATATGTCGTAAATAGAACGTGGCAGCAGTTCACTGTCAGGGATTTTTCATGTCGTGGCGCGGCATCCAGTGTAGACAGCATCACTGATTATAATGAGTTCTATAGTATTTTGTTTGCGCCGCTCGCGTCCGGTGTTGACACGGTGTTATGATGAGTCAAGAAGTAGGATCTGTGAAAATATCGGATCAGCTTTCCAGCGCTGAACTAAAGGAGCGGGAAGGCCTGCGATTGGAAGCCAAGGTTGCTTAGTTTCTTCTCGGTAGGTGAGTAACATTGGTTTTGCTCTTTCATAGAACTAATCGTTGCCGTACGTATGTGTAGGGCGGAGCTATCAAAATAGGGACGAGACCCTTTTGGGGTAGGGCCGTGTTTGTTTTGGTGATTTCAAATGTCAGCATTGGCTACCAGAAATCACTTCCCCCACCTTTAAGCTGGGAAACTTCTGATATCTATACAAAGATGCTAACAAACTCTTTAAACCAAACACGTCAAAGCAAATATTCTTTCACTCCATTTGTCCGATTGACGACAGGTTCAAGCATGTGGACTGTGTCAGAAAGCGAATGCATCTGTATACCGTATCCAGTGTAGACAAGATAGCGGCAGTGATTGTAATTTCTATTTGCTTTTGACGAGACAAGACACTCTCATTCAGCTTATTCAAGTGTCAGCTGTTAAGTGACTAAACACCAGTGGACGGGGCCCATGTCGTTTCACTATGGAGGCAGTGTTTATGCAAATGACATTATCTTGCACACGAAATCCAAAACGGGCCATTTTGGGAGACTGATTAAATAAATACATTGTTTATAATGAGAAGAACATTTAAAGCTACAAAACGTGCAGGAACAAAGACCTCAAAAGATCAAGGCAAATTTGATTTCTCATGTCATCACCACTGCAATAGATTATTTACATTAAAGTGTTAATATTGTAAACACAAAATTACAAAATAGTAATACTATTTGTAATACAATAATATGTATAGTCTATATATTTTAGAACAAAACAAAAGATACCTTCACTGAAATAAGCATGAATAAACTATTTTGAAAGACACATTTGGAATGCTTCAATTTTACGAGGAATGCAGGAAACTGTCTGGTTTCTTCAAGGTTGCTCTCAGACAAAGCAACACCCTGCAGTCAAATTACAGATCAGTGTCCAAACACACCCTCTCCCTGTGTGTCTTGGATAAGGACAGATGCTGGTTGTCCTTTAAGACTAAAACTGCCTTTTCTATTCATCTCACTAAAGGCCGTGACCTCTCTCGTGGTGTGCTGTAAATAGGTTAATCAGGAGTAGAGACATTAACACACACAGACTGCCAACCAGCATTCAGCATTGTATGTGTGTGTGAGTGTGTACATTAATGAGCGAGTAGGAGTGTGTGTGCCAGGGCCTGGTGACCTCAGCATGTCCAGCTGCTGTTGGGTGCTCCAGTGGAGGCAGATAATCGCTGGAGGTCTCAGCTGGGCAGCGGGGGCATAGTGCTAAAAAAAAAAAAAACCTTTAGAAACCACTGGTGGGAAAAAAAAAAAAAAAACGCTTACACCTGTGAGACACCAGCTCCAGACTGGTTTTTGGTGGTTTGTGCTGGTCTGGTACTGGTTAGTTGACCCACCAGGAGGTAGCTAGATAAGTTCTCCTGAAGTAGCAGGGTGTTGCTGGTTAATCCGGTCAACTATAGACTCTTCCTGGCTAAGCTGGTTAACTGGTGTGGTTCTGCTTGAGACAGTTGTTTGGATAAAGCAGTAAACCCTTGAAGATTAAAAAAAAAGAGTGATTTTAAGTTTTGAGTTTGATTACTACATTTATACATGTATATATATATATATATATTTTTTTTTTTTTTTTTTTTTTTTTTTTTTTTCTTTTTTTTAATGTAAATTAGTATATTTCATTTCATATGCAGTGCAAAACAGGCTTACAGCAGAAGTTTCCTGTTCCGTAGTTTCGTAGTTGTTTTGGAACAATTAATTTCCATTGTTTGTGTAACCTGTCTTAAATCCTTAATGTTTTCCAACCCAGTTCATTTACTACAGCACTTCATTGCAGCAATTTACTATAGCACACTATCCTAGACAGGGGAGTTTAGCTGCAACACACCATCTTGGAAGTCTTTGATTATCTGGTTCATGGGAATTTCATTAGGGCTGGAGCTAAACTCTGCTGAAAGTTGGCTCAGAATTTTCTGTTATGTGTTTTACTCATATTTTGAATGGTGTATTGCATTGTGTATTTTAGGGTTGAGGAAATGTCCATAAAAATTTCGAAAAAGGTACTTGTAATTTTTTTCGCAAATTATCTTTTTGGATTATCTAAGAAAAAATTGATTAGCTTGATGATGGACATTTTTTCTAGTGTGTATTATTGAAATAAAAACGTTTGATATGTCACGTCATGTCAATTTCCTGCCTTGTAAATGTGTGTCCAGTTGATCGGTTGCTAGAATAGCTGGTTCTGCTTTCAGGCACAGATGTGAGGTGCACTAATTTGGCACCAGAAGTGCTAACCAGCAGACTAAACCAACCAGAAACCGTCATGAGCTGAGGTCTAATCCTTCATGACTGCTTTAGACCTGTGGAGATGGAGTTGGCTGTCAGTCTGTGCTGTACCATGACCACAGATGGCGGTTCAAGGAAGAAAGAAAGAAAGAAAGAAAGAAAGAGAGAGAGTAAAGTGAGTCAAAGAGAGCAAGATAGACAGCCAGGGGTCAGTATATCAGCATGGCCGTTCTTTCTTTTCCTGTGGTGGTCAGATGTGGAGAGAGAAGCCCTTTTTGTCCCTCTCAATGGGGGATCCATTCTGCCTCTCATCCTGAGTGCACCTGCTCGGGCTGTCACAGCGGTTTGCTCACAGCTCACTCTAACCTCATCCCTGGCTTTACCGCAGTACTTTATAGGAAACAATAGCTTTGATTTTCTCAAATCTCTAGACTTGATTTTACATCCTTTTCATACAGTAGGAATTTATAATGTGCCATATTCTTAACAGAAAACACACTTTTTAAGAGTGGGCATCAAATTAGTCATAATCATAACAAAACAATTTTTTTGAGAGTATCCTATCTAGCCAATCCTGTTAATAATTATCCTTTATGTGCTGCTCTCAGATCTGCTTGAGTTTTACATTTCTAAGAAAAGAAGAGGTCCCAAACAAGCAGGTCACACTTTGCTTTCACTTTCCTTCACAAACCACCTGCCTGTCAGTGCGATTACACGGTTCTGAACATCTTCAATTTAAAGACATTATATACACACACACACACACACACACACACAGGCATTTTGTCTTGGTGGCTTATCGTTGTACAAAATGATCACAATTTTTATGGTAAAAGACTGTAAAAAGATGCTACGATAAAAAAACTGTTAAGGGATTAATGATATGTTCCCTTATTATATACAGTGAAAAACTGTAAACAACTGTAGCATTAGAAATCTAATGCAACATTTCAAATGTACAGTTTTTGGAAGTGAAAAGTGTGACACCTCTCATTTTATGGTGTTCATTGAAACTATGTTTCTTATCCTCCACCACCCCCCTTATTAGTTACATACATCTTAGCTTGGGGTAAAGATACTTCTGATGAGCTTTGATATAGTACATGTTGCTTTTATTCATTCATTCATTCATTCATTCATTCATATATTCATTCATTCTATAAATGTAAGTTCAGTCTATAAAAATTTTAACAGTGTAATTGAGGGAACTTTCAAATTTATGATGGTAAATTGTCCACTGAGATAAAAGTACACAGATCATTACAGAAATTTTCATTATGGTTCCTTTTAGCCCCCTTTACAGTGCACCTGACTCCTTAACATGCATTTGTGATGATGGGATCACAATAGGATAGTTCTGGACCACAGTGTTAAGTGTAAATGCACTCAAGATGCATTGTGATTTGATCACTTAAACTACATTTGGAAGTAGTCCGAAAACCAAATTGTTATCAATAATAGATGTATTAATATATTATTAATAACATATTAATACCAGTGTAAACTGCAATCTGTCTCAGCAGGTCGGATCACCCAAGACAGATGTTAAATATGGCATTTGATTTGAATCGCTTGTGTTGCTTATATGTATCATGCATATTATATGTGATTTACATATCAAGATTCATTAATTGTTTCAAATCAAAAACTTCTTTCTAGGACATTGAGCCTCTGTTAATTTTGGTATATTGTAACATGTACTTTGAAAAGTAGACATAATTCAAGATTCTGTGTGTATTTGAGAAGTGCAGCCCGAAACAGTCTTCAGTGTCCCCAAATTCATGTGTCGCCTTGGCCACTGACTCTGTTTCCACAGGACAAGCCTGGAATCAATACTTCTCACCCTGTCATTTGTCACATATTTACAAGGCTGAGAAGCACTCCATTTTAAGAAAGTGTAATCTATCAGTTCAGAGTCTCTGGTTTCTTTTCCTCCCTCCTTCTCTCTCTCTTTCGCTCTCATTTCTTCTATCCTGCATTGACTGTCCTGTCTGACAGATGGGATATGAATGCCACTGGAAAAGGATGGAGCCCCAACGGTTTTTTATTTTTATTTTTAATTTTTTTACTCAGAACGGTTTCTCTATGCTTATCTGTATTGATCTGCATTTAAAACATCTATTAATCTCAGTTTGAACTAGATTAAAATATAGTTATCACTTGAGGACATAGCTTTTGGTACCACTACCTAGAAATTTTATGACCATTTACAAACAAATTGCAACCATGGGAAAACCATATCCTAACCTTTCCACAGTCTGAGCTAAGCCAGCAACTAAAATTGAAGGGGTTTTGAGGCACTTTAAAGGAATATAATAAATTTCCCCCATTTGCTGTGGAGCACTTTACAATATCATTTCATTCAGAGTGTCTAGCCAGTATGTAACACATCTTAAAGGAGGAACATTCTGTTTTATGAGATTTTCCATCACTTGAGATGATAAACATGATCTCTTATGTTCACCAATAAGAGTAGGGAGGTAGGGAGTGTGGTTGCAACCTTTTTTAATTTAGTATTTTTTGTTGATGTTATTATATATAATCATATTTGTGTATTATTCATGCCAATTAAAGATCGTTTCTCAAAAAATTACAATTATTTTTATACCAACTACCAACTCCATTTGAAATGATTATTGACTTGACTAAATTGCAGCTGCATGATCTCAACATGTACAAGTGAAATGTGGTTCTCATTTATAGTTCCCAGTTAGTTTCCATTTATATTTTTGTTAATGAAAATATTTGTACACCTGTCTGCATATATGTTTAACAATGGTAACCTTGCTCTAGATTGGTGTAATTTAGTGGTTTCCATTAAGCAGTTAGTGTGGTTTAAATGTATGTTCTCTGAATACAGGCTTCACAGATCACACCAGAGGAAGCAAATCAAGCAGTTCCAGTAAGCATTTGTTCAGTAAATCACATGTGGAGGGAGGAGCAGAGATGTGACGATATCCATTAACACTACTACATGGGTCAAATACCCCACATACGGCATCCCAGCATTCAAATGAGGATGCATGCCTCTCCCCTCTTTCTCCCCTCACTGTCAACAGACCCATGGGTCTGTTTGGTGTGACCCTACACCCCTACAGCCATTACAGCCTAATTGAAACACATCCACTGGGACGTAAGCACACACACAAACACAGGCAGATTTACAGGAAACTTCACCACTTACCAAAACACAGGATTCCACTACCAGAAACAGCCGTGAGTTCCAAGAAGAGGGGATCCATTAATAATGGATCAGTTTAAAATCACATCCGAAACTTATGGATTTTCTGTTGTGAGGTGAACGACAGGCCTTGAGTCAAAGATCTCTTGCTGGAGACCTGGCTGGGATTGAGTGAGCTAGCATGGGGTGAGTGCTGAGTTTTGGACATCACTCATTGATTGGCAAAAGCCTCGCATAACCCTGTTATAACAACATGTTCGACAGGCTGGAGCACAAGGGCCAACTTCTTGTCACCAGTTTCTAAGCTTGGCTGGACAGAGCTCTGTTAAATATTAAAGATTAACCGCAAAGCATCTGTCTTCTAAATACAGAGCAGGAGGAGTCGCACCTAAAACCTGAGGGAGTCCAACTGTTAGCTCCACACTGTTCAGGTTTAGCGGTGCAACAAAGAGACATGTTTTCTCCATTTACGTACATTGATTTTGTCTATGAATCGTGTGTTGCGGCTGTTGTGATAAAAGGTTGCCATTTCATAGATGACATCTTCTTAATTTTAAACACTGAAATATCCTGTATCATCTGTTTGACCTTACCCCCACTAGTGGCACCAAACAGGACTGCAAAAGCAAGTTTTAAAAGTGCAAACCTGCCCACAGCCAATTTCATTTTCAACTCAATGACAGTCACCTCTTTAGTTCAGAAAAATCATGGATTGATCCAATCTAAAAAAGTAAAGCTATCTATTATGATATTGATGCTATACTAAGGGGGATAGTTAACCCAGAAAATTATGTCATTAATTACTCACCTTCATGTTGTTCCAAACCCGTAAGACCTCCGTTAATCTTCGGAATACAGATAAAGATATTTTTATGAATTCTGAGAGCTCTCTGACCCTCCCATAGACAGCAATGTAATTACTACGATCAAGGTCCAGAAACGTAGCAAAGACATTGGTAAAATAATCCATGTGACATCAGGGGTTCAACCGTAATTTTACGAAGCTACAAGATTACTTTTTGTGCGCAAAGAAAAAAAGACTTTATTCAACAATTTGTCTTCTCTGCTTCACTCTGGTGCCATTTTAGAGAGTATCCACTGAACGTAAACAACGTTGTTTACTAATGTGATACTCTCCAAAATGGCGCCAGGGAGACAAATTGTTGAATTAAGTCGTTATTTTTTTCTTTGCACACAAAAAGTAATCTCATAGCTTTGTAAACTTATGGTTGAACCCCTGATGTCACATGGATTATTTTAACGATGTCCTTACTACATTTCAGAACCTTGATCGCGGCAATTACATTGCTGTCTGTGGGAGGGTCACAGAGCTCTCAGAATTCATCAAAAATATCTTGATATGTGTTCCGAATATGAACGGAGGTCTTATGGGTTTGGAACGACATGACGTGAGTAATTAACAACAGAATTTTCACTTTTGGTTGAACTATCCCTTTAAGATTGGGTTTTACATTTGTCGGTGCTGACATTACCCCACCACTTTGATATTAATGGTTTCATTACCTGTTCACAGCCTAGAACTACCTTTTCTGTTGTGAAAATACATGGAATGCCTCAAAATACGGCTCCAGCACCCTGTTTTTGAAAAAGGGACTCAGTTGAGCCAAACTTGTTCTCTTAGAAGATTGCAGTTCCATTTGGTGCTGCTAGTAGCAAAGTTAGACACTCAACCTTTAACAGAACCAGAATAAATAAATAAAACAGTTATCTATAGGTCAAACCAGTGAGACCAGATTTGAAATGGACCCTTCTCAATACCTCAAAGTACAATCTTATTAGATAAGTCTTGGTGCTCTGAGTGCTGTGTATTTATAAGATGTATTACTGTCGGCTTGGGTCTTTGCTCTGTTTATTCCAATTAATCAAGACCTTATGATTCAGTTGAACTTTGGGAAACCTGGGCCGACATCTACAGGCATCAAATAATGTCATCTCTCTTTGCCTACAGGTTTAAGTTACGGCAATTAACCTTATAGAGCTATATTGAAGAAAGCCGTTGCACTCAACCCAAAGTGCAGTATTGAAATGTCATAGTTTTGAAAATGTCAGCTATTGCAGTTATATCTCTGATCCACATCTATCCTTTCAGAAAACTAGGCCCTTAAAATGAGTTTCCGTCAGCTGAGTTGGTCTTAAATTAACCATATGAAGGCTGTCTCTCCACACTTGAGTTGTAAAAAGTCTCTTTGGACTGGTTTAGGCCTTTACTGCTCACCGCTTTAGATTCACCAGAAAAATCTTGGAGCTCCTTAGGAGGTGAACGTTCATGATCAAGAGCCCGAGTGGGCTAATAGCCAAAAGTTATCCAGAGCTAACAAGTCCAATAAAACCTAATTACCCACAATCACACTGGAAAATACTCAACAGGCAATTTATGCAAGTCTTTCTTTTCCTCTTACTTTTGCTTCATCTTCTGTCTCTTCAACTGCACAGTCTTTTCAAGCTGTCATTTGTCATCATTAAACAACAATGCAAGCAGCTGTCTCAAAAGCCATTACCGAAATTGCTGGAGATGATTTCTAGTGTCCTCCTCATATGGCCGAAAAAATCATTTTCCCCAATGGAGGCCTTTACACCGTTCTCTATGGATTCTCAACAGCATCCTCCTTAAATTGAGAGAGTGGAGCACTGGGCTCTTTGTCTGGCAGTTCGAACTAACACAAATGCTAAACGATCAAAACTTCCTACTTGACTGGCAGTGGGGAGTCACTGAAACAGTCAGGAAGCTCCCATCTCTCAAAGAGTGAATGAATGAAAAGTACTCTCAGCTCAAATCTCAGTAACTCCTCAATTAGTTGATTAAAAGTTATATACAGAATCCTCCTCATCATTTTAACAAACCTAAACTAAGCATTGAACTTTAACATCTAACTTGTTCCATATTGCTTATTCCTTATTGCTAATATTTTTCAATCTTACTGATGAAAAGCAGACATTGTTGGACCATAAATTTATATAAAAATCCCTTGCAATTTTACTGACAGGCCAAATCTCTGTACCACAATATTAGGCCAGTAAAGTGACTTATCAACTAGCCAAAACAACCTAGCAACTGCATAGCAACATCTGCATAGCAACATTTTTGCATGAGAATAACACATGTCCAACCCCTATAAATCCCCAGTTTTGTTTAATGACTTCCATACAGGTGCCCCTGGTCAATGGTGTGATTACTCAATCCTAGTTGAATACAAGTAGTTTGGAAGCAGTCTAGGCTCAACAACATGAAGACACAGGGCCACATCTTCACATTGATTTCAGATCAGCTGCTGTAATGAGCTTTAATGTCACTCTGCCCCTTGTTGAACATGATAAAAGCTCAGGGATCCACCCTCGTTTTCCCTGCAGAAATTACATCATTTCACTCACAGATCCAAAAAATCCACTTCAACCCTGGCATGATCATTTTGAACACAGTTTTCATAACATAAGATAAAGATACTGAATTGTATGTGATTAACTGTTTTTCTGCACATGGACAGGTTATTAATTTTACGGTCAGACTTTAGTTTTAGGGCTTTTTCCTCAATAAATTCCTAATTTGCTGCTTTTTTTGCAAAATTAAGTTTAGCAAACACACGTTTATGTTCAAACAACATGTAAAGTGAATTTTGCATCCGATGACCCCTTTAAATCGAAGCATATATCAAAGAGAAGAGTTTAAAGTTTTCAAATAACTTTGTGTTGAATCTTGAACTGACTGTATTTTCAAACTTTGTTCATCTTAGATTCATATTTAATTGGGTTCTTTGCTTACCGCCATGTAGAGTAGCTCCAATTTTCACTCAGTAGCTATTGTTTCACATTTGATCTTTTCTCATCTCGGACAATGACTCCAAAGTAATTTTGGAACTTGCTGACCATGGCCGCATTTGTGTCAGTGTTTAAAAATCCTGCACTGGCCAGTTTGCTGACAGATGAGTCTGAATGAGTCTATCTGTGGTGTGAACTCTTCAGCCTTTGGCTGAATCCTCCATGGTCATCCTACCTGCCTGACACCCGGGAATCATGATGAATCGGCCCAACTGCAGCCCCAGATTGTTTTTTAACATTTAATTCAGTTTCTTCCTGTGCTTGGATGAACATGGGCCGTGTTATGGATTTCTGGTCTAATGTACTCCAGCAGGTTGGGAGAAGGGCCCCAGTAAGCCATGGAAATTATGGAGGCTTGGATCAATACTCAAGGTCATCACCTCCACACAACCCCCACACCCCCGCCATCCTATCTGTGGTCCAGCCTTTGATTCAGTGCTGTGCCCTATGATTCTTCTCGCTTTGGTCGCTACCATCGCCACTACCAAAGAGCAAAGACCTCCTCTCTTCAGGAGACAGAGAGGAGGCAGTGATGAAACAGAGAGAGAGATCTGAATGCATTTAGTCCACACCATCAATTTATACAATCACTGTGAAAAACAAACAAATTAATGTATAAGCAGAGAACAAGCAAATCCCATTATTGCAGAACAAACAAACAAAATAACTACTGTAAATATCTGAAGGAAAGAATTAACAAACACCATAATTTCATGCAGTCATTATTAAAAACAAAAATTTCTATGAAATATGGAATGTAGGAAGGAAGGAATGAACAAACAAGCTGAAATAAAATAAAACAAAACAAACAACTAAATTAACAAAAGCAAAACAAACAAACTCCATTTCATACAGCCACTGTAAAAGCAAACAAATGATTGAACAAACCCAACATATTTCTTGATAACAAGCAAACCATTTTAAGAAGTCATTGTTAAATTAATACAAACAAATACATGAATTAACAACCAATGTAACAAACAGAAAGAAAGAAATGAATGAATGAATGATGGACAGAAAGAACTGAAAAACATGCAAAATGAACATATAATACAAGTGAATTTAAACTGAATTTTCACAAAATGCAGGAAGGATCAATAAATCCTCCTCACTTTCTCAAACAGTCAGAAATCATAAACATCAGAAATAATAGATCAAAAATATGATAAAAAACAATGAGAAAACAGATAATCTCAACTATATAAACCACCACAACAGTAATTATTTGTCTTGATGAATATTACAGACTAAAATACTGAATATTACATTATACTTGCACCTATTTTCGTTTTTTAACCTGTATGTATTTTCACTTTTTTTTTATTTTTTTTATGGAAGATAATAAAGGAAAGCCTGATTTTGTCTTGATATCTGAGCCTCTCAGATCGCTGCATTTGACCGACGTTAAACCCTTTAAAACCTTTAGCGAAAGCTGTTGTGTTTTGTACTGCGCTCAGTAAACTATCTGAATTACAGTGCATTCTGACGCCCCATAGCAGTGGCTCTCTGGCCTGTCTGCGGGACATTACCCAAGTCCGTCTGTCTGACTGTCTGTCTGTCTGTCTGTCTGTCAAAGTGCCACCTCAAAACCCTCATCATCATCATCATCATCATCCACATCACTGTCCTTCCACAAACTCTCCCTTTATTTAGCTCTTTTTTTCTTGGCCCGTTTATTTCAGAGTGCTGTTCTCCTCCTCACTCCCGGGGCAAGATTACCCTTTTATTTTGTTGTGGTGGTAAAATTACTGGCTTGGGAAGATTGAACCGTGTTTGCTGTTGAGGAAATCAATTTTCTTTCTCCCGTATATGATCAACATGTCAGAGCCATCAGCTGGATAATAGCAGTGTGGAGCTCAAAATGGCTGCTAATACAGGACTACAAGGGGGATGGGGGTGCGCGAAAAAATAACACGTCCGCCCGGCTGGACACGGCACTGTGGTTACGGGAAGGCAATAGCTGGCTGGTGACACAGGGCAATCTGCCCCCTGGCCTTGTCCAGCCCCCGTGATGTCAGGAAATGGGTCCCTGAAAGATGTTTCAGGATGAGCGAGATGGTGGCCACGGAGAGAGTCTTTTGTTTGGGTCGTTTGGATAGCTTTCAATCAACCTGTTAATGGGCAAAGGAGGAGTCCAGGGGGAGTGTCCCAGAGGCATGATGGGAGCACTGGCGTGTGTGTGAGCGAGTCTTAATTTGTCCATCACAAACACAAGGAAACATCCCAGCGTGACCTTGGCGCTGGTGTTAATGGTTTCTCTGTCCATCAGTAGAGCCTATTTAGTGGTCTGTCCACATCCTGCGCTCACAGTTTACTGACAGCAGACAAAAGTACTCATTTGCAGCCGCCGGCACACTTAAAGGAATAGTTCACCCTAAAAGGAATTACTCATGCTAATACTGTATCATTCCATGCATGAAGCATGATTTTTATTTTTTTTTTCTTCACACTATAATCTCACAATCTCCAAAAATAGTCTGCATAAAGGTTCTACTATGGAATACACTACATAATTGTTTTGCTGAAAGTCAAAGCCAGTCTGCAGATTTGAGCTGATAGTGTTCACAGAAAATCACATAGAGTGTGATGGCCACAGATTTTTTAAGATATTTTTTAAGCGATTCAATCCAGTCTGAGGATATCAAGGGTTTGATATGTTGAGACGGTTTTAAAACACATTTTGTTTTTATTTGTTGTCACCTAGCAATAATGTGCATGAGGTGTGACTTTGTTGTGTTCGGAATGACTTAAAAGTCTTGTGTGATCCTCATTTATGAGCCCGGTTTTTCCCCTGTAACCATTTAGAAAGTTGGCAATATTACACCTGTTGTTTTAAAGTCTGTTCAGATTTTAAAAGTTGTGTAGTGTATGCCAGCCTTAACATGTGTGCTACATTTCATGTTTTTTCTTAGTCACATGATAGCTTTGTGTGAGTAACAGACCTGACCTCATAAATGTGACCAACAGGCAATGTGTACTGACCCACATATACACAATATATCCTATCCTAACATGTTCAGCTAAATAATGTTATTAAATAATTAAATAAATAATTAAATAATGTAATTATATTTACTGCTAATGCAGAATCCGTGTATTAATATTTATTATTGTGTATACAATATATTATTGTTATCTTGATTAACTTGTTCAGGTGTATTTGATTAGGGTTCATACTAAATTGGCAAATAGCGCAGATGTTTGTAAATAAGGTGCAATCCATATGCTGAATTTACATGGAAAGGAATGTTTTTGCAGAAATGAATGGCAAGACTCACTTTAATTTCAGTGCATTTAGTGCCTGGTTAAAGCAGTGAATAGTACGTATTTGTGAATAAGATATATTTTAGTCTTTACCAAATATTATACATCAATATACAGTGCCTTGCGGTTTTTTATGTTGCTGCCTTATGTTAAGCTGCTTTAAATTAGTTTTTTTTCCACATCAGTCTACACCCCATACACCATATTTACAAAGCAAAAACAGAATTGTCACAACTTCGAAAATTAATAAAAAAAAAAAAACTGAAATAAATACATTGCACATTAACATAAACAGTAACTAAATATTTAGCTTAAGACTTTTTTGTTTGATGCAACAAGCTTTGCTCATCAGCATTTGGCAATTATTTGCTATTCTTCTCCTCACCTCTTCACCTCTCAAGCTCTGTCAGGTTGGAAGGGAGCAGATGCACATTTTCAGGTTTCTCCAGAAATATTTCATTAGGTTCAAGCTCAGGCTCTGGCTGGGCCACTCAAGGACATTCACAGAGTTGTCTATAGGCCACTCTTGCTTTGTGTGTGTAGGTCCATTGTCCTGTTGGAAGCTGAACCTTCTGCCCAGTCTGAGGTTCTGAATGCTCTGGACTGGGTTTTCATTAAGGCTATCTCAATATTTTGGTGCATTGAGATTTTCTTCTACTCTAAAGAGTCCCTCAGTCCCTGCTGCTGAAAAACAGCCCCACAGCATGAGACTGCTACCAGCACACTTTACTTTTGGGATGGTACTCTGCATGCTATGAGCAGTGCCTGGTTTCCTTCAAAGATGATACTTGGAACTGAGGTTCATCAGACCAGGGAATATTATTTCTCACAGTCTGAGATTCCTTTAGGTGCTTTTTTGCAAATTCTAAGTGTTTTCATGTGTCTACACTGAAGAGAGGATTGAGTCTTACCACAACGCCAAAAAGCCCAGATCGATGGAGTGTTGCAGTGGTGTTTGTCCTTCTGTAGATTTCTCCTATCTCCACATATGATCATGGAGCTCAACTAAAGTGACCATCAGGTTCTTGGTCACCACACTAATCAAAGCCCTTCTTTACCCATTATACATTCACCAACATTATACATTCACCCCACTCCTTAAAACTCATATATGCATGCCTCTTTGTTACAACATACTCCTAAGACAATCATCTTACTGTATCTTCCAGGGTGTTAAAATGAGAAGGGCGATTCTAAGCACCTGCAGTTCAGTGCAAGGCATTAAGTAATAGACTATGGCCTTCCCCTGAAAAGAGAGGGAGAGAGAGACAAAGAGAAAGAGTGAGAGAGGGGTTCAGGGTTTCTGTGCCGTTTGCCTGACTGAAATTGGAATGAAAGGGATGAAAACCTATAAGTGAAAATCAATAGCAGAAGCCAGCAGAGGAGAAGAAGAAAAGGCCATAAAATACAATACAGATAAATGCAGAGAGCCAGAGAGAAACGAGGAGAGAGACAGGGATTATTTCATAGCATCAGAAGCTAATGCAGATTGTGTTCACTGAAATGGTTTCCTTTCTGTGCAGTCTGCTGCTCATCAGGCAATTTTAAAATCATTTTTCAAGTTATTAAAACAAGATATTAAAAATAAAGGTCCCACTTTATATTAAGTGTCCCTAATACCTGTGTACTTACACAGTGTGTAATATTTGTAACAGCTGTAATATTTCTGTAACTACACACATGCAACAACCCACAGGATGGTTTGTGTAAGTACAAATGTGTAATTAATGTATCATCATATCATGTGATTAATTCAATTAAGGTGAGACACTGCAGGTGAATAGGGTAAAAAAATAAATAAAAATAAAATAGTTATCGCTTTACTTACCCAGCTGATTGATTACATTGATAATGGCAAAAAACAATTGTATTACAAGTTTTCTAAAATGTTGGATTAAAATATGCAAACGAGTCATTATTTAATGAAATATGTGCTAATGTCACAGATCGACCAGGCTCTCAGTCCACCCAATCACCAAACTCTTGGTGAGTGCCCTCCAACCTATCAATCAAAATATGAAGCCACTCACAGTCGAAGTCTTGCTTACTGCTTCTAATGCCTCCGTTCCAGTACAAGCCCTCCTTGATACCGGTTTCACCGGTAACTTCATCTCCGGCAACCTCTGCCGCCAGCTCAACCTCCCGAAAGTTACCAACCCGACCATCTATCAAATCCACTCGATAACTGGCAAGCCCATCGGTAGGACCACCGTCCGGTACAGCGCTGGGCCCCGTCCACATTAGATTCGGTCAGTTGCACGAGGAGAACATTTTTACATTATTGGTTCTGGAGGGAGCTCACACCGACATCGTCCTCGGGCGCCCTTGGTTCGTACAGCATTAACCCCAGGTCTACTGGCGCACCGGGGAAGTCATGAAGTGGGGCATACACTGTTTCCCAGGTTGCTTTCCCCACATCCCGCAACCACCCGAGCAACCAGTTCAAAGTATTCCCATCAATTCCACTTCCATAGAAAGCCCCATCGAGAAGCAATCTGTATCCTGTATTCTCCGCAGTGCATACAACCTCATCCGGATACGTGAGGGGGACGAATGGAAGACTGCCTTCGTGACACCAAACGGCCACTATGAATACCTTGTCATGCCGTACGGCCTTGTCAACGCCCCCTCCATATTCCAGGACTTCATGCATGAGGTGCTCCGGGAGTATCTCCACAGGTTCGTCCTGGTATACAGCGATAACATCCTCATCTACTCCCGGAGCTTGGCCGAACATCGCCAGCACGTTGCGGAGGTCTTAAAGCGTCTGCAGGAGTTCCAGCTATTCCTCAAAGCCGAGAAATGTTCTTTTCATCAGCCTTCAGTACAATTCCTCGGCTACATTATTGATAGTGGTGGCATCTGAATGGACGAGGGGAAGGTGGATCCGGACCTGGCCAGAACCGACCAATATCAAGGAACTCCAGCGGTTCTTAGGCTTCGCAAACTTCTATAGAAGGTTCATCCAGGGTTACAGTGCCATAACCAGTCCTCTCACCCGGCGGAGAAGAATTATGACGTCGGCAATTGGGAACTCCTAGCTATAAAGCTCGCCCTAGAGGAATAGAGGCATTGGCTGGAAGGCACACAACACCCGTTCTCAGTACTCACAGACCACAAACATCTGCAATACTTACGAGATGCAAAACGCCTCAACCCCCGTCAAGCCCACTGGGCCCTGTTTTTCACCCGGTTTAACTTTTCCATCACATATCGCCCTGGATCCCGTAATGTTAAGGCTGACGCCTTATCCCGTCTCCATGCCCCGGAAGAAGAGAATCCAGATCCTGAATCCGTTATCCCAGAAAGTATCATCACCTGTCCCATTCAGTGGAATCCGGAACCTGAGACCCCCGCCAATGCCTCCATAGCCACTCTGTCGGGCTGCCCAGCTGTTAAACAGTATGTCACTCGCATCCCCACCATAAGCTCCGTTCATGACTCTTTGGGCACTGGCCACCCAGGGACCAACAGCACCCTCTCGCTGCTGAAAGATCGCTACTGGTGGTCCAGTATGGCCAGGGACGTGAGAAGGTTCGTCCAGGGTTGCGCTGAATGCGCCATGTCCAAAAGTCCCCGCCATCTACCATCAGGCAAACTCCTCCCGCTGCCCGTTCCCAACCGGCCATGGTCACATCTAGGAGTGGACTTCATTACAGACCTGCCAATATCCGATGGAAACACCTGCATCTTGGTAATCGTGGACCGTTTTTTTGCCGACTTCTACACCTCAAGGGTTTACCTACCGCCATGGAAACGGTGGGACAACTATTCAACCATGTATTTCGATATTTCGGTATCCCTGAAGACATCGTATCCGATCGAGGTCCTCAATTCAGTATGGAGAGGATTTTTTAAACTCCTAGATGTGACCGTGAGTCTATCATCCGGGTACCATCCTCAGACCAACGGGCAGACGGAGAGGAAGATCCAAGAAATCGGCCGCTTCCTGCGAACCTTCTGCCACGGCCACCAGGAATCCTGGAACCAGTTTATTGGCTGGGCCGAGTATGCCCAGAATTCCTTGCGTCAGGCCTCTGCTGGACTCACTCCCTTCCAGTGCGTACTCGGGTACCAGCCACCACTCTTCCCCTGGTCTGGAGAACCGTCAGAAGTACCTGCGGTAGACTACTGGTTCCGGGAGAGCGAGAGGGTCTGGGACGATGCACACCATCAGCTCCAACGTGCAGTGTGCAGGCGCAAGATGACAGCCGACCTTCGTAGATCTGAAGCTCCGCAGTACCAGCCAGGACAGAAGGTCTGGCTGTCCACCAGAAACATCAGGATGCGCCTGCCCTGCAAAAAGCTAAGTCCCAGATATGTTGGTCCCTTCACCATCCTGAGACAGGTCAACCCGGTCACTTTTCAATTATAGTTACCCCCACAGTACCGGATTAATTCAACCTTTCACGTGTCACTCTTGAAACCCTACCACTCACCTGTCTCTCCCTCCACAGAGCCTGGTCTAAACGTCGAGCCCCCTCTCCCGCTAATCCTGGAAGACGGATCCATCTACAGAGTGAAGGAAATCCTGGACTCCCGGCGGAAGAGAGGTCTTGGGTCCCTAGAGATGACATCCTGGACCCTTCTCTACTAGAGGAGTTCCATAGAACTCATCCAGCTCGACCAGCCCCCAGAGGAAGAGGAAGACCACCACGTCGTCTGGGTTTTCGGCTCTCTGGAGCGGGCCGTGGAGAGGGGGGTAATGTCACAGATCGACCAGGCTCTCAGTCCACCCAATCACAGCGAGCACCCTCACCAGAGTACTAATGAGCACACCTGCACTGAATCTTCACCTCATCACCAGCCACTATAAAACCACACACCTCACAACCGTCAGATGTCTGGTCTCGTTCAGATGAAGTGGACTCACGTATGCTATCTCAGCTATCGACCTGTTACCAACCTGTGTGTGTACTTACCTCTTGTGTTTCCTCCAAGTGTTGTCGTCATCCGTGTCCAGGATCCAGATCCTTCTCCCGAGTCTCTGTCCAGCCAGAAGTGAGGTGTGTGGCACCATCGATATCCACGAGCTCCTGTCAAGACACCAAGATCAGTCATTCAAGTATCCAGTCATCTCAAAGTATCTGCTATCTGAACTCACCTAGTCAGTCATCAATCACCGCTCATCAGCTTTAATAAATCTTACCTTTTTTACAATCTCTCTTGTGTTGAGTCCCCTTCCGTAACAGCTAATTTGCATAAATTTCTAGCACAAAAATCTAAACACCGGAGGATGTCAGTTTCAAAATTCTTGTTTAATTTTTTTTTTTGACATATTAGAGTCAAAAAATTTTACAGAGGGAATTTTTGGAATCTCATTTTTGTCACTTCATAATTCAGAAAATGCATATAACGGACAGAAAACACTATTTTCAAACTTTTTGGGGAAATAAAACTTTGTACATAATCAAGCAAATTATATAAGCATATTATATAATTATATCCTTCTGTAAAAACCTCCAGGATATAGACAGGAATACAAATCTAAACGTTGGTGTGTGTCAGTGGTACTGAAGTGGAGATTTATGGCTCAGTGTAGGAGAAAAAATACATTTTGAGAAAACGGCCTTTAAAAAGATGTATTGCAATTGAAATCTATTGACACAAATAGATAAAGTCCTATAAAAGAAACACTTAACAGTGTCTTTTGGATGTTTTCTTTCCACTAGCCTGAGAGAAAAAAAAAACACTTTATGAAAAACCAAAAATCCCAAAATCTCAAACTTGACAGGTGCATGAAAAAATGTCTTTGTGTTTCCCGTTAAGGGTTTTAAGAAATTAACAGCCCTATTTATGTCATTAATAAAACTTTATTTAAGCATTACGCTGTAGCTAACTGCCCTGAATGTTTTAGAACAGTGGTCACAGTTTAGCATGGATATTGAGTTGATAATGAAAACTAGAATCCAATGATACTCCAATGTCAACAGAGGTCAGGAGGTTTTAACAACAAAAGTTGAGCGATGCATCTAATATTGGAACACCCGGCCTCCCTCCTCTTCCACCTCAAAGCCCTTCTGTTGGACTTCCCTTTGATATAACTCAAGTCAATGCCTGGCTGTGTGTTCAATGTCTCTGACTGTGCTGAATAAGACAGTTTAATTGTATTTGAAAACTGAATGCCGGATGGGTTCAATGTGAAGCTCATTGATCTGTTTACGCAGTGGCATGCCTGGAATATCGCATCCCGGCCGTGAGATATTTAAAAACGCAGTTATTGATCAAAAATGGGAGCGAGCTCTGATCACATGACCTCTGAAACGATTACATGAAACTCATTCTGTGTTGCTTTTTTTTGTTTGGTGGATAGCTGTGGTTCTCTAGGCATCAAAGGATAACATTCTTCGGGGAATGTTGTCAGGAAAGTGTCGTATTGCAGCACGGTCTCCACATTTCCTGTGTTGTATGATATTACAATTATAAGAATCATTGTCACATAAACAATCAATGTCAAGTTCAAATGTCTCTAATGGTTTGTTGACTGAAATGTGTTATTTTTACACTTACAGATGTCAGGCTAAGAGAAGGTGTCAGTCATAAACCTATTGAGCTCTCTTTCTCTTTCTCTCTCAGTGTACAAGGACATGTCAGACGCTTGTGTTTATGTGAAAGGTTAGATGGTTTTTACCTCACATCTAAAACTCTACGACAGCCAAGTGAAGAAAATAAAGACAGAAAGGGACATTCTAAGAGGCATTAAAACAAAAAGAACAAATCCTTTCAGAGATAATTTTAACGAGCCACTAGTTTTTGTTTGAATGTCTGCACACATTATTCTCTTTCAGTTCATGAGAACTTGTGTTCCGTTCAATAACTTTGAGCATTATATAGAGCATATATATGGATATGTATAGTTTATATAGATATGTTATATGGATATATTTATATATATATAGATATGCATAATTTCAGTTAACCTCTGATTCCCAAAAATAAATAAAAAATTGTAGCTTTGATAATTATTTGCTAAATCTTTGCTTTAATTTTTTTGTGTCCCTGCGGAATTTAATCTTTCCCAGTAATTACCAATGCATTGCTAATGTGTTCTGGGTGGTCACTAGGACAAGCTAGATTGTCCTGGGTTGCGTTTCCCAAAAGCATCGCAAGCTTAAGTACATCGTAGACCCATTGAAACCAATGGAGCTTATGATGCTTTTGGGAAACACAACCCTGATTGGTTGCTAGATTGTTACTAGGCAATTCTTAAGGTGTTTTGGCTGCTAGGGTGTTGCAAAAGTCTTCTGAGAGATTGTTAAATTGTTGCTAGGCAGGTCCAAAAGTGTTCAGAGGTGCATTTCACAAAAACATTGTTATGGTCACAAGTTCTGTCTACTAGTTACTAGTTACTAGTTAATTACTAGTTCAACTATTCAGTCCAAAACCTGTGATTTTAATGTTTTTAATTCCACAGAAGGTACTTTATAGTGGAAAAAGTTTCTTTAGATTATTAAAATCTTCACTGAAAGGTGAACTAAAAAGAGTTCTTCTATTGCTGTGAAAACTCCCTCTTGGTGTCACGAGTCCGGGCCCTGCGCTTCTCCCTGTCGCCACCAGAGGTCACCATCTCCCTTCCACCCGGACTCACCTCACGTAATCACGTACACCTGCCACATCACGTACACCTGTCACATTACACACACCTGTCCCACTCATTACACCCACAGCTGTTCCCAATTGCCACGGACTATTTAGTCTCCCCTCTCCCACCACTCTGCCTGGTTGCGTTATTTGATAATTGTTATTTGTCATTGTAATGTTTCTAGTGTTTGCTCTGGGTTGGGATACACGCACCTCATTGCCGTTTTTATATCCCAGTCCTTTTATGTTTTGTTTTTTGTGCCGTGTTGGCCTTTTTGTTCCTGATTAAACTTGTCACCTGCACTTGGACCCTGACCTCATCTTTTCGCGGCGCTTCTTCGCCGCACCGTGACAGAACGCAACCAGCAAGATGGGTCCAGCAGGGAGGTGCCTCCACTTCCGCCAGGGAGACCGGAGCATGGAGGATTATGCCAGGGACTTCATTAGAGGAGCTCGTCAGTCGGCGACGGAGAAGACCTGCCTCATGGTCTTCTTCTGGGGAGGCCTGGCTGAGCCCTTCAAGTCCCTGGTACCATACTGGGACCCCGGGGAGTCGCTGGAGGACTACATTAACCTGGCTCTGCAGGTGAGCGGCTCAGCCTTCAGGTTGGGGTTAGCGGCGGAGCCCGTTCACAGTTCTTCTGAGGCGGCGATCCGGGGGACGGCGGTGGCTGCGCCCAGTGCCTCGCGCCCGCTTCCAGAGCGTCCTGGTCTGATGTGCAGCGTGCGGGAACCCTCGCTGATGTCGGTGCGAGCAGCGTGGTCTGCTCATGGTCTTTCCAGGGCGGCGGTGCCCGCTCTCAAGGCTCTCGAGGCGGCGGTGCACGCTCACAAGGCTTCCGAGGCGGCAGTGCACGCTCACAAGGCTTCCGAAGCGGCGGTGTCCGCTCACGATCCTCTCGAGGTGGCGGTGCACTCTCACAAGGCTTCCGAGGCGGCGGTGCACGCTCACAAGGCTTCCGAAGCGGCGGTGCCTGCTCACGATCCTCCTGAAGGGGCGGTGCACGCTCACAAGGCTTCCGAGGCGCCGGTGCCCGCTCACAAGGCTTCCGAAGCGGCGGTGCCCGCTCACGATCCTCTCGAGGCGGCGGTGCACGCTCACAAGGCTTCCGAGGCGGCGGTGCCCGCTCACAAGGCTTCCGAGGCGGCGGTGCCCGCTCACAAGGCTTCCGAGGCGGCGGTGCCCGCTCACAAGGCTTCCGAAGCGGCGGTGTTCGCCCACATTCCTCCCGAGACAGCTGTGCTCGCTCACGAGGCTCCCGAGACAGCTGTGTTCGCTCACGTTCCTTCCGAGGCGATGGTGTTCGCTCACGAGGTTCCCGAGGCGATGGTGACCGCTCACATTCCTCCCGAGACAGCTGTGCTCGCTCATGTTCTTCCCGAGATCGCTGTGCTCGCTCACGTTCTTCCCGAGACAGCTGTGCTCGCTCACGTTCCTCCCGAGACAGCTGTGTTCGCTCACGAGGCTCCCGAGACAGCTGTGCCCGCTCACGTTCTTCCCGAGACAGCTGTGCTCGCTCACGTTCTTCCCGAAACAGCTGTGCTCGCTCACGTTCCTCCCGAGACAGCTGTGCTCCCCCACGAAGCCCCCGAGAGAGCGGTGTTCGCTCACGTTCCTCCCGAGGCGATGGTGTTCGCTCACGAGGTTCCCGAGGCGATGGTGACCGCTCACGTTCCTCCCGAGACAGCTGTGCTCGCTCACGAGGCCCCCGAGAGAGCGGTGTTCGCTCACGAAGCCCCCGTGAGAGCGGTGTTTGCTGATGTTCCTCACCCTGATGTGCCCCCTGAACCGGTGGAGCCCACCATTGCCCACTCCAGGGTGGCAGCTCCACACTCACCGCGGTGGTGGCCGCCGGTTCTGCCCTGGGTCTCCATCCCGCCGGCGCTGCCTCAGAGCCCAGGTTCCCTTCCTCTACACGGGCCTGGCCCACCATCCCTCCCCCTGTTCCACCTCCCTCTGGACTTTTGGGGGGATCTTGTGGAACGTCTGGAAGCCGTTCCTTAAAGGAGGGGTCATGTCACGAGTCCGGGCCCTGCGCTTCTCCCTGTCGCCACCAGAGGTCACCATCTCCCTTCCACCCGGACTCACCTCACGTAATCACGTACACCTGCCACATCACGTACACCTGTCACATTACACACACCTGTCCCACTCATTACACCCACAGCTGTTCCCAATTGCCACGGACTATTTAGTCTCCCCTCTCCCACCACTCTGCCTGGTTGCGTTATTTGATAATTGTTATTTGTCATTGTAATGTTTCTAGTGTTTGCTCTGGGTTGGGATACACGCACCTCGTTGCCGTTTTTATATCCCAGTCCTTTTATGTTTTGTTTTTTGTGCCGTGTTGGCCTTTTTGTTCCTGATTAAACTTGTCACCTGCACTTGGACCCTGACCTCATCTTTTCGCGGCGCTTCTTCGCCGCACCGTGACACTTGGAACTATTATTTTATAAGAGTGTAGCGTGTCAACAACCAGTACCTTTTGAAGACTGTGGATGTGCAGAAATGTGTAAGAGAATCTCTAATGTAAAAAGGAACCCACAATAAATCAAACATCAAACAAAGCAAAATGACAGGGATAAAAACTAAATAGTGAAGTACTGATCAGATGCCATGTTCATTACAGGAGCATCTCAGAGAAATTACATTGTGGATAAAACTGCTGACTGATTAAACCACATATAAAGCCTATGGGAGTATGCTAGTTACATACTGCATGTAAATGTGATTAAAAAAATGAACTGCTTTCTGCTGTAATTGAACTGTAATAATCTGACATTAATTGTGACATTTAATTATTTTTTTTAGCAAAAGTTAAAAAAAGATCAATCCTATACTGTTGAACCATAATGGTTCAAACGTTGTTGGTGTGACCATGTTACTATTGTTTCAGGAAGCAGTTTCATCTAGAAACTGTGCATCATACTATAGTAGTTAAGCAGTTAATTATGTTGTGGTACAGGAAACAGACTGTCAACTTTAGTACTGAATAACAATAAATTGTGTGCCTGTCACTGCAGAACTGCATCAAAACCAACAGATATCTGTTTTTTCAAACAATAGATGAGTAGTTTGCTTTGTTATGTTATGTTTCTTTGGGGGGTATAATTTAAAATGCTGTGTTAATTTACAGGTCTACAGTGCATTTCCACCATATTTTCTACTAAGAATGCGACAAGCAGCAAATATATGGTCTGTCCCAGAACAATATTTTAACAGATTGCTAAATGTTTTACATGTCATTGGCACTGACAAACCTTTAATACATTTAAAATCAACAATATTTGTGTATTTATGCTTAGTCAACTCAGTGGAACAGTTGGTAGATAAATTCTAGTAAATCCAGTTTACTAGATAAATTACATTGTATCCTACTGCCGTATCCCATCATGCACCTGTGCTTTGGGCGGCGTGCAGCAATGGCTCCAGACAGAGTACCAGCACTTATTACATTTGTGATTCTTCAAAGAGTTTTGCCTAGTATTGATTTTGTGTCAAGGTTGGGTGCTGGTTCAGCCAGAGAACTACTGGACCAACTCAAAACACAATGTGCGTAAATGGAGAGCCAGCAACCTTGAGGTGAAGAAAGAGAGAGAGAGACACAAGGACAAAAAAGAAGGTGGAAAAAATAGACTTGAAGCACTGTGGGGCATCATCTAGTGCTAAGTTGGGAAGCTTTTCAAGACACACAAACAAAAAGGAAGTAGATAAATAAATAAATGTGGAGAACATATAATTTAGCCACTGGTTGGGCAGTAATCGCCCTTTTTTGTGGCACTGGCAGAGCCTGATGGGAAGGGGTTAAAGGTGGATGCCGCAGGGCCTTCTTTTCTGTCTGTCTGACTGAAGCGGAGAGATAACTACACCATGTTCATCGAGGATGCCGGGGCTGCAGTGCTGCTTGTGTGTTAGGCATTTTCTTTGCGTTTGAAGCCTTTTGGGGTTCCTGAGGTTTTCTTGCAGAAGATGAAGCAGCGCTGGTTGCATATGAATCAGCTGTGTTTGTGTGAGACAGGTCCCAGATCAGTGCAGGAAACAGCACGGCCGGAGGCGCTGACCTCATCAACTCTCTGCCAATGCCAGCCAATGTTCTTCAGCGGAGGAAAAACAAAGCTGAATGATTCCTCAATGTAGAGGAGTTTTTCCCATCAAGAAAAAGATTGAGCTTAAAACTTCTAAGAGAAATCTTATTACCACTTTGTCAAGTAAATAGTCCATGGCCCAATTTCCAATCCAATTATATACAAAAGCAACAATAAAATAGGGTCTATACTACACAAATGGCATCTATTTGAAAATGTTTTTTGCTGAAATGTAAAGAAATCACATTTCCCACCTCAGGCACAAAATACTAGGACTATAACCAATATAAAACTTGATGGACCACCATAGAGAGGGAATGTTTCTTTCAATATTCTGATTAATGATTTTTCAATATGTAAATGTATGAGACATAATATAAGTGCCATTGAGCCTCAAGAGTGACTGGAATTATCTTAGTTGGCAACTCTGACATTTGATATTAGCAAGTAGCTAAGATAATTATGTGATACTCTAATAAACTTTAAAATACATTTTACACAAATGTTGGATAAAATAGTGCATTTTATATTAGCTTGAGATATTTTTATTAGAAGCATTTGGTAATGTATTAATTATATTTGTTATCAACATTCTTCTCACTTTCTGTTTCTTCATTTGGACCAAATTCAGGTATCCTGAAAGGCCATATAAGTTTGCTACTTTCTGGAGCAGACTTTCCAACAGGACTGTATTTTTTGTGCCTTGAAATACTTTCTATGTGGGCAGTTCCCTTGGTTATGGACGGAGCAGTGATTTCTTACAGCACTATGTCAGGGTTGTTCTCTGTCTGTGACTGAGATGGTATTTTAGAGAGTCTCCCCCCTGATAGTGATGGATTTCCTTTGGGTTTTATCAAGAATAAAATAGCAACAGTGATAAAATAATCTCTTTGAGGCTCAGTGGGCGCCGTCTTTGAGTACAGTACAAAAGCAAATATTCTTTCTCTTTCCTTCAAATGCAATACATCACAGGGTTTGTTTGGTACACAAAGTCTGGCTGAAAGTGTAGTCACATTCGTGAAATTTAGGCAAAAATTCATTGGCAAAAACCAGTCCATTTTCCATTGTCAACAGTGTGAAGCACTGCTCACAGAAAAATCACTTTCAAACCAAGCAACTTTCTGTTGAATTTGCGTGAACAACATAAATATGAATGAAATCTGCATGGGGAACTTCTTCGCCCTCATGCAAAACTCCCAATTGCACAGACTGTTGTTGAAATTATAGGAATTTGACTTAACTTTTGCAAAGCATCGGTAAATTTGTCAGCACCAAAACAGAATGTTTATGAATATTTAACAGGTCATTCCAGTTTGTTACACAGCAATGCTGAATCACAAAATGGCTCTACAACATACAGTATATTACTGTACTTTACACTGTTTATGCAACAAATGTGATGTGGCCATGCATTTCATACTGTGACTATGCATTTGGGTCAATGAAGTTATGCAGCTCTATACATTTTAAAGATCTGATCTGTGCATATTCAGTGTTAAGGAAACTGAATTATAGTTTGATTATTAACAGAGAAAATGAAATAGAATTCCTATAAGGTGTTACAGTTAACTGTTGTCCAGTGCCACTAAACATTACATTTACATTTATTCATTTAGCTGACGCTTTTATCCAAAGCGACTTACAATTGCTATATATGTCAGAGGTCGCACGCCTCTGGAGCAACTAGGGGTTAAGTGTCTTGCTCAGGGACACATTGGTGTCTCACAGTGGATTCGAACCCGGGTCTCTCACACCAAAGGCATGTGTCTTATCCACTGCGCCATCACCACCCCGGCGCAGGGGTGTAATGTAATACATTACAAAATGTATTGCTCATAAATGTGCTGTTATGTCCTACCAAAATGACATCAATTTCAGAAACTTTTTTTAGTTTACTTTACAATAAAAAAAATTCTAACTTCTACAAAAAAATTACAATATGGATATTAAGGAGAGAGAGAGAGGGAAAAAAGATGGTAAATTAAAACACCATTTCCAAAAAAAAACATTTTTTTTTTTTTTCCCTGTCCATACTTCACTCGTATTGCGTCTTGCTAAAGACGCTTATACGAAAAAGTCCTTTTTTCTCCTGAACTGAAGCCTTATTCAATCATGCAGTGTAACTGCACGGCCATCGGTTCATGCAGTGTATAAAAGACGAACCTATGGCTGCGAAGCCCGCCAGAATGAACCGGGGCATCTGTCTATATAAGCGCCGCTTCGCCACAGGATTAAGATTTCTTCTCCTTCATCGACGACGACGTTCCTCGTTGATCTCCGCTGACTGAAGAGCCTGCTTGCCGTTGACACACCTTGCAGTGGAACGCGATCTTCTGCTCAGTTGATTCGCCACCTTTCCCGCTGCCTTCAGAATCACACAGCTGTGATCCGGCTTCCCCTGCTGCCATCCTGCAAGCGATATTAGAGCAAATTTCTGAAGAGCAAATTTCTCCGGCGTTGTTTCAAATGCCGCACCGTTATTGCAGTGCGTGCAGGGCTCCCCTGCATGCCAATGATGACCACCGCGAGTGCGTTTCCTGCTTGGGGAAATCCCACGCGGAATCCACGCTCACCGAGACGGAATGTTCTCATTGCGAGAATATGAGTCTTGCCTCTCTTCGCTCACGGATAGCTTTCTTTTCAGAAAGCGACTCCGCCCCTCACGTCCTCCCGTTTTCTTCCTCCCAGGAGCCTGTGAGGAAAAAACAACGGGGCAGAGGATCACAGCACTCAGATGCAAGCAAGCTTACGTCGGCCAAGGCCCCGCATACCTCGCTCACTCCACACAGAGAGGTTTCTCCCATCCTCTTTACCCAGCCTGGCCAGCTTCCCTCTGCCATCGCGAGCGATCTGGTCTCGTTTGGGGGGAGTGACGACGAGCTGCTGGATGACAGCATGTCATTAGCAGCCTCGGACACTGAGAAGCTGTCGGGCTGGACTGACGCCCCCGCCCCCCTGTCGCCGTCCGAGCCCAGCGACGTCAAGCATGACTCCGCATTCTCTCGAAAGCCGTCGAGGAGCTGGGTTTGTAGTGGTCTCCTGCTGAAGAACCCTTCCGCAGCTGTCTGGACGAGTGGTTCCTGTCGGGGCGCTGTCAAGCCCCTCGTCAGAGATCCTCGCCTTTTTTTCCAGAAGTCCATGACGAGCTCACCAGGTCATGGCGTGCCCCATACTCTGCGCGCCTTTGTACTTCAGCTTCATGCGCCCTCACGTCAGTTGATGGCGCTGAGGACAAGGGATATGAGAAGCTGCCTTCGCTGGATGAGTCCTTCAACCTTCAACCTCGGCTCTCGCTGGACACGCCTACACTTCGGCTGGGCAAGTGGCCTCGGCACTCCATTCGATGGCGGATCTCCAGGTCTTCCAGGCCAAAGTCCTCGCTGGCACATGCGGGGCTGGCCCGGACACCGTGACACTCAGGGAGCTGAGGAGCGCGACAGACCTGGCTCTACGCGCCACCAAGGCCACAGCTCAGGCCATAGGACGCTCTATGGCCAGTGTAGTTGTGCTAGAGCGCAACTTATGGCTCACCTTGACGGAGATCAAAGACGCCAACAAGGTTCCATTCCTGGACGCTTCCTGAGGGCTTCGTTGAGCTATTCACTGAGGCACAGAAGGCGTCCCAAGCCATGCGACACTTCCTTCCCAAGCGTTCCAGCGCTCACCCCAAGCCGTGTCCCCTTGCAGCGACCAGGCACTCGAACCAATTCAACCCCTGTCTTCCCGGGCCAAGTCATGTGTAGTAATTTTAGAACTATTAATTTAATTTTAGTTTCTGGAAATCGAGTTGTATCGATTTCATATTTTTATGATTAATGGATATTAATCAAAACGTCCAACTTTTACCTTATTAACAATACCTCATTAATGACTTTTCCAGCAAGCATTAAACCAGTATGTTTAACATAACAATTCAGATTATTCCCGTGGCCACAGTAATACCGAATTGATTAGGTAATTTTTAGCATAGGTAGTTTTAGCATAGGTAAATTTTAGCATAAGTAACAAGATCTTTGGCAAATAGTTTAAGACTTGAAAATCACATAGCACCAGGCAAAGATTTCTTAATAAATCAAAATTTATTTGCTACTCTACAACACTACTAAGCTAAAATAACACAAAACATAATACGTACACACACATACACGCTGCAGGCAATGAATTGTTTTGATTTGAAGAGAGTTTAAGGTTCTAATGCTAATTCCAAGAGTGCTCTAACTTCAACCTGAGTGAGTCACAAGCAAGGAACTTTACTATCTTTACTATTAAAGATCAATGCAACCAGTTTCCAGCAGAATTATGAAGAATTATTTGATTACTTGCTCTGAGTTGTTTCGTTCCTTTCCTGGTTGAGGGTACCCCGGGTGCGGATTGGCTGCTGAAATCGCTGTTGCATGATGTCACTGGGGATGCCATCTTGCAATTGGTTGGTTTCTCTGTGACGTGATGACGCGCTTAGGAAGTCTGTTTAGGGTTCTTTCGGCTTCAGGTGTTAAAGTTTCTTTGGTCAGAACTTTGAAGGCATGTGTGGATCCTCGCCAGATGGTATATGGCTGAGAGCGCTTAACAGCACGATCAGATGAGGAGCCGAAGTTTCAAACAGCGCGCGAGCAAGCAGCAAGCAACTAAGCAAAGCTGGGCATCTGTCTTTAATGGGCTGATTTCAGTCCGCCCCTTTTGCTGTTTGATCCAATCACAAGTGTTTCTGTAGGGCGGCGCCCCGCCCCACACGGCTCAGTTTTCCATGCTTAAATCCTTTGCGGAGTTATTTCATAAAATGAAGAGCATATCCTAGCAGATTCCTGTGTTTTAATCATACATTACGACAAGAAAAGTAAACTTTCATCCACACCAAATTATTTCTGACGCAACTAGCTTTCATTATTTAGTATACACAAAGTACATACCTTAATTTTATATACTACATGGGTTAATGCATCGATTAACATGCTACCTTCTAAATAATCACACCAAGCATATGAAAGACATTAAATAAACACACAACCTTAATATATATTGTCTATATATATATGTTTTGCTTTCGGTAGCAGCAAAAATGATTATGTCTTTCAGAACACCCATAAAGGTCCGATCTTCTTTGTTCTGCCAAAAAGAAGAAAAAGCGCGTTTCTCTGCTGGGGAGAAACGGGAGGTCGTGGGAATGTCATTCTCGTGGAGATCTGGTGCTTTTCTTAACTTGGACGTCAGTTGTAAAACCATCTCTCCTGGTTGATAACATCATTGAATTTATGCGTTAAACGATCAGGAGACATCAGGTGGGGTTTGTGCTGGAGCCTTTCCAGATGCCACATGCTTTGTACTGTTGATTACGCAACTTTTATTTATGGTAATCCGGTTAGGAACAACATTGAAGGTTCTGTTCTAAATCCTAAATCTAAGATGTTCCCTCAAATTTATCCTGGGTTTTAGAGGTCTCCTGAGATAAGGAGATTTAGGGCAGGAAATCGGCCAGCCAGTCAAATGCAGATGCTGGGAGTGGAAGTCTTAACTCCTGCTAAGGAATGTGCTGTCTTGAAATTATTTTGTGTGTGTGTCCTGGTCTACTAGGCACTACACATGGCAAGCCATCTCCGGAATATCAGAGTGGGTTTTGGAGGTAATAAAACGAGGCGTTGGCCCACGAATGGCCCAATCTCCTGCTCTATTCGTTTCCCCCGGTCGCTTTGATCCCACAGGTAATCAGGCGAAACATGGAACAGAAACGCAGAGTTCTCCTGGTGGCCCTACTCTGGAGGAGCCAGCATTGGTTGGCCGAGCTGTCATAGATGCTTGTAGCAGTCCCATGGCTCTCTCAGGCAAACAGGATGATTTGGCACCCCCGACCGGAACTGTGGGCTCTACATCTTTGGGCACTCAACGGGAGCCTGCAGGCCTCCCAGAGTGTGTTCTAAACACCATTTCTCAGGCTAGAGCTCCGGCTACAAGACACCTCTACGCCATTAAATGGTCAGTGTTCTCCGCCTGGTGTTCAGACCATGGAGAGGACCCGTCTGTCTGTGATGTATCAGTGATACTGTCCTTCCTGCAGGGGCTGTTGGATAAGAGGCGCTCCCCATCCATGCTCAAGGTCTATGTAGCGGCTATTGCAGCTTCTCAAGCCCCTATAGCGGGCCAGTCGGTGGGCAGAGACAACCTTGTTGTCCGTTTTCTGAGAGGGGCCAGAAGGCTGAACCCGGCTCACCCCCTAACTGTTCCTATGTGGGACCTGCCTTCTGTTTTAAGGGCCCTAAGGAATTACCCCTTCGAGCCGCTACAGTCTGTGGGCCTCCGGTTCCTGACTTTAAAAACTGCTCTGCTACTGGCGCTAGCATCGGTAAAACATATAGGAGACTTACAGGCGCTCTCTGTGAGCCCTAATTGCCTGGAGTTCGGACCTGGCGACTCTAAGGTCGTCCTGAAACCAAGGCATGGTTACATACCTAAGGTGCTCTCAACTCAGTTTAGAGCACAGGTGATTACTCTTACTGCGCTTCCTCCCTCAGCTCTTTGTCTGCTTCGGTGGACGTGCCATAGGGTATTCTGTCACTAAGCAGCAGTGGTGGTTAGTAACGAAGTAAAACTTCTTCGTTACTGTACTTAAGTAAATTTTTCAAATATCTGTACTTTACTGGAGTAGTTTTATTTTGAGTAACTTTTACTTTTACTTCACTACATTTCATAAAACATATCGTTACTCCTTATAATCTTTTCAATGATTATAATATTATAATGTTCTTTTCAATGAACCAATTTTTCAGTGAAATTGGTTCGCAAATCGCACCAAATGATTCATTCACGAATTGGAATGATCCGATTGCAGCTGTTCTCGAGTCGACAACTCACTGATTCAAATGATCCGTTTAGAGCGAGTCTCCAGTGAACCGAACTCACAAGTAAACACTGGAGATCTTGTGAGCGCCCGCGCGTGCAACTGATGCTGCTAAAAGTAAGTTACTAATGTCGAATTTTAGGATTAATTATTGTAACTGAAAATCATATTTAAGTCAAAACTGTCAGTTGTTTGTGAACTACATCTGCTATAAAGGATGATATATTTAAGCCCACTGAAATGCTTGAATGCACACAGATCAATGTCAGTGTCTCTGTTTTAGGTCAAAAAACAAAACATTAAAATAACACAAATTAAATAAAATAACTCATGCACGTTCATAGTCCCCGCTGCTGTAAAGTTAGCAGTTTTATTAAACTGCTATGCATTTAGCCCTATGTGACGTCTGTTTTTATATTGTTTATCAACAGTACAAATTTTATATTGTTTAGATCATCGAGCCGAGCAGACAGATATGAATATTTATTCATAACCATACTGAAAATAAGTAAATATTGTTAGCTAATGCTAACTGTCTAGCTAACAAGCTTGCTGGTGCTAAGTTGAGGAAATGTTTTGATATAAAGTCCAAATATTTTTATTAAGCCACCTAGATAGATTCCATCTGATGTAAAAAGAAAGGATGTGATGTTCAGAACACAGTAACTACTGTAATTATCAAAGTGTGAAGTGATGCCCTCTTGGGGCATTTGGCCAGGGGTGTTTTTACACCACAGACAAGGTTTGAGAAGAACAAAATAATGAAAATATAATTATATTTTCCTTAAAATTTTCTTCCTAACTTCAGGCCTAATTCTCATGTCATATATAACTGACGTTCTGCAAAACAAGAAGTTTTAAAACACTTTTTTTCTTACTGGTGAAAATTAGACGGTCAAATCTGTTTTCTCTCAGGTACATCGCAGTGTAAGCTTCACAGTGAACATCACTACATCACTCTTATCAGCGTAGTCCATATCAACAACAAATATATATATCTTTACTCCATATAGTGGTCATTTTGGGAAAATTACAGGTATTTTGGGCAGTAGGATTATAAAAATGTGCTAATATGGACGAACACGAACACCTGAGATGGAGGATCAGCGCCGGGAGATGACCTATGTGTCCCTGATCGTAGGCAGAGGCCAAACACCTGGATGAACGCCAGAGACAGATCCCCATTGAGGACCCCGCCACTTAGACAGCCATCGGAAAAGACCACTGGAACCAGCTGAGCCCATTCAATCTGACTTGCTGCAGTTTGGAACTGAACTGCTGGTTTGTTTGGCCAGAGGAGAATTGGCCCCCCGACTGAGCCTGGTTTCTCCCAAGGTTTTTTGTCTCCATTCTGTCACCGATGGAGTTTTGGTTCCTTGCCGCTGTCGCGTCTGGCTTGCTTAGTTGGGGACGCTTCATTTCCAGCGATATCGCCGACCTTATTGCAAAGACACTATTCAAACTTATTGACACTTTATTTTCCTTTTTTTTTTTTTTTATATTGTGCAGTGCTTTGTCACAATTTGCATTGTAAAAAGCGCTATATAAGTAAAGGTGACTTGACTTGACTTGACTAATATAAAATTAAATTAAGTAGTCTACATAAAATTGCAAAATAAATCTATCTATCAGTACTTTTTTACTTACAGTAAGTAGATAAAAAATGAGTACTTTTGTACTTTCACTCGAGTAAAATTTAAAAAGCAGTACTTTGACTTTTACTGGAGTAATATTTTATTATACGTATCTGTACTTTTACTCAAGTACTTGATCTGTGTACTTTGTCCACCACTGCTAAGCAGAGACTTTCTAAGTGGATAGTAGACGCTATTCTGCTAGCCTACTCTTTCTTGGGCCTACAATGCCCCATAGGAGTAAGAGCCCATTCAACTAGAGCTGTCGCCTCTTCCTGGGCGTGGTCTAGCGGCGTGACCATTGCAGAAATTTGTGCGGCGGCTGGCTGGGCCTCGCCGTCCACATTTGCTAGGTTTTATAACCTAGATGTTCCTGCCTTACAGGCGAGAGTTCTTTCTGTATAATGGACACGTTCCTGCTTCTGCAGTACCATTCTGAGTGGAGGTTTGGCTATAACATGTTCAAACCCATCAGCAGATCTACTTGTATGCTCTCGGCCCCATGAGTGCTGAGGCTATACAAGTCTTTTCGAACGATTGCCCAGGGTCGGGTGTAACATTTGCAAGCTTAACCCGCTGCCTAGGTGTTTGCTGTTCTTGTTCCCTTAGACCCTGAGATGTCTAGGACAAGATTAGACATGTGGACGTTCCTCTACCTCAGTATGGCGCGATTGTACTGTGTTCCCATAAGGGTCTTTAGCAACACGCAGTACAAGTGAAGTATCGATAGGGAACATACTCGCTTACAAAGGTAACCTCAGTTCCCTGATATGCGGGAATGAGTACTGCGTTGCTAGCCATGCCAGGTAGCTGCACGACTCAGTCGTCGTTTCAGTCGAAGTAACCTGAATCCTGTGGCAAAGTGGCCGCTTATATAGCCAGATGCCCCTGCCCATTCTGGCGGGCTTTGGCGGGCTTCGCAGCCATAGGTTCGTGCAGCACCTCTGCCGAGCCATTGGTTCGTCTTTTATACACTGCACACACCGATGGCCATGCAGTTGCACTGTGTGATTGAAGAAGGCTTCAGTTTAGGAGAAAAAATGACTTTTTCCCATTATCTTTAGCAAGACGCAGTACTCGTTCACATATCTCAGGGAACCGAGGTTACGTTTGTAGAACATTACAAAAAAGTTATTTTGTATTGTGATAAGAGAAAATGTATTTATATAGTTTCCATCTTTATAAATTGTAAATGTATTCCACTGTAGGAATAACTGAATTTCCCTTGTGAAAAATGTGTGCTTGCATTGAAAGTTAAATGAAATAAATGTCCAATTCCTGTAAGTGTACTTGTAGTCGACTTTCGTGACTATGTTTGAATAAGTAAATCTTTTAAAATATTAGTTTTAATGGACTTTTGTCATGCTTAAAGAAGTACACTTTCCATACATCCTAAATGTACTAAACTGCAATTTCCCCATTGTAAATGTGTAATTGCAAACACATTTAAATACATGACAAACATGTTTCAATAGAAATTACATTGAATCAGTGCACTTTAACCAAGACAATAGCAATTCTGAAGTTACATATAAAGATGCACTTATGTCCCACTTACGTGTGTAAAAAGCATTCTAAAGTTCAATTAATTAAATTTTATTTAAATTTAAACTATAATACATTTAAATATCCAAAAATATTGCCTTCAGTTTTTACTGAAGAATATATTCTATTAAAGTATATTATTTTCTTTATAAGTACCCTTTTTCAAGCGAGGCTAAAGTGTATTTTTTCAGAAGGGTTGAGTAATCAGATCACAGAAAAAGTTCTGGATCCTATTGACACCCATTTTTAACGCCGTCCACTTGACGTGATCAGATTGTGCAAGATTAATATTAATACCAGGTGGAATTGGGACCAATGATTATGAGTTCCTGTCATGTGAGCTCATGGATAAATATAAACAAGATAATTGTGTAACGTGAGATCTCAACGACTGTCGCCTGCGTGTTCTCTTATTGACGTCTGGTGAGACTAAAGTCACCCTGAATATCAGACAGTCTGTTTTGACATGGACCTTCTGCTGGACTGAAAGACCCAGAAGCCCTTATGGGCACATCTGTGTGTGTGTTCAATTATTCATGTCGTGGAAGCTGGTGGTGAGTGTGTAAAAGGAGCAGGGGGGTCTAACGGATGACAGCGATGTCAGAACAAGCTCCACAGATATGACATGACAAGCAGCTAACACACTTCTGCTGCTCTGAAGACTGACCAGCCGTGTGGGAAGTCACATGACAAATTCATGATTTGGTGAAATTTTGTCAATGTGCAAATGTTATGCAAAGAACACAATTCTGACAACACAAGGTCCACTGATGAGAATGTTTGATATGATGTTGCAGAGTTCCTTATTATAGTAAATTGTAAACAAACACACACAGGCGAGACATGGCACATACATGGGCATGCACCGCCATTATTTTCACCTTTTTTTTCTCACACTTGCTGTGTCGTTCACGCTTGTCCATGGATCAATATGAGCAATTCTAGGAGAACTACAATGTTGCCATGGTAACCGAGCCACAAATTTGGCACAGAAGGCAGGAGGTGTGTGTGTGTGTGTGTGTGTGCAGTGGGGGACAATAGCTTGTAGTATTTACACTGCCAAAGTCAGGGGACATAAAACGGATAAAGCAAAGATATCACATAAAGATACACACACTATAACAGTAAAATAGAGTTCATGAGACTCCATGAGAGTATTGTGAAAAGTACACTTTAGTGTACTTTTTAAAATTACTTAATTATAAGCTAAAATATTTATAATTACACATTTGTAATGATGAAGTTGCAATTTAGTACATTTAAAATATGTTAACTTTAAATATATAATCAAATAACACTGCATTTCAAGTACTTTCCATGTGCTTAAGTAGGGGACACCAGGGGCAATTGTAACTCGCTCAATTCATCCAATCAGAAACAAGCTAGAGTGATGACACTTAATCTACACATGTTCAGTAGGATTCTCTCTCTGCCTGTGGAAAAGGAGCAGGTTCATATTACCTCAACAGAAGTTTTCGACAAAATACTGATTTTGAGGTATGAAAGTTACTTTTTGGCTGTACAGTATTTTATTTTTTATTTTGTTCCTGTTGTCTAAAGTTTATATGACTGAATTTAAACTCACATGCATTTTATCACTAGGTTATTGATAAATAAAAAATAATAATAATAAAAACCTATGCTAATATAGTTGTGGCATGCACAAATTTATCATGACTGCAACATCGGGAGCAATTGTAACATTGTGTAAGCACCTTGTTTTTCTGTGTCCACATACTTTTCTGTTAGAAAATGAACATATTTAAAAATAAAACTACATTTAAAAATGATTAGTGTTACACATTAAACAATTTGTTGCTTTTAAATCTTAAAAAAAAAAAAATAATAATATTATCTCCACATGATCTCATTGAGTTAATATGTTAATATTATATATCTATCTTGTACCATTTCATTAAAGTTTGGTTAAAGACTGTTCTTGACTCATCAGCTGATCAATGTATTTGAGTAAAATATATACAGTATTTAAATATATCAAAATCTAGTTACCTCTAGAATAGTTGCCTAGTCTTATGAAAAAACAGAAATAAGCTTTTACTTTTTGAATGTGTATGATGCCTGACATCTAAAAGAATTTGAAACTTCAGTATTATTAAGTATTATCATTATTATTATATACTACAGCAGTAAAGTGATTACATTGAGGTAGTCTTTTATTTGAGATACAGGCTTTTATTTGACATACTGTACAATGTTACAATTGACCCCATCAAGGGGGATTGCATTTCATTTAATATGTATTATATAATGTATTATATGTGATAATTATTGTATTATCAAGACATAATTATGTATATATATATATATATATATATATATATATATATATATATATATATATATATATATATATATATATACATAATTATGTATATATATATATATATATATATATATATTTACATTTACATTTACATTTATTCATTTAGCTGACGCTTTTATCCAAAGCGACTTACAATTGCTATATATGTCAGAGGTCGCACGCCTCTGGAGCAACTAGGGGTTAAGTGTCTTGCTCAGGGACACATTGGTGTCTCACAGTGGATTCGAACCCGGGTCTCTCACACCAAAGGCATGTGTCTTATCCACTGCGCCATCACCACCCGCACATATATATATATATATATAAGCAATATTTAGTATATTATCTGCCAGTACAGTTTTTTTGTTTTTAATATGTACTTTTATAAGATTTGAAATGCACTTTCAGTACAATTAAGTGCATTTCTTTTTCACAAAAGTGAATTTTCTTGTTAAGAAAATAATATTTTTTGGACCTTGACAACTGTCGTCATTGTATGGAAAACATTGCGTAATCCTTGAAAGTTTTTTTTGTTACATGGGCAAAACAGCATACAGCTTTGGAATGGATCAACATGAGGGTAAATAAATAATAGTTTCCTGTTCCTTTAAAACAGGCAGCAAATCTTTGCATCATAAGATCATAAGAACTTAGAAAAAAAGAGAGAAGTTGTGGATATATGATGAGGCTGATACTCAGGTGTCACAGTGGCACAATACATTACATACTTGTAATATCCCATCATCATGATGGCAGGACCGAGGCAGATGCTGCCACGTTCATTTGCCAACAATTACAATGGGCTTTAGGTTTGGGCAGATGAGCCAATTGCACATATCCATCTCAACCCACTAGCTGCTCAGACAGGAACCCAAGGGATTCTGCTGAAAAACGAGCATCTTCTCTTGGAAAGTTCTTGGAAAACACACAAACTGGACTTTTGCTTTCTGAACCGCTTTTGGGACTCTGCCATCATACTGCCATATCTAATGTACAGGCATCTGGCCAGGTGGAACAAAAAGGACATCAAATTTAATAGTAAAAAAAAAAGTAGATTTGATTAGCTAGCTGGTAGGAAAAGATTCCAGCTCTTTTTATTAGACAGGTATATATATATATATATATATATATTACGGAAGTTCTAAGCGGCCATGCATCATTATAATTTTTCTGTCTTGTTTTCTCGTGATCACGACTTAATTTTCTCATGATCTCGACATAACGAAAGTTGTTTTGTCGTTATCACGACTTAATTTTCTCTGTGTATTCGGCATGAGAAAATGCTATAGAAGCAGCATCATCGCAGCATCATGGATGGTCGTATTCGCTTTTACTTTGATCAGGGACTCACTCAAACTGAAATAGCTCTGTGTCTGTCAGTGATTGACGACTTACACAAAAGTGTTCGACACTTGAGAAGGAGGCTGTCGGGTCTGCAACTTTATCGTCGAAGACAATATAGCGACCCTGATTTTCTCACGATAACTACAATTACGTTGTGAGAAAACGGTTTTTATGATGAGATCAACAACTTTCGTTATGTCCAGATAACCACAAAAAAACTTTCGTCATGTCGAGATCACGAGAAAATTAAGTCGTGATCACAAGAAAACAAGACAGAAAAATTATAATAATGCATGGCCGCTTAGAACTTCCGTAATATATATATATATATATATATATAGATAGATAGATAGATAGATAGATAGATAGATAGATAGATAGATAGATAGATAGATAGATAGATAGATAGATAGATAGATAGATAGATAGATAGATAGATAGATAGATAGATAGATAGATTTGGGTAGCAGAGAAAGACACAAAATGGCGAGAGACAAGACTGTTTTGGGAATGATATAAGTTGTAAGATATGTATAAAAAAGTGTTGTGAAATGGCTTACTGATATAGCCAATTACGATATACCCTTGGTGATTTTTACTAGTTTTATAAAATTAAGCAACATCATGAATATGACAATAGCTCAGCAATACCGTACCCAAAATTGAAAATGTACTCACCCTCAGGTCATCAGATGTAAATGAGTTTGTTTGTTTCACTGCAGGATTCACTCCGGGAAAGTTATGTAATGCTAAATATTTACAAATCTGTTCTGCTGTAGAAATAAACTGTGAATGGCCTGAGGCTGAGTAAATATTTTAGCAAATTGACATTTTTGGGTGAACTACTCCTTTACTGCACCTTTGCATTTAGCTATTATATTTGTTTATTAGTTTATTTGTGTAAAATGTGAGTTCAATAGCTTGGGTGACATGCAGTTGTAATATGTCAATAATGTCAAGGTGGACAAACCTCAAAAAAATTTTTTTTAGGTATATTGCCCAGCCATATATATTGTTATTATATCCTGATCAATATGTTCCACATGTGGTGTAGCTATATGCTACTAGTGATTTTGTGTTTTCTCGCTTGTGCCATAACCGGGAATGACAGAAAAAAAATATCCTCCCAGCTATATCCACACTATATCAGAGAATGATGGACAGAGAAGCCCTCTCTATTCTGGGATTATATGTCAGGTTAAAACTACTCATTAAAGTTGCATGGCGCTGAATTGGATACAGGAGGCAGTAAACAGCAGGCTGAGGATCTGCTATGAGAGGTCAGCAAACCCTAAGAGTCCTAGCACAGGTCTGAAAACTCTCTGAGCTTTCACACTCACTCCAGAGCTCAGTTTCTAGGCTTTGAAGCGATCCAGGACCCCAGCCGCTGCTTTGATTCTCTGGCCTCTGTCTGACTCAGCCAGAGGGCAGGAGTTTTTCACAACACCCAGCAGACAAATGCATCTCGCACGCTAACCTCTAAACAATTGACCTATGGCAAGAAATAAAACATCTCTTACACCTAATGCCATCTGTAACCATCGTACACCATACAGCAATATGTATACATATATATAGTCAGAAAAAAAATATATATATATATATATATTTTTTTTATGACTAAAGTATTTCATTTGTATTATATTTTATTATTTTATAAACTTATTTTATAATAGATTTGTATCTATGTCCATGCATGTTATAGACAAAAAAAAAAGAATTTTTCTTCAAATGTGACTTACAATTATATATTTCTTTCGATTATATAACGCAAAAAATATTTAGTCATTTTTAAATATATTTAAATTTTGAACTTATATTTTAAAAAATATATACTAAACATAGCCAAAAATATGTTGCTAGGAAACATATTTGAACAAATATATTTTTGTGCGATATTTTTGTATATTTTGAAATATATATATATATATATATATAAATGTATTTGAATATATTTTTTATTACAGTTTTTCTCAGTCGCTTTGGTGCATTTCTCACATCACTATTTGCACAACAGTTAGTTCAACCTCCACAACATTTAGTCATTTGTGCACATCATAGTAGCAGTTTCTCATTCCTTTCAACAATTTGCAAATGCTTTTGGACATGCATCAATTGCTTTCATACAACTCTCTGCTGTTTTATAACATTATCATTTGCTTATGTCATGTCAGTCAAAATTAACTATACTTGTGAATGCTGAATAGTCATTCCATATACAACTAATAGTCCTCATTTCATTGCTTGAGTCATTACATCCAAAAATGTTGAACTAGTTGTCAAAATCTGTCAAGCAAATTTTATAAAAAAAATTAAATGTTTTTTTTTTTTTTCCTGAAAATGTCTCCTCAATTGAACAATTTATCTCAGGTGAACCTCAGCTTTCACTGATGAGAAGGGGTGTGTGAAGCATTAGTTGCAACCAATGATAAGCCACTTCTCTACAATCACTCAGAGCTGAATCCCATAAACCCCCACTTCACAAGCATATATGAACCAAGCAGGACATAGTGTGTACCATTTCTACAATACTGTGACACATAAATGGAAGGTCAGCCTCGTGGAAGAGGGGTGAGGGTGTGGGGAGGAAGGGGAAGGGGACAAAACAGGGGAAGAGGAAGAAGAGGCCAAGTACATAGGCGGATTCCTGATGAATCCGCCTCACAGCTCCACATCTATTATCAAATTCGCTGATGATACTGTGGTTCTGGGCCTCATCTCCAACAACGATGAGAACGTTTACTTGGACGAGGTAGAGAGACTTACATCATGGTGCCAGGACAACTGTCTCTCTCTGAATGTGAGCAAAACTAAAGAGCTGATCATGGACTTTAGGAAGAGACAGCAGCAGCCCTACTCTCCTCTCAGGATCAGTGGGACCCCTGTGGAGAGAGTGAGTAGCTTCAAGTACCTCGGTGTAAACATCTCCGAGAACCTGAATTGGACTACACACATCCAAACACAGGTTAAGAAAGCGAGGCAAAGACTGTACCATCTGCGACAAATGAGGAAATTCAGGGTCTCACCAGCAATCCTGAAAACGTTCTATTCAGGGACCATAGAAAGTGTATTGACTCAGTGCATCTCAGTGTGGTATGGAAACAGCTCAATCAGGACTGCAAAGCACTACAGAGAGTTGTGCGCTTAGCTGAGCGCATCTCAGGGTCTGCTCTCCCCTCTCTGCAGGACATCAACCTCAAACGCTGCAAGAATAGAGCTGTTAAAATCATCAAGGACTCAAATCACCCTGGTAACCGTCTATTCACTTTGCTTCCATCTGGTAAGTGCTTCCGTAGCCTGATGGCAAAAACTGAGAGACTTAGGAGGAGCTTCTTCCCCCAGGCCATCAGGCTCCTAAACTCTAACTCTGTGTCATAACATCACATAACTCCATGTAAATATGACCAAATCAATAGCTATTCATAATTTTTCTCTACCTCATATTGCTGCTATTGAAATACCCTGTACAACTTTTTGCACATTCCTCTTATTACTATTTAAGTCAACAACATACTGACCTGTACTGACCTGCTGTCACGGTTGGTGGTTGTAGTAATCGGCGCCCACAACGATGAATAACAAAATATATATTTATTTAGCATCAACACACATGAACCATTGTAAACTTAAGAACCGACAAGGATAGGGACAAAACTGAATGCTTATAAAGAAACAGGAAACAAAGGAGCAAACTAGATAATTAATCAAACACAGGTGACAAGACTAAATGATGATTACTAATTAACTAAATAAGAACAGGAACTACCAAATAAGGTCAAAACAGAACTGAAAGGAAAACAGACATGTGACAGATATCGCCCCCCTCCCGGTAGGTGCGTCCCGCACCGTAACAGTAACATCGGGGAGGGGGGGCGGGCGTCCTGGAGGCTGGCATAGGATCCGGACAGGGAGGAGAACAGGGAAGCCTCCAGGGCGGATCGGGGGCCTTGGGAGGCCATGGCAGGACTGGAGATTCGGGAGGCCATGGCGGGACTGGAGATTCAGGAGACCATGGTGGATCTGGATCCTCGGGCGGCCATGGCGGATCAGGGTCCTCGGGCGACCATGGCGGATCAGGGTCCTCGGGCGACCATGGCGGATCAGGGTCCTCGGGCGGCCATGGCGGGTCGGGGTCCTCGGGCGGCCTCGGCGGATCGGGGTCCTCGGGCGGCCATGGCGGATCGGGGTCCTCGGGCGACCATGGTGGATCTGGATCCTCGGGCGGCCTCGGAGGATCGGGATCCTCGGACGGCCATGGCGGATCGGGGTCCTCGGGAGGCCATGATGGATCTGGGTCCTTTGTGGCCTTGGCCTTTGGCCTGGCCACACAAACTGAGGCTATATGCCCCCCCCCCAAAATTTCTTTGGGAAAGTTCCCCTCAGGCGGCCATATTGGAGGAGAGGGCTCTTGGGGGCGCTCTGGAGGAGCGGACACTTGAGGGCGCTCTGGAGGAGCGGGCACTTGAGGGCGCTCTGGAGGAGCGGGCACTTGAGGGCGCACGGGAGGCGCGGAGCTGGACGGAACCAGCGGAGACGAAGGAGAGCTGGACGGGACCAGCGTAGATGCAGGAGGGCGCTCTTGCAGCGCAGACACTTGAGGGCGCTCTTGCAGCGCAGACACTTGAGGGCGCACGGGAGGCGCGAAGCTGGATAAGACCAGCGGAGACGAAGGAGAGCTGGACGGGACCAGCGGAGACGCAGGAGGGCGCTCTTGCAGCGCGGACTCGTGAGGGCGCTCTTGCAGCGCGGACATTAGAGGGCGCTCTTGCAGCGCGGACATTAGAGGGCGCACGGGAGGCGCGGAGCTGGACGGGACCAGCGGGAACTCAGGTGGGCTGGACGGGACCAGCGGGAACTCAGGTGGGCTGGACGGGACCAGCGGGAACTCAGGTGGGCTGGACGGGACCAGCGGGAACTCAGGTGGGCTGGACGGGACTAGCGGGAACTCAGGTGGGCTGGACGGGACCCTCTTGCGAGGTGCAGGGATAGGAGGGCACAGACGAGGAGCAGGCACTAGATGGCACTGGCGAGGAGCAGGCACTGGATGGCACTGACGAGGAGCAGGCACTGGAAGGCACTGGCGAGGAGCAGGCACTGGAGGGACTGACATGCCCTCAAACTCTATCAGAATCCCTACCGGCACCTGTTTTTCCCTCCTCGGTGGTTCGGGGTGAACCGTGATAGGCGGCGGGATCCTCTTCAGCGCGGACCGCGCAACGTTCATCGCCCCTTGCGGCGGAATCCTCCTCGCCGCAGGCGGAACATTCATCGCCGTGTATGGCGGGATCCTCTTCGTCACGGACGGCGCAACGTTCATCGCCCTTTGCGGCGGAATCCTCCTCGCCGCGGGCGGAACATTCATCGCCGTCTCAGGTGGGGCGGTGGGTAAGGGTGTGCGGCGAATGGCGACCCGTTGTCCCCAAAACGGGTGGCCAGGGTACTCCGCTACAGGCAGCCCGACATCCCACGCAGCACGGGCAGGGGCGAGCCGCGAACGGCGGCGTGAACCCCCGCAAACAACGGGCACAAGCTCCAGCTTCCTGAGCAGTTCTCGTCTTCTGTAAGAGGTCGGTTCTTCTGTCACGGTTGGTGGTTGTAGTAATCGGCGCCCACAACGATGAATAACAAAATATATATTTATTTAGCATCAACACACATGAACCATTGTAAACTTAAGAACCGACAAGGATAGGGACAAAACTGAATGCTTATAAAGAAACAGGAAACAAAGGAGCAAACTAGATAATTAATCAAACACAGGTGACAAGACTAAATGATGATTACTAATTAACTAAATAAGAACAGGAACTACCAAATAAGGTCAAAACAGAACTGAAAGGAAAACAGACATGTGACACCTGCACATTTATATTTTTTATCTTTTATTTTATTCTCTTATTTTTTCTACTTTTCTTTTCCTTAATATTTGTATACTTTATAATTGCACTGTCATTGGAGCGGACCTGACCTACATTTCACTGCTGGTTATACCCGGTATAATTGTGTATGTGACATACAAATCTTGAATCTTGAAATCAGGGCTACAATTGTGGATAATGTTGTCAATCATGGCCTCACAATGGCTGAGGCTGGTCGAAGGGTGCAGCCAAATGTTGGGAGAACCACTGTAAATTCAATTATTCAAACATTTCGTCGGGAGAACAGGTGTGTATAAATGGACAGTAATTCAGCACCAAACAATCTGCACTGCACTACTGTCATTGTGTCATACATGAAGCTTGCAGTGGGAGAAGAACTTGTCACATTTTACATTTAGACTTACAGATTTACTGCATCACAGATTTAGTGTATTGTAGTGTACAGTAGTGCATCACATAGGATTGCAAGACAACCTTGCAGAGGTGGAAGAGGGCCCCTTTTTACTCCGCAACAAGAGGAAGCCATTTGTGCAATGGTGATTGCAAACAATGCCATAAGGTTGAGAGAGATACAAAGTGCTGTTATAGAGGATGACAACATCTTTGGGAATATTGAATCTGTTTCAATCGCTACAATTGACAGAGTGCTCAGGAGAAATGAAATGCGCATGAAACAATTGTACAATGTGCCATTTGAACGGAACAGCGACAGAGTGAAGGAGATCCTACAGGTAAAACATGTACGTATGTGTTCTATGCATACTCTAATGTTCAGTTCTGTAAACTGTTTACTTTGTGTAGTGTCATGCACTACACTTACATGACAGTTCTGTGTATGTGTATTCACAGTGCATACTGTACAATATGTTGTCCAAAATGCATTATGTTACACAGGAAAAGTTGTTATAGTTTTTATATATATAGTGTTTTCCTCCCCTACCGCAAAACAGGGCATAATAAAAGTTCAGCGTCTTCCTCTTTTGAATAAAATGTCTACAGCCCTTTTGTATCATTGTCTTTGTCCATTAAGCTACATTACGTGTTTCATTTATAATGATTTTCTATGGGAGGAAAACGTTTAATGTGCAACTTAACGCACTGCGTTCTGGGATCGTCTGCTTGCCTGCACGGAGTTGGTCCTAATATCATTTAATGCATTTCTTAAAGCGCGTTCATATGGTCTGTATAGTTTGCATAACAATAAGAAATAGCCTACTGAATTTGGTCTTTATCAACTTAGTCCGTTATGCCACATTAAGCATTTTGCTGTATGGGAGGAAAAGTTACCCAGACAGCAACATAGTTTTGGTCCAGATCTGTGGGGCCAGATCTGGGCCGACACTGCTTGCTGTCTGGGAAAGTTTGTTCGTTGTGTTCATGGCCATATGCTTGCCTTGTAGTATATTAAATTAATGAACTATATATCGAATTTGATCTTTTAATATCTTAACACATTAAACGATTAAAACTAATTTAATATCATAACATACAGGGTGCTGCAAGTCATCTGTAAGAGAAAAAGACAAGACCCACAAATCCGTGGCTACAGAACAGCAGAATAGGAACGTAATGCTCTCGTGAAGCACTTTTAAACCTCCCGTATAAACACTTCATATGGCTTAACCACCACAGTGTCTTGTCTTCTATGGCAACATGCACGATTTGTGTCGATTGCAAGTGATGTCACAGGCAGCGAAGAGTGCAAGTTGAAATTGCAAGTGACTTCATAATTTAGTTTCTTTTTTCTTGTCTTCATCACCTGGCTACTTGTTTAAAATGTTGAGCGATTCAATTAAAAAAATACTTAATCAATAAAAATAAATAATAAAAAAGTACTGCAAGTGATGTCACTTGCGGAAGTGCAGGTGTCTCAGAGTGCAAGTCTGAGAGTGCAAGTGCATGTCTGCAGCCAGACCCTATTGACAGGTTTGGAATGATATGGATCAGTAAATGAAATCAGAATTTTCATTTCTGGGTGAACTATTCCTTTAAGACACCAGAACGCCAAAGTCATGGTTTGTTTAAAACACACTAAATCTGAAAGACAATAAAGTCCATCCCTGAGGAACAGCCACCCTCTGCTGACTGCCCATTTATAGAAGCGCTTCAAAACAATCTAGTTAAGACTCACTTTAGCACTGAGCATATCTGGAGAGCAGAAAGAGAGAGAGAAAGGGAGGAGGAGGCCCCCGGGGTCCCTGAGGAGCCGCCCCGTAGAGGTGAGGTGCTTTAGAAAGCCTGTAATGCCTTGATGTGGTTTGAGCTCCAGTGATTTGAGATTAGCTCTACTGAGAAATATGAAATATGTGCTCAGAATTGTGATACCAGGCCAGGAAGTCAATCAAATTGGCCAGGACTCTTTGACTCATATAAGAGAGAACACCGTTACTGCCCAGATTTTAATCAAAGCCCACCTTTTATAGGTTTATTGTTATTATTAATTTGAAGGCTGTTTTTTTTTTTTAAACCACCCCCTAATTTATTAGTAAATTTACTAAATATTGGCTATGATGGTTATGTCATCTCATTTGAGTCAGATAAATCTTTTGGTTTCAAAACTAATAAAGCTACATTGACATTTAGATAGATAATGCATTAAATGCATTTATAATTTATGCATTTAACAGACACTTTTATCCAAAGAATGAAAACTTTTTTTTTTTTTCATGCATGTTTAACTTGTTGGGAATCAAACCTATAATACCCCATAGGTTTTCTATGGGGTTAAGGTCAGGCGAGTTTGCTGGCCAATCAAGAACAGGGATTACCATGGTCCTTAAACCAGGTACTGGTAGCTTTGGCAGTGTGTGCAGGTGCCAAGTCCTGTTGGAAAATTAAATCTGCATCTCCATAAAGTTGGTCAGCAGCAGGAAGCATGAAGTGCGCTAAAACTTCCTGGTAGACGGCTGCGTTGACCTTGGACCTCAGAAAACACAATGGACCAACACCAGCAGATGACATGGCACCCCAAACCATCAATGACTGTGGAAACTTTACACTGGACCTCAAGCAACGTGGATTATGTGCCTCTCATCTCTTCATCCAGACTCTGGGACCTTGATTTCCAAAGGAAATGCAACATTTACTTTAATCAGAGAACATAACTTTGGACCACTCAACAGCAGTCCAGTCCTTTTTGTCTTTAGCCCAGGCAAGACTCTGTCTCTTGTGACTTGACACAAGGAATGTGACAGCTGAAACCCATGTCTTGCATACGTCTGTGCGTGGTGGTTCTTGAAGCACTGACTTATTATTATTATTAATATTGCCGGTGTTAGGGCCATACCATCTGGAATTCAGGGAATGATTTAGAAAAAATACATAATATTTACAGTTATTAAATACACATTTAAAATCATATGTTCCTATGTTTACTTATGTATTGTGTGAGAAGAATTTAAATTAAAGGTTTGCTGTTTCTATCTATCTATCTATCTATCTATCTATCTATCTATCTATCTATCTATCTATCTATCTGTCATTTAAGCTTTGCTGGGGTTTTTTTTGGCAGCGGCTATTTGCACCAAGTGCAAATAGCATATTTTTTTAGTGACAGATACTATTTACACTAAGTGCAAATAGCTATAGATTATATTTACACTATGTTAAAATAGCAAGATTTTCTGCTATTTATACTACTTATTGCAAATAGTGGCAATTATCTGCACCTCAGTATTGTAGTACATTATAAAACAGTACGCAATAATAACGTACTGAGTGTAAATTATAATTTTAATTCAAATTTATTAAATGGATGCCACCTTATTGGGACAATAAAGCCCTCCCTACACCTACCCTAACCCTACCCGATACTTTATTTTCAAGTTTTTGATTATTTCCTTCATTTTTATTGAAAATAAATGCCTTTCTGATGCGATATGAGATTTGAAAAGGGAGAAAAAAATGTTTGGCAAAAGGTGGTCTCGAACTCTGGTCGATCGCGTCAAAAAGCATGCGCCTTACCATCTACACCAACAAGATGGGCTATTTGCACTTAGTGTTTTTTTTAGTCTATTTGACCCCCACCATAAAAATCAAACCCAGAATATTATTGTAGTATTATTTATTACTGTTCTAAATATACAATACAATAATTGAAAAATTCAAACTAATTTAATATATAATTCAATTTTAACAAAAAAGGAAAAAAGTTAGTTCCACAAAAGAAACTAAAGAACCCCTTCTCTCTCTCTCTCTCTCTCTCTCTCTCTCTCTCTCTCTCTCTCTCTCTCTCTCTCTCTCTCTCTCTCTCTCTCTCTCTCTCTCTCTTTCTCTCTCCCTCTCTCTCTCTCTCTCTCTTTCTCTCTCCCTCTCTCTCTCTCTCTCTATGTCTGCTGCCGCCCCCTCCTCTTCACCCGTCCTGCTACACTATTTATCATTGTACTGTTTCTGTAGTGTGTGGCTTTAAACGACTCTCACCTGCACCGTCAGTTTCCTCAGGAGTGCATCCTTCACATACACACTCACACAAGCCTACTTTCTGTTACACACACACACTTCCTGTCGGGTGGCTGGCGGAAGGCCAGTGCTGAAATACTGTCATGCTCGACCAAACCGGTGACTCGCTGTGAAGGATCAGTGGACAGAAATGCCACATAAAATATTTGCTGCTAAATATAAACCTCAGCCCTTGCTCAGTGTCTCTGTTCTTCCCACTCCTCCTATATCTCTGTCCATCTACACACACAGGCCTGTGGAAATATTTATTTATTTATTTATTTATTTGCTTATTTGTTGATTGATTGATTGGTTGATTGATTGATTGGTTGGTTGGTTGAATTATAACTTGGAAAAAGGAAATAAAAACAAAAAAATGAAAATCAAAGGAAATTAAACACAAGAATCTGCAAGAAGACTGTTGTGAATACAAGCAATTTAGTGACAGTTTACTAATGTCTGTAAAATCACTCATCTAAATGTGTCGGAAACAGACTTGTATAGAAATGAAAATTGTACATGTAATTTTTGCAGTGGTGTACTAATAAAATATGATGATATGGTGTTTAATAAAAAATGTAGATGTCAAAAGAGTTGCCTACACCTAGTCTTGAACACAGTTGATTATGTACATGAAATGTAACTTGCAAGTAAATTCTCACATACTTACATTTGTTTAAGGTACTCTGTAAAATAAATGAATAAATAAATCACACCTTTTTTGCTTGTGTTAAACTTAAAAGCCAGTGTTATTAATGTTTAAGCTTTACAAGTTTTCTTCAAACAGAACATGACCTTAATCTTGAACTCTTGTTTTGGATTTTAGAAAGTTATTTACAAAAATGTTGTTGCACCAGTAAAAGAAACACAGAAAACAACATCCTGCTGAGATCAAACAAAAACAGAAAAACAAATCAAACTTTAATTGCTAAGACCTTTTCTTCAACAGCATGGATAAAAAAATATTGTGAAAACATCACATGGATCAATCAAAAATCCCCTGCAAGGATATAAACAATCGCATTGAGTTATTACAATACCATTCCTACAACCACCTGTCAACCACTGCCCCTCCCAAACAGTTCTAGATCTGTTCCTTTGCCAAATACACAATAGAGAATTACTTTTGGTTCAAAACAAGCCAATAAATATGGAAAAGCAAGACAGGCCAAGCAGATCACGCTCCTGGTCGATATTATCAATAACACATTTATTACAGCTAACAAAAATATTCAGCCTTTCCCAACAGCCATCCATCCTCTAAATGAGGAAATATATCCATTAATGTTGGCTAAACACTTATTCAGCATGTAGCTGCATGTTTGCCAAACAAATCATGATGTTGCAGATATACCCCCCCCCCCCCTCCCCAAGCAACAAAGCAAACATCTTCTACTTCAAAGAATTTCCTCAGCATGATGTGAGAACATTTTGCAAATGTGTTTTTATTGATCTGACGTGCAAGTGTAATAGCAACTGTTTAGGCAAGTGATAGCGCTGAATATGAGTTTTGAAATCTATTTTTTTTCATTTCAAAATATAGTTTACAATAATTTAATCAGTCATGTTATATAATAAATAATTAACTTTTTGTCATCTGAAAATTATTACACAGTTAAATCTATATACTGCATAAACAAATAATTTGTGAGTATAAATAAAAACAATAGACATTCATCAATGGTGAAAGTATAGTATTTTTAAAATATACATTTTATAATTCATGAAAAACTAACAAAAAATTCTAAATTATAATATGATGCATGCATGCATTACTGAAATAAATTAGAGTATGAAAAGTCTGAGTTACAAGTCTGCCGCGCCAAAATTGTCCTTAGTTGAAGTTGTTATATTTATTTGTATTGCATTATTTGCATTGCATTAATTTGATCACATTTCAGAGATCAACATGGCACTATATGATGGTAGTGTTACCAAATAAAAGTGCTGGGTAGTAACTGATTACATGTAATCTGGATTATGTAATCAGATTGCAAAAATTAAGTACTTGTAATTAGAGTATATTACATTTTAAAATGCTTTTAAAATGCATTTTAAAATCAGATTACAGGTACTTTTTTATGGATTACATGATTACATATTATTCACACTCATAATTGATTGATTCTCTGTAATGCTTCATTTTTTCTCTTTTAAATTTTTAAATGTCATTGTTGTTTTCATGTTTTCATGTTTCATGTCAAATAATGCAGGGATTGCCATACATTTCTAATATATAATAAAATATTTACTCGAAATGCCTCTGAAGAAGTTACAATTCTGAATAATTTCAAATACTCCCACAGTTCACTGATGTCAGTTAATGGTCATATGGACAGGCAGGTACACAAATAAAATATTTATATTTTTAGTGTTCAAAGGTTTAAATGAATTTTATTTTACATTTTTTTAATTATTTGCTTTTTATCAGCCCACTAACCCAATGCAATTCTTTAACCCCAGTTTGGGAAATCCTGGTGTAATTTGGTGTAATCAAGTTTGATTTAAAAAATAATCTAAACGTAATCTAAAAATGATTAACCTAGATTTTGTTAGTAACTACAGTTTTCGTCATGTAATTTGTAGTAACAATTGTAAGCAGTATTCAGTATATATAAATATATATATTTAAATCACCAATCTGAACTAATCAAAGTTGTTTTTGCATATAGCAGACAGTTTTATATTTTCTGAGGAAAGTGTATGCAGAACACACAGACATGTTCCAGAATGTCAGTTCCAGTGATGCTGTTGTGGTTGGATGCTTATAGGCCCAAGTCCTGGCCTTGGACTCTTTTGAGATTTGGGAGTTGGCTCTTTTCAACTCCCAAATCTCAAAAGAATCCAAGGCACAAGATACTGGTCTCTAGATATAGTTTGGTTCAATTCTTCTCGGTCTGATGGATTTTTTACACCTGTTTTATTTTTGCTCACCAAGCAAAAATTCTGATTACTTTGAAAGTAATAATATGTCTCTCAAGCTACATGCCACACTTGGTTATTCTATTACAGTACATTATATTATGGGCAATAGTAGTGATGCTTTTCTTAGCAAACACCACTAACAAACACATTGACAAAACTGCATATATTTGTATATACTGTAAGTCTCTCTGACTCTTTCTCCATCCGCAGGCCTAATAATTTGCGAGGAGAGCCTCTCTCCACCCTGCTGTTATGAATTTGCTGGCTGGGCGATTCGTCATGGCAACAGAGAGAGAGACAGACAGACAGATCCCAGAAGAGATCAATACTCCAGCGCCCATCCCCCTCACCCGAACCTACACATCTCATAACAGTTTAACACAGGACAACACCACGTGAACCGATTCATATACTCACACGGCTAATATCACCTTCAAAAGCTCTGTTATGGAGAGCACATATGGCTTTGAATTATCCTTCACATTTCAGTTCTCAAGGACCCAAACAAAGAAAATTCAGTCCAAGATCACAGATAACTGATCAAGTCTAGGTGTGTTGCTTTATAATATTCTGTGTGTATGGCCAATATATACATAGCGCCTAAGAAAAGGAAGATGACCACAGTGAGCAGACTGGTGGTTTATCTGGCTGCTCAAGGCCTGAAAGACAGAATGCAGCTAAAAGGCAGGATAGCATGTGCCTCGATCCCTAAAAGTCAGAGTCTATGTGTGAATAATGAATGAGATATACTGACCCTTTGACCCTGGCGTGAACAGAGGTCATGAACACAAATATACACATACAAACTTGCACTTGCCAAATGCATGACATGTGCATCTTTTCCACAGAGAATTATATGACACTATTCCACTGAGGATGTTTGTGAGCTAATGGAATAGCATTTAATTTCCTGTTTTGTGAGAAGGGACACATACACATTAATTATACAGAAAGAACAGAATGTGTGTGTGTGTGTTAGGGCTGGGAAAAATATTAATATTGGCTGCTTAAAGGTGCAGTATAAGTAAAACTGCAAGGTACTCACCAAGGAACATTGTCTTGATGAATGCTTGAGTTGGGCTTCTGTTTAGCTTTGCAGCATGGATGAATATGATGGCTTGAGGTGTACCAGTGGTTACAGGAGCATATTGCTGCACCCAAGAGCTCACCTCTGAATTGCTCCTGCCCCTCATTACAGCCAAGTTGCCAACTCGGAAGGCCCTGCTTGAGGCAGACACTACACTCACCTTCCTGGATATGGAAGCTGTTCCTCCTCTTCCTCTGCTGGCTCTGTGCAGCTTTGCAGATATCTTATCTTTGGCAGTCTAGCATAATTGGCTCTTCTTTCTTTTCTGATTTCATTTGACATCTATGAATAACTGGTTCTATCCAGTTCCCTAGCCCTTCCTGCTCCACTGGTTCTCATAGTGGCCTGCTGAGTCATGGCCCAAGCCAAGCACTTCCAACCCTCCGACGTCACCTTGGCCCTTTGAGCCCTTGACAGCACCATGACACTCTCCATGTGACTTGCCTCTGGAGAGTTAATAAGAAACTCACATACTACAGCTTTCACCTTCTTGATCTGTTCCTTTCAGGAGTATTGTAAATTATCTCCTTGCACCAACAAAATTGGTGGTCAAATCTTAGTTATGAAAGTGTTTGATAAGTAAAGCTGATTATTTGGTTGTTCTTTTGGAGTATTGCCACTTACTTCATGTATAAGTGTATTGTGACTTGACTTAGCTGCTAGACTTGTTAATGCCTTGTATGTATGGTATAATGCAGGGCTGTCCAAACTCGGTCCTGGAGGGCCAGTGTCCTGCAGAGTTTAGCTACAACCCTAATTAAACACACCTGAAGCAGCTAATCAAGCTCTTTCTAGGCATACTAGAAACTTCCATGCAGGTGTGTTGAGGCAAGTTGGAGCTAAACTCTGCAGGACACCGGCCCTCCAGGACCGAGTTTGGACAGCCCTAGTATAGTAAGTACATTTACTGCATCTGGAGACACTTGCATTCACAAAATGGTGAAGAATGTACTTTTTGACCTTGGTAACCTGTTTTTTCGAAATGGACAAAAGATGCCATGAACCCCAGGGCATTACATATAGAAGCTATCAGAGCGCAAATTATGCACCACTTCACACATAGAGCTCTGTGCTTGTGCAGTAAATTTAAATCCATGTCTAGATCTTTGACTGCAGTGTGTTCTTTCGAGATAGCTACCATCACATTCTGGTTGATCATCTCTAAAAACCCAGTTCTGTGTTGATAAATGTTGTAATATGGGCTCTGTTATTTTTCCTTTTGCTTGTAAACTTTTTATAAGGAGGTTTATTTGTTTTGGAAGATTTCTCCGATGGCTGTCTTTTTTGAGCAATCCATTGTGTTATTAATGTTGATAATTACATTTTATTGGAAAACAAATATACTGATTAAGAAATATATAAATTATTTCATGCAATCAATATTTTAAATCATTAGCATAATTTCTCATTGCTTCATAATTGTGTTAAAGAACTCTTAAAACCCGAACTTCAAAGTGTTTAAGCTTGGCCAGAGAATAAGAACATATGTAAAATAAAGATCCTATTCAAAATTTCAAAAACATATGAAACATAACTTTAAAAATTACTAGCATGTGTCATTTCTAAGACCTCAGTCCCTGAGTTTATTCCAACTAGATTTTTGCTAGAGTGGTATCTGCATTGCAAAACAAGCCTCGTTGATGCTAAGGCGTGGATTGTGTGTTGCCAAGACAATGTGGTTGCTATGAAGTTTTTCTAGGTTGCTAGGTGGTTATTACTGACCCAAGTGAAAGCTCTCTCCCATGTCTCACCTGGATTGCCCACACTCCCCATCAAGGCACCTCTGGAGAGCTACCAAAGCACATTATGGGATACGAAATGCCTTCGAACTGTTTGCTAAACATAAGGTGTAGAAATATCATTGGTAATCCCATTGTGAGTCTTTTAACAGAGAAACATGCAGACTTCGTATTGAAATATTGAACCAGCTGTGATGATTTGAAATGCTTCTGTCTGTCTGTAGCAGCTATGGAAGCCACGAGGATGCAATCACCGCACACACTCCAAGGCCCTAGCATCAATAATGAAAGCAAATTTACTTTTATTTGATATATCACAGGATACTTCATTCATAGCAGTCTATTCATCATTGCCAGCATTTGCACTCTCAATGTGAGCAGAGAGAGGTGCATTAGAAAGATGGAGGCGGTTATTAGATTACGCCAGGCCTCTATGTCACCCCACTCTTCACAAGCTCACAACTTCTCCTCTATTAGGCCTTCATGCATTTATCTGCTTTCTTTCACACACACAGACACACACAAGTTTGTTTTTCTATCATGCTGGGGACTTTCCATCCACTTATTTTCTTTATACTGAGATAACAATATTTAAAGGGGGAAATTGCCTTTAAAGTTGTCCAAACTAAGTACTTAGCAATGCATATTAATAATAAAAAATTAAGTTTTGATATATTTACGGTAGTTAATTTATAAAATATCTTCATGGAACATGATCTTTACTTCATATCCTAATGATTTTTGCCAAAAAAAGAAATATCAATAATTTTGACCTATACAATGTATTGTTGACTATTGCTACAAATATACCTGGGCTTCTTGAAACTGGTTTTGTGCTCCAGAGTCACATATTAGTTTAAACGTCTGATGACGGTTTTCTGAGCGCACACATCTGAAGCACACATATACAAACGCGGCAGCACACGGCATGTGAGTACCAAGCTAAGTTCTCTTTCACACACAAGTTTATGTTAAAAACACTCATAAGTTATATAGAAACCCAGTCAGTTATGTTTGTTAAGTTAAACAGCTGGGAAAGAAATTGCATGTTTATATTAGATCTCTGTATTAAGTGACAGCAGCGTAATATACAGTACCTATACTGCTGTTTACACTGTTAATATGACCCAAACAATAAAATAAAAGCAAAAAATCACATACTGCTCTGAACTGAATAACTTTGATAGCTTTTATAAGTCATTTCTTACTTGAATGCTGTTTTTAAATGCTTTAGCATAAAGATAAACATAGCAGATTGTGTCATGAGTGAGTGCGGCTCACTCATGGCAGGGTCTCTCCTAATATGGCAGTGTATGTAGTTGTGGGCGGGGCTTGTAAAATGTGACATCACATTTTACGGATTCTGCGAACGGCTCGCTCTTAGACACTGCTTATCATTTATGGGGATTAAAAAAGGAGCGGGTGGATTTTTATCATTATTGGGTGGTTGTGTACACACACTGCCTACACACATTTATGTCCAAACATGTAAAAATTAATTTTGCATGATAGGTGCCCTTTAATACACAGACCTAAAATAATGTGACAGTAACTTTCTGTGTGTGTGTTTTGGATATGTTTGAGAGTGCTTACTGCAGAGCCAGCTTGACGTCCAAATCTCCCTCTATGGCTGTAATGGGTGGAGCTACAGTAGACACGCCAACCACACCCTAGTCTCAGCCTCAGACGTCACGCCCACCGAACATTGGCTAAACGTCTGATGCATATGGCACACTTTTCTGGAAACACTTCAGGAATGTCGAAGTCGTCATCTGACTGGTTGAAATAAACCGGATTTCCGGGAGACGCGAGTGTCGCGTTTATTTTCGGTCCGCCGGGAAACAAAGATGCTGTGGAGCCAAACCCCCTCACGACAGAAGAAAGCCATCGTGTTTACAAATGTGACGATGAACACTTATCAGGTCAACTAAACACTGGATTTTCAAAAGTATGTGAAATATTTAAAGTTTGCGGCATAGAATCTTTAAAATACATCCGAGAGTTTCACACACTGGTCTGTTATTGTGGCGACATTTCCACGCCCCGAAACGTGACGCTATGAATGAAACGAACTATGATTGGTTGTTTGACATGTCGGTCAAACGGCCTCATGGGCGGGCCTTTGAAACCTGTCATAGATTCCAGACCTTCAGCCGTCAGTCTGAAGGTCTGGCTACGCGAGACTAACCACACCCTAACCCTACCCACTACACTATCGCTAAACATAACTCCATCCATTAGGTCCAGATAGAGCTGGCCTAGGTCAAACTCCACCCATTATGTCCAGAGAGGGGGAGCTGGATGTCATTTGGATCTGTAGTGAGCACTACTTGAAGAACTGTAATGCTTTGTGAGTGCGATAGACAATCAAAACCAAACAGATGTTTTGTTTTGGCAAAGTTTCTGACGCACAAGCTGTAAAGGAACAGTCCTATTCTGAAAAAGGGGGTGGGGAACAGCAGCTCATAAAAATACATGTTTTCACTCATCAAAATGGCCATATTCAAAAGGCTATAACAAATTATCTATTGGGTATTTTATGCTGAAATTTCACAGACACATTCTGGGGATACCTGAGACTTATATTACATCGTACAAGGGCCATAATAGGTTCCCTTTAAATAAAAATGTTTATATACAGCTCATTTGCACATAAAGCAGTTTTCAGAAAAATTCTTCATGATAGATTTATTCAAACCACTGGTCTATATAAATGATCAATTGTATATTATAGATCAGTGATTCAAACATACAAATAAGCTCCCTCAAGTTCACTCAAGCTCCCTCAACTTTTTATAGCTAACTAATGAACTGTGAACACTAGATAACTTTCCTGAAGTAAATGCAAAGTTAAGTGACATGTTGATCAAAAGCTGTCTAATTTTACAGCTTTCTTTCAGTTTCAACACTGATTAAGTGCTTACACAAGACATTAAACTCATACTCCAGGGACGTAATAATTTTGTTAAGTTGTACTTTGTCTTTCAATATACCTTCTGATGTTCAAGAGACTCATGCTGAACTGAACTGAAGGGGATACAGTTATCTGTCATGCCACATTTAAAAGTGTCAAAAAGGCATTTATTGTTTGAAATTTGTAATAAAATGTACATAGTTTGAAAGCTGAGGCTTTATTTTTTTATCAGAAGTAACAAAGCACAAAGCGTTTTGCAATTATTTGATAGGAGGCTCATTACAAATCATGTCTGGTGAAAGGAATACCGCGGTGATTCATAGGGTCAAACAGAACCCATGTTAATGGCGCTACGTTAATGCATTATTATTGATTTAACTCGGACAGCTCCAAATTTGACACATGAAACATTTTCTTCACAAGTTGCTTGAACACTTGGCCGATGGCCAGTAGTGCAGATGATTAGGTACCACCAGAGCAACGGGTCTGTGAGCTCACTAATACCCTGAAACCCATAAACAGCACATATCAGAGTATGGGTCTTAATAACCAACCAAGGCTAATATTCCTCCTGCTGCTAAATCACAAACAACAGCCTTTAATTCACTTCTAAAGAGCTTGATCCTGTCAGATATACCTCTGCCGAGTTAAATCAGTGTTGATGTGAGTGTGTTTTCATGCTGTCTGTCTGCCTGGGCATCTCTCTCTCTCTCTCTCTCTCTCTCTCTCTCTCTCTCTCATCCTACTGATTGCCTGATGCAGTGGTGAGCAAACTTAAGTGAATTGCACATCTTCAATCTTCTCCAATCACTTAAGGCTGCAGCACAGCGACGGCCATCCATCATCTGCGGCCTGAAACATCTGGTGGATCAGCAGCGTGGGACCCACAACTAAATGATAGTAAAAGGTATGATAGCACTCTGGAAAAAGAGATCCAACAGCAGAAGAACCGCAAAACTAGACTCGGGGCCAAAGCTCCACTGCACCACGTCAACATGAACAAAGTTCTGTCAATGAATTATGGTCAATTCCATAAATAGTATAGTGGCCCCAAAATGTATTCGGACATTTAAGCAACACTTTGTCTCTTAAGTTTCATTGGATATTACACCAAATGGCAACTCTATATGATATATGAACGCAACACTGACCAAAGACTTCTAAAAGAACCAAAAACAGAATGTGATGTCATAATATGCAAACCTAAAAAGGGCAAAATGCTCAAGTAAACCTGACTCTTCTCATCATAGGAGCACATACAACCAATACATTCAGCAGAGCACACAGCATTATTTTGGATGTTTGATGATAACTTTGCAAAATCTATGTCATAAAAGCTTGTCTGATGAGGCTGTTGCTGTATCCTAATGCCTTTTATTTTGTACCTGAAGTTTGGTGTAAAAACTTACAGTGGAAACAAACCAGGACTAAATGTATCAAAAATGCAATGCATTTTATTGACTTTTAATCACTGACTGAATCATTTGTTTTCAATCTTAACCTTTTCACAATAAATTCAGTTAATTGATTTTCTGTGTAAACGCTATGACCACTAACAAATCACAAGAATTTATAAGAAACAAACAAGCAGTTTTATCGTGTGAGAGACATGAGTTGTGGATCACCTCTACTGACTGTCATTGTTTTATAGATCTCTGTCCGAACACAGGCCCTGGTACAAGGTTCTTGGCCACATGACACTAGGACTACAGTGGCTTATTACTAAATGCTTGACCTGCTTCCAACCCCTTTTACAGGGTGCAAAGAAGCTATCTGCCGATAGCTCACTCCTCATTTCATGATGGCAGCAACATAGTAGATTAATCTGTTCCATAAAAAAAGTAATGAATACACCCGACACAATGCCAGTGAGATATCGTTTGGTTAAAAAAAAACAGCTAAATGAAAATAGCGAAATGGTGACACTCAGCTGACGTTGGACAGTTAAACCAATATTTTCTAACGTTTTTACTGTATGTGTGCGTTGAATCTTTAGTATCTTTGACAGCTACTCTGCAATGAGAAATACCAAAGAATTCAGTTCTATTCAAAGAAAAACATTTCCTTGTTTTATGTGATACTTGATTTCATGGATACTACTAAGCTTCCTTAAAGGGAAAATTTGCTCTTTCATAGCTTGCGTACTTATTCTTGCTCTTGATCGTGTCTCATAAAATTCTTTAAGTAAAAATGGAAACAAATCTGATACACATATAGTAGAAATCATTTTAATATGCTCATCTGGTACTCAAGAAACATTTCTTATTACCTTCTTATATTACCACCAATAATAATCGGTAATATTTGAGCACCAAATCGGCATATTAGAATGATTTTTAAAGGATCATGTCAGATAAGACAGGAGTAATTGCCACTGTAAATTCAGTTAAATGACATTAAAAAAAAAATTAAAATAGAAAGAAAAAATCTGAATAATGTATTTTCAAATAAATGCAGCTTTTGTGACTTTGAGACTTCTTTCAAAGAAAAAAAAAACTTCATTATTCCAATCTTTTAACTGATGGTATATTTTAATGCAGGCTAAATATGATACACTAAATATTATATTTCTCTCTATTTCCTGGGCTTTCTCTCTCATCATTGTCTTCAGTGGATCTGTGTCCAGTCTGGGAGGTGAGACAGGTGTTTTGTTTCAAACGTTTGTCTATGAATGGTTCAAATGGACAACATACTGTAATAGAGGTATTGAAAATAAACTAAAAACCTGGCCGTCACCTCGAATCTGTGGTTAATATTTCAGGCATGCAAATGAACAACGTATCATTGATTTATTGTAGGTGAGCACCAAGCCACACAGGTCAGCCATGTCTCCATGACAACAGCATTCACCTCATTATGTTGACTTGTTTGGAAGGAGCTAAGCAGCCACGGGCATCTTTTTTAGGCTGGCTGGTTCACAACATCCTTTCAAGTCAAATAAATCAAAGTATAGTAAACATAACAGATGTCTGGAATCTTGTTAAGGGTGGTGTGTGCAATTTTTTTATTTTTATGCTAAACAATTTTCTAGAAGTATAACTACACCTAAGCATTTAATTGACTGACTTCCTGAGGTATAGGTATAAGGTATAAACGCAGTTGCTCTGTGGCATTCAGAATTTTTTTTTTTTTTGGGTTGCTAAGCAGGCTGACATGTCAAGCATCACTGTATAACCCCAACTCTACAGTTCAGTACAAAATATATGCATGCAAGATTGGCTTTATGGACCTGGTTGATAGCTCAAATTGTGACGCTTTCTTAGAAATATTGGTCACTTTATTTTAAGGTCCTATGCTCACCATTAACAAACCATTAACTATGACATTTTTATCCTCAATAAATTCCCAATTTGTTGCTTATAAAAGGGTTACTCCATCCCAAAATTAACATTTTGTCATTAATCACTTACCCCCATGTCGTTCCAAACCCGTAAAAGCTTCGTTCATCTTTGGAACACAATTTAAAATATTTTGGGTGAAAACAGGGAGGCTTGTCACTGTCCCATTGACTGCCAAGTAAATAACACTGTTGAGGGCCAGAAAAGTATGAAAGACATTGTCAAAAACATCACCTTAATTTTATGACGCTACGAGAATACTTTTTGTACATAAAGAAAACAAAAATAAGGATATTATTGAACAATTTGTCTCCTCCACGTCACCGTAGCACCATTTTGGAGAGTATCCACTGAATGCAAATATCAAAATCAATAATTTTGATCCATACATTGTATTTTTGGCTATTGCTACAAATATACCCCAGCGACTTAAGACTGGTTTTGTGGTCCAGGGTCACAAATGGGAATAAAATATACAGACTTGAATATCACAAGAAAAAAAAAAAAAAACAGAAATACTCCAGTGACCACCCTAATAACTGTATAACAACACCCTGACAACCACCCACAACACTCTAAAAACAGCATAGCGACACTTTGGCAACTATCCCCTTTGCTCTGTTTTGTAAATATTTAATTAAAAGTAAAAATGTAGTTAATTTTGCATACCGTTTAGTAACGCCAACGTGTCACTGAAATTAGACAGCACATTTAAATGTACATATTCACTCACATGTAACACACATAAAGTGATTCTCTAGTCAACCGTCATAAGCCACCATGTGGTCCTCTGTCAGACACAGTTAACACATTTACAAAGAGCCGACACACTCCTGGCACCTGCAGCCACACTGACCCACATTCAGACCCTCGTAGCCCGCAGCCCTCCCTCACAAACCCACCACGGGCCACAGTGCCTGCTCGCCCCAGCCTGTGCCTGGACACAATGGGGATAGTGGCAGCTGCTCCGATGTAAATCTTGTCAGAGTCAAATGGCAACTGTTGAATAGCGAACAGGCCGGTGGGGCACGAGCTTGGGGGTGTTGTGGGAGGGGGCCGGCCGCCCCTTAACACTACACCACAAGCAGTTCATGTTCTCCTTCCCTCCGAGAGCATTCGGCTCGTGCTGCTCCAGCACAATAGAACATAATAGCTGGCGTCCGCCAGAGAGCCAAATCACTGTTTCCTAATCTCCCTTCATTAGGCCCCTCTCGTCCACCACAGGCCTGCTCCCTTTCATCACCCTATCGCTTCGCCCCGCAACTGGACAATGCTGAAGCTTCTGTCCTCACAAAGGGCCCAGCGGAAGTTCAGTTAATCTTGCTTCTCTTCCTGCTTGATGAAGAGAGAGAATGTGGCTTTATTCCGCCTATAGTCACTTTACAGATCAAAGGAAATGCTATTCTGACTTCACACACACACACGTCTTCCTTATTTTAGAATATACTAGAGTAGTTGCACTGATTGTTGAGTGGTCAATACAGCATTCAAGCTGAGTAAAAATTCACAGTATCAGATATTATGCAAAACACTTTTGTGCCTTATATACTGTCCCCATATAACTATATTTTATATATAGTTTTGTAATATTTTAATCAACTGTTTTATAACAGCAAAAAAGTGTGTTTACTGCTGTAATGTTCTGTTTTCAAACAGGTTTCCCAAAATATCTCTCATTGGCTGGATGAGTAGATAGTCCCGCCCCAAACTCACATCATTGGTTAAGCCAGTGTTGCTATGTCAGGCCGGTTGGGAAGAAACCAAGCAAACAACAAGAGCAATGTTTTGAAAGTTCCTCTGTGTTCGTGTTTATGTTTTTTTCAGAGAAATCAACCTCATATCTCAGCATATCAAATTAGGGAAAACAATTACACATTAATCTTTAAATAGCCTAAAGACTAAAAGTACACACAAACACACACACACAAAGCTGAGCAGAACAAAACTCTGGATAAAATGATAAGGGGATGTCCAGAACCTCCCAACTGCCAAAGCTTCCATGAATCTTCCTTGAAGGCTCTCTTGTTTGAGAGTTTGATGTCGGTGAACAGGAAAGAGCCAGTCTGATGTCTTCAGCTTGCCCCCTAGTGTTCACTCCTGCACAGAGCATGCTCTCTAAAGGCCTCAACAAATGGTCCCTTGAGTAACACAGTAACAAGGACAGGCATCGGATCAAAAAAGCACCCTGTTTGTGTAAGTGTGTGTATGCATAATTATACTTCTAATAGGCATGACTGACTAAAAGAAGAAAAGAGTACCGTCCAAATGGACAGATAACACCATGAAAAGATGGTGATGTGAATGTGTAGTTTATCAGGAGTTGTGAATGTTCATGTTGAAAACGATGTCCCACCAATTGAGTGTAAAACATTGAATCAATAAATATTTTTTATCAACCTAAAAACAGTGTTGCAGTGCAGTTTTGGGGAAGCTACTTTGAAGCTACAAGCTAAGCTACAAACTGATGATCAATTTAAATTGCTGACATGGTACTTCAAAATAGTTTCTACACCAAATTTCTTTCAGAGTATATTTTTACTTTGTAGCATGTTTGTTACTGGAAAGCTACATTATGTAAACTCTCTCTTTCATAATTACCAGAGTTTTATGTAGTGAAATATTTACTCTTGTACTGCTGTCTATGGCTATGTTTTGGATCATATGTTTTAGTTTGATCAGCTGTAATTTGTGTGAATTAATCTGTTCACTTTAAAGCTGATGTTCAAATTCGCATTGCTTTTCATGAAGGTAAACACTGCTCTGATTGTAAAACATTAAATATAGATAGTATCTTGGGAAGCTACATTTTCAAACTAGCCCTGCAACACAGGTAGTTAAGCAAGAAGCATTGCTTCGAGATGTGTTGTTATTTATTTTCAGACGAGGTTGACTGTAAAGGAATCACCTCACGCATGCCTCTGTTCCATGGCAAAACAGTAAAGCAAAAAATGGTCTTACACCCCATGTTTAATCCGCTGTTTTTGTGATGGAGTTCAGGTAAATCAGCTGGTTTATTCTCTTTCATCTGCTGAATTTGCACTCTCTGCACTCTTGTGTTTCTGACTCGCTGAAACTTGACCAGGATGCATAATTAAACACACACACTCTTTAATGTTCAAAGCCTGATTGATGGGGTGAACAGGACTTTTTGGATGGACAAATCTTCTGGGAGAAGTCAAATCAGAACCCAGATACATAAAAGAACTCATCTCCAGCAGGACTCACCCTGAGCTTCATTAAAGATTCACAGACGCTAGCACGGATAGGTACGAGAGAATAACAAAGAGAATACTCTGGCTCATCATTACTACACAAGTTGGGCAAGTCACATTTTTATTCAAGGCATTCGCAGACTGCTGTGTCAGGTCTCTGCACAGCCATTTTTAACATTTCGCTTAACAGCACAAATGTTTATAATTTGGGCTGCAAATGACTCTTTGTCTTTCTCTGTGCATATGTAATTACTTCTGGCGGGTAAGTGGAACAGTATCCTGGTCCCTCAGTCAGAGAGACAGAGGTGGCGTCTCTACAATGTAATTTAGTTTAAAAATACACCCTAAATCTCATTTGCCCTGCATTAAAGGATCCCGTGCTAAAACAGGCAAGAGAACAGCGCTAAATCATCTCTCTTAAACACGCTGCACATAAATGTCTGAACACTGACAATACTAAAGTGATGCATCAGGATTTTTGATGTTTCATATTTAATATTTACTGACTCAAGTACACCCCACCCAGGGGTAACGTTTATAATAGCTTTTCCTTAATGACATTAAAACATGTACAAACATGATTTTCTATAATGCTACACATACAGGTCCTTTTCAAAAAATTAGCATATTGTGATAAAGTTCATTATTTTCTGTAATGTACTGATAAACATTAGACTTTCATATATTTTAGATTCATTACAACACAACTGAAGTAGTTCAAGCCTTTTATTGTTTTAATATTGATGATTTTGGCATACAGCTCATGAAAACCCAAAATTCCTATCTCAAAAAATTAGCATATCATGAAAAGGTTCTCTAAACGAGCTATTAACCTAATCAACTGAATCAACTAATTAACTCTAAACACCTGCAAAAGATTCCTGAGGCTTTTAAAAACTCCCAGCCTGGTTCATTACTCAAAACCGCAATCATGGGTAAGACTGCCGACCTGACTGCTGTCCAGAAGGCCATCATTGACACCCTCAAGCAAGAGGGTAAGACACAGAAAGAAATTTCTGAACGAATAGGCTGTTCCCAGAGTGCTGTATCAAGGCACCTCAGTGGGAAGTCTGTGGGAAGGAAAAAGTGTGGCAGAAAACGCAGCACAACGAGAAGAGGTGACCGGACCCTGAGGAAGATTGTGGAGAAGGACCGATTCCAGACCTTGGGGGACCTGCGGAAGCAGTGGACTGAGTCTGGAGTAGAAACATCCAGAGCCACCGTGTACAGGCGTGTGCAGGAAATGGGCTACAGGTGCCGCATTCCCCAGGTCAAGCCACTTTTGAACCAGAAACAGAGGCAGAAGCGCCTGACCTGGGCTACAGAGAAGCAGCACTGGACTGTTGCTCAGTGGTCCAAAGTACTTTTTTCGGATGAAAGCAAATTTTGCATGTCATTCGGAAATCAAGGTGCCAGAGTCTGGAGGAAGACTGGGGAGAGGGAAATGCCAAAATGCCTGAAGTCCAGTGTCAAGTACCCACAGTCAGTGATGCTGGTGTTGGTCCACTGTGTTTTATCAAGGGCAGGGTCAATGCAGCTAGCTATCAGGAGATTTTGGAGCACTTCATGCTTCCATCTGCTGAAAAGCTTTATGGAGATGAAGATTTCATTTTTCAGCACGACCTGGCACCTGCTCACAGTGCCAAAACCACTGGTAAATGGTTTACTGACCATGGTATTACTGTGCTCAATTGGCCTGCCAACTCTCCTGACCTGAACCCCATAGAGAATCTGTGGGATATTGTGAAGAGAAAGTTGAGAGACGCAAGACCCAACACTCTGGATGAGCTTAAGGCCGCTATCGAAGCATCCTGGGCCTCCATAACACCTCAGCAGTGCCACAGGCTGATTGCCTCCATGCCACGCCGCATTGAAGCAGTCATTTCTGCAAAAGGATTCCCGACCAAGTATTGAGTGCATAACTGAACATAATTATTTGAAGGTTGACTTTTTTTTTTGTATTAAAAACACTTTTCTTTTATTGGTCGGATGAAATATGCTAATTTTTTGAGATAGGAATTTTGGGTTTTCATGAGCTGTATGCCAAAATCATCAATATTAAAACAATAAAAGGCTTGAACTACTTCAGTTGTGTTGTAATGAATCTAAAATATATGAAAGTCTAATGTTTATCAGTACATTACAGAAAATAATGAACTTTATCACAATATGCTAATTTTTTGAAAAGGACCTGTATGTACACTGAAAAAAAATGTACAAAGAAACAGCAAGCAAACACAAAATGTGAAATTTTGAATTAGAAAAGCTGAAATTTTTAAAACACATTCCAATATTCATTGTTTTACTTCACAAATAATTTTTTGTAATGTAACACATTAAATGCCCAGTAAATGTATCACATTAACAAATATATTTTTGTATTTGTAAAGAAAGTCTTGGATATATGGACCTTTCCTCATGGGTCCGGACAACCAAATTTTAATTTTCTGAAATGATTTTTCAGAAAATTATTCTGTGGAAATTCTGTGTAATTAATTTAAACATGGTCAAGTGTGTTAAGTAAAACTGAGAGTACAGTACTGCACTTTTGCAGGTATCTGACAGCATCAACTCAAGGTAAATATTTAATAAACAGGCAAGAGTTAGGGAACTTAAAGAAATGCAAATAAAAATTAATTGCAGATGATTCATGCAATTCTATGAGTTATTTCAATGAGAACGTATGCAGGTGGTCTGTTAGCGAATAGAGTTTGTATATTAAGAATATCACATTCTCAGAAGAATATCACAAGAATTTGTTATGAATTCTTTGGCAATAATGTATGAATATTGCATGAAGGCTCTGAAATCTTGAACAGTCCAGCAGCAGATGGTTAGATGATGTGTTCTTCATGCTGAGCGGTTTAGTTCTCATTTTATCCAAGCCAGTTTTTGCACCACAAACCTAGCTATCACAAAGGCTTACAGCTTACATATAAAGCTAATTAAAATTACTTTTGACCAACACAAACATTAAGTCCACCCCTATAAGAAAAAAAATCACTAAACTGACACACACAACAACAGACATGCAGTTTTCAGTATTAGCTGTACAAAAGTTGTTACTGCTGCAAAATAAATGAACAAAATCAGTAAAGAAAATCCCATACGTCTATATGGACAGGCCTTTAACAACACACATAATAAAAACTATTCCACTAACGCTGCTTTCAGAACTTTGAATGAGCTCTTTTTGACCCTCAGTTGAGTATGTCCATTAAGGAATCTTCTTATTGCTTTCTTTTTTTCTTAGATTTCATCCTTTCAATCTCACTCTGTCCTTGGTTTCCAGGAACAACTGCTCCACCACACACTTGAGGCCTGTCTGCTTCATGGTACTTTGGTTGCTCCTTTGAGTACGAGGTTATGGTTCACGGACAGCTGGAATGCTGAAAAATCCAATGCTGAGCCCCACAGGTTTGGAGGGAACACTCATTTTTATGTATTGCTATAAAAGACGTTCATCGTCAAAGGATTTTCGTAAAAACCATGCACAAAACATGGCACACACACGCGCAAATGAGGCCTGACATGAGATCATTGTGTAACGCATTTCTCAAGGCCACCAGATTTAAGTGATGATGGGGAATGAAGGGTCCCTCAATGTCCTTGCCAGCTTTATTATTAAAAAGCGAATAGTAGCTGGTTATGTCTTCTCTTGAGATGGAGCTACCTGTCATCACCAGAGACAGACAGCACAAGGCAGACTTTAAAATGATGGTGCTGATTATTCTTTACAATGCAACACGTTGCAAGGGGAGAGACAATGAGCCAGATATGGACAGCAGCGTTTTTAATTGCAGGTATGGTTTTATAAAAGAGAGACATGTGCTTCATTATTCAACACCGGGCTTCATTACTGTTGATGAAACTAGGTGCTTAGAGCAAAGCCTCTGGCTATAAGCCAACAGCTTCTGTCCCACAGTCTCACCACTGTATTAATAAGATGAGAGATAGACAGGAAGAATAAAGGAAGGAGACTTGCAAATAACTACGTACCTGTGTGAAAGCAGTTTCTGAGACCTGTCTAAATCGCTATGTATAATCCAACGAATTCTGAAATACTTAGGGAAAGCTATCTGTTATCAGTCCCACTCATCTCAATGACAGTAGTTCAGCTGGCACATAGACAGCCTGGAAGTATATGATCATGATTCTTCCTTGGAAGTTCCAGTCAATTTTTAGTTTATGCTCAGTTATAAATGCCATTTTATCTATTCCACACTATTAGAAGTACTAAAATGGAACCTATGTGCACACAGTTATTTTTAAAGCTGATTTTTTAAATACTTGAATACTTGTTCGCATGCATAACTAAAGTCATGCTCATTTTATTCTCACAGCAGAAATGAACAGACTGAAGTAAGCACTTGTGGACCCCAGTACAATAAATAAATAAATAAATAATCACAGATCTTATTGCGATTGCATTCCAGTTGAAATCGCGTTCCAGTTGGGGTCCCACTTGATTGAAATTGTGATTGTTCCACCGGCCATCACTTTGAGTTACCGAAAACCACACATGAAAAATCACATTTAAGACGTGTGTACTGCAGAGCGGCTGCAGAGTTGTCTATCAAGTTCCCAGCTAACAAAATATGTTCTAAAAACGTTTTGTTATTATTCACATTGTTATGAATACATTATTTTTTAATATGCTAACATTAAAGGGATAGTTCACCCAAAAATGAATTACTCAACCTCATGTTGTTCCAAACCCGTCAGACCTCCGTTCATCTTCGGAAAACAAACTAAGATATTTTTTTATGAAATCCAAGAGCTCTCAGACTTCCATAGACAGCAAGGATCCTTACCAAATCAAGTTCCAGAAACGTAGCAAGGGGATCGGTAAAATAATCGATGTGACATCAGTGGTTCAACCGTAATTTTAAGAAGCAACAAGAATACTTTTTGCGCAAAAAAAAACAAAAACGACTTTATTGAAAAATGTCCTCCGCGTCACCCTAGCGCCATTTTGGAAAATATCCACTAGACGGGAACTGTGTACGCTCTTCTGTGTTAGCTGCATATTGGATGCGCTGTTTTCGTTCAAATCAAAGCATAAATATACGTAGAAGGCGTATCCGCGCGGTGAGCGTATGCAGTTTCCGTCCAGTGAATATTGTCCAAAATGGCGCTACGCTGACGTAGAGGAGACGAACTGTTGAATAAAGTCGTTATTTTTGTTTTCTTTGCATACAAAAAGTATTATTTTACCGATCTCCTTGTTACGTTTCTGGACCTTGATCGTATAAGGACCCTTGCTGTCTATGGGAGGGTCAAAGAGCTCTCAGATTCTTAATAAAAAATATCTTAATTTGTGTTCGGAAGATGAACGGAGGTCTCACGGTTTTGAAACGACATGAGGGTGAGTAATTAATGACAGAATTTTTGGGAGAACTAACCCTTTAAGGGAAAATTAAAGGGTTCCATTCTAGAGTTTTGTAATGGGGATGCTATTTTTAAAGTTCTCTGAATGTTCTGAAACAAGTGGAAACATCTAAAAAAAAATGTTAGATGAATGCCCAACTAAAATGTTTCTGAAATAAAATGTTCCATAAGCAATTTATTAATAGCTCTTTTGTGCTGATGTTTTGAGAACATTATTAAAGACCATATAACCCTGAATGAACTTGTTGCGAGTGTGTTGGTGCGTGTGTGTTTCGCTTGTACTAAGTAAATGTGCATTATGTTGTTTTGCTGTGAGTACCACACCCCTCAAGCACATTAAGAATCTGCTGGTCAGGGGCCATTCGACCTCCTGAGGGCCATGATCCTTGACCTACTGTATCCTCCATTCAAAATGCATGAGGAAAATCCACAGTGAACACACAGAATTATTATCATGAATGTCTTCACAGATATAAGTGTACTATAGTATTCTTATAGTCTAATTTATCTATTGTAACTATGTTGTTTTTGGTTTGAAATATGATCAAGGAACTCCATCTAGTGCTGTTATTTGGATGGTATCACAATCATCAGTGCTGCATCTGCTTTAGTGTGTATCTGTTCATTAATCAGTGATCGTAAAGGAGCTAGCCAGCCTGTCGCTGAGCTAGCCCTCACAGACACACGCAAACACAGACTGAAGCAGCTAGGTTATCAGCTAGCATGTCAGCACCCCTCAGACTCCTCTCTGAAAACTCCATTTATCATCAGATCCTCTGTATAAATACCCATCCAACTCTGCAAAGGCTAATGCTAACACCCTGGCTCTTCTCCAACGATGCTAATGCTAATAAACTGGCTGTAGCCCAGCTATGCTAATGCTAACATGCTGGCTGCAACCCAGGAATAATAATAATACATTCTGGCTCCAGCAGTCATACTTGATCTATCCAGTTTTGTTATAAAAATTATTCTGTAGCATTATACATTTATCATCAGATCACACAATGACTGCTAAAATTGTACAGTTCCAGTTAGAGCTAATTAAAACTACCAGTTATTGTACCTGGTATTATACAACATTGTTCTCTTATTAAAATAATAAATTACATTATTCGTTTGAAGGAGATCTCATAGTAGCATAGCAATTTATTATTGTTTTACAGTAGGAATAATAGTAACTAAGGTATTTTGATGAACTTTTTTTTTTTTTGTGTGAGTTTGCTTTTTTTATCCATAACTAAACATACAAATGTGAATAAATACTTAGGGACCTATAAATGGCTATATAATGCTCGTACATCACTTCTGTTATAGATTTATGAAAATGTAATGGTAAAGCAGTTGCATTATATAATGTGTTGCATGTATCAAATCATTAGATCCGCAATTAAAATAGGTATAATGGTTAATCGAATAAGACTCACGTCTACAGTTACAGTCCATTACCCTGCCAAGGACATATTGCTCATAAAATATGACACTACTTTTTCAAATGAGACTCTTTATCTTATAAAAAAAGAGGAAAACATATCCTCAGCACGTGGCAGACCATATTGTGCATGTGTATTAGTGATGGCTGTGCCCAGATGTCCACTGCACTCAACTAGCGGCCATAAGGTCAAGGGTCATCCTGACCTTTGTCAGTTAGGACGATCAGCGTGGTCACTGCTTTAGTGCCATATCTGGGGGAACAGATGGACAGAACAACTCCCCCCTTCCCCCTCAAAAAACCCCACCCCACTTAAGAACCAAGACAAATGAAGCTTCGCTCATGCAGCATCTGATTTCATAAAGACGTACAGCAGGAAAACAGCTGGAAGAATCTTAAAATAAAAAAATAAAGACCTTTTGTCAAACATGCTCCATAAAGCTATCTACAAAGTTCATGTAACATCAATATGTGCTTGATTCGACATATGGACCACTATGGCATTAGAATGGCAGTAATGTTTTATCACACTGTGTATTTGCACTCCTAATATGTATGAGTATATAAATGTACAAACACAAGCTATCAATGCAAAATGTTAAATATTATAGATTGCGCATATATTAACCAGAAAATGTGTACATCTGAATATGTCATAATTATGGATTTCAATTTTCATTTCTAAACTAATGAACAGGCTCAAATTGAGCTATTATGATAAAAAATTAAATAAAACAACAACTAATTAATAAAATTAAATAAAAAGTAAAAAATATTTTTAAATGTACATGCAACATCATATTTTCTAAAACTGTATAATTAAAAATATAAATTTTTTTCCTGAGATGATATTATTTTCAGAAACATTTTACATTATCATTTAATTAACAATATTAAACATTATAAAAATAGCCCATTTTGGTATTTTGTTGTCTCTGTTTATTGTTGACATGATACATTCATAGTGTGTGTGTGTGTGTGTGTGGGCATGTGTTTATGTTTTAGTACTTTATGATGTATTAAATATTCTAAATGCTTCTACAACTAATCTAAAAAATATAGTAACTATTGCGTATTGTGAACAACTGTGTATTGCACAAAAAATCTGCACAAAATTCACTACATTCTGCTTTCTAAACACTAAAACTCACATAAATATACACAATCATTTTTCTATAGCATTGCACATCAAAAATAGTAAAAATTTATTTGAAAGATATAGATCTTAAAATCCCAAATATGAGTGTTGTTGTGTGCCGTCACAGAAAAATGTCACAGAAACACTGTATGAAAGTCGTGAGTCTTTCACTCTGTTATTAGTGGAGTGTGCAAGACAAAACTATAGTATAAGTGACAATTTAACCAGTAGGGTCATTATCCTCTCACTTTAACCCTCTTGCAGTTTAAGTGTGTGTGTGTGTGTGTGTGTGTGTGTGTGTGTGTGTGTGTGCGTGTGTGTGTGTGTGTGTGCGTGTGTGTGTGTGTGTGTGTGTGTGTGCGTGTGTGTGTGTGTGTGTGTGTGTGCACCATCCCCCTGGCCTGATAGCCATTGTAAAGCCTCAGGGAACAGCTCGAAATCAATACTGTTCCACTCCTCCATCTCGCTCTTCATTTAATAACTTGCAACCTTTGTATCATTGTTCAGCTTATCTTCATCTACAAAACCTCATTGTCTAAAATTTATCCTTTTCCCATTTTGACTGAAAAATGTCTATTTATTTATTTCATTTGAATTGTGTGGTCTTGGTCAGTTTGTTGCTACGGTTTGTTATTAAATTACAGGTATTGACAATAGTTGACATATAACCTTTTTATTAAGATTATATGAATGTTTAACGAAAAAAAAAATCTGTAACTTGTTGCATTTTATTTATTTTTTTTAGCAACAAATAATCCAAGTAGTCTCTCAGTAAATATTGAATCATAAAAGCTGCATGCATACCATTTGTAAAAGATTTAGTGCAATATAGTTTAAATCATTTTTAATAGAGTGGGAGAAACAGAAGGAAATATGCAGACCAATGTGACAGTAGCTGTAAGCTATAAATTAACTAAATAATTAAATAACTAACAAAATTTTAGGGCAAGAAATTACCATTTCTGATCATCTTAATATTACTAAATGACAAAACTGGTCTAACATGATGCAGCAGATTTAAATTTATTTTGATACAGAATTTCCACACAATGTATAATAATAATAATAATAATAATAATAAATTACTATTTAAAAGTGAATACCACACAGTTCATGTTTTTTTAAATTGTTGGCCTGTTTTAATTATTCCTTATATTTTTTTTCTCAGTTAAATTTCAAGTAAATTTTTTTTGCACAAAATGCATTTACATAGTTTAGGCATAAATTATAGATTTCTAAACTACTCAATGTGAGAAAAATATCAATGTTTAAGATGCATAGTTAAAAATATAACCTATATATTTTTTATATTAATGTAAAATTAAAGCAAATAAAAAGCAAAGCAAAGCAAAAGCAAAGGCTTGCTTTTTAAATTGTATTTTTATTTATTTGTTGTTGTTTTTTTCAGAATTTCTTTTGATATTGCACATTTCATGCACAAATAATCTGAAGGATCTTAATGCAGCATTTAATTTTTATTTTTTTTTTAATAACACTTCTCTAAAAGTGTGTTTTCAGTTTTTGCCATCTCATGTCTGGATGTTGGGAAGAGAAAGCTTGGACTAATGTAAGAGACAAAATGCATTTACTCTGGTGGGTGAGATCAACAATGAGACAAACAATTTAGAAAATTGTATATATTCATACATACACCCCTTCACTACAAAACCTTTCAATGCAGTCTATGTTGTTTTCCTGAGGAGAAATTCAGGCAGAAGGTTTCCGAGAACTCATTTTTTAAAAGCGTTAAACCTTTCTTCACACAAATGTGAGCGCCTGCATTCTTTCCAATGGAAAGCCCAAAGGTTTTCTTGTATAAATCAGGGGAGGGGAGAGACGCAGGCTGCAATGAACAGGAGTCCAGTATTGATTTCTTTTTGTGGTGCAGTCCTATTTAGCTGCTGTCAAAGCTACTTTCCACTAGCCGGAGTCAAATTGCCGTATTTACAGCAAGAGCCCTTGTGGAGTGGACTTGCAAGCATTCGAACAATAAGCCTTTTCAAACGGCATCCTGGCAAACAATCCAGAAGATCTGACAGAAAAGCGCATATTACAAAAGATTTTGCTCCAACTTTCTTCTAAACAAGTGTATCACTTATTATTATACAAAAATAAGATAGCAACGTTCACCCACACGTGCCGGGCAAAACAGATTCCCGGGGCCGCGCGTGTGTCAGATGCTCAGAAACTTTACACAAAAGGATGTGTGTGAGGAGAAGAGATTTGTCACACTGCGTGAAGGGGCTCCTTATTCTTCCCTGACACGTGTGAGGAGAATAGGACACACGGAGGAAGGCGTTGAGTGTAAAATCGCAGCACTCGTCCATTGTTTGTGTGATTTATTCTGAAGAGAGGCACCCCTTTTACACACACACTCACACACACACACACACACACAGAGGGTCATGGGGTGGTGGAGGTCATTGTCACTGGGACACACACACGCTACTCTTGGTGTATTACTAAAATTATTATACAATAATCTATTATACAATATGTACAACCAATTTTGTTACAAATTATTTGAAATGTACAGCCTGTTTAAAAAATGAATATATCATTCTTTAGTAATTACATCTTTAGATTGAAAACTAAAAATGTTTAGTAGCAATTTTAGCACAGTAAAACTGCTTATTCTCTTTCCCCTAGAATTCTCTATATTTTAAACCCTTTTTTCCAGCTTTTGAATAATAATAATAATCATCATCATAATAGTTTTTGTTATTGTATTTTTATTAATTACATTGTTATTATACGCTTTTAGCAATTACATTTGTCTGCTTTTGTGTGATAGTCATTCTTAAAAATGTGTTGAATTAATTTAATAATTTCTATATTTAAAATTTTTCTGTCTCTTGAATTTTTCATTTTGAATAATGTAATAATTTGAGACTAAAATACTATTCTTTTGAAAAGAAAATAATTTAGTGACTTAAAAACTATATAAATATCACCCCTCTGTTTTGGTATTTTACTCTCTCAGTTTCTTGATAAAGATGATTTCAGACATTATCACTGAAAATCATTCATTTATTTTTGTAACTTATTATTATTATTATTATTTCTGTTGTCAGATACAGCATACATTTGTTGAAACTGCTCTTCTTCAGCTTTGCGCGTATTGTGAATTAATTTAGTGTTTGTTATTGATCTAGACATAAAGTTCTTTGTCGGTGCTCCTTGTTAATTTATAAAATGTAATTATACTGTAATTGTGTTTTAATAGTGAATTCATTCTGTCACTATAAAGGAATATAAAGAGGTGTCAAATTTAAAAACATGTCAAATTCTTATATCTTGAACTATATTTGTATTTATTTTATTGTTTCCTAACATTAATAATATTCCAGAGTGCTGAAGTTTTAACAGTAAACTATGTATTTCACAGAACAAGATGTTGCATGTATTTAATTACATTTTTCTAATTTTATTCTAAAAACTAAATAAAATAAAAATAAGCATGTACTATGAAAGAGAAATTAGAATCCAAACAAATTTGTACAGGTGTTGAAATCTAAATGCCATACGAGGGTATGCATATATATATATAATTATAATTATACCCTAAAATTCTGTATTCTCATTTTAGTACATAGAACTGCTGTATAAAAACACAACATCACTGTGCATCACTTTCTCTGCAGAAAGAATAGTGAATACACACACACCCGGCAATTCATTGATCTGCTCACACACTTTCCTCATAAGCTGCACATTTGGCTCCTCCCCTCTCACCAGCCTCACAGTATGTTTATCTGAGACACACATACACACACAAGACTGCATGTCGCATCTGCAAATCCTGGCTGATTCTTAGATGGCAATCGGTTTTAAATTTTGGTTTTAATGTGCATTTAATATGATTTCTTCTTGCTTCTGCATCAAACACAGAAGAAACAAAAATATCCAGTACTCTTACCTGAGATCGTAGACTGGAGCTGTGTGTTTGATCCTGTCGCCACAATCTCCTGCATATTGGTTCTGTTTCTCTTCTTCACTCTCTCTTTCAGCATAATGGTGAGAGCCCACCAATCAATTAGCCCTGCCTTTGATTGATCAGGCCTTGTTTTGGTCACCATTTGTTCAGCCACACACACACACACACACACAGTTTCATCACTCTGCGGTTTCATTGACACAAGGATGGGATCAATGCGTCTTTGCAATTCTGTGGTGTGACTAAGGGAAAATAAGTGTAAACTTCAGGCACACACACACACACACACACACACACTTATGAATGAATATAGCATACAAACAAGCAATCCAATACAAGAAACAAGCTTAAAAAGTCAAAAGCAATTCATAATGCTGCACAAGTATTGTATGAGTGGCATCCTCAGTCAGGTTCCTATTTTCTTTCTTTGTCTCTGAAAGAGTGATTTACTCCAGCCATAAACGCACTATAAGCAATTGTTATGCAGTACCTTTTAAAAGGTTTTAAAAAGTCTAATTAAAAAAAAAAAACAAATCACTTACAGCTGTTGTACTTAAATAACAATGGCTGTTTCTGTGTATACCAGAATTTCAGAAATTTGCTCTGATCAAGCTTAGGCACTTTACAGCCTGATTACAAACAAACAAACAATAAATAAATAAAGTCTCTCCTTGAAATATGATGTCATTAAAGACCTGGCATTTACAAAACTGTAACAAGGTAATTGAAAACGAGAACACAGGAAAAAAACATACAAAATATTACATATTAATATTATATTCTCAAGAAAAAGTAAAATGAAATGCATTTATCAGTGTATTTCTATGTTACTTCTTCGCTCCATACACTGTTGCTCATTCTGACACTGTCGTTTTATTCTCACTATTTTCACCCATTGATTAATCATGAATGACATTACTACTCAGGACACTTATAGTATTTTCAGAATTTATGGCGAAAAGCCATTTTAAGTATACTAATCTAAAGGAATTCTGGGCAGAGTATGCAATCGTCTCCTCGATGCGTGAAACACATTGTGATTTTTCAGCATTCATAATTTTTTTTAACCCTGAGCCGGATAAATAAAACAATACACTTCTTTTCCAGTCATTGTCAGAATGGGAAATGATGCCACTCGTTACTTCTAGACAAAGACATGGACAGAGGGGGTGGTTGTTCTCTCAGTGTGGTCAAGTCTTTGCAGCGCTTTATCTGTGTGGACACTGACCGTTGTGGTCCTGATAACTGACGTCCCATTACAGAATTCTGACAGAACAGTGGAGTACACAGAGATCTGCTATAGTTCTGGGTGGTTGCAAATCTTACAGTCCTGTTGTATCATTTTCACAAATCAGAAGGTGTATTTCAGAGATTTTCAGTGCAATATATACTTTCTTAAAATAGCGCAACTCAAATTAAACTCACAGCTCATTGTGTCAGAGAATATAATCATTCATATGATCACACGTAAATAAGATACCTAAATAAATAAATAAAAACCTTTGTTTCTAAGACAGGAGAAAAAAGCTTCATTTTATGTATGTGTGTGTGTTCATGTGTTCAATCCCAAAAATAAAATAAATAAAAATAGTAATATAGCCCATACTAACAGCAGAGTGTGTTCTATGTTTGATGTTTAGCGGGTAAAAATATCTCTGCTATTTTAAAATTATTTACAAAATGTTGGTATTATTAGGTGAAAATAAGTCTGGGTCCTGAGGCAAAACTAGAGCTCCTGCTTTTAGGGATCACAAAAATGAATGTTTTAATGAACATGTTTATTGGCAGATATATGTTTAAGCTTAAGTATTTCGGAAAAATTAAAATGTTAGTATATTAAAATAAGAATATAAATGATTAAACATTAAAAATAATCCATATTAAACTTGCTATTCCCTCACAGTGTGCCAAGTGAAGGGTTAGAATCTCAGATAAGCTCATGCTTGTCAGAGAATCACAGTCACCTGCACCTTCATTAGCCAGATCCCAATCACCTGAGTACTGATTCCCCGCACCTGTCACCGGCTAATGAACAGCACTATATCCACTCACCACAAGCACTCCTTCCTCGTCCGGTCTACCGTTCACTACCCGAACCTAGCCTGACTACTAACCTTGTGTTACTTACCTGCAGACCTCCAGATCCCCCCGTTCCAAGTCTCCACCGCTCCTAGTCTCCACCGCTCCTGTTCTCCACCGCTCCTGGCACTTCCTGGTCCTGTTCCTCCTCGCGGCAGTGCGCACCGCCGACTTCCCTTCCCGGATCCTGTTCCAGCTCCTCCACTCAGCATTCACCCGTGCACCTTTCACAATAAACCTTGTATTGACCTTACTCCTCCGTGTCTCCTAGCCTGTTCGTGACAGAAGACCGGACCAACTACAGCACCGCGTGTCATGGAGTCCCGGCCACCCTCGGCCGTCGACACGCTGGAGGAGTTGGTCAATACTCTCCGGGCTTCCCTTCTTCCGCCACCTGTCCCACCACCTGCCTCTGAGAGTCCCGTGGCCATTCCCTCCAAGTACGCGGGTGATGCGGCGGGGTGTGGCGGCTTCCTACTTCAAGTGTCCTTGTACATCGCGGCACAACCCCGTAAGTTCACCACCGAGAGATCGAAGGTGGCTTTCCTTACCTCCCTCCTGTCCGGCAAGGCGTTGCTATGGGCGCAGGCTATCTGGGACGCGCAGAGCACCATCATCAACTCCTACGAAGCGTTCACCAGCCACTTCAAGGAGGTCTTCGGAGTCGCCGCGGGACGCATCTCTGTGCAGGATCGTCTTCTTCGCCTACGCCAAGGAGAGGCGTCCGTGGATGACTACACCTTGGAGTTTCGCACTCTAGCGGCCACAAGCGGCTGGAACGAAGCCGCTTTACTGAGTGCCTACCGCCTCGGCTTGAATCCCCGCCTGCGCGCCCAGATGGCCATCTACGATGACAGCGTGGGACTAGAAACCTTCATGCAACGCGCCTCTCGCATCTCTCAACGCCTCACCGCCTGCCTCGAGGATGAGTCCGCCCCCCCGTCAGCTTCACCCGCTGCAAGCTCCCCAGTACCAGAACCCATGCTCGTAGACACCGCCCGCCTCTCCCGCATGGAACGTGCGCGCCGCCTCGCGGCCAACCTATGCCTCTACTGCGCGAAACAAGGACACTTCATCCGGGAATGCCCTGTTCGACCTCCACGCCCCGCGGTGAGTACCCTTCAAATTGAACCAGATATTTCTTCACTATCACTGATGCCAGTGCAACTCCTCACCCCAGACTCCTCTCTTACAGTCTCCGCCCTGGTCGACTCGGGCTCCTCGGGGAACTTCATTTCCCAAGCCCTACTAACCCACCTCAATCTCCCCCGGAGGCGGCAACCCCAGGAGCTCCGAGTCGAGACCATCCAGGGAAAACCGCTGGGGCGTGGTAGAGTGAGGTATCGCTCTCCTCCCGTAACACTCCGGGTCGGCTGTCTACACGAGGAGTCCATCACCTTTCTGACAGTCTGTTCCACTCTAGTAGAAAGTCCTGAGCCCCAGGTGAAGTGTACCGTCCCATCTGACTACCAGGCGTTCCAGGATGTATTCAGCAAACAGGCAGCCACTCGCCTACCACCGAACCGGCCATGGGACTGTGCCATTGACCTGCTGCCTGGAGCAAAACTTCCTAAGGGTAAGATCTACCCCCTGTCCATCCCGGAGCGCAAGGCAATGGAGGAGTACATCAAGGAGGCTCTTCAACAAGGCTTTATCCGGCAGTCAACATCCCCCGCCGCCTCGAGCTTCTTCTTCGTGGGCAAAAAGGACGGAGGCTTGAGGCCCTGTATAGATTACCGCACACTCAACGAGCAGACAGTCAAACTCCCATACCCGCTTCCCCTGGTCCCGGCCGCCCTCGAGGAACTCCGTGGGGCCCGCATCTTCTCCAAGTTGGACCTGCGAAGCGCGTACAACCTCGTGAGGATAAGGGCGGGCGACGAGTGGAAGACGGCGTTCCACACTCCATCTGGGCACTACGAGTACCGGGTTATGCCGTACGGCCTCTCCAACTCACCGTCCGTCTTTCAAGGCTTCATGAACGAGGTGTTCCGGGAGTTCCTCCACCAATTCGTGATCGTCTACATAGACGATATCCTGATTTACTCCCGGAACCTGGCCGAACATCGCCACCACGTTGAGCAGGTCCTCCAGCGGCTCCGAGAGCACCGGCTCTACCTTAAACTGGAGAAGTGCGAGTTCCATCGCTCCACGGTGCAGTTCCTCGGCTATACCATCAGTCCCGAAGGAATCCAGATGGACCAGGGGAAAGTCCAAGCTATCCTAGACTGGCCTCTACCACAAACGGTCAAGGAACTACAGCGCTTTCTGGGCTTCGCCAACTTTTACCGACGGTTCATCTGTCAATTCAGTCGACTGTCATCACCCCTCACCTCCATGCTCCGTGGTAAGCCCAAGTCTCTGTCCTGGAACCCCGAAGCCCACGAAGCGTTCCAACAGCTCAAGGAAGCCTTCAGCACGGCCCCTATCCTACGCCACCCGGATCCCCAGATCCCTTTCGTCGTGGAAGTCGACGCCTCTACCACGGGAGTCGGGGCCGTGCTGTCCCAACACCACGACGAGCCTCCCAGCCTCCATCCTTGCGCTTACTTCTCGCGGAAGCTGTCCCCTGCGGAGGTAAACTACGACATTGGCAATCGAGAGCTGCTGGCCATCAAACTAGCCTTGGAGGAGTGGCGTCACTGGCTGGAGGGAGCCGCCTGCCCCTTCACCGTCATCACGGACCATAAGAACCTCCAGTATCTAAGAGATGCCAAACGCTTAAACCCTCGTCAAGCACGCTGGGCCCTCTTCTGCACTCGGTTCTCCTTCTCTATCACCTACCGCCCCGGAATCCGCAACACCAAGGCCGATGCTCTCTCCCGCTTGCATGCCCCAGAAACTCCCACAGACCCCGAGCCCATTCTCCCTCCAGCCCTCATAGTCAGCCCCATCCAGTGGGAACTTAACGACAACATCCGTGACGCCACTCTCACCGAGCCCGCCCCGCAGGGAGGCCCAGAAGGGAAAACTTATGTGCCCCGCTCCCAGCGCCTCACCCTTCTGGGCTCAGCACATGAAGTACCGGGCTCTGGACACCCAGGCAGCCAGCGAACTCTCTCACTTCTCCAAGCTCGTTACTGGTGGCCCGGTATGACCGCGGATGTCATCAGGTACGTTCGAGGCTGCTCAGTCTGTGCCATGTCTCAGTCTCCTCGCCATCTGCCCGCAGGCAAACTGGTTCCCCTGCCAATTCCCCAGAGGCCTTGGTCCCATCTCGGCGTGGACTTCGTCACCGACCTCCCAGAGTCTGAGGGCCACACCTGTGTCTTAGTTGTGGTGGACCGTTTCTCCAAGGCTTGCAAACTCATCCCCCTCAGGGGCTTGCCCACGGCATTGGAGACCGCCGAATGCCTATTCCACCATGTGTTCCGCAACTTCGGCCTACCGGAGGACATTGTGTCGGACCGTGGCCCTCAATTTGTGTCCCGGGTCTGGAGATCCTTCTTCCGCCTCTTGGGAATCACCGTCAGCCTGTCCTCGGGCTATCACCCCCAGACCAACGGCCAGACTGAGCGTAAGATCCAGGAGCTCGGACGCTGCCTCCGGTCATACTGCTCCCCCGATCAGCACAGCTGGAGCCGTTTTCTCCCATGGGCCGAGTATGCACAAAACTCCCTTCGCCAGGTCACCACCGGTCTCACCCCGTTCCAGTGCATGCTCGGCTACCAACCCCCTCTGTTCCCCTGGACGGAGGAACCAGCGGAGGTTCCAGCTGTGGACCACTGGTTCCGAGAAAGTGAGAGGGTTTGGGACTCAGCACATATCCATCTTCAGCGGGCAGTGCGGAGACATAAACGCTTTGCAGACGTCCGGAGATCCGAAACCCCCCAATACCAGCCAGGAGATCGGGTCTGGCTGTCGACCAAGGACATCCGTCTCCGCCTGCCTTGCAAAAAGCTGAGTCCCCGCTTCATAGGTCCGTTTAAGATCCAGAGGCAGGTGAACGACGTCACCTATGAGCTTCAGCTCCCCCCCAGGTATCGCATCCACCCCACCTTCCACGTCTCACTGCTCAAACCCTTCTCCCCCTCTACACCAGGAACCACGGGACCGGACGCACCCCCTCCTCCGGAGATGATCGATGGGGCTGAGGTCTACCGGGTCCGCAACATCCTGGACTCGCGGCGACGGGGCGCCCGGCTCGAGTACCTGGTGGACTGGGAGGGGTATGGCCCAGAGGAAAGATCCTGGGTGGCCAGGGACGACATCCTCGACCCCTTGCTCCTCGAAGAGTTTCACCGCAATCACCCTAGTCGTCCCGCACCCAGAGGCCGAGGCCGCCCCCGTCGCCGTGGTAGGGCGTCAGGAGCCGCCCCTGGAGGGGGGGGGTAATGTCAGAGAATCACAGTCACCTGCACCTTCATTAGCCAGATCCCAATCACCTGAGTACTGATTCCCCGCACCTGTCACCGGCTAATGAACAGCACTATATCCACTCACCACAAGCACTCCTTCCTCGTCCGGTCTACCGTTCACTACCCGAACCTAGCCTGACTACTAACCTTGTGTTACTTACCTGCAGACCTCCAGATCCCCCCGCTCCTAGTCTCCACCGCTCCTAGTCTCCACCGCTCCTGTTCTCCACCGCTCCTGGCACTTCCTGGTCCTGTTCCTCCTCGCGGCAGTGCGCACCGCCGACTTCCCTTCCCGGATCCTGTTCCAGCTCCTCCACTCAGCATTCACCCGTGCACCTTTCACAATAAACCTTGTATTGACCTTACTCCTCCGTGTCTCCTAGCCTGTTCGTGACAATGCTTTGACCCCTTTGAGACCTTGACCTCTGACCTTCTATAGGGAGGTCAACCTGCAGGTTGTATTCATTTGTGAGTGTGTGTGTGTGTGTGTGTGTGTCAGAGAGAGAGAGAGAGAGAGAGAGCGTTATCTACAGGGTATAGCAAAGAGATCACTCATCTTAAAATAAATACAATTTAAATTAAATTCAAACAACAAACTGCACCACTTTAAAAAAGCTATTTTGAAAAAAAAAAATATATATATGATATATATAATATATATTTATGTATATAATATATACATAAATAGGCCTAAAGAAGCATTTATGACATTGATCATATGAACTAATGAAATTCGGAAATTCATGTTAATTTTTTGCAGTTCCATTTGTTATGCTGATAACAAAATTTGTAACATTTTGTATGAATATTTTACCCTGGGTAGTCAGGTTTCAAACTCCCTATGATATATATATATATATATACATGTGTGTATATATATATATATATATATATATATATATATATATACACATATATATATATATATATATATATATATACATATATATTTGAGGAAGTCCACAGAAGATCCACCTCCACTGAAGACACCAGAGCAGTGGATGGCTTTGCAGTGGACACCTGCTGTGCATCTCTCCTGCCATTCGCTTGCAAGTCACCTGCCTTCCAAAAGAGTATGGCACTTTCTAAAAGAGCAAATTCTCATGCAAAGGCATGTTGTTGCAAGTGCTGCTCTGTTAAAGCCCCTCTTGTGAAGTCCCATCCAGTCATCTGATGGGAATGAGAGCTATGTTTTTAGCCTGGGCCACTCCTGAGGGCAGGATGCCCCACTTGCATTTTAATCTTCCAATCCTCTTGAGCTGATCTCCACCCCTGCTGCTGAGCGACTTCAAATGAAAAAATAATCAACATAACTGATATTCACAATGGAAAGCAAGCACTGTTTTTTTACGTTTCATTTATCTGCGCATATATTGTTTCAGTTTCTCCTTTTGAATGACCAATATAAACTATTTGATTACTATTGATACCTGCTAATAAACTGTTAATTTTTTCCACACAGGCAGATAAATCACATTCTAGTTTGCAGTTAGCTGTAACAAATTATTGAGGGGTGAAAGGAGGTTAAACTTCTGTGCCCCTCCACACTACCTATAGAGTACATGGGATGTAGCACTGGTAGTAGTCTGCAATGAACAAATTCAACAGAATTGGCAAAGCCTGTGGAATCTTCCAGAAAATGCACTAAATCTGGTCATCAGCAGCGATCAACCTCAATCTGAAAAAAACAGCTGCTCAATACAATTATCAACCCAGCTATTTACGCCAGCAAGACATGGAAGATCACTGCAAAGATCACTCATAGGCTCAAAGTGTTCCAGCAGTGCTGTCTTGGCAAAATCCAGAAGGACACATATCGCAACTGTATCACAAACTAGAATCAAGTTTGCGAAAATTAAGTGTTACGTATGCCCAATAATTGCCACCCAAAGACTGCAATACATTGGACTGCAATACTGATCAGGGTCACTGGAGGCATGTTGTTGCTCTATGAACAAACCTGCACAGAAGAACCTAAGACTAAGTTCATGCATGCTCTGCGCATCTATACTAAGCGCTTTAGCCTGTATTGGCTTCCTGAACAGCTCTTTGGCTGTTTTGACGGTCACACTAAATGCTTACTGCTCACATTGGATTGCGAATGTGGCTTATGATTATCCAGGTCTACAGCACCCCGTTACTCCAAATCCACAAAAAGTGCATTCCACAAGAAGGATGGCTTCCTCCTGGGCATGGGCAAACATTGTGTCAATCCAAGACATCTGGCAGGCCGCAGGCTGGTCAATGGTGAACACTTTTGCTAGGTTTTACAACATCATATTTCCTTGCTGGTATTACAGGTACTTTCTGTCTGTTCGAACTGCTGCAAAGTGCCAGCAAACCAGGTGATTTCTGAAGTGTCTGAAAAATATGTGTAAGGTGTCAGCAATGTCATCGCTAGCCTATTATAGCTTGTGATTGTGTGCTATTTTAGTGTGTTGTAATAATGGTTTGTGCTCTGGCTACATAGTCACTGCTGATAGGTATGCTTATGCAACTTTTGTCGTCCTGGACACTGCCACAGGGACTTATGTTAAGTCACAACTGCTGTGGCGCATTATGTTCTTCTTCTTTGAAATATGGGCTGAGTGGAATGACTGGATGAATACAGCTTGTGATGGGCACAACCTGCTGTTATAATTGCTTGTGTAGCTTTAAAACTGTTGCCGTGTAAGTCACCTGAAACAAAATAACACAGTTACATGAATGCCAGTGCAGTTCAAATTTTTCATTTTCTTGCAGACTCTGCAACTAAACATTTTACAGCTGCACATAGTGCATGCATATTTATTTTGCGATGCAATTCAGTGTTAGCACCACAGCAATAAGCTTTCTCTGCAACAAGGTTTTATAACTCAGAAAAAATACACATTATATTAAAATGTAATTAGAGGTTTACATGTTTGTTAGCTGCATTGTTTGATTTAAAGCACACATACAAAGTGAACTGCATTGAGAGTGTTTGCTCTCCTCGTGGCCCTGATGCAGTAGTGTACATCAGTAAATCATCCCCATGTATTGATCAGTCTTAGCTGCTTTATGGTCTGATGTTGTAAATGTCATGTTTTAACTGTGCATGTTTGATATCAATCTGATTAAAGCAGTTACTTCCATAAAGAAACTGTACACAGCAAATATTCTTAATCTGTCATCAGTGATTACCCAGTGATTAAATAGCATGTAGATTACTATATGACCATCAATTTGTCAAAGCAAACATTTCTCTGCCTTTTCTGTTTGTACTGTGTTTCAGTAGCAAGAAAAGGAAAGAATCAATTCAGAACAACGTACTTCTGTCCACAGGGTTTCTTTGCCTTAAGCAAAGAACAACAGCTATGTGGCCATTTACTGGATGAGGAGAGACATTTTACAAACATTGTAAAAACAGATTTTCTGTCTCACTTTTTACTGTATTCTTTTTTTTTTTTTTTTACTTTTTTTTTTCGTTTCTGTGTTTCTGTAAATATGAAACAGTGATGTTTTGTTTGCACAGCTATTTTGTATATTCATGTTTTTTTAAGAAAAAATAACAAAAGATTATGCCAAGCAATTTAATAATTAATACTTGATTCATAAACCTAATTTATATTGCATGATTTTGTTTTTTAAAAGTTTTATGGTTGTAAACTGGGCCATTTTCATATTATAATACAAATGAGTATGTGCAGAACATAAAAATACCAGAATAGTCATTTAATTGACTAGATAGATTTATTGCATGGGTTTTGCAAGTAATCTGTAAAGAATACATTAAAACATTGATGTTGTGACTGGAGCCCACAATAGCGAGAATTTATACCGGCACACACCTTAAGGCACGCCGCTTTGGAGCTAAAAACACACACTGTACAACAGCTGGTGTGCTCAGTATGGGACTGATACGGAATCTCTACAAACAAGTGGCTGGACTGTGTTATTAAGCAAATGATCCTTAAACAATACAAACACATGTATTAACCATTAGGGGCTCTCAGGGGCTCCTTCACGCTTAATAGGCTTGCTTAATTTAGTGTTTATCATGGTAACATTTCCAGGTTATGTTCACCAGGCCTTGAGATAACAGGCAAGAAGCGTGAGCACTATGTCAACAAGCTCATAGTGCCCTTATCATTACAGCTTAGTGCCACCTTAATAGGGACAGTAAATGATCAGCAGTACTTCAGCATTGCATTGACACACTGAGTCTGTAGTAGAATGAAGAGGCTTTTCCAATGGTGGTGTGAATGGGGCTACTGATCCATGATCTATGTCATTATCTATATCCAACATTAATATCATTTATTCATATATTCTTTTTTTTTTAAAACAGCATTACCATTTGCTATTGGCTTCATTTTCCTTGTCTAGTTTACTCCGTGTTCTTTACAGTTTTACAAGATCACATGCACATGTTCACCGTCTGAAGTCAGTTTCATCAAAAATAAATGAATGGAACAGCGAGAAGGAGAGCTGGTGACAGCGACTCGTAAATTAGGAGTCCAGACCAGGACAGCGTGACCTGAGAATCTGTCACCGAGAGGGACGGATGGCAAGAGGTGCAGATATATTCTGCTGAAGGCCTAGTTTAGATTCGCACTGACCTTGTGTTTGGGTCTGACACTTTTATTGATTAGTGCACGGAACTGATGTTCTGCTCAGAAGACCCTTATGAACACACCATGGAGCGGAATCCCTCAGAATGAGCGCCATTATATTGAAGTTAACTTTCTGTACTGGCATATGACTGAATCTGTTGTGTGTTATAGCTTTTAAAAATCTTTATTCCTGGTCGCTTTTCACAGCTAGGAGACACTAAAGATCTTCCAGGAAGAATATCCTACACTGAAAAAAATGATTAATTGAATTTATTTTTATTTTTTTGAGGTAAGAGGTTGCAATCAATTTATTTTAGCTACATTTAAATAAACTAATTAAACATGTTTGGTGGTATGGGTAGGTTTAAGTGTGGGTTAAGGTGTACGGGATGGGTAAACAGTGACAGAAATTAATTACAGAAGTAACTACATATAGGTATTTTTAAAAATTACAATGTAAAAACATGTATGTACACATTAAGTGCATTGTATCAAATTATTAATTTAAATGTAAGTACATAGTAGTTAAGGCCACCTAATATAAAGTGGGACTAATAAAAGAGTAACAGGTCTAGGTCAGCTATTTGTTTACATTTAGCCATCATTATTAATAAAGTTGTCTAAATTCTCCTTAATGTCGTGAGACTGCTTTTCTTGGAGAGTGAACTGGTCATATGTTGCAATGCAGAAGAACGACTCACAGCTACTCAGACATGGCAGATTTGTGACTTATGTTTCAGTTTGTATCAGCACAATATGCAGCCAGTTTACTGTTCTGGAGAACCCAGAACATTCATTTTATCATGACAATGATGAAGAAAGAGGTCTGGGCCCTGGCAGACACTGAGCCAGAGGAAACTATGAAATAAGTCTCTGAAGTTGAACACAATACATACTAGTGCAGTGATGCTTCTCACTCTGTGCACCCTGACATTACCAGCATCAATTTAGATTCTGTAATATAATATGTCAGAAATCATATGTCAATAAATATTTCAATGTAGTCTGTCTTGTAGTCCGTGGGTTTCCCAAACAACGGTTCACAAATAACTTATACGTTTTGTGATATAGCTTAGTGCAATTATTAAATCAAAAGCTGTGATTTTTTTTAAAGAAGAGTCTGAAGTTATGCAGAAGTGTACAATCCGAGCAGCTCGGTTCACAGTAAATGCAACACACTCCATCTCTGTATGTGCTGGCAGTTTAATTTAAAAGCTCTGAGGATTTGAAATATTAACTGTGAAGAATTTAATACTTGAATATTAGTAATATTAGTGATATTAGTAACCCACTTGTTAAGTCGTGACATATGGAATACTGTTTCCAGGTCCAGGCCTCTACTAGTTTCAGTTAAGAATACTATCTCAACAGCCATTTATGAGCACTGGTTGTACATATTACACATGTAAGCTCAGCTTTTATGAACTCATATTGTATGCTACAGTTTACATACAACGTGTCTGACACCAATATTTTAGCAATTTCTTAAAGATGAATCATGGTCTGGTCATCTGAGATATCATTATGAATAGCCTATAAAGGTTACAATCATGACTTTTTGGTAGTATTCTGAGTTTACATTAGAACTGTTGTTTGCTTGTGCATTTAATAGAGCATTTGAACCTGGAAACGTTATTTTGTGATTTCACACTTAACCAAGAGGATAAAAATGTTTAGTATTTATGTTCTGTAATGAACTTAATTAACATTCCTATAAATAAGAACGCTATCATGGTGTCACATTTTACAGTGATATATGTGATGGGGCAGTGGTGGGGGTGTAGAGAGATAAAATAGAAGAGGGACAGATGGTTTTGTTTCTTGCGGTCAGGGAACACAGGATCACTGATCAGAACACAGGTCACATGTTCTCTGTACAGGACTCTGGCACATGCCTGACATATTGGAACTAATTAACAGTTTGGCTTTGTTAAAGAAGACCAAGTACTGAATGGCAACAATAATCTGAGCGATAGTAATGCTGTATGAGATTAAATTCAGAAATTGGAACTGACTTGCTATGTGACTCTAAATCAAACATATCTACAATGAGCATGGAGCCCCACAGAGAGTTTAAATAGCTTGAATTACAGTGTTTGCAGGAAAAAAAAATGGCTCACGTATTTCTCAATTTTCTCTTTTGTCTCACTCCTCCATATTTAAAGTAATATTTATTCCACATAATAATGTAACATTTATATTATGTACAATATTGTGTGTAAAATTAATAATGTAGTATGTATTACATACAACAATATTAGAAAATTTTCTGTCTGATAAACGCTCTACAACTTATTTTAGAGCCTTTTTGTATTTTACAACAGCAGTTTGGAAACCAGTGTATGCTATATGAAATCTGTGATGCAATATGGTGTCTTTGCGCCACCTAGTGACAAAAGTGTGAAAACAGTAAACACATAACATTTGGTATTACAGTTGGTGATCACTAGCATTTTGTTGAGGTCTTACAAACATACCTTACGAAATATACAGATTTAATTAGTTATTTATCTGCTATAATTTAATACAGAGATTAAAATAATGGACAAAACTGACTGACCATCAGCTGCAAATTATTTGAATATTAGGCATATTAATTTGAAATATTTTATAGCATCTTAAACCATCAAATATCACCATGTTACGTCCCTATATAGACGTGTGTATAAGTTTGAGGTGGTTGCATATCATGACATTTTAAGGTTATTGCATAGCCTATAGGCCTATATCAGTAGCAATTTTCCAGTTTTTAAATTTGCAATAAAAATGGAGAAAAGCTCAATTGAAAAGCTTAATCATATCATAAATTTTTTTGGTCTGTTGTTACTTATCCATATCTCAACCTTCAACCTTCCACTCTAGGAAATTATACTAATGTAACGTTTTATAAAATGATCCAATTCTTTATTTGATGATCCATCTATTTTAGCTTCTTTATGCTCAGACATGGGGTAGTCAGAACAGATTGATCTTTCACTTCCAGCAGACAGAGGAACAGATTGATGGATCTTTCAGTAGAGAGTCCATATGCTTATTTTATCTTCTCTTTAATGTAAATGTGCTGTGTGGTTCTCCTAATGCTCTCTGAGCTGTTTGGTGTGTGTCAGTAGATCCTGAAAGAGTCTCTGATTGGACTCCAGTGAGATGCCCAGCAGGAACCACAGGAACAGATCCAGGTGTCCATTCTCACTCTCGAGGGCTTCATTTACTTGATGCTCATCACTGATTCTCTTCCTGAAATATTTCTCCTTCCAAGGCTTATTGAGTCCCTGAATTTCTCTCAGACTGTTGATGTATTTAAGGGAATCTGATTGGCTAGTGCTGGTCTGGAGGTGGTCCAGAAGAGAGCAGAGGGAAGCAGCTCCCCTTTAATAAGGTTTGACATCAACACACCTACTGATGAAGTTGCATTAGTGTCTTTCATCCAGACCACGAAAGATGAACAAAACGTTACACTTTGCAGATTTCCTCTCAGATCTGTTGGTGAATGTTGATAAAGTGCTAATTGTTAGAGACTTGAATATTCACATATACAATACAAAGATTTGTGTTTCAGACTTAATAAACTCTTTTTGGGTCAAGTAAAATGTCACTGGATCCACTCATTGTTTATATCATGCACTAGATTTAATTATATCACATGGAATTGATTATACTGATATAGATATTTTACCTCTAAGTGAAGATATACTGACCTGTATCGCGCATGCTGCGTACGTATTACTATATTGTTCCGTGTTATCATCTGGGTAGAACTATTTTCCAACCACTAAAGATAGATTCACAAATAACCTGCCTGATTTGTTTCATCTGCTCTGTTTACCCATAAATGCACATGCACTAGACGAAATGACCAGCAATATGGGCAGTATCTTCTGCCCATATCTTCAGTATACATTAAACGTTGTTGTCCCTGTCAAAGTAAAGGTTAGAGAGAAACACACTGCACCATGGTACAACAGTAATACCCATTCTCTCAAAGAAAGAAACTCATAGAAAATAAGCAAAACAATCCCCAATTTTTATTTAGCACAGTGGCTAGATTAATAAATAATCAGATGTCACCCAAATGATATATACCCACACCAGTTTAGTAGCAATGACCTTATGAAATTCTTCACTGATAAAATAGATAGCAACAGAAATACAATAACAAAATAAAATACAACACCTTGTAACTCAGCTTTAATTATCGCCCCCAAAGAAAAATTGCAGTGCTTTACAACCATAGAACAGGAAAAGCTAAATAAACTTATCACTGCATCTAAACCAATAATATGTTTATTAGATCCTGTACAAAATAAATTACTGAAAGAGTTGTTACATGTAGCAGAAGAGCCACTTCTCAATATTATTAATGCTTAGTTGTGCTCCTTCCTGCAAAAAAAAAAAATACAAAATTATATACACACACATATATATATATATATATATATATATATATATATATATACACGTGTGTGTGTGTGTGTGTGTGTGTATTGTCACGGTGCACACAGCAGGGAGGACACAGGAAACGAGGATGTAACTCAAAAACAGTCTTTACTGGACATCAGTACAAGACAAGGCTGTACAGAGACAGGAACACCGGAGAGTAACGAGTAGACCAGACGAAATGGCACAACACAGACAGGACTATAAATACACAGGTAAATTAACAAACACGGCTGGACCAGAATAAACTACTAATGACATGACAAGGACAGGAAACAAACCAAATATGGGCACAAGAGGCAGGAACACATGACACACACACAGTTCCCTGACATATATACAGTATATATATATATATATATATATATACACATACGTGTGTGTGTGTGTGTGTGTGTATATATATATATATATATATATAAGAAGAATTTCATTCAGGTTTCAGGCCCCATCATAGCGCATCAAAAACGGATCAAAAACTGCACTTGTTAAAATTACAAATGACTGCTTCTTGCGTCAGAACAAGGCTGTATCTCACCACTAGTTTTACTTGATCTTAATGCTGCATTCGACACAGATCATGACATACTCATAGACTGATTACAAAACGATATGGATATTCAAGGACAGGCTTTAAGATGGTTTAGATCTTACCTGCCCAATTATTACCTCTTTGTTTATTTAAATGGGGAAATAATCTCAACTAACACCAGTCAAGTATGGAGTGCAAGTATGGATAGTATGTCTTAGGCCCTCAGCTATTTTCAATATACATTTTGCCCCTTGGTAATATTATTAGAAAATATGGGATTACTTTTTTTTTTATTATTATTATTATGATGATACTAAATTATATATTTCAACAAGACAAGATGAAACCTCTAAATGATCTAAGCTAACTGTGTTTGAAGATGTAAAAGCCTGGATGACCAATATTTGTCTCCTATTAAATTCGGAAGATATTATTAAAGAGATTATTATTAATTGAACAAAAAAAACAGTACACAAAATCTCTTTACAATTCCAATTTGCATTTAGACAGATGTACTGTTACTTCCTCTACTGTCAAAAACTTGGGTGTTAGACAGCAACACCCATGTTACCTGTTTCTGATGCAGAAAAGCTAGTTCATGTATTCATGACCTCAAGACTGGACTATTGTAATGAACTGCTGGGTGGTTGTTCTGCATCTTTAATAAACAAGCTTCAGATATTCAGAAACACAGCAGTTCTTACCAGATCAAGCAAATATGCATATACTACCAAAATTTTTCAGTCACTACATTAAATTAAGCTACCCATTAAGCTACCCATTAAGTTCCATATCATTTACAAAATACTGCTACTTGCTTACAAGGCCCTAAAATTATTTTGTTCCTGCATACATAACCAGTCTTCTATCATGCTACAATCCATGATGTTAGTTAAGGTCGCAAAACTTTTGGTAGTACCTATAGCAAAGTCTACTAAAGGAGGCAGAGCAATTTTGCATTTGGCTCCTAAACTCTGGAATAGCCTTCCTGATCATGTTCAGAGCTCAGACACACTATCTCTGTTTAAATCAAGATTAAAGACACATCAAGCATTCACATAACATATCTCAAAACCTTGTACTCCAGTTATATCTGACCAAATGCACATTATCAGTCTTTGCTTGAAATGTTAAGAACAGCAGCTTCGCTAAGTTTACTCCTTCTTCTTTTCTGTTTCTTCCATGGGATGGGCATCCCGACATACTTGGAGATTACACAAGCTCCAGTTCAAGATTCAGAAGTCCAGCAGATGCCTCCAAAGACAGTGCTTCATTTGCCCCTTAACTCTCTCCCTCTATGATGTTGACCTGTGTGTAGATCCTGCTCAGGATGATGTCATTCCCTTGGATTTGAATTCTGTCAACTAAGCTTTCATATACTTGTTCTTCATGTTCTTGATCTTTGACTCTGTGCAGTCCATCACCTACTAGCAGGTCTCCAATCTGCACCATCAGGGCTGCTTGTGTGTCAACCACCCTGATGTCAGAGGCCACTGGCCCATTTCTGAAGTTTTCAGGTTGCACCAGGGACATGTTATCCTTCACAGACACACTGCTGGGTCTTGGAGACTCTGATCACTCTCCTACTGATACTGACAAAAGACAACAAAACAATATTTCACATACTGTATACTTGCAGTATAGCTTGCACTACAAAATTACAAAACTCTTATAGAACTTTCAGAAAGTCTTTTAGTGCTGTTACCTGTTCCAAAACATCCCTAGTCCCAACTGGCAGTTGACCTTGAAATGAATCTCCCTACCTCCAATGGAAATACCAACATTGTGGCATTCATAGACATATTCTCATAACCTTGCCATCTTATTCCACTTTAGGGACTACCCATGGCCATGGAGACTGCTAATGCTCTTTTCAATTAAGTTTTCAGGACTGCCAGATGATATGTCTTGGACCGGAGACAACAATTCACATCACAGGTTTGGAATCCTATTACTGCGGAGAACAACAGAGGAGAATATTGGCCAAAACTGCTTCACACGCTTATTCACAGGACTTCCAATATGTCTTGAGGTACCAGCCCTCCTTGTTACCCTGGTCAAGAGAGCCTTCAGAGAAGCCAGTGGTGGACGACTGGATCAGGAGGAGTGAGTGGGTGTGAGACAGTGCCTACGTAAGGATTCAAAGAACCATAAAACACCAGAGTGCTCAAGCCTGAATAAGCTGAACTCAATAAGGTGTCTCCACCCCAGTTATCAACCAGGCCAGAGGGTCTGGTTATCCACTCTAGAGAATTAGAACCGCTCGTGATAGTATGGTTTAAAGGAGAAATTATTGAAATAGAAGAGAAGGAGATAGAAGGGACGCTGGAAGAAATGTTGCTTGGACTGAGCAATGACTGCTGCTTTAATGACGGCTGGATTATTGGCTGGAGTAATCGTAGCAATTATTGATAGAACTGAATAATTAGGCTCCTCACAAACTTATCTTTGGAACTTAAATTCACAAGTTCACCTGCCCATTCAGTCCTGTTAGATAATGGTAAACGAACATGGTTTGCTCTCGTCGAAGGAGGTTCGACCCGAGTTAAAACTTTCAAAAAGGATTTATCAAGGACAGCAAGCTGGGCAACTGACTGCAAGTAATTCTGAGGTACAAGTAGAGAAAATTTTGTGAGCTAAAGGGTGGGGAAGGGGGAAGGCTTGTTATTTCCACAAAAAGGAGAGAGGGTGGAGTTTATTGATTAACGTTAAACAGTGGTGCGACGGCTGGATTATTGGATGAGAGATTGGTGTGCTTGTTTAATTTGAGATTGGTTTGACCTGATGTATGAATGGCAGGCATTCGAGGACCATCTGCCTAAGGTTCTGATTTGGAGTTCAGGGAGACCATTCTGAGCGGCTGAAGTTGTGGCACCTATGTGGAAAAAATGGCTGAAGTAACAGTTCGCTGGAATGCCTGATCTGGTCTGGACTAATTTGAGGTGTTTTTTTAAACTATAATGTCTGGAGATGGGACTATTGTTATCATCTATGAAAAGGGGATCGGTGGGATATTGAAATTGAGATCTTCTGTGGGACAGGAAAAAGGCAATGGACTGTAAGACTGGAGGGGAGAGAGTAAGTTAAAGATGAAAATTTAATGACTGCACATTAATTGATATGTTTAGCTATGTTTGATTATAAAACAAATAGTGTCATTGGTCAGTATTTGGAGGTCAAAAAGGGCCAGATGAATTTTGGGATTGAATTTGGAATTAAAGGTAAACCCAGAACATCTGAGGAATCCAAAGGTGGTGAGGATGTTTTCTGACTGGTAACCAGAACGTAGAGAGAGTAAGCATTTGATTAGCAGGTGAGGGGCAAGCAATAATCTAAATAGCTGGGTTGTAATTTTTGTAAGTCTTTGATAAGGAGGGAGATTTGAGAATTATTGATGGCGGGCCACTGATGACTGAAAATTAGTTTATGGAAAAAATGGATGCCGTTAAGATATTTCTTTATAGATCTGAGTTGGATCTGTTTAAAGTAGTGTACAAAGGTTGCAAAATAAGAAATAGTGATAGTGAAAATGTGATAGTGAAATCTGACTACAGGTAAGTGTATCTTCACATATACACACATAATTCGTAACACATAATAAATTACATATGCACTATTAACAAAAATAGTTATATAAAAATACATAGATATTTATACTTTATGCATTTTTTTAATACTATTTAACACTAAAATGTAGTTGTTGACTTCCAGCTACTCTGCAAAGGTTTGTCATTTTTAGATGACTTCCTAAGATGCTTAGTTTGGTTTGACCGACCAACTTTCATCTCCCACTAGAAGATTTACTGACAATACAAACAACCACACACAAAACATAAATCACTTAAATGTATGAAGTGTCCGGAACATGAACTGCAAGGGAATATGTGAATAGAATGATGTCTGTGGATGGCCAGAATCAAATGTGTAGCTGCTTCTCCTGACCGGAAATAGCAGAGGGGAAATGGCTTGGATAATGAGATGGATAGATACATTATGGAGAGGGTGGTTTACTGGAATGTAAGGTTAAAAAAGAGACACTGGGGTGGGTGACAGGTCTGCATGAGAAGCTAATGTTCTGAATTTCTGAAAGGCAAAATTGGGCATCTTAGAAAGAGGTAATAATGTTCCATTGACTAAGAAACAGAAGCCAGCATGTTACTGAGTCAAGGCAAATTACAATGACACTCTAGGGAGGTGGCAGATCTTAGGTCCCTTGGTTTTCTCAGACATTATTGGAATAATCAGTTCATAAAAAAAAAAAATTAAATTAAACAGTGCTGAGGTGGGCAGATTTCCATTTACATTTAGTCATTTGGCAGACGCTTTTATCCAAAGCGACTTACAATTGGGGAATACAAGAAGCAATTCATCTTGAAGAGGCAATCAGACAGAGGAAGTGCTCGTAACACCAAGTCTCAGTCATTGTTCAAATAAGTAAAAGCTAGCAAGGGAAGGAGAGAAAGATAGAGGGAAAGATTAAGGTTTTTTTTTTTTTTGAGTTTAGGATGTAGTCAAGTAGTGCCGAAAGAGATGAGTTTTCAGTTGTTGCTTGAAGATTGACAGGGATCCAGCATTCCGGATAGGGGTGGGAAGATTATTCTACCAGCCAGGAATGGTGAACGAGAATGTTCTGGCGAGTGATTTTGAGCCTCTCTGTGATGGTACCACAAGGCGTCGCTCACTAGCAGATCTCAGACTGAATCATTTGTAGAGGTTTGATTGTGTTTGATGGCAGTCCAGCCAGAAGAGCATTGCAGTAGTCCAGCCTGGAAACGACAAGGGCCTGGACAAGAAGTTGTGCAGCATGCTCTTTCAGAAAGGGCCTGATCTTTCTGATGTTGTGTAGTGCAAACCTGCAGGATCGAGCAGTCTTTGCAATGTGCATTTTGAAGGTCAGCTGGTCACCAAAAATTACACCAAGATTTCTGACCGAAGTTGATGGGGCAATCATTGATGAGCCTAACTGAATCGTGAAGTCATGCTGTAGAGTCGGAGTGGCAGGGAAGAGAAGAAGCTCCGCCTTTGCCAGGTTGAGCTGTAGGTGATGTTCTTTCATCCATGCCGAGATGTCCGCCAGGCAGCCTGAGATCCGTGCAGCTACCGTTGGGTCATCTGGTTGAAAAGAGAGATAGAGCTGTGTGTCATCGGCGTAGCAGTGATAGGAGAAGCCATGTGCATGTATGATGGGACCCAGTGATGTAGTGTGTGTGGAGATAAGGAGGGGTGCAAGAACCAATCCCTGAGGAACTCCAGTGACCAGTTGATGTGGTTTGGATACCTCCTCTCCCCAGGCCACCCTGAAAGACCTACCGGTGAGATAGGATTTAAACCAGCGAAGTGGAATCCCAGTGATGCCCAGTGATGCCCAGTGATGAGAGGGTAGACAGGAGGATCTGATGATTGTCAGTGTCAAAAGCAGCAGAAAGATCCAGCAGAATGAGGACTGATGATTTGGAATCGGCCTTTGCAATTCGCAGGGCTTCAGTGATTGAGAGTAGTGCAGTCTCTGTTGAATGGCCAATCCTGAAGCCTGACTGTTTAGCCTCCAGTTTGTTGTACTGTGAAAGAAACAGTGAGAGCTGGTTGAAGACAACTCGTTTGAGTGTTTTCGCTACGAATGGAAGGAGAGAGACAGGTCTCTAGTTTTCTAAAAGAGAAGTGTTTAATGTAGGTTTTTTGATCAGTGGGGTTACCCGAGCCTGCTTGAATGCTGTGGGGAAGATGCCTGTGAGGAGAGATGTGTTGATAATGTGTGTGAGTGCCGGTAAGAGTGTGGGAGAGATTGTTTGGAGAAGGTGTGAGGGGATTGGGTCAAGAGGACATGTTGTAGGATGGCTGGAGAGGAGAAGTTTGGATACTTCTGGCTCGGTGAGGGGACAGAAGGAGAAGATGGGAGTTAGAGCAGTGGATGTGGTTGATTGGAGGTCCTGTGTGTGTGGAGTTGAGAACTGGTTACTGATTGTTCTAGTTTTGTCTGTGAAAAAAGTGGCAAAGACGTCAGCTGTTATCGAAGTGGTGGGAGGTGGAGGAGGGGGACAGAGGAGAGAATTAAATGTTCTGAAGAGATTACGCATGTCTGGAGCGCTGTTGATCTTGTTGTGGAAATGTGAGGATTTGGCAGTGTGGACTTCAGTAGAGAAAGATGAAAGCAGAGAGTGATACCTACTCAAGTCCGACGGATGGTTTGATTTGCGCCATTTTCTCTCTGCCACTCTGAGTTTGGTCCGATGCTCACGAAGAACATCAGATAACCAGGGGTTAGAAGAGGCAGCCCGTGCTTGCCTGGAGGAGAGAGGACAGATGTCGTCAAGGTTAAGGTAGACCATAAAGTGTCAGTAGCTGCATTCACATCCGGAGATGAGAAATGGGTAGGCGAGGGAAGAGAGGAGGATACTACAGAGGAAAGAAGGGAGGGGGAAGGCTTGGTAATACAATAAGGAAATCGTTGAGCAAATAGATTAGATAAGGGATGCTGGTGAGGATCAAAGCAAAGGGCTTCAGATAGCATGTCAAAAGTTTTGTGCTGCTTTTACATCTGAATATATTGTGGCACACAAGGAAGACTCTATTGTAAATCTCAAAGTCCAGAGCGCCCCAATAGGGGTACTGGTTACACTGCATTCTTGTGTCTATTTGGGAAGACTGAACAGAATTAGATATTAGCTAACAATTTCATAAATACACTAACAAAACAGAGTGAGCCAAAATTACTTTAACAAAACATGAATGTAGAATTTTAGAGTTGCAGATTATTTTATTTTATTGAAGTTATGATAATATCAACCAGAGGCAATAAAATATCTGTATAATTTATTAAACAGAAGACAGTGATCTAACAGTTCCTGACTAAACAGCACGATAAAACTGAGCTCCTCTGACTCGATGAGGACATCTACAATAGCTTTTATAAGGTCACACCAAATGAAGGGGGCGTTTCTACAACCTTTCACTCACCTTTAGTGTTGGTTGCTGGTAATAAAGATAAGTCAGGATCTAAATGCAGCAAAACTTTAAAACAAAAACTCAAAATAACAAGATACTTAGGATACTGGTCTAAAGAAGACCAAACAAAGACAGACAAAGTACGGAGGAAACTATACAGGCCTTGTAGGCGGAGCCGCAGGCTTGCAAGACTGAGGTGAAGACGGGGGCTTGGAAATCCGGGGCAAAGCTGGTGCGACAGAGGACCAAGGTAGAGCCACAGAGATGGAGAGATGAGGCAAAGCCAGAGGAGTGGAAGAACAAGGTGGAAGCAGGGCATTGACTGACCAAGTTGGAACCACAGGAATGAGGGAGACCAGTGGAGTCTGAAGACTGACAGACCCCGGTGGAGCTGAGGGAGGAGCTGAAGTGTCAGAAAGCCAAGAGTCCAGGGCTTGGAGCACTGAGGTGAAGCCACAAACACACTCACTGGAACACACAGTTTTGCCAGCTCACACACCCGGTCAGATTCTCTGGGAAGCTCTGGTTCCAGGGCGATGGTTGGCTCATTCCTCTTCTCTAGCTAATTCATCATGGCAGGCTCAGTCTCTGTTTGCAGTGGGCTCTGTCTTTGCATTCACTGGGGTGGTGGTGGTAGCTGGCTGGCATTCTGAATTTTTGCAGATGGGCAAAGGGGAACCATTATTGAGGGGTACCCACACCATGTTCTCCATGTCCCTAGATGCTTGTTTCCAGCAAACACAATCTTGTTTTCCATTTAAAGCTTGTCTAGAAAACTAAGGTTTGTCTTTCTGTCAGTGTTGGTTGCTGCAATGCTTTAAAATAGCAAAAACTCAAAATAACAAGATACTCAAGATATTGATACTTGCAAAACATGAACAAAACAACACAAAAATATCTAAAGAAGACAAAGAACTGAAGAAAACAATGGACTTAAATACATAGACCAAAGAAACAATGCAATGACTACCAGGGGCCTGTACCATGAAGTCGGATTAGCTGGCTAGCCAGGTAAGGTTCAGTTTAGTTTGCACCAATCCTGGGTTTAAGGCATCATGAAAGTGGCTTGGCTTTTAGCTGCGTTCACTGCCATAGTAACTTACACTGCACAGCTAACCTGCTCCGGGGCAGGTTATACTCTGAGTTCAAGGAGTCAGATGTGAGCAAAGTGACACATGTCTGACACAAAAAAAGTCACTCCCCCAGTTTCTCTTGCTCCAAATTAAAGGTCACTAGTACAAAAAAAATTGTCTGGCTTTAATGATAATTACTTAAGGGTTATTTTATATGATTTAAATAATTATATGATTTATATTGTTATTAATCCATTACACACAAGCAATTTTAGTTTAAGTTATCATAAATAATTTATTTTAAATTAATGTTAATATATACAGATCATATGTAATATAAATAAGCAGTAGAATCAATAGATAACACTTTAAAATTGACTACGTGACCTTACATGTTCGAGTCTCTATCGCTGTATATTTCCAACTATATAAACTAATTTAAGTTTCTAAGTTAAGAAATCTAAGTTTCACTTGTGACTGCACTGATAAAGAAAGATAATTTCTTTAATTTGTCCTCTTTCAAGAACAAGTACTTTTTTCATTGTAAATGTATTTAAATTCACCATATTCTTCAATCTCTTAACTTTTAACCAAGGCTCGTGATTGGCTGTTTGCCAGTGATGTCATACATTCACGTGCACGTGCTCCACAAACTCAGGATCAAAGCCTGAGTTGACAAAGAAAGTTGATGATCAGCATCATGGTACCAACAAAGCCGGATTGGAGTGGTTTGGTTTTGTCAACTCGAAACTAATCCTTTAACTCTGAATTTGTTCATCTACCATCATGGTACAGGCCCCTGGTGTGCCAATCAATAAAACAATTAACTTCCATAGAAACAAACTGAAAACTAGGTCAAAGAACCAAAACATGACAAAACGCTCACAGAAACAAACACAGACTATCCATAACACTCTCAAACAATAACAGATGTTGTTTTAAGTTGTACAACAAAAAGCTGAGAATCTCCTACAAAAATAAGTTGACAGAACTCAAAAATTTGAAAAGTTTTTTTTTTTTTTTTACAGTGTACTTTGATTTGCAGTAAGGTATTGTAAAGGCCATTTGAAATGCATATACCTTCTGAAGCATGTATACTAGCATTTAGATGTCCTAAAACTAAATATGCACATACACACGGGACCCCATGAAACCATAATAAAAGTTGTATGTAAGAAAGACTGTCTAAAAAAAAAAAAACACTTGTGATGTGTGAGTTGTTTCTCAAAGCAGGTTTTACAATTTTACACAGACAGTGAGGCATCATAAGCCCTTAATCCAGAATACAGCGGTTCAGTGAATGTGGTGTTGATTATGTGTAAGAGTTTGAGTGTGTGTGCCAGAGACACTGTATAGAAGGACTCAATGCTGGCTGGCCAGATAGACTCCTTCTCTATTAGACTGTGGTAAATGGGCAGGTATGTTATTGCTCACATCATTTTGCCAGACAGTGAATCCATTAGCAGAGCAGAACAGGCTCCAGGGCTTTTCGATGTATCCATACCAACAGTCACTTTCCTTACTTTCCTGCTGATTCCTTTATACATCACTGCTACTTGACCCCAGCTGGACATCGGTTCCTAATGTTTTAGAAACGCTTTTGTGCAGTGGTGTGCGGTGGTGTTTTAAAATGAGGAGGCAGTTTTATATAGCTATATGTGTATGTGTTACACTTAACGTTGTAACATTTTCCTGGGTAAATAAATATTACATAAAAAAAAGAGAACAAATATAATTATATATATTTTTTTTTATTTAATAATTTTAATGCTAATTATACATTTCATAGTGTTTTTATGCATTTTTATATTTATTCCAAAATAATAACTACAGGCAGTAACAATTTGAACAATATTCTGGAAACAATAAGGTTTCATTAGTTATAATTTGTTAACTACTTTAGTTAACATGAATTAAGAATAAACAATAGCCTACTTCTACAGCATTTATTAATCTTAGTTCAAATGAATTTCAACATTTACTAATGCATTATTAAAATCAAAACATTTGTTTGTTGACATTAGTTTATGCACTGTAAACTAACATAAACTAACAATGAACTGTATTTGTAATAACTAAGGTAAACAAAGATCAATAGGCTAAATACTGTAATAAATGTTCATTGTTTGTTCATGTTAGATTAAATGACACCTTATTGTAAAATGTTACCAATATTTTTTATTTGTGAAATGATGTTCAGCTGTTCTTTTTAATAGTCAATTTATTGTTGGGTCATCAACGTCATAAAAGCAATGTAAACACTGCCACAGACACGAAGATACAGGTATATCTTTCATTTCATCACAATGAATGCTCACTCAAAACTGATGTCATCGCGTTTTCATACCATTTCAAGTTTTATTTTGACGTGACTCAAAGCATTGGTATCTAAGCAGGAGAGTTGTTTACTTACTTTATAATTAGTCAATAACGCCATCATTTTCTTCATTCAGGCCGAGAGCTCCCAAGTAAACAAGAGGCGGGATTTATCGCAGGAACCAAACACATCCAATCATAATCGATCATATACAATTATAGCGCGATGGAGGCGTTGCCTCCTCTCACGTGACTTTCCCCCATTCATTTCAATGAGCCTCCAGAAAAGTCACCGCACGCTTTGGGGTCTCTGTTTTAAGTCTATGGACCGAAGGCAGGCAAGCCTCCGCTGTAACTTTACCTGCGGGTGTCGCTGTTTGACAGCGTTACTTTATAAAAAACGAGTGACTTTTATACTTTTAATGCCATATTTAATAATATTTGCGATTTATGTTGGTAATATCGATTATTTTCTCATCCAATTTTTTGAGGAGACACTGCCTCCCTTGCCTCCTCGGAGGAAACGCCCCTGCTTTCGAGGTACTTTGAATCAAATCAATATAGAAATCCTGGCCAGGACACGTCCGGGAAAAATGGCACGTATGGTCACCCTAACATATGTAATCTTTCTGTTCCCTTCAGACAGGATGAGAAGAGCAGTTGTTGTGTTTGGATCTAGTTTAAGATCACAGGCATCTGAACACAAGACGAGAGAGGAATACATAAAAGAAAGTTCTACAGTGTGTGTGTGTGTGTGTGTACTTGGTATTCCCTATACATCATGGGGACCAAATGTACCCACAAGGATAGTAATACCAGCAAATTTTTAATTTTTTTGGTCCCCATGAGGAAAACAGCTTAAAAATAATACCGAATGATTTAAAATAGTAGTAGTAGTAGTAGGGTAGGGTTAGGGGATATAAAAATACAGTTTGTACAGTATAAAAACCTTTAAGTTTAGGTTTAGGTTTATGGGGACTAAACATGGAAACCTATGGGGACTAAACATGTGTGTGTATACAGGTTTGAATATACTGATTTGTGATTGACAGTTCTTGTCGTGCAACATGTTTGCATTCATTATGACATTAAGAAAATGCTAGTCACTGGAATCTTGTCATGTTTCATTTGGTTATCTTACGCTGATAAAGAATGTTATAAAAGCAACAACGGTAGCAGAAACTTTTGACACATTCAACAACATAATTTCTAAAGTTTAACTGATACAAGCATGTTAACATTGTTTATCGTATTTCATCTATACTTAAGATCAGGAATGGGTAACTCTGACCCTCAAAGTTGACTGTCCTACAGAGTTTAGCTCCAAACCTGGTTAAAGTCCTCTTTCTAGTACTCCTGAAGAGCTTAATCATTCAGGTGTATTTGATTAGGGTTGTAGCTGAAGCAAAGTGGTTCTTGAGGATCTAAAGTACAGATGAAATATAATGAACAGAATGTTTTAGATCTTTGCCTGACAGAGACATATATACCTGCTTGATTATATACTCATTTACTCAGATTATGTTAAGATATGAACATATATGTTCATATGTTTTATGCACATCTTCTACCCCTCGTCTGATGTTTGGATTTCTTAAGATACAGCTCGTCCACCACACCTTCTGACATCTGATGCATGTAGGTGATTGTTAAGCAGTGAGTAGGAATTGGAGTCTTCTCTGAGTGTTTGCCTGATTTCACAAATTTCTGAATCTCTCTTGACAGATCTTTCATTTCCAGCAGACAAAGCAACAGACTGATGGATCTTTCAGTGCCACGTTCATCTTCTCTTTAATGTACTGTGTGGTTCTCCAGATGCTCTCTAAGGTATTCTCTGTGTGAATCCAGTGAGACGCCCAGCAGGAACCACATGAGCAGATCCGGGTGTTTGTTTTCACTCTTAATGGCTTCATCGACCTTTATGCAGATTATGCACTACATCTGTAAAGTTCAAGGTGTCAGCATTTGTTATTACATAATAGCAAAAATGCAGCGAGGAACTTGGATAGATGAAGCTATAGACTTTTCTCTGATGAATTACAGATTCCTCGTAAAACAACTCAATGCAAATCCCAGAATACATGCCACACTCTTTCAGGTCCTCCTCATATTGCCCTTCATCAGCTGTTTGAGAGCCACCCTCAATAAGTGTCACAATCACTTCCCTGCTGGGCTGCAGGAGTTTCTCTGGATCCCTCTCTTTGTGCTACTGATACTTCATGTCAATCTAAATCAGCAGGGAATAGTTCTAAATTTCAGTCAGATTTTCAAGGGATTTCTGAACTGATGTCTTCTTTCAGCAGCTTTTGAAGTATAGCAGAAGACTGGTATTTGGCACATAATGGATGATTTTTGCTCTTTTGATGCATTAGACGATTCTGCTGGGTTGACGCTATAGTCACTGATTCTCTTCCTAAAATATTCCTCCTTCTTTAAGGCTCATTAAATCCCTGAATTTCTGTCAGACAATTGATGTATTTGGAGGGGGATCTGATTGTTGATCTGCTAGTCTGGATGTGATTTTGATGAGAGCAGAGAGAAGCAGCTTACCTTTAATAAGGTTTGACATCAACACATCCCCTGAAGAAGTCAGTCACATCAGAAACTTTCTGAGAATCTGAAAACATCAATGTCATTGTGTTTCTATCCAGACCATCAAAGATAAACCCTGAGTCCAAATCTTGAAGTTCTGGATGAAGGTCCAGCAGAAGTCTGCAAAGACTATACTAATTATCTCACATCAAGTTCCTGGAGGCACAAATATGAAATTACATCCTGACTGGATTTTTACTCTGCCCATTCCAGAGGTTCCAGCAATGCCTTTAGTAAGCCCTGATTTGGTCTTTCTCTTCACATCCTTGTTCAGGTGAAGCTTTAAAGATGCCATTACAGTAGATTGGAGCATGGAGTGTTGTGTTCTAGCTATTTTCTCCATTTGAAAAAAAAAAAAAACGAAATGTTCTTCATTCATGTCACGAATCCTGGCCATGCACTTCCGTTCACTTGCCACCAGAGGTCACTCGTTCACCACACTGACTCATACACCACACCACAGGCACATTACATTGAACTACATTTCCCATCACCCACTGCATTGACACAGCTGTTCACACTGATCACGCTTGCATTGACACAGCTGTTCACACTGATCACGCTTGCACCTGAGAACCATCTCACAATCACCCTCACCCAATCACACACACTACATAAGCTTGGGACATTCTCTTGCTCTCTGCTGAGTATTGTTTAGCCCTGCTACTCTACGAAGCGTTCTCTGTTCATAGTGTTCTGATTCCTGCCTGATCTCCTGGATTATTCTCTCTGCCTTGCCCTGTTTGGACTCTATTTGCTGCTCGTTTGGATTATTGCTCGGTCTCCTGGATTATTCTCTCTGCCTAGCCCTCTGGATACTGTATGCTGATCGTCGACCCACGCTGCCCTTCGGATTGCTCTTGCCTCTGCCATACCTGTCTCCTGAGGGTTTCATTCCCTTGGAGTTTGGTCCCTTCAAATAAGCTGTCATACTTGTTCTTCATGCATCTTTTGTAACAATATACAATAAAATATTAATCAGCACAACAGTTTTCAACATTGATAAATCAGCACATTAGAATGATTTCTGAAGGATCATGTTACACTGAAGACTGGAATAATGGCTGATGAAAATTCAGCTTTGCATCACAGAAATAAATTATTTAAAGTATATTAAAATAGAAAAGTATTGTTTATATTGTGATAATATTTCACAATATTACTTTTTGTACTTTTCTGTATATTTGATTAAATAAATGAAGCCTTGAGTATGAGACGCCTTTAAAAAACCATCAAAAATTGTACTGACCCCAAACTTTCCAATGGCTCTGTGTGTGTGTGGAGCAAAACATTTGTGTATTTGTGGCAGCTGTCTAAAAAGCATCACGTTCAAAATAATGCTGTTGATGCACGACATATTCTGACCACAAGATGTCGCCTTTCAGACATCTTGTACTAAATAAAATTAGAATATTTCAGATAATCTCACAATTTATGGTAGGTTACCCCATAAGCAGCCATTATCTTCATATGTCAGCAAGGAATGCTATTTTATTCACATTTGTATTATATCTATAATTTTTAGAATAAAAAGGTTTATTTCATTTATGTGAAGATAGCAATGTTATTGATATAGGATTTTGGCTAAAAGCAATGATTTAAAGTTAAAAATGTCTTGATAGATTTGTTGCTCCATTAGTTAGTATCAGTGTTGGGCATTACAAGTAATGCATTACAATATTGTGTTACTCCCTAAAAAAAGTAACTAATTACGTTACTTAGTTACTTTTTATGGAAAGTAATGTGTTACGTTACTTTTTAAATATGAGCAGGGCTTGATTGTTTTTAATACAAGAAGTTCTAATTATAGCAAATGTAAAAGCCCTTTCACACCAAAAAGTGTAATGAATAAACCTCAGGCTGAAGGAAAAGGAAATTCCCGTCTGTAAAGTAGAATGCAGGAGAAGAAGGTTCAACACTCTTCGGGAATAAAAAAGCAATGAAGCACAATTGTTAGTTTATCTAAAGTTATTTTTGGCTTATTAGTATGGTTGAACTGGATCATCAAAGGTCAGCAGCAAAGACATTGATTAATAAAATGGGATTAGATACATTTGTGTTGTTTAACATATTTAATTATTGCAGTTTGCGTCATATTCTGAATTTGCATTTCACTGTTTTAATTCATTTTGATGAATACTAAATCTGTTTTTTGCGAGTGGGATGAATTAATGCACATTCACATTTAGTAGGACTACAGTAACAGCATGTTCCCACAGCACACTGTCAGTCAAAAAATGGGAAAATAACTAACTCAGATATTTTCTTGTAAATTAAAAAGTAATGCGTTACTTTACTAGTTACTTGATATTATTACGTAACTCGCGTTACTCGTAATGCATTACCCCCAACACTGGTTAGTATTAGTAATGCGTGTGGATTACTTGTGGACTACTGTGATGTTTTTATAAACTGTTTGAATTTTTACTCTGACGACATCTATTCACTGCAGAGAGCAAGTGATGTAAAGCTAAATTTCTCCAAATCTGTTTTTTTTTTTTCAAGAAAGAAGACCTCGCACTATTTTAGTTCTAGTTCATTTTTATTTCCATTGTGTTTGTATATAAATCCACATATCTGTCTAGTAAAACTAACCTGTGTGACCTTTTAGAGTTCCCTATAATTAGTATTTCCCTTGGGTAAAATGACCAGGGGGTGTAATCGGTTCTGTTTTAAACTTAAAATATCTAAATATGCTGGTTGGTAATGACTCATGAACCATCTCTGAGATAATGAAGTAAAAATCTTAAAAATACACTTTTGATTTACAAACTCTTACTCTGCTGCTGCTCTTGCAAAGATTTGCTTGCCTTTTGTAATTAATTCATATATTGCAGCAACTAAAAACTTATATTGTCAGTCATTATTTCTTCTTCTTTTTGCCTTTTTTGCCACCTTTAGACTTGGATTTGTCTTTCTTAGGAGAACGTAGTCCTTTACGTACAAGAGTCCCTCGCCACCAGGCCTGGATCTGAAAAGAGATACATGAAATAAAAGATAAACAAGTACATCAAGGATTAGTTATAGTTATTGTTTTCTCCCCCATATTGCAAATTTATTGATTATTCTGTTTAGTTATGGGGGCCAAGCACCAAAAATGTGTAGTGTATATATATATTTTTTTTTATAGTGCTGTCAAACAATTAATCGCGATCCAAAATAAAAGTTTTTGTTTACATAATATGATTGTGTACTGTGTATATTTATTAGGTATATATAAATACAAACACATGCATGTATATATTTTAGAAAAATATATGTTTATATATCAAATATATTTATATATAATATAAAAAATAATAATATAAATATATAAATGTATATACATGTAAATATTTTCAAAAATATATACTGTATGTGTGTATTTATAGATGCATAATAAATAAACAGTACACACACATATTATGTAAACAAAAACGTTTATTTTGGATGTGATTAATCGTTTGACAGAACTTTTTTTTTATTATTAAAAAAATATATTTTAATTATTAAATGTGCAAGTATTGTTGGTGTCAATAATTTAACATGTTGACATGAATTTTACTATGTATCAACAGGATTGGTTAAAGGTTAGAAATTAAAAATTGGCACAACCCACAGCATGAATAATTTCAATTGAAATGACAACAAAACTGAATTTATTAAGTAAAGAAATTCAGCGGTAATACAGAAGGAATTACATAACTCTAAAAGCCTGTTCACACCAAGAAACATAACTGTAATGATAATAATTATAAAATGGATAGTTCTGGTCCATGAAACCGGTTGGTCCGTGATTTGTTTATGATAAAGCATGGATATAACCAACCTGGTCCATGGCATAAACGTACCTAGGGGCACTTTTTAGCAAGACTGTTTTTAAGTACCTTACTGCACGTTTCGCCGCAGTTTCAAAGAGAAATGTCCACTGAGTGGGGATAAAACTCTGGTTCAATACGTAAACCCTGACACGTTTGTATTATGTTGATATAGGTACGTATTGCTGTCTTTTTATGACGTTGCTTCAGGTACTGCGGGGGTTCAGAATTCAAATATCTGGGGACCGTCGCTAAAAATTAATGCTCTCGTGTTGGAAATATCCCCTACACCAATCCCAACCCTAAACCTACCCGATAGTGTTGACAAATGCAAAACTGATATAAAAACGCATTTGATAACGCAACCATGCTATTTGAACGTCCTTGCAGATTTGAAATGTTTTGTCGAACCGGAGCTCCTCACCTCTCAAGTGCGTCTCCGTACTCCGTGAGCTACCAAACAAACCTACTGTCTATGAAAACCCATAGATATGAAGCTGGATATGTGTGATGCTAACGTTCAAAAGCATCAGTTTTCAAATCTCCTAATATTGCTTTGAAGTCATAACATGATATTCTTCAAGTAATTGGGCAAAAATTACGCTTTATTAATCGAAACTCTGTAAATTTGTGTGAAAAGGAATAAACGGCGTCTGCGTTTTACTGCCTCTAATGTTAATTTATTTTGGAAACTGCAGTGATATGTATTTATTGGTACGTATTTCTCGTCTTGCTAAAAAGTGGCCCCAGGTATGCTTATGCCATGAGACCAGGTAGGATATAACCATTTTCCCTATCTTTGTATTACTGTGCAATATGCATCACTCTTAACCACCAGCCTTAGCAACATAAACAATCTATATGCTGAAAATATACATACCATGACCATGTATTATGTATTTAAGCAAAAAATAAATGTTTATTAATTATTTAATGAAGAATGAGTGACCTCTGCTGACGTTATGTCTGTGTCATCCACCTTTAAATGGGTCATGACCTTTTGATATATAAGAGGTAAAGACACATTCGCTGCTTTTAATATCTGAAGAATTAATGCAACAGGACACAGCTGATCACTTAGAAAGACCTGTGAGGCAACTGTTCCAATACTTATGCTCACATCAGATAGAGGGATGAAACTATAAAAGTGCTGAACTTCTTAGCTGGTAAAACATCTATGTGTTGAATCACCCAATAATAAAATGTGACATTATGTAGTTTTGTCTCATATTCATCTTTTAATCATATTTGTAAATGTCTTGACTGTACAGCCAACAGAGCAATTTTGACTTTACTGTTCCAATACTTTTGGAGGGCACTGTAAATCTTCAGATGCAGTTTGGCATCATTATAGCAAATTCATTGATGCGTTAAAAGATAACCCTTTTGTATATCAACACAAAATCCACAACTTTTTGTTGGCATAGTCTGAAGATGATCTAAATCAAATTTGGTGAAAACTGGACAAATGGTCTAGGAGGAGTTTGAAAAGTAGGCTTTTAACATAAATAAAAATGTTGGACAGGAAGTTCGGTCGACTATGGCAAAAATGGTATCTATGTTCTCGGAATGACCCAAAGAATATATTGAGTCCAGTTTAATTACAATAGGCTAATATAATCAAAAGTTATCAGCATTTTTGGAAATTTCATTATTAATGGTTTGTGGCTTCATATGAATGGTTTATCGCTTTTGACCAATAGGTGGTGCTGTTACCAAATTGTTGCGACGTGGTCGGTGTAGGGTGGCAATGGCACATACCGTTTGGTGTCAATATGTCAAAACTATGCAGAGATACTGCCTCAGACGCAGTTTGGCATCATTCCAGCAAATCCATGGATGCGTTAAAGGGGTCATTGGATGCAAAATTTACTTTACAAGTTGTTTGAACATAAATGTGTGTTGGAAGTGTGTGTACACATCCATCCTATAATGATAAAAATCCACCCAGTGTTTTTTTTTTTTAAATCAATATCTCAAATTTCCTTTGACCTACTTTACTAAAATCTATAAAGCTAAATGTTACCTTAGTTGCTGCATCTCTCTCCTTCTGCTCCTTCTCCAGCTGTGCACGCAAACGTTCCTTCTCCGTCCTGTCCTCAATGATAACTTCTTGCATTTCTCTGCACTAAGGTGCAAAAAGGTATTTTACAACTTGCCAGTGCTAATCAATACTTTAATCAAAAAGAATTCTGAAAGGAATTAATATCAGGAGACAGTAAACATGTAGCGCTCATTTGTTTAATATAAAAACCTTCTTGGACAGCTCCTGAATTCGTGCCTGGCTGACATTTCTTTTATTCTGCAGAGCAGTGAGCTCTTGCTCCTTCTTCTCAATGTCTTTTTCATACCGCTGGATCCAAAACTGTAACTTTTCCTGTAAGTTCTTTTAGGTACAAAAAGTTCAGTGACAGCAATGAATTCCAAAGGATTTACATTACAATATACAATATACTACTCATCTCATACTGTACTGTTTTTTTGCCTACTATACAGTAGAAAAATAAGCATATTCAGATGCAAGGGTAGTTCCAATGATCGTAAAGTTCTGTGGTTGGAACAATAACCTGTTAGAAATAGAATTTATTGTATGATGTGGACTTCGTGCTCTTGGGCAAAATAAGCACACTAACATGCAGTACATTCAATATACTTCATTCAATTTAAATCTATAATGAATTAACCATTAAATAAAGCTAACCGAACAAAAATAGTAACGTATTCCTCAGATGAACTGTTCATTACAGCAGCATTTTGGAGAAATTATAGAGAAAGCTTGAAGGATGCTTACATGTTAAAATTAACATCTTTCTGCTGTTTGTGGAAATTAACTATAATAATTTGGCATTCGTTGCAATCTTGAGTCTTGAGTTCATTGGCTAATTGGCAGAAGGTATTGATGCCATTAATGGCAGGTCTATATTGTTGAACCAACATGGTTCAAACGAGATGCAATCATGTTACTGCAGGTTTCAGGAAACCACCAAGACTAGCTACTTATTTTCTAAGTGGAATAAGTTTGGAACATCTTTCCTGGTAAAGTAGAGCAGTAAGGGAAATGAAGTGTTATTCGTCATAACCATTAAAACGAGGACTAAATTATTTAAATCAGGGGTGCCCAATCCTGCTCCTGGCGATCGATTGTCCTGCAAAGTTCAGCTCCAACTCTAATCAAACACACCTGCCTTTAATTTTCAAGCGAGCATGAAGACCTTAATTAGTTGCTTCAGGTGTATTTGATTAGAGTTGGAGCTGAACTTTGCAGGACAGTCGATCGCCAGGAGCAGGATTGGGCACCCCTGATTTAAATACAGTGTAAATTAGAAACCCATTTCTAAGCTGGTTTGCCAACCGCCATGAAACATTAAAGAAGAACACATTTATAGGTGCATTCCAAACACTTTATGAAAAAGCACATAGGTTATCATATAGCGTTTACCTAGGCATTATTATGCCAGGCTCTGTAATCCTGCTCCTGGTGAGCCAATATCCTGCAGATTTTAACTCCAACCTGCCCCAAAACACTTTCCTGAAAGTTTGTTGTGTGGGTGTTTTTTTATCTGAAGGCTGCATATCTTGGCTACAACTTCATAAAGCGTTGTTGAAGGCTGTCTGAATTTGAAGGATAATTGGAAAGCAGCATTCATTTTGCGTCCTTCTTTCAGCATATTTAGAAGCCTCAGAGGTACTGGATTAAGCAGGACACAACCTCGATAGAATGCAGCCTTCCAACTGAGAAGCATACAGTATTCGTGAAGACCTTTATTAGTTCGTTCAGAGTTGGAGCTGAACTCTGCAGAGCACAGTGGTACTCCAGAAGCAGGATTGGATGCCCATGCTCAACACCAACTAGGGTACCTTCAGTTCTCACAGGTACACAACCCTGTCAGTACAAATCTAGTTTGTTTTACAAAGCTTTATGAATTACACTAAAATAAAGTTGTTTCTTCACTCACTGCATGCTGTCTTTTTAGGAAGGTCTCCAACTCCATGTGAACGTTCTTTTCCTCTTCAGTTCCCTCTTGCAGCATCTGAGTGTGCATATTAAAATGTGTATTTATGTGGGTATGTTAGAATGATTGTAATTACTATAATTATGACTTATTAAACTTGTAATTTGGAAAATCTGAATTTATGAAATTACTGTAACCTGAACATATTGTTGTAAAAAAAACAAACTGGCAGTGTCTTCCACAGTTAAGAGTACCAAGGAATTGACATCTACACAATATGCCATTATTCCTTGATGGGCTTTTTTGTTCTTCAATATTTCTTCAATAAGAGCATTAAGAGGTGTGGCTCAAATGCTTTAATAACTGAGCTACATTTAAACACGGATAAAACATTCTGGGTTGACACAAGGGCATTGCTATAATAGAGTTCTGGGTAGTTTCAAGGGCACAAAATGATGCAGCTACATAGACACACACCCCAAATTCATCCTCCAGTTCCTTCTCTTTGTGACCGTTGAGTTTCAGACCCTGGCAGACCAGCTGTTTGGCACAGCTATTCACGAATTTCCCTTGTCGGTTTGACCGCACCCTTATGTCCTGTACCTGGTCTCTCAGGTAGGCCACCAACTCTTCAAGCCTCTGAGAAGAAAACAGTCTTTTCAGCAAGACTGCAAGCCACATGCAATTGGCCTAAAATATTTAACCAAAGTTTGTAGGTGAAGACGATGCAAATCAAGATCAACTTTGATACAATTGTCATATTGTTCAAACATCTCAGTATTATGCACAGTAAAATCACAGCTGTGGGAATATTACGTAAATGGTGTTAAAGTCCAATTAAATATTAATTAATACGTTTGTATGTAAAAGAATAGGTGAGTACCTCACACTCCTCTGCTTTTTGCTTGTGAATGTCAAGTAACTCTTTCTGCAGTGCTTTAATCCTGAGTCGACCCTCTTCCTCCCTACAGTTTATGCACAATGTGGTGTATGTTCACTGTTTTAGGTTATATATTAAAATCATCTGATATGTTGGGGTGAACGATTGGTCACTTCATGTTAAGACCTGTTTATTATGTCCAGAAGCTGGGCTTTCTTCTTTCGCTGCTCTTCTACTGCTGAAAAGAGACTCTGAAAAGGGTTCTTCTCCTGCAGGTCAACCATTAGCCCATTTATCACATCTGACACAAACTGCCTATATTGGATCATAGATTATATTGAAATGGTTTATGAAACATAATGAAATGTTGAAATCAATGCATAAAAATACAATAAAATGTGAGCTCAAACTCAAAATGTATGCAAAGTGACATTAATTGAAAAACAATAGCCAAACCTGTTAATTGCATATAGTGTAGCAACATCATACTAGAGAAATGTGTACTCACCTGTCTTTCTGCACTTTGGCCAGGTTGTCAGGAGTAAATGGCCTCTCCTGAATACTAAGTTGCTTTTTGGATTGGTGTAATTCTCCTGTGAAATCAGACAAACTGCTCCCAGCCATCAGTCGAGCTGTTTTCAGATGCACTTCAGTCCTTTGCTGCTAAATAAAGAGAGTGATATAGAATGTAGTAACAAATAGAAAAACAGGATTGGGAGATAAAACACAAGAAGGATGGCATGTTTACTATGAGACTATTGTTACTGTTGTTTGGCAATTAAAGAGCTGGACTAGTAATAACGGTTGTATTTTCAAACCCAACAAGGAACTATCCCTATTCTGTCCTTGATTAAGACACTTGACCTCAAGTTACAGCAAGTGGACTGTCTAATATGTACAATACAACTATTTTAACTTTTCAAGTTCAACAATGAACAGAGGCATCACTAGGCCCATTTTTGGGGGGCTTACCCCATCCACCGTAAGGTTTTCACCCTCATCAGACTAAATTGCTTTTTTCAAGGAAAAATGGAACGTGAAGACATACTGTAACAATTATGGACTTTGGTTTGTGTTCCTGTTCTCCGGCCTTAGTTTGGCCATTTCTCAATATGCGTTCTCCATGAAATGTGTGCCTCAGGTCCCAAATGTTTCTGTAATGGCTGGATCCCATTGATGTCCCAGGCTTCTGTGTTCCATGTGATGTTTTCTGCTACCAGCAGTTCAAGAAAAGATCTCCTCCTGCCTTGGACATCCCAAAGATTGTAAAGGCTGCTCCGGAGTTTGAGCTCCCAGTAATGTGTGCTCAGGGCCCCAGATACTCATGCCAAGACTGTCTCAGTGCTTTCTGTATAGGTTGCTCCAGTTCTAGAGCTCTTTATCTTTGCTGCCCTGATACGAGTGCTCCTTAAAGTTTCTGTGGACACCCCAAAAGTTCCTGCAATAGCTGCTCTGGTCTCTGCACTATCCACCATATCATGTCCACCCGACACCAAAATTTACTGTCATTCCACCACAGAGGTTCCCGCTACTGAGATTTACTGCTACTTCCTGCTACTGATCAAGATTCCTGTAATGGCTGCTCTAATGGTCTCTGTCTGGACCCCCTGCTACAAGAGCTCCCAAAAAGTTTCCCATAAATGCTGGCTCGGAATTAATGATGACATTGATGAGACAGTGCTGCCTCAAATTTACGTTGAGTTATGTTGTGACTGTTTATGTTGTATGTTAAAACCCTATGAAATGTGTTTTCCTAAGTTCTAAAATTTCTCACTCTGTTCTTTATTTCTTTATTTATATTTTATTTTGGAGAGAATTTACAGAACATGCTGTTTTGTTCAAGGTCACGGCATGAGACATTGTGCCAGCACTCCCTGTCTCAGCTGCTCTGGGACCAGAATTCCCTATTGTTACAGGGCTGATGAGACGTACGGATCCATATGCAAAGCTTTATTATTAAACATGGTCAGAAACAGGCAGGGTCAGACAGTGGCAAACAGGTATGGCAAGGGCAAGACACAGCAATCCGTGGAGCAAGCGTGGGTCAACGATCGGCGAACAGCATCCAAAGGGGCAAGGCAGAGAGATAATCCAGAAACGAAAGCAATAATCCAAACGGGGAGCGAACACAGTCCAAACAGCAAGGCAAAGGGGTAAATCCAGAAAACACGGGCAGTGTCAGACACGGAAAGGAAAACAAGGCAAGGCAAGACTATGAAAACTATAACGCTTTGTAAGGTAGCAGGCTAACAATACTCGGCGGTGTGCAAGCGCAAGTCCCAGGCTTAAGTAGTGAGTGGTGGTGATTGTGAAATGGTGATCAGGTGTGGGTGTGATAATTGAGAACAGCTGTGCGTGATTAGGGAGTGCAATGGATGGTGGGAAATGGAGTCCAATGTGCTTGTGAGTGAAAATAGTCACTGTGGTGAACGGGTGACCTCTAGTGGTGGTTAACCGGGAGAGCATGGCCAGGATTTGTAACACCTATTATTCATTTATGGTGATATAAACTATTCTAATATTCTAAAAAAAAGTTTTTAATAATTATAATTATAATAACCCAGAAATGATAGTAGTAAAATTAGAGGAATAATACTCACTGTCAGAAAGAAAGAAAAAAAAAATATTGCATGTTTAAATGGAGGAGCGATTAAAAGAAGAAAAAGATGCAAAAGGTCAGTGACATATTTTCAACATAGGTAGAAGCCCAGAGTTTTCAGTAAGCTAAAGTAAGAAACAACACAGCTAGGAGGAACAGCCATCAAACAATGGCTAAATTTGGATGAGAAATAGTCTAAAAAATTAGAAGACACAGTTGTATCATAGCGCTATGAAAACAGCTATACAGCTCTGTATAACTACAGTAAATAATCCATAGAAAATAATCATGGATTTTAAATTAACAATATGTGAATTAATGTTATAATTTTGTTGCTAGCTCTGTGGCTGATGCCTGTTGCTCTACTGGGACATGAGCGAGCATCGGCCAAAACAGTGACATAACGTACAAGATTGAACGAGATTCACTGGCATTATGTAAAGAGATGAGGCAGCCTAAAATCACACTGCCTCAACTGTAGCCTGCTTTTGTTCCCCACCAAATCGTTCATGTGCTGTGCCTCATTTTTGGTGGCAAATGGTATTTTGAAATCTGAAATCATGAAATCTATGAAATTAACTTTTTCACTCACTTGCCAATTTGGCTACTAAACTTTACAGAAGGAGAAGGCTTTCCTGCTGGACGCTCCTGTGTCTCAGTTAAGGCTTTTTGGCACTGTTCTGCACTGCAAAGCAACAGTCAGCCGCTTTCTGGCAGTTGATTCCCCAACGGGCTCAAGAGCTTCTGTTCTGTCAGTTCCCCTGTGTTAGGCATATTAGGCAACAACATAGCAGTGCTTGAATGTCTCAAATCTCATTCGTTTTCTCAGATTTTGCTGACAGCAGATTGTTTGTTAACTAAAAGTTAAGATGAACATAATCTGAAGTGTCAAACAAAACAATTGACGATAACACTTGTTTAACTAGACAGAGAATATAGTTGTCTATAAATATTGCATAATTTAAAGAACATAATGATACTGTTTGCAATCGTAATGTAACATACAGTAGAATACAAGATTAGAACTGACTGGGGCTGCAAATTAGCCATTGGCTAAAAGCCTGTATGTAGAGCATCTGTAATGTTATTCTGCATTGTCCCTGTTAAATAAACAACTAAATAAGTTTGCAAGTGTGTATCTAAGTGAACACACTCCAATGCGTTCCAAAACTTTTATTCATTCAAATTCATTCTAAATCATGCTAACAACATGTTAAAACAATGCTAGAAACGTGTTAGAATGGTAGCATGTGCTAACAACATGCCAGTAATGTGCTAGTGACATGCTAAACCATGCTAAACATGTTAGCAACGTCTAGCCAACATAGCACAACACTTTTATCTTAGCAATGCCTAATTTTTTTTGGTCTGATGAGGTCTAATTGTGTCTGAAGTGGTTTATTAAGGACTGCACTAATTTCATGTGGTTTTATGAGTGCCTGTTGAGGTCAAATGGGGTCTGAAGTGGTCTAATATGGTCTCTCTGAGTTTTTATAGGTTTTCCTGTCTTCATCTGTAAAACCTTCTCACTTCAAGCCTTTAAAACTTATAATCTTATACTTTCATGCCAGCCAACACAAGGTTTGTCATCAAACTTTATCTAGTTAAACATTCTGGGCCTCATTTATCAATTTAACGTAGAAACGAGCGCAGATCCAAGTGCACAAATCAACTTATGACAGAGATCACATGTGATACATGAAACATTCGTATGCCGCCTGTCAGAATGATTGTGAAAATATTGCTGCAATATCATGGTCATTTGACTTGACTATCATGCCCCTAAAAACAGCCCGGTTTAAAAGCCTTGCCCCTAGAGTTACGACATGGAGAAACATAACACAGCCAAAAAGAGGAAAGAGAAATTGCTCCAAAAACATGCATTAACCTTGTAATTGCAAACGTTAATGTATATTAAAAACCAGTAAATATAGCAAAACTTTTCCAAACATTATAAACATACAGCCTATTTAGTTCCCCTCGCTCCACAACAATAGGCCACCTTAAATTTAATGGTATTACAGAACATGGCATTCATTGTAATAAACGTCAAGATAAAATAAACTAATTTACAGCAAAACTGAAATGGCATTGGGCTCAAAAGCCTCTCTCGTTATGCAAAATATATTTTGTGTAGCCCTATTTATTTTATTCCTTTTATATACTTAATTTCTCTATTCACAGAAGCATCTTATTGGTAATGTTCGCCTAATGTGCTTCGGTTGTTGGTCAAGAAAATAATCGAAATGAACAAAATGCTGTCATAGTTCTCCTCAAGTTTTACTATGATGCACGCAAGTTTAGGCTAATTACTCAAAAACGTGTGTACACAAGTTGTTTGGCATAGTGACGAATGTACTTTTCTGTCGTACGTTCATTTTTAAAGGTGACCTATTATGCCCCTTTTAACAAGATGTAGCCTAAGTCTCTGATGTCCCCAGAGTGTGTATGTGAAGTTTTAGCTCAAGATACCCTACAGATTTTTAGGGTGTGAGCCAAATGCACCATTTTTGTGTGTGTCCCTTTAAATCCAAATGAGCTAGTTCTCCCGACCCCCTTTTCAGAAGAGGATGGAGCTTCAAGAGCTCATGCTCTGGCATACAAATAAACATTCCACTATTAGTACAAGCCTGTTATCTTTACAGAAAACATACTCATTTTAAAAGTCAGTCATCTGACTGTACTCTGCATGTGTGTTACACAGATGAGGAGCACGGCACAATAGAAATAACGACATAGCTGGTCTCATGGTGCCTTTGCACGCTATCACAAACTTCTCGCTTGTTCCACTTGTTATTATGAGTTTGTCAAATTGAAGCGGTCGACTTCATATACTTTCATATGCAATTTTTAAATACCACATTCCTATTTATGATCATTCTGGTAGCACGTGGAGGCAGCATCAGTGAAAACAGGCATAGCTTTAGCAACATTAGCCTTGTCAATTGCCAAGAAGCAATTTCAGAAAGGCAATTTGGAAAACAAAATATGACTTCTATTTTTGTTGGTGCATCCCAAAACACAGCACTTGTAATACCTCTTTGGTGCTGACATTATCCCACCGGTCACTACTGTGACCATCAACATGTTTACTCATTCTATGACCACACTCAACAAAACTGAATATATGTGAATTCATATATTAATACTAGACACCTTAACGATATCGGCCAGGTTTCCTAGACAGGGTTTAGCCTAAATCAGGATTAGGCCATAGTTCAATTAGGAAATTTAAGTAATTTTCATAAAATAAAAAAACATTAAGTTACTGGAGAGCATGTTAAGACAAACCAAAGGCACTGATATTATTTAAGATCAGTCAGTGCAAGTTTCTTTCATTTGAAACAGCTCAGACTTACATTTTAGTCTAGGATTAGGTTTAAGCCTTGTCTGTGAAACCGGGGGAATGTGTACCAAAAATCTTTGTCATATCTTTATGTTAACATACCTTACTAGCCATTCTGCTCTAAGTTACTCCAACTGCTCTAGTCATGTGACATTTTGCACTAATCATGTGAAACTGTATATTTAATTGCGACCCTTTATTTTTTCCATATTTGCAGGAAGTGCACTAAAACATCAGCCAGTAAGGTTTTTAGAGCTTTATAAATGAAAACCTTTTTGGGACCCCGGTGGGATTAAATGGGTTAATTACCTTTAATGGTGCAACCCACCCAAAAGGAATAAACATCCACAGGCACCAAATATAGCACACAGATCAATGTAACATTAGCAGATGACAAAATAAATTACAACGTAGTTACAGTACAAATTGCGGTTCTTTAAACAGAAAACTATGTGGTTGTTTTAAGTTTTATGATGTTACTCACAGTGTCCGCTCCGGGGCGTATAATGTTTCCTAACACTGCCAGCTGATCAGCGCAGTCCTGCAGCACAGCACACGCTCCGAGCACATCTACAGACATCATACTGCTTAATCTGACCAAACAGATGGGAAAATAAAGAAAATAACAAGTAACGGTTTCCTTTCTATCAAGCTGAAACAACAGAACGTGATAAAATAGCACACGTGCTGCCGTAGCTACGGAGTCCGTTGTCATGACAACACTTGTACACAGATCATATGTACACATATGTTGGCTACACCAGATTTGATGAATGTTACTTTACTTACTTTACTTTTTACTTTTGTCATTTAGCAGACGCTTTTGTCCAAAGCGACTTACAAATAAGAAAAAGTAACTAAAACTAAAAAGTTACAACTCTATAAATACTATCTACCCACATATTTAAGAAAATAAAGAAATTAAATAAAATTAACACATGCATATAACAACAACATTTCAATAATAAACATATCAATGAAAAAATTAAATAAAAAGCTACTACTATCCCTTGCCGGTGTCCCTGCCCGGTGGAGTCGCACGGTAGAGTCGATGGTCTTTACACTCTTTACTTTTTTACTTTTGTCATTTAGCAGACGCTTTTGTCCAAAGCGACTTACAAATAAGAAAAAGTAACTAAAACTAAAAAGTTACAACTCTATAAATACTATCTACCCACATATTTAAGAAAATAAAGAAATTAAATAAAATTAACACATGCATATAACAACAACATTTCAATAATAAACATATCAATGAAAAAATTAAATAAAAAGCTACTACTATCCCTTGCCGGTGTCCCTGCCCGGTGGAGTCGCACGGTAGAGTCGATGGTCTTTACACTCTTTACTTTTTTACTTTTGTCATTTAGCAGACGCTTTTGTCCAAAGCGACTTACAAATAAGAAAAAGTAACTAAAACTAAAAAGTTACAACTCTATAAATACTATCTACCCACATATTTAAGAAAATAAAGAAATTAAATAAAATTAACACATGCATATAACAACAACATTTCAATAATAAACATATCAATGAAAAAATTAAATAAAAAGCTACTACTATCCCTTGCCGGTGTCCCTGCCCGGTGGAGTCGCACGGTAGAGTCGATGGTCTTTACACTCTTTACTTTTTTACTTTTGTCATTTTGCACAATATATTTATTTTATAGTTTCATATTCATCGTTGTAAATTCAGCAATCAAAAGCCTCTTTTTTCCGTGGTACTTAAGGAATTAGGTATCTATATAAGCACCATTAAGGAGAGTACAAACAAAAAAGCTGTAAAACGGTGTATCTATTTGGTATATTTGATTTATTGTGATTTAGTAAGGCGTTTCATTATTTAATTTTATTTTATTTTTATTTGTGTGTATACCCTTGGCACTTTTGTTCTGTATTTGTTCAAGCATTAATAAACAAGCATTAATAAAATAAAAAAAAAATAATAATTTATTCAGATGTCGTCAAATGTTAATCGTGATTTTAAAGGGCATTTTTCGTGTTTTTAAATAATGTCAATGTATTGTTGTTAGCGTCGTTATCATTTTTATTTAATTTTATTTTTGCTTTATATTTTATGATTTCATGTAAATATATATATATATAAATAAAAAAAATATTGCCAAAATATAATTTAAATATATGCTAAATAACAGTGAAGCTCAATTAAATACATTTTGAAATTATATATACTGTATAAAGTTTCAAAATTTTTTTAAACCAAATATATTTCCAAATGTATTTCAGGGACAAGAAAATGCATTTCCAATAGTATCTGGCATTTAAGGTAAATGCAAATGTGGATGAAATAGCCTGCGCCAGATCAAAACTAGATTCATGTGTTGTACTATATATTTGAAAATAAATAGTTTTTGCAATGTAGGTGCAATTTACAACTTTACATCACTTTACATCTTTTTAGTTATTTATTATTATTTTTGTCTTAGCATCTCCTGTGAAATCTCCCATTAAAACAAATTTACCTTTGCCTAATTTAAAAAAAATGCTAATAAAATAAAAAATGTTGCAATTAATCTTGACATGGCCTGAACAGTATTTTCATTACAGCAGAGGGCAGCAGATCGTACAACACAGGGCTGCGCATGTCAGGCTGTACCAAAAGAACCCAGAGTTCCCCAGAAGACGAGCACGTGTACCAGTACAATTATGATAACATTAACAAGTTTACTCTGGAGCAAGTGAAGTTCTCTAAAACATGATTCATTAATAGTTTTCTTCCAATACTTAAAATGTCCTCAAATGTAATTGGACATGTTTCACAAGTTCTCCATGCTCCACAGATAGTGTATACCCACCACAGGCCATGGGCAAATCACAGCTGTGCTGATATTGAGAACACCAGCACTCTTGCTCATGTGTTAATGTGCCTTTTAAATTGCAAATGCTTCTCACAAATGCCCCTACCATTTGCAAAGCTGCCAGAACGACTGACAAGCCAGCAGGATATTTATATGGTGAAGCGTCACGGTCACACCTGTTGTCAAAGCGGCTGGATAGACCCTTGCCTAAATACATTCAGGGCAAACAGATTCCATAGGAAACCAGGTTAATAGCATGTGGCTAAATGGTGAACGGAGTATGATTGTTCGTTTTGTTAGTCACAGAAGTTCAGTGGAACAAACACAACCAAAATGTAGGAACAGCAAGACATTATGACTGTTAATTATGATGCTATAAATAGCTCTTTGCATTTCCACTGAGCGATTCAGAGAACACCTCCATCCCAGTTACATCCTGTTACCAGAAACAAGCCAACACTAGGAGGAAAAGATTAGCCTAGATGTAGCCAGCTGGTCAAACACGACTGACCAAATATCTTGAGATGTGTTCTTACACATACAGAAACAAGAAGTAACTGATACTAAATATACTGAAGTACCTTGCTTGAATGTAGGCTAGGCTACTTAAGAAGTTGCATCTGTTCTGTCTGTTTTCAGCTGCTTTAAAATGACAAATATTGTGTCAGCAACAGGTTTACACCAATTAGTATCTTTAGTGAAAGCATTAAAAGTTTGCACTTTTAGGTCATTAACAATCAGACAAACAGGATCTCTGGAGTGGGCAGCTGACAAGCACAGACAGCTGGAAGACATGAGGTTAATTCAGCATGGGCCACCTAAAGTAAGTTACAGTTATGTTTTTTTTTTTATTATTTAATTTATTTAATTCTCTTAAATAGTGCAGAATTCAAAATGTAATTCAATATATATTAGCACATAATACGTTCAATATATTTGACATTTTACTCAATATAGTATAATGTAAAGAATTTGTTTAATATCTATTCAAAAGGCTTCAAAGAGGCAATTTACTGAATAATGTGAGGAGTAATATGAGGCACAACTGCAAAAAATAAATAATATTTCAGAAAATACATATAAATATACGTCTGTGAAAAAAGAAGTATACTTTGTTGTTAAATGCAATAATAATAATAGTTAATAATAATAGTGCTTTTAAATCCACTTAATTAGGACTAAGTACATATTCATATATATTTTCATAATTCTGCTGCCTTTGGAATAGAGGTAAAGTGTACTTCTGAGACAAGCATGTTCACTAAAATATACTTTAATATAATATATTCTATTGAAACTTGTATGTCATGTATATACTGTAAATATATAAAAACTTTATCTTATTAACTTTAACATGCAACAAATAACTCTAGCCTTTACATGCTTTAGTTTAATATCAACACATCAATATAAATGTTGAAAAAAAGATTATTATAAACGTGGTTTAGGCTATAGAAAAGTGTTTAATTTAGCTACAAAATGCACTTTTTAAATGTGTTAAGAACCAGTACTCTCTTTACTTTGATATGTTATATTCAAGTACAGTTTATCAAAAAATCTGTTTTTAAGATTTGAAGTACACTACAAGTGCACATTCAATACAGTCAAGCACACTTTAAATCAAAATAACACATTCTAAAGGCACACACACGTATGATATTTTACATTAGCGACTAACTATTGTATTGTGTATTGCATTAACTATGGTTACTGTTATTGAGGGTTGCAGTTATGTCTGCATCGAGTGTTTTGATTCCCTCCTCACTCGATTAGGTCGGCCTGACGCAGTGTCATCATAAGCAGCAAACATTCCTCGCGCAGCTGAGAGAGAGTGAGTGAGTGAGTGTTCAGGGACATGGTATCGACTGTCAGTGCTGCTCTTCCCCGCACACAACATGGGCTCAACCACCCATACCACCAAAAGCAGAGCCCCAGCTTCACTGCAAAGCCCCGGACTCGGTTCTGTGTCGCGGAGCGCGTGTGTTGTTGAGATATTTGAGGTGTAAAATGTGGGTGATGGTGCTTTGGACTCAGGACAAGATGGCAGCAGTATGAGACACGCACATCTACATGCCGTGAGTTCAGTCAAAGTGTGTAAAATGATCGGAGAAGACCTGGATTATATCTACTGTTAGTCCGTGTGAAAGGTGAGACTTTTTAATCGGAGAGATTTTGTTTTACTTTTGATCGTTAACTGAAACGGATGATCACATCGGCTGTGTGTCAAATCCTAGTGAGCTACCTAACGTTACATAGACTTGTTTTGGGCATCAAAGACGCGTTGCAAAGTGCAAATATGATCTATGACAATGCGTATGTTTTTATTTATTTCTGGATCTCGTTCGTGCATCCTGTGTAGGTAGACAGCTGTTTCTAGGATTTGACAGATACAGCCTAACTTTGGTATGTAACCAGTAAAAAAAGATAGATGCGTTGCATAAATAGGTAGGCATGTGCATAATCAGTTGCTTGTCATTTTGAAGCAGTTCAAATTGTATTAAAGCATTAATAATGTTAGTTCAACACAGCTGTTATGTAATCAAAGTTTTTAACCAGCATTTTTAAGACAAAGAAACCTTTAGTCTTTAACTACCTAAATATTTCTTAGCTGTTGGCCAGATCAAGAGTTTAGAGGAAGGAAAAAGTGGGTTACGTAGGATGTAATGTTAAATATGAAAAAAAAGAACAAGTAATGAGAAAAGATAGCTGATAAGCTTGTCCTCAGCAGAGTGCATTGGGATGCTGTTTATAAAAGTGCTAATTGAGGTTGTTTTGAGGCAGCATGCATCTGCAGTGGAATAGGTCAAGTGTTAAATAAAAATAGACTCGTTTACTATGCATGAGAAAAGAAATCATGTGGGGTGTTAACATTACCCGCAGTGCTTTGCCAGATCTCTCTGATTAAAGTAAGGGCTGTTTGTCTTGAAATAAAATGTAAACACAATAATTTATCATTATATTGGCAGTAGGGATTAAAGAAATAGTTCACCACAAATTGAGGGAACTTATGTAATTCATGTCAACTCTCCTCTGTGGAACACAAACATTGCTTATTTGAAGAATGACTTGGCCTTCTTTTCAATAGCGCTTCAATGGACATGAAGACCTGGGGATGTTAAGATACAAAATTACGAATAGTAGTCAATTCAATTTCGCTATATTGTACTGTAAACCGTTCACAAGATTAACAAACTCTCTTGGTGATCCAGTTACAGATTGATGTTTCAGCCCCAAAATATTATTATAAACTTGTGTCATTTTCTTCTATGAAACACAAATGGAGATATTTTGAAGAATGTTGTTAATCAGTTGACTTTCACTGAACAATTTCTAAAAAATATCTTGTTTTGCAAAAGATAAAAGCTATACAGGTGTAAAAATGAAATGATCTTTTTAACAGCACTTATCAGTGAATAATAACTTAAAATATGGTGCTTGACAGGTTAAGCACTCATGCATATGTGGACAGGATATTCTTCATAAATCACTCTCGCACACAGAAGAATGGAAGTAATATTGGTTTAAAGCGGTATGACGATGAATAAATGATGACCATTTTTATTTTAGGGCTGAATGTCTGAGTTTTTGTAATCTGCTAGTTTTGGAGACAGACGGAGTGTTTTATGTTCCTTGTTGTGTGGTGGGTAAGGGTGTTTTCACCAGCAGGGCTTTGCTTTTTCTAAAGAATGAGCTCATTTAGTGGCGGGGGATGTTCAATAGAGGAGTCACACGATAGCCTGGCTGCCATTTGAGTTCTGCTGAGTGCATGTCCACACCAACGGCCCGCTCCGGCCTGTGTTACTCACTGTGGTGAGGCTTGCGACCAAAGTAGACCTGACTACAGTACGTGACTCCATGGAATTTACATTTTAAGAGGTGGCTCAGAAATGTATGTTTTGTTGTTGTTGTTTGACTATAACCCTGCTTGTACTGTATTGTTTGACGTATAGGGAAACATGTTGTTTTTAATAATAATCTTGCTTTATGGCCTTGCGTTCTTGTGCATGCATTCGGTTCAGATCACTTATTGCCTTGATTTTTGACCCCTGATATGAGATCCAGCCCCTCCCACCATAAAGTAACACAAACATGGTGTTAACAGAGTTGCTTCCTTTTGTCAGTTCATATAGTTCATATTATTCCAAATCTACTTTCCTCTGAATTTCAAAGAATGTTTCAACTGTTTTTGCCCATGCAATGATTGAAGAGACCGTTATTGTCTCTTCACTTGGGGCTGGGGATTTGAACAGATACATATTGAATTTTATGGTAAACATTGTATACTACAGACATAAATTCTAACAAATCATGAAGCTTGTAGAGGAGAGGTATGCGATTACTGTTAACCAATTGGATGTAGGTTTTTCACCTGGAAGATGATCAAAATAATATTTACTAACTAGTAGAGGATAAAGGTAATAAAAAAAATAAAAAAAACTTAGTGATTACCCCCCCTCCCCCAAAAAACCAACATAAAGTAAATGACAATTTTACATATCCTGAGATTAGTGCTGTCTAACAATTAAACGCGATTAATTGCATGCAAAATACAATATTTGTTTGCATAATATATATGTCTGTCGGTGTGTGTGTGTGTGTGTATTATATTATGTATAAATACACACACATGCAGTATATATTTTGAAAATATTTACATGTATATATTTGCATGCATACAATTTATATTAAACAAAATTATTTAATAAACAACATATTTTTCTTAATTATATGCATACGTGTGTGTGTGTGTGTGTGTGTGTGTGTGTTTATATATACATAATAAATATACACAGTACACACACATATTATGTGAACAAAAACTTTTATTTTGGATGCGATTAATCACGATTAATCATTTGACAGCGCTACTGGAGATATATACATTTGGTCATATTTTAGTTTGGGGACCGTTTGTGCCTCCTAATTTGCTGCTTAGTAATGGTTAGTGAGGTAGGCGGTGAGTTTAGGTATGGGGTGTGGTTAAGGGATCTAAAGTATGGTTAAAGAATAAGGCATTAATATGTGCTTTATAGATACTATAGCTAATATGCTAGTAATATGCATGCCAATAAGGAGCTAGTTAGAAGTGAGAAAACTGTAATTGTGACCTAAAGTTATGATGTTTAATACCAAAACATTCATGATATTATCTATCAAGCATATTTAATATCCTGCTTTGACAGTATTATGTATCACTCACTTCTAGACTGAGGTAAATATTCAACCAGTGTGGTTTATATCTGTCTTATAACACATTCATCACATTTGTCTTAATTGTCAGTCGCTTTTAGGTGCAGCCTCATTTATGTGAGATAAACACGCTCACGTGCCACACTGCAGCTGTCTCGTGAACATGATCCACAGTCTTTTCAAAGACTCTGTTTGTCAGGCCATTGGCCCTCCCCTGGTACCTGACTGGTTCCACTAGCAGGATGTTCCTCAGCACACCCTCAGCTCTGATAGAAAATTCTGCATTATTTAAGCAAGTTAAATGTTAAGTTGTAACCATTTACTTTATTGTTTAGCAAGTGCTTGGAAACGGACTGTATGGGTGGAAATTTTGCGAAGTTTATTTTTAAATGAAGAACTAGTGATTGGTTGCACGGTGTGCTAACTAGACGTGAGCGCGACACAAGATTGTTAATCAGAGTCTTTGTCCTAACTAGCCATTACAGTGATATGTGATGAGCAACAGAGGATTCTATTTTTAGAACATTCTTCAGAATATCTTGCTTTGTGTTCAGCAGAACAAAGACATTCGTACAGGTTTTGAACTACTTGAGGGAGAGTAAATGATGACTGAATTTTCATTTTTGAAGTGAATTGTCCCTTTAAGAACATACAAACCATGTGTCCAGTGCCTCTAATAATCTCAGGTACTGATTATTGTGTTGTGTAATGTTAAAAAAAGGTTTAATTACAGTTTGATCAGTGAACATGTTTTAATGTGCATGACATTAATAGCTAAAATGCATGGAAACGACAATGGATAACAGTTTATTCCATGGCAAAGATGGTATCTGAATACTGTATGCATTTTTAATCATGTTAAAAATAATGTTTGATAATGTGTAATGATTAAATTAGTGCTGCAGCTAACAATTATTTCATAATTGATTAATCTGTTTTTTCAGGTTAGTCGATTAATCTAACAATTAATCGATTTATTAATCTAACAATTAATCACACACATTTTATTGATTATTTTCTGGTCGGTCAATTATTTATTTTTTAGTGTTTAGGTAATTTAATGTTTGCCATTAATCTTTTAAGGTTCCATTCAAACACTTACTTTACAAATAAAAAAAAGTCACAAATTACAAGGCAAGGTTTTATCACGATTATGAGTGCAATATTAAATAAATCCAACAAAATGCTGTGTGAATGCAACTGTATTAGCTCTTGTTTCTTGTGAAATGTGACAGGATTGGGGATGGTCGTAAACAGTGTGCTGAATTTCACACAAATTCAACATTTATTATGTAGACAGTCGTTTTTGCTGCAGATTGCAAGAATGCAGTGCACTTACAGAGAGAGCTCGTCCATACACTCTTCTGATTGGCTGCGATTCATGGGGTTTTCCCACAAATTTCCAAGGTTTTACTGTGGTAAGGGTGTGTAAGGCCAGGCATCTTGGAAAATTGTGCCATTTTCAGTGAACATATTAGACACTAGAGAGTGAGATTACAGTACAGTGATTTAACGGAGTATTGAAATGTAATTTTATTTTATTGATGATTATTAAATGAACTGACATCAAAATTATAATGTTAATTTTAATCCATTATTCTCTATCAAAAAATTTAAATATTGAGACTAAAATAGTTTAAAAGATTTGTTTTGTTCTGTGTCATACAGCCATGCTGAATACATTGCGGTTTCACTTATTTTTCCAAAGATTTTTTTTTTTTTTTTTTAATTGGATTGTGGACTTCCTCTTCCTCCTCCCTTGTTTTTTTCCCCCCCTCTTTTTCTCAAGAAGGAACAAGATTTTTTTTTCCCCAACTGAACATGCTGAAACGGCATCAAAAAATGAGATGTTATATGCTGACCATAATCAGACCTTGACGTTCTTTATGGGTGTTCTCTTTTTTTTTTTTTTTCACCAGACCTGTTAAGACCAAACCATTTGCAGGCGGGTGTTTAGAGTTGTGGGGGCCCTAAGCGCGTGGTCCTTGAGGGTCCCCCTCAGTAAAAATCGAGCTCCATTAGGGTGTCCCCCTCCATATAAATTGCATGGTTTGCGTGGTGCCTAAACACACTACTGTGTGATTTGAGTTTGTCAATAAAATCAGCTGTATTGTGGAGTTTGTTCTTAACTTAGGGTTTAGGATAGGGTTATGGGCTAGTATTAGTTTCAAGGATGTTGTATGCAATCTGCCCTGTAACTGCCATGACAAATGCAATCTTTAAAGAAATATGTAATTTGAAATGACAAAATTAGATTGTTTATTTGGGAAGAATTTCACATCAGAAGTACTTTCATTAGCATGCCATGTTTAAATGCAGTGGCCTGCAGTGTTGAGGAATAACTAACTAAAAGTAGCAACACTGACAACATTTTTTTATTTTTTTTAATTAATAGCTTTTTTAGGATTGTTACCGAGGTAGCAGGTTAGCGTGACAGAATGCTATGTCACTGTTTTCGTTTGACACAGTATTGGGAATGTGGTCTCTTACAGCCAAGAAAGCTTCATTTATGAAATGCATTGTTCTAATGTGCCAGGAAAGTGTGCGTTGTTTCAGAGAATTGTAAATGGGAGATCCAAAAAAATTATAATAAAATAAAAACAAAAACATTCAACTGATTAAGGTTTCTTTCACAGCTTCGCACTAGGAACACTGGAGGCCTATAGTTTATTTATATATATTTATTTACTAGTTGGTTTGCTTGTGATATTTACTTTCCACTGCCATTAGCACCTTGGAGATGTTACTTTTCATACTGTTATTTACACCTTTTAGCTTGTGACGGGTAGTGTTTTGGTTTGTTTTTCTTGTCTAGTTATCTCATATGTTTCAGAAGGTTTCTTACACACCAATAAAATACTTTAGGTTGCAGTTTAAAGAGGGTTCAACTTAAGGTGATTTAATTCGCTGTAGATGACTGAAACCGGTTACTTACTTGAATGACAAACACTAAGCTATTTGTGTTCAGCATCCTGTGGGAGGAATCCCACAGGTTACTGTAGTGTTAACTTTCGTGACAGTGTGCAATTCTGATTTATTTTAGAATAGATCGCTTAAAATACAATTCTGTTCTACACATTGGTGAAGGGAAAAAACAAAGAAAGAAAAAAAAAAAAGTTTGGTATTTCCGTGGTACTTATTTTTTTCTTTCAGTTTACTTTTTTTGGAGATACAATGCAGTTTTCTTCCTTAAAGATTGCTTTATATCCTGATTTTATTATTTGAGCAAATCTTAACCATGTCATTTGGCTAGTAATTTTACAAGGATAGTGCATAAAGACTTCCAGAATCAATTTCTAGTACTTTTCTATAATAAAGGTAAAACATATGAACAGGATGATTGTCAAGTAACAAATAACCTGAAATTGTAACTGTACATTCACACGGGGCATCGGCATCGATGCTTGATGAGGGCGTGTCTGAAGCTTGGTGTTGACATGACCATCATAGTGACAACAGCCAATCACATAAGTTTTCTGGTGTTGCATGAACACGATTGGCTAGCGGCTGTGCTAGGGTATTTTCATAAGGCGAACTGATAGGCTGACGCCTGCATTGGTGCTTAAAAAGTTGAAAAGTTTTCAACTTCTGCTGCGAGCAACGGACCCAACTCGATGCGACTCGACGGACCCACAATTCAGTTCGGCAACTCTCGACGTCACTCCATTCAAAGTAAATGATAAGCGTTAACGCAATAGAGTTAGTTGTGAATTAATGTTGAAATGTTTGTGTTCATATGGTAGTGAAGAGCAAATGTTCAGTGTTATGTGATTATTTTTGTATTTTTAAATGGGTAAATTAGATACCAAGAACATACAGTGATCATCTGTAATATGATTCTTGTCAGCAGCAAGGTTTGTTTGGGTTAATATTTATACATTTTAGTTTCTAGACTGGTCTGTCTTTTATTATGTTGTGATTTCCCATATTATACCCTCACCCTATATATTCTTACTTCTTTCCCTATACCTCAGTTGGCTGTATGCACTCTGTCGAAAAGTTGCTCTTGAGATTTTTAAGTGCGTTTCAGGCCTTAATTAGAGTTGGACAAGCTGCAACATTTGCACAGGATGTCAGCCAAATGAATGTGAAATTGGCAGCGTCTTTTCAAAATTGTGGTCTTGTGTTGGCCTTTTGCAGAAAGCACACTCTTATCTTGTTCCTTTTCCTTAAGGGTTTTTTTTTTCTGGTGTACAAATCAAAGGTGGGTTTGACCCTAGTGTAAAGTATAAATAATTGAATTACATTAGTACCACAACTTGTGACTTAAAAACAGGTTTCCTTTACTTCATGCAAGTCAATATCCTTCCTCAATTGGATATTTATTGAAAATAGAGAAGCTATCCAAGCACAGATGATACTGTGCCTTTGGTGTCTCTCCCCCCCCACAGTAATGCTCATTTTGAAATAACCGTTGCCTAGAGACGCCGATTCATGGAAACCAATATGAAAAGGTCATCTGAACCTGTGAGCAGTTAGATGTTTCCCTTTACGGCATTTATGGAAGGAGGGTTGGTGGTTGTTGGAGGGAGGAACTCAACCTTCTGCTGCAGTGTCATTATCTTGGCCTGTCATTGGCTACTCAAGGCAGCCTGTTGTTTGCTGCTGTAGCATAGGGGCAAAGGTCAAGTATGATGTCAGCCTGATGATGCAAGCCAATGCATGCAGTAGGACAAGTTGTTTGCACTTATTTAGTGGACACCTGTGATGTCACAGAACAAACTTAGGAAAACACCGATACAGACATTAGTCATTTTGTAAGTTAATATTGAATAAAGACCAGGGATTTCACATTTTCAAGAATTTGAAAGTTAATGGCTGATTAGTCTTAGTGTCCAAGTTTCTTTGAAAATGTTCAAATCTTATAATTTGTAATTTTATTGGTTGAAAGTGTAACATGATCTGTATCTGGTTTTCTTGTGTTCACAGGTATGGCCTCACAAGTCTTGGTCTACCCACCACATGTTTTTCAAACTCCGACAAGTGCCTTTTGTAGTGTAAAGAAACTGAAAGTTGAGCCCAGTAACTGTGTTTACCATGAGAGGGCCTACCCACAGACTTACTTGAATGGTAGAACCCTTGGCATTGCTTACCTGTCAAAAATCACCGCTTCGTTTAAAACACAAGATTCTGTGATCGGCAGACAACGCGGGCAGGAGTTTCCATTGCAAACGGCTGCTGTACGCGGTGTGCGACGTCAGCATACCACCACAGCAGCGCAGCAGCAAAAAGGGGGTGTCGCCTCTCAGGATAAGGAGCCGGAGCACCAGGAAAAAGGAAAGGGTTGCAGCAGTGGAGCTACAGGGGCAGTTGGAAGGGGTAGGGGAGAGGGAAGTGACAGTCAAGAAGGAGGTGGAGGACAGGGTGAAGGTGACGAAGGTGGTGGAGGAGAGGACGAGGGTGACTGGGAAGACTGTGGAGTTTTTAACTTGCGAGACAGCTCCCACAGATGCGGGCTGAAACGTAAGAGCGGAGAGCTGGAGAACTTGGGGAGCGCCATGCAGATTGTAGAGGAACTGTCAATGTTACCTGCAATGTTGCAATCAAATTTGGGAAACCCACCAGTTGCGGTTCCAGCGGCAGTTGGTGGAGGGCCTGCAAAACAAGGTGGAAATTCCGGAAACGGGGATGGAGACTACCAGTTGGTGCAGCATGAGTTGCTATGCTCTTTGAAGAACACCTACGAGGTATTAGACTTCCTCGGCCGTGGTACTTTCGGCCAGGTAGTGAAATGCTGGAAACGAGGCACCAATGAGATTGTGGCTGTGAAGATCCTGAAGAATCACCCATCATATGCACGACAGGGCCAGATTGAAGTAGGCATCCTGGCACGCCTCAGCAGTGAGAATGCAGATGAGCATAATCTGGTACGAGCTTTCGAGTGTTTCCAGCACCGCAGCCACACCTGCCTCGTGTTTGAGATGCTGGAGCAAAACCTGTATGACTTCCTCAAGCAGAACAAATTCAGCCCGCTACCTCTGAAGGTGATCCGTCCGATTCTTCAGCAGGTGGCCATGGCGCTAAAAAAGTTGAAGGCCATGGGACTGATCCACGCAGACCTGAAGCCTGAGAACATCATGCTGGTGGACCCTGTACGGCAGCCCTACCGGGTGAAAGTCATAGACTTTGGCTCAGCCAGTCACGTCTCCAAAGCCGTCTGCTCGACGTACCTCCAGTCGCGGTACTACAGGTATGTACACACTAAAGACTCAGTTGATTGTCACCTGAAATTGGTTTTGATTAGAAGTTTACCGATTGATCGGTTTTGCCAATTAATCGGCACCGATAGTTGCTTTCTGGAACTATCAGTTATTGGCATAAATCCATACCGCTAGGGTGTGTCCATTGCTGGAGCTTCTGAGGGTCTGCTGTCATTATACAGTATGAGAGTAGCCTCTAGAGGTGAGTAACTGGCACCTCGTGCTGTTTGTTTTGACACATGAGATGCGGCTTTAAAACAGAGACAGCTAAAGCATATGTATACAGTACACTACAGTTCATATTTTCATATTGTTAGGAAGTAATTAATTTTGTTGACTAGATGCTGCATTAGTGAAGAACAGCAGTATGTTTACCGACAAGGCTGAGAGGATGCAAACATTATTAGTACCTCAACCGTTTAAAGTGTGACCAAAACACATGCAAGTCTGACCCAAATATATAATTTTATGATTGTTGCTATCTATTTGCCTTAGTTTATGTCCAGATGGTCACTTTAATGCATTTGTTAGCCAGTGAAGTAAATCTAGTGAAGTGATTTAAAAAAAACAAAAACAGTGCAGAGTGCAGACAAAAACCTGCCATGCCACTCATATAGTTTTCCATTAAATTACGTTATATTTGTCCTACATAGTTGTTGATGTGCACAATGACTTCACCCTATGCTAAAAGATTGCATTTTTCAGTGAAACATTTCTTTTTTGGCTATAAAAAGTCTGCACGCTTCATATAGAGAGCTATAGATTATTAATTGCACTTGCTTATGTTTTGTTTGCTATAAATGCTGAGGTTGAATGGACTCTTGAGTTGTTTGGTTGTTGATCAGTATTTTGTGCAAAAATTACTCTTAAGCACGCAATTCCTTCTCACTAATAGATCACTGAAAACATTCTAAAATCTTTTTGTGTATGTTGTACAACTAAAATCCTTGTGGAATTACCAGTCAGGAAACACCGCTGATGTAAAACAATTTCCCTTGTGTTCAAAATCTACACTGACCCTGTAGAAATATTTGACCCCACAATGCAACAGGCAGGGGCTAAACCATTTTTGTCACATTGCCATGGGAAAGGAAGTGTTTTTTATTTTTTTTTTTTTAAAGTACTTTGTACAATAGGCTAAGAACAAGTGGTAATGGATGAGTTTTTGGAGAACAGTACAATGAAATACATTTTGAATGCAGGAAACATTTGTAAATATAGTGGTGCTCTCAATTTGGATGTTGAAATGGTAACTAAATTTGTTAATTTTTGTTGAAGGATTATCATGCTCCATCTTATTTCCTGAATGTATCAAAGGAAATGCCTTGAATGTCACCTTGATAGAGTGCCAAAATTAAAAATGTAGACAAATAAATAACTTTGACATTTACTTATGTACAGTTTTATTTGAAATCATGCCTGTAATGTAACAAATCTGCTATAATAATTGGGTAAACCTTGATCTCCTTTTAAGGTCTGGTAAAAAAAAAAAACCCATCCATCTGTCTGTTTCTTCACTCCAACTATTGTGTGTTTCATGCAAAGAATAAATGCTGCATGTTCATATAGTGTATTGATTACTAGGAGTACATTTAGCAAATAGTTTTCATTTATTATCTCTAAATAAAACACTAAGTTTTGCTATTTTAATTTAATTTTGTGTAACTCCTGGCAATTTCATTAAGTCCAAAAGCAGAAATCGTGACTACTGATTCATTCGTCACACTGAAAAGGGTCAGGCATTGTGGGACACATTTCATGCCCTAAGTTCTAGTTGCATTGCACATTTCGACAAATGTAGTAGGTCATCCAGATATTCCATGTACACAGACAATTTATATACTCAGTGCATGCTGCTGAAATGTGCAAAGTAGTATAATATTTTGAATAGCCATTATATGCAAATCATAAAGTTAGTTTGCTAAATGCTTGTAAGTATGAATTCATTTTATAAGCACTACATTAATGATAGAAAAAAAAAAAGATCTAGGGAGGGCCAAAAATAATTTTGGTACTGTAGTTGCCAGAAAAAAAAAAATTGTAAAAAAAAAACAAAACAGAAAAACTATACACAGTTTATTTACTGAACAAACTGAATATTTTACAGTATGAAACTGTAATTTACTGTAAAGAAAATTTGAATGTAAACCAGTAAATTCAACAATGTGCATTGCTACTAAAATCTGTTTTGTGCCTTTAACATATAATTTACAACCATCATAGTAATGCAGGTGAGAAAGGAGAAAGCCACATGAAGTATCAAAGTTCATTACAAGCAGCTTTTACACAAGCTGAAGTATAATATACAAGTTGCGCAGATCCGTTCAAGCAAACACAAAACACCATTGTAACACACAACACTGAAATGATGCAATAAGCATTCATTAAACGACAGAAGATGCGACATAAAACCCTAATCAGGGCTCGACATTAACGCTTGTCCGATACAAGTGGACTTTGTGAAGGGGCAAATGAAAGAGATTTACTTGCCTGACCGGACAAGTAACCTGATTAAAACATCAATAACAAACAATTACCAGGACAGCACGGAAACTTTGGTAAGAACGATTCAGATTTTATTGCTTTCAGTGTAAACGATGACTGATAATGGATAATGTAGTGACAGTATTAAGGTTGTGTCAGTTGAGGCTCGTGCAGCCTGTCTGACTCGCGGAGAAATCAAAACGAATAGGTTCACCAGCACACACAAAGAAACAAACATACTGCGGTAGAAAAAAAGATAAATATTCTATATAACATGATATAGCTAAGCAACAAACAAGCACGACTGCAAATGTGACATTAATTTTATACAACAGAAGTTCAATAAACAAGTAGTTAATATTAACTGACTTGCATAGACACATTATTGACCGTTTTTGCTAATGAAAATAGTTCTAACCAAGGCCACAGAAAAACAGTCGCGCATCTCCGAGCAACACACAGTGGTGTTACTGAATGATTTAGCATTTTGAAGGAATCAGGTGAGTCAATGATTCAGAGAGCCATTCATAAAGACAGTAGGTGTTTCTCAATGTCAAGGATACGTCCTTGGCAGGACTGGTCCTTCCAAGTCACTTCCTTCAGAGGCTAGGCGAGGCTCCTCTTAAGCATTCAGAGAACACGTAAATGGAACAGGCTAGCAAGTGCACGTTATTGCGTCATTACGTCAGTGAAACGGTCCGCTTTTACTCTGGACAACTTAACTAAGTTAGTTATTTACTAAAGAAATGCCGGTGACGGCTAATAATTGTGAAATGAAATGACAGGTCCGGTTCAGTTAGCTATCAATAACGTAATTTCTAGAATTTATAATATCAATACGGTAGTAATACTTTTTAATACAAAAATGTTTTTTAAGTAATTTGTCATTTGTAAATATACTTACATTTGAACGCATATTGCCCCGTTGGCGCTCCGACTCCGCTAACGTCCGACATTTTGAATTTTTGAGCAAGATAGCAAAGCTGCGCGCATAGGATTGTGGGTGATTTTAGCGCGCGAAGAGCGCGAAGGCTACACTTATGCATCCTTTCCTGTGTATGGGATATTTTTCGAACGAAGGACTCAGTCCTTGGTTGAAATTCCGAGGATCCTCGACATTGGAACAGTCCTTCGACGGATGTCGATGACGTAGCATCCTCGAAATTCTGGCTTCCGAGGATCCTTCCTTGACATTGAGAAACGCCTAGTCACTTGCTTTATTTATTGAATGAATTTTCCATTTGAATAAATTGTCGTTAAGACAGTGACTTGCCGCCACCTACTGGTGGTTTGGTTTCATTTGGTTTCATATCATAAAAGTAGGCCTATCATTGCATTTTTCCAACATTTTGTAATAAGCTACTTGTTAAAAAAAGTGAAACATTTATTCTTATAACATTATGCATTTTGCAATTTTACTGTGTAAATGCATTTATGGAACCTCTTATTTTCATTAAACAGTCGGAGTAAATGCATCTAAATGACACTTTCGATGCAGCTTCAGTGTTTCCTCTGCGTTGGAATAGGGCTGGACAATAATTCAATATCTATGTATCGCGATATTTTTTTTTTCATTAACGGTAATATGATTTTTAAACCCATTTCTGATATTTCGATATACATCACCATTGTTTCTCATACATTGATTTATTTGTGGCATTTGACTTTGTTTAAACATGAGCACTGCACGTTTCAAAATCAAAACGCGTCGCGGGTGTTTTATATGAATGTATCTCTGAAGGGAACAGACTGTCTTCAGAAAAGTTTCGATGACATTTTCATTTGATCTAATAAAGTCGCGTTCATGAGCGGAGCTGCTTTGATTACAGCCATTACCGGGGAAACCGCTAGTTCTGCCGCTCTCACAGCGCCTCCTGCTGGCAGAGAATCAGATTGCATTTTCAAGAATAAGCCCGTCTCAAGCAACATGCTTTTGTTGTCGCTAAATTGGTTTTATTTTTCTGCAGCAACTCAACTGAATTTATTGATAAAATGTAAAAATGTTACGTAAATGATGACACATACATTTGATAAGGTTGCTCCTTATAAACTTAAAAAGTGTCCTAGAAATCAAATTAAGGTAAATGTCACACATATGCTGATATAAGTAAGACCTGATAGAGCACTAATGAGACTGAGGGATTATATTTACACCAAAAAAAGTTTGACAAGTAGTTTTTTTTTCACTCTGACAAGTGAATGACTGATTTACTTGTCTGAAGGACAAGCACATGTCAAGGCTTAAAGTGCCCCTATGATGGATTTTTGAAAATGACCTTTCATGCAGTGTGTAACACAGCTCTAAGTGAATGAAAACATCCTGCAAACTTTTAAATCTTGAAAGTGCACCGTGAATAAAGTTGTTGTCTCTCAAAAGAGAGTCGACTCTGAATCATTGAAATGAATCGTTTTTCATGAAACATTAGCATATTGTTCGCCCAAAATGATAAGGGAACTCCTGACAAAATGTAGGTCTTTTGTAACGTGCCAATAGCACGCTGTGCATGGGTGCCGGTATCTGAAGAAACATAATTCAACGAAGACTCAGGTTGGTCTATTCGCATTGGTCTGAATGAAAATGCAAATTCATTCTTTGCCACTAGGTGGCACTTTTGGAGCAGTAAAAATAACGGTTTCCCCGGTAACGCTGTACACAAAGCAGCGCTGCGCTTACAAATGCTGCTTTATCAGGTGTTACAGGCATGATGAAATGGAACTGAGACCAATTGGACTAATCACTGCAGATTAGTGTCACACAGAGGAAAAATGAATCGTTTGGGAGTCCTTCAGCAAGTAAGGTAAAACTAAATGCATATTATAAATCAATGAAAGGGTTTTTTGACCTTGCATGCATTTCACCCTGTTGTTGGGGACTCCCAAAACCAAAATATGAACCTTTCATTACCCATAATAGGGGCACTTTAATGTTGAGCCCTGCTAATGTAAAATAAATGACACAAACTATCAAGAAACATGATTATTTAAATAAAATTCTATCAAATGTGGAGTGTAATGCAGTGAATCATGGGAATATCAGTTTACAGTTTTTGACTGTAAATTATACATTGATTTGTACATTGATTTGTTTGCTTTTTTACTTCTAAAAACTGTTAACTGTTACAGTAAAATACATTTTTTTTTTTTTTTTTTTTTTTTCCCTCCACCTGTCTCCAACCTCTAAAACCAAACCTGCCCATGCCACATGAAAGTGATCCATGCTCACCCCCGTTTTTGCTGCTCTAGGGAGAGTTCTCTCAAACTCACAGCGGGGGCTGAGCACTGGAGACCGCTGCCTAAAATTAGCTGATGGGAGGACGGCCAACTCAGTTTGACTGCTATAGATGGTGAAGTGCGCTGGCAGTCAAAGTGAAATAAGGCAGAGCAAAATACTAGAGATCACTTTAGCGCTCATTCAAGGTCAATGTCTTCCAGCGTCAGCTGTTTTGTTGCTTTTAGAAGCAGGAATATAGATAGACAGGAGTTTAAAAAGAGGGTGTGTTCCAGCAATCCCAGAAATTTAGTCCCACACCTTTTTGTTAAAAATGCAACCGCAATTTTATGAAAATAGCAAGCAATCAAATGAAATTGTCTGCATTTGAAATGCTTATGATTATTATTTTTTTTAAATAAGCTCCAAAAAGGATGACAAAGTGACTAATATCATTTAGACGTGACATATCATTCCTTTTAATGTTAAGTGGTGAACAACATTTCTGGAGCCACTGTTTGAGGTACAGATCAGGCCCTTGTCATATCGATGGTTTTTCCATGATCATTTGGCATGAATGAACAAGGACTTGTTATCTTTCTGACCCTGCTCTGTTTGAGTTGGAAACTTTACCTCATCAATCATTTATCTACTAACGTTGGCAACATCGCAAACAAAGGCAATCAAATTCTGTCCTGTAAGAGGAACACGTATATTGTCGTCTTATATTCTTTGTTCACTGTCATTTCATTTATATTTTATATAAAGGGTCTTATTTCTCCTGACATCATCTGCTCCCCTCTTTCTAGGCTTTGAACAGGTTTTTATATTTATCTAAATTCCTGATCAAATATAACCAATCTTGTGTATTGTATTGTGCATGTGAGAAACTTTTGAAAAAATGACAGAAAAAAACAAAACATTCCTGACCAATCACAGTGTAGTATATCAAGGATTCTTGATCTTGTTGTCAAGGCCTGTTTGTGATGTTATCAAAGATCAGCTCTCAGCAAGGACAGAGGCAAAAAGTAGCATTGTTTCTGTTAAAGCACCTATGTAATATTGCACTCTGTTACAACAAGCTTGTACAGCTGTTATTAATACTTCAGTAACACAAAGGGCCTATCAAAATCACTGGACCATGGTGCTGCTGTGTTTGACAGTGAGGGATGGATATGAAGAAAAAAATAATTGGTGGATTGCTTGTTTCCCTCAGGATTTTGTAAGACTATGGGCGGTGACCCATGGTCCCTCTAGGGGGTCGGGGACTTGCCTCCCGGAAGTTAAGGCATCCAAACCCATTTCAGGGACCGGATTTAAAAAAAAAAACCTTTACATTAGCTTGTACCATAATTTTAAAATGGACTCAGCCTCTCCTTAATTGTGTTAGTGTCTCTGTCCATGTAACGTTAATGTTGTTATTGTTATTATCATACATAAGACAGTAATATTACTGTTGAAATACAACTGCACTGGTGGAAAACTGCCGTTTCTGTGAAAGCAGATGCACAAATGAGCAATATCATGCTCACGAGTAGCCATTAGATATGGCTGTATATCGACACGGCTGTGATTTGGCCATAGGCATGAGGCAGAGTGCTTTAGGTAATCACAGCATACCAATATACAACCATATCTCACGGCTACTCGTGATTTTGCGTTTATAGAGCAGTTTGACGGCACGAGTGTGTAAATACATAAGAAACAACAACAGAATGTCTTTTAAAAACCCTCTTTTGTACGGAACTGCTTCCTTCCACCAGGGATTTAAATCTCAAGTTGACAGTTTAACAGCTGAGCCCAAGCCTCCGTTACTAATTCGAAGGAAGGAACAACCATCACGAACACACACAGTTTCCCAATGCTAAATACTATTATTAAATGCTACTTTTATATAAAATATTATTTATTGAATAATAATATTTAATAAACAACAACAGCCGTAATAAGTTGCTAGGCAACACAGTCAAAAGTACAAAGGCAGTGCTCTGATATATAGAATTGAAGTCACAAATATAATGTGATGAGATTTTGCCCTCCAGCCAAAGCTATTTGCTCTGAAACAAATAATAGATTGAGACCAACCATGAAATTTACCCAAAATGAATTAAATCTATGTTTAACCAATATAAAGACTTCGGAACCAACGGCAAATTCCAGAAGATCTAGCTGAGGTAAAGCCTCTCTTGGCGGGTTCATGAAATTTGAAGTCTAACGTAAATTCTTGCCTAAAAACTCTTAAAATTGCATTCCGTGACACAAAAACAGTATTATTTTTAAAATACTGCAAGTGGAGGGGGAAGTCGTGGCCTAATGGTTAGTGAGTCGGCCTTGTAATCCAAAGGTTGCGGGTTCGAGTCTCCGACCGGCAGGGATTGTAGGTGGGGGGAGTGAATGTCCAGCGCTCTCTCCACCCTCAATACCACGACTGAGGTGCCCTTGAGCAAGGCACCGAACCCCCAACTGCTCCCCGGGCGCTGCAGCATAAATGGCTGCCCACTGCTCCGGGTGTGTGTTCACGGTGTGTGTGTGTGTGTTCACTGCTGTGTGTGTGCACGTTGGATGGGTTAAATGCAGAGCACGAATTCCGAGTATGGGTCACCATACTTGGCTGAATGTCACTTCACTTCACTTCACTTCATATAAATGGTGAAACGGTTGGAGTTCTGCTATTAAACTCTTATCAGCCAATCGGATTTGAGGACTAGAAAGATCTGTTGTATAAACATGAATAATTATAAATCTAGAGAGTAACTGGTCCATGTTGCGTTCTCAAATGCACGTTGAACTCACAGTACATGCCGTTTAAGTTTTTTTGCCTTCAATTTGAACCGAACTGCTATGAGATGCTGAAAACGTATCATGAGATGCTCACATGAGCACAGCGCCACTCTTCACTTTGAAAACAGTGCAACAAACGATATATTTATTTAAACTGCAGCTTTCTGTGATTTGATAAGTACACTTAAGCAGATTAAGATAGATTTACTTTTGTTCACACTCTTGACTTAATGTCTTTGTTTGACTTTTAGTATATTTCAGAACTAAAAATAACACTTTTTGTTTCACATTAACACTGTTAAAGGGATGAATTTGACCGTTTGTTTTTGGGAATCACAACAGAAGTGGGTTTGATGTTAAATGTTTCAGTCATTCATCTAATATAATTCAATATGATAGCCTCTTTAACTGTATTTTTTTATATAAATAGGATCAAATGAGAATGTATTCTGCTTTATAAGAGAGAGAACTTTGAAAAGTAAATTTGAAAGATATAATGTCCCGTTTTGCTCGGACTACTACTTGTCTCTTCACTCAGCTTAACTTGTTTGACCTCAACTAACTTGACTGGGAACAGTTTGCAACATATTATTAAATTTACTTGGACTGTCCTTTAATTCGGCTTACTGCAAGTAAGCCAGATGTTAGGACTTTATGGGAATCCCTCTCACGAGGTCACAGAATTAAAAATTCACCCCCCTCACTCTGGGATTCTTCATTAGTCTTTGTTTAGTTGCACTTCCAAGAAGTGGTCTGAAAAGAGAGCTATGATGTGACTCAGAAATATCCGGCTTATTTTCCTTCATCACTGTAGCTGTAAGCTAGAATAAGAAATAAAGAGTAGGTGAATTTAGGTTTTTATAAAAATTTGAGGCTCCTTATTTTTTTTATCTCGTGGTATTCTAAAACAAATGAATTATAATAAATTCAATCCTAAGGAAGGACCCCCATTTCAGATTGCCTTCCTGTGATGGCGTTTTCTGTCTGTTCACTTGATCTGAGCAGGTTTCCTCAGTTTGCTTATGGAGTTCATGTTGGACGAGTGTTATGTTCAGCTGTTTGGTGACAGAAGGCCATGCTGGAGACATGAAGGGTATGTTTGTCACTTACCTTGGCTCAAATATCGAAGCCCTTGTTTACCACAAGAGTACTGTTTTGCTTGGATTTGCTCAGATGCAGTAGATCTGGATTTGGTTTGATTTTCAAGATATGATTAATCTCCAGGTGTTTTTAGATATGTTATTGCCTTTTTGTTTGTTTTTCTTAATCTTAGTGTATGAACATCTCTGCCTGATTTCTTGAAACTTTATAGATACAGACTTGAGGATGTCTTGTTTAGGAATGTCTTTTCTGTACACTTGCACTGAAAACCTTGAAAGTGGCTTCACAGAGTAGCTGGGAATTTCCTCCGGTCTCTGCAGAATGCTTTCCCGGCAGGACTGCCATCTAGTTCAAACCTGTCTGTGACTCCGTTATATCAAGGAGTAGGTTTCATATTGCATTTTATGTGTGTAAGTGCATCACAACATCTTCAACCTTCCAAGTTGTTGTTAAGATAATGGTTTTAAGGTTTATCTTTTGGGGGGTTTATACATGACCATGATGGTGTTTGGTGTAAAATCTGATGTTCTTCAGCATCCTCAGGTAATACGGCTCCGGATGAGATTTCCTATTAGCACGCCATTCCTTGCTCCTCTAAATATAGTAACATTGCTTTCAAAAGCTTGAGCTTTGTGGAAAGGTAGCCTTGCTCTGTGATAGTGTTTAGGTGTTATGTGGTTGTTAATTTGAAATCCTACATTTGACAGAGCTTCTCTGGTTGCTTTTTACAGTCATCCTCTTGGTGACACTGCAAAAAAAAAAGAATTTTGTTTTTACCAAGAGAAAACTTGACATTAGCACGATCATGAACATTTCCTTGAAGTTTAGAGACCTTCACAAGGTTCATGCCACCCAGCTACTTATCAGGGAACACTAAAGTAACTCATGGGTGTTTGCTTTCACAGATTGCACACTAAGTCCACAATTATGAGAGAGGGACGAAATAACAGCGGTGAAGTGAGACCTGTAATTCTCTCTATAAACCAGTGTGTGACGGGAAAGCTCTTAAACCGGGTTTAACTTGCTGTATCAGTATAAGTTCAGACAAAATGGAAAATTTTGTCATTTTATCACCCTCATGCTGTTCCAAAGTGGTTTGTTCTGTGTTGATATTCAATGAATATATAATAAATGTTCAATAATAAAAGATGACTTGACTGGACCACCATCACAACCGTAGGTGTTGTTTGATTACTCATTTATTATTTATTACTGCAATGTTTTATTTATCAGACTACAGTAAATATTCTGGGAACAGACCCACAGGTGTTGTGTAGATATAGTATTGCAGATGCGTGTTTGTGTCCCACTCTTGGGTTAAAGAAAAGTAACCCTATGAGGCAAGAGGATATTTTTAATGCCAATGCAAAAATAGTTGGCCACTGATGGCATCATATAAGCCATACTATATTGTAACTGTAAGTGCATGGAGCTGATTTTAGATCAGCGTTTGGCTTGAGTTTTCTGTTATGACATGCATGTTATCCAGAGTTATTTCAGGTTTAAACATGCAGTCTCTGTTGACTGCATTTTTAATTTAACTGCATTCAAATATTAGAACATTTCATGTTTTATTTTATAATATGTTACCATGGCATTTTGGCTGATACCTTGGAGCTTGATTGGTTGGTTGGAACAGCAGTTGTATGTAGACACTGTATATGGACACATTGTGTTAATTTAAAATGCAGCGTGTGGCCAGTAATGTATTTTGTTAGGTTAATTTATAACTATTGTAGTGTATTATTAACAGCTTCCCCACCCTTGAAAAACACAGACTGACACTACTCGAATCTGTACGAACCCTGCTGGTTCTTGCTTTCTGATATCTGTTCTCGTTAATCTGAGTCTGCAACTTTGAAAACCCATGTTTTTATTAAGGATGGGGTCTTTATAGGCAAAACGATTAGAACCACTGGTGTACACAGGAACAACCCACCCTCAGTTTTCATTACTGTATGCAGTCACTCTGGGCAGATATTTCCACTGCCGTGGCCCGTGATTATTCAGTGCTGCTCAGAGATAGATCAGATATATGGACCGAGATGCCGTTATTGGATCGGCTCTCACATGTTTATGAGGGAGAGACGATATATGAGAACTGCAGTGGATCGTCACCCAGCGGCTGGTGGTGGAGAATGGGCTGTTTTATGCATGGAGACACCAGGAAGCTCTCTGAACTCCTTTGATTGATATAAGTGAGCTTGTAGGAGGAGGCTTAATGCAGACTGAATGTTATGCATGTCCCACATTAATGCACCAGGGTCTAAAAGGACCTCCAACATTTGTTTCCCCTGTCTACAGGGGTATCTACCTTCCTATTCAGCATCCAGATCAAAATAGAACCTTAAATATGACTGTCACTCATGCACACCTCACAAATAGCACTTTTCAAGTCCAGTAAAGCCCAAAGCATACTTTGATGCGGTGTTTGACATAATTTCATCATCAAAACGGTAGATTAATACTGTACGTGTGCATCTGAAGTTTCTCATTGTACATATTATGTACGCTCAGCTCTAAACTACAACTTCTTTTTGAAGGAGTACATTTGTTCATAACTTATGGTGAGAAATGCTGCAGATACTGGACAAATAAAACTTTATTGTAGGGCTTGGTGATACAGTTAAAAATGTAATTGAATTATTTATTTATATATTTTTTTTTGCAACAACAAAGCAAGTTATTTGAAGAACAAAGAAATGCATGAGGACCAAAGAAACATATTACACAGAACAAGTAGCTTGTATTTTCATGCCAAGACTTAATGGGATAGTTCACCCAAAAAAATGAAAATTATGTCATTGTTTACTCCCCTTCCACATGTTCCAGACTTGTATTAGCTTCTTTCTTCTGTTGAGAACAAAAGAAGGTATTTTGAAGAATGATGTTAACCAAACAGTTGACCGTAGCCACTGACTTGCATAGTATGTTTGACTACTATGGAACTCGATGGCTACCGTCAATTCTTTGGTTAGCAACATTCATCAGAATATCTTTGGCAGGAAAAAAGAACTCATACAGGTTTGAAACAACTTGAGGATGAGTAAATGATGACAGAATTTTCATTTTTGAGTGAGCTATCCCTGTTAGGTTTTGTCCTGTCCATTTCCATTGTTATCACTGTCAGTCATCGCGTTTTCCGACTCAGTTTGCAGTGTGTGGCTATTAGCATGAGAAATAAAAAAGCCAGGAAAATCACTCCCTTCATAATCACTACAGCTGTCAATAACAGAATCAATTTTTTACTTGTTATTTACACAATATTCCCTATTTTAATAATAGAAATGATGACCAGTAGAATGAAGCTTTAATATCTCATATAAAATACACTTCGTTATTTATACAACATAATGTTATATTACGACTTATAGGGTATCTGCTCAAAATCCCCCAAATGCAGAAGTGAAGGTGTCTGCGCGGATCTAAATGAACTCCTTTTGTGGACTTGTTCTTCAACAACATGCACAAACATGGCAGCTAAACTCTAAAACTCACAGCGTTTTATTATAATAGTGTTCTCGTTATGTTATGTATATGACAGTCCCAGTCATAATTATTAATATTCTGCATTCATTGTTGTTTGTCCTGCTTGCGTAGTCTGAGTGACGGTAATCTGTCAGACAGACTTACTCAGATGAGTGCTGACTGGAGCAGCATCACGATCTCACATGGAGAGACCTTAATGCCGTTCAATGAGATCACTGTGGTGATTTGTTGCTAAGCAGTCACAGGGCTTCCTGCGTCACCATGGCTACACTTAAAGTAGAGCTCACTGACCTGGTAGCCCAAGTAAAGCCAATCCTACCCTATACATGCTTTGCCCGTGTCTTTACAAAGATGTCATTTAATATTAAATACAAATATTAGTATGTTTTGTTTGTGCCCGTTTAAGCTCTGCAAAGTTTGATCCATTGAACTGAAGATTAATCTTTAATTTAAATACTCATGTTTTATTTACTATTATTACACGTCTCTCTGAAATACTTGATTCTGATTGGTCAGTTGCATCATTTCGAGGTATGTTTTCCCTGATTACAACACTGAATAAGATACCGCTCATCCGGGTATTTCTTTCACATCTCTCATATCACATCACCACACTCTCTAGTTTCATTCAAACACAACTGTTATCATCTTGCACCTCAGTTATCGACTGTATGTACTGTAAAATGAAACCAGAGGACTTCAATATTAATAGTGGGCATGCGGTAATGGTTTAAGTTTGTCTTGTTGCCAGAACGATTGTTTTGTATATTGTACTGGCTTTGTACGGTGACCTAGTAGTGCACAACACAACGAAATTTCCACAACACAACGCATAGGACTAATTTTGTTGTGCTGTGGTTTGTTTCCGTTGTGTAGTGGCTTTTTCTGTTGTATTATGCTAATTTCATTGTATTGTGACTTGTTTCCATTTGTTGCATCTTGTTTCTGTTGTTTTATGTTAATTGTATTACGTTGCGGCTTGTTTCCGTTGTGTTGTGGATTTTGTTGTGTTGTGCACTATTGGGCCTCCGTTAGTCTCACATAGCCAGACATTCAGACTGACGGCAGAAGGTCTGGGAACCTTAGCTGATTTGAATGTTCAAGGCCCACCCAAGAGGTCATATGACTCACAGGAAAACCAACCAATCACGTTTCGTTTTGTGCCGTGTGATGTTTATGGGCATGAAAATGTCCCCACAATAATAGTGTGTAAAACTCTTGTATGAATTTTTATTTTTTTTTAATTCTATGGCGCAAACTTTACATATTTCACATACTTAAGAAAATCTGTACGTCTCCCAACTATTGAAGTGTTTCGAGTAAAGTGTGCTGTTTGCATCAGCCGTTCAGCCTACGGTCTGTGGGCGTGACGTCTGAGGCTGAGACTAGGTCACCGTAGCTTTGAAATAATAAACCAGTAGTTTTTTAAAATGCAATTCATATCATCATCATCATCATCATCATCATCATCATCATCATATTTTATGTGTGATCATTTACTTATGTTCCAAGTAGCCATGTAATAAGTGGGATAACGTACATCCAGCCAGGTGTTGTCACAGAATAAATTCTTGAAGGGTGATACCAACCCTGCCAACTGGCTGGATGTACATTTATTGTTTTTTATATATTTTTACCCTTTCTAGGGATGGCTAAAAATATAAAATTTTATTTTTTAATGATTTGATCAAATATTTTTCTTTTGTAATATATTTTTTAATGCATTTGATGCATCTTGTACTAGTGTATCTCCTGTTCTGCTGATGTTACAGAGTTGGTGCCGAATTCTAGCAGCCACCCTGCACACAGACACACTATCCAGCCTCTGTCACTCATTGTATCAGTTTTATGGGCTTGCACTATACAAATGGGAAAAAGAATGTTCTAAATTCCATGACTGTGTGCCCCTCTCACTGAAATTAAATTGTCCTTGTGAATAACATTGTCCAGGCAGCTGTGCACTTTTTCCAAAGCCCATTGCTATACAGTACAGTTTTGTCAAGTTAACCAAGTCAGTTTGCTTGTATAATATGTTGTCTAAATGCATATTATACAGTTTGATCTTATTGTGAACAATTGGTCACACTTTATTTTAAGGTCCAATTTAGACTTTTGCCTCAAATGTCTAATTTGCTTATTAATAGTTAGTAAGGTAGTTACGTTTAGGTATTGGGTAGGATTAGAGATGTAGAGTATGGTTATGCAGAATATGTGCACTAATAAACAGCCAATAGGTTAATAATAGGCATGCTAATAAGCAACTTGTCACTAGTGAGAATTGGTCCCTATACTGAAGTGATACCGAACAATTCATCTATATGTTCAAATGATTGAGTTTGTGCAAAATAATTGAATTGAAAGGAATTCAGTGCCAATACAGAAGCCTAGTTCTCACAGTTTGTAGTCTGAGGGTGAAATTTGAAGGTAAATTTTGAGGGTGTGTTTCGTTACAGTGACCCTGTTTCTCATATTGGTGTTTTTGTCATCACAGGGCTCCAGAGATCATTCTTGGCCTGCCTTTTTGTGAAGCCATAGACATGTGGTCGCTGGGATGTGTGATTGCTGAGCTCTTCTTGGGCTGGCCCCTCTACCCAGGAGCCCTTGAGTTTGACCAGGTAATTCTTCTATCATGCTGCATCTTTCTTCTCCTGTCTGGACAAGTCTCACGAAACCTGCCCAGAACCAGAACCACTGGTGATATTTGTTGTACACGGGAGTCACTTTCTGCGAGCAAAAATGAGATTTAAATTCTCTCTGCTGCAGCACGTCAGTCCTGCTTAAAGAAAGCGAGCGAGTAAACGCGTATGCAGTTTGACCAATTTATGCGTCATTAATAACGTGGTTGAACCATGCCCTAGACTACCTTTTTTAGGTGGAATCTGGTATGGTTTGCAGGTGCGCTCCCGAGTTCAGAAAACAACATTCATATTATCATGTTGCACAACTTCATGTGGGGTGCACTTGAAATATAATTTTCTATAGATAATGGGTTAATAAAGAAAAAAAGTTACTTGAATCATGTTTTATTTACATTAAGTTGACTAGTTAAAAACTAAAACTAGTTCAAATAAATATTTTAACGTGCGTGAATAAATCCAACCACCCCTATAGATTAAAGTTTCACTTTCCATAATCTGTGACCGACAGAGGATCTTGGCAGCAGGAATTTAAATCTTTAAAAAGACTCAAATTGAAACAGGCATGCGAAAGACTAGATTGTTTCGATCAGGTAGGGTACAACTTATCGATTTCAAAACATTTCAGCTGGTTTATGTGTATATCGTGTATATATTATTTATCTCGTATAAGATGCATTTGAGTTACGCTGCAGTAAAACGTTTCATTGTAGTATAGGTGATTATCTCTTCAGCGCGAGCAGGACAAACAGCAATGAATGCAGAATATTAATAACTATGACTGGGACTGTCATATACATAACATTATAACGAGAACACTATTATAATAAAACGCTGTGAAGTTTAGCTGCCATCTTTCTGCATGTTGTTGAAGAAAACGTCCACAAAAGGAGTTCATTTAGATCCGCGCAGACACGTTCACTTCTGCATTCGGGGGATTTTGAGCAGATAGCCTAAAAGTCGTAATATAACATTGTTGTATAAATAACGAAGCGTGTTTTATGAGATATTAAAGCTTCATTCTACTGGTCATCTTAAGCACGTGCAGCTCATTAATAACTGTCATATACCTAACGTTATGAGAGCACTATTGTAAAAAAATAAAAATGTAGTGAATTTTTAGGGTTTGGCTGACATTTAATGTTAACTATCTTTTAGTCAAAGCATAAAGCATTATTTACCTCACTTGTATCTGTGAGTCGTCCATTACACATTTTCCCTGTGTGTTGATGTAAGTAATTATGACTGTCTTACTTGACTCTTGGTAATGTATTTTGACCACGCCGCCAAACATATGATTTGACTGTCAGTCGAATATCGGCAAAATTCGACTATGAAAATCCTTAGTTCGGGGACACCACTAAGTACTAATAAACAGCCATTATGTAATTAATGTAATAATAAGCATGGTAATAAGCAACTGGTGGAGAATTGGTCCCAATACTAAAGTGTTACCATTAGTAATAATAGATTTTCTTTTGGTTTTAGGTTGAAATGTGACCTAGACATTGTTTCATGAGATTCGCCATATTTATCCTTATCTATTTTGTCTTTCAAATCTTGTTTTATAGTCTCTTTCATACACATTCACTCCCTCTCTCTCTCTCTCTCTCACACTCACACACACACACACACACACACACACTGTTTCTTCTTGATCGCGAGTCCCATATTTCTCTTGATGTAATCTGTTTAGCACAGGGCCGTGGTATGTGCTGTCAGGTCCAAACAATCTCCTGAAGAATTTTCACGGCCGCTTCTTAGCGGTTGTGTTGGCGTACAAGTGTCAGCGTGTGGGTGTTTGTTGTGTGCGCTCATGCTGCGTCTTTCTGAGTGCGTATGGTTTATGATCTGAATATTTTCTAGTTTTCGGGCCATACTCCCCCTGCTGCTGGGCCCCTGAATGCCCCGGGGTGAAACTGAGAGGAGGGGGCATTACCAAGTCTCTGTATGTATGTGTCTGCATGTGTTATAGATATGCAGGAACAAGCCCAGATTAGAACACTGTTTCTGGGGAGGGTTTGGAAGACAGAGTTCCAGCAGCTACTGACTTGACATAGCAGGGGGTTTGGTGGGTTTTCCTCTTCCTTTTGGCTGGGCTGTTAACGCAGCTGGGAGGGGGGTTATGGATTTCAAGATGCCAACGGGTGTCATGAACTGTCAGTCTAAAAGCTACATGCCCGTATTGCTCATATGTAACCCTGTATTATGCCAGGAAGACCTCTTAAGCCCATGCGAATTTGGTCTGCTGGGAATAATTAATCTCCACTATCATAGCACACTAGCTTTAACTCAACAACACCTGTGAGAAGAAAAGTCAGACTTTACCCCATCTGCTAAAAATTCCTTTTTTTTTTTTTTTAAATCAATTATAGTGGATCAGAATGTACCCATTCCTGATGTGAGATTCCACTGTCTCTGTCTCCATTTGGATAACTTTTTTCCTGATCTTCCAACTAGATGATGGAGCACATGTGTTTTTATGGGTTTTTTGTGTTTTCTGTATGGAATGAAATACTCCATTTGTTCTGAACAGAACAAAAACACCATAAAAGCACCATTCATAAGCTATATTTCAAATAGTTTGATGTGATGCATAACTCTGTGCGAGGAACAGACCTGAAATTTTATCTATTAATATATCAATTGATATATCATTATTTTTTTTTTTCTGATTAGTTGATTAATCTAATGCCCCCCACCACCAATTAATCTTTTATTTTCTGATTTAATCTTTTAATTAATTTACCAATGAATAATTGTAACTTGTACCATTAATCGTTTTTTTGTTTTGTTTTGTTTTTACATTTTCTCAAAAACAAATAAATATAGTTTTGAGTTTAAATAATTAAATTATTTTTATAAAATAGACAATTATATAATATAATCCAATTGAGGCACAAGTCCATTTTTCTTACTGTTATATAGGGCTGGGCGATATGGCAAAAAAATTAAATCTTTTTCTTTTTTTTTTTTCTTTTTTTTTCATAATGTTTGACCGATCCTCAATTGTTACAGTTTTTAACTTGTCAACTTGAAAATGTAAAAACAATGTTTCAAGTAACTTTTTCTTTATTCTTTATTCTTTTTCTATAGACACTAGCTATATACAATTCTATTTCAAGTGCTATCTATTTCTTTGCAGAAAAGATGCATGAACTACAGTTTGTGCAAATTTATCTTATACAGGTGCATCTCAAAAATTTTGAACATCTCATATCCTGAAAAAGTAGTAAAAAAAAAAATTAACTTATTTCAAAAAGTGAAAATTTGATATATTCTAGATTCATTACATGTAAAACATTTCAAGTTTTTTTTTTTCGTTTAATTTTGATGATTATAGCTTAGCTCATGAAAGTAAAAAATCCAGTATCTCAAAATATTAGAATATTTACATTTGTGTTTCATTAAATGACCATCCCTACAGTATAAATTCTGGGTATCTCTTGTTCTTTGAAACCACAATAATGGGGAAGACTGCTGACTTGGCAATGGTCCAGAAGACAATCACTGACACCCTCCACAAAGAGGGTAAGTCACAGAAGGTCATTACTGAAAGGGGTGGCTGTTCTCAGAGTGCTGTATCAAAGCATATTAAATGCAAAGTTGACTGGAAGTAAGAAATTGGGTAGGAAAAGGTGGACAAGCAACAGCAATGGCCGCAAGCTTGAGAATACTGGCAAGCAAAGCTGATTCAAACACTTGGGAGAGTGGTGTGGTCCATAAGGAGTGGACTGAAGCTGGAGTCAGTGCATCAAAAATCACCACTCTCAGGCGTCTTCAGGAAAAGGGCTGCCAAGCCACTTCTGAAACAGAAACAACGTCAGAAGCATCTTTGGGCTAAGAAGAAAAAGAACTGGATTGTTGCTCAGTGGTCCAAAGTCCTCTTTCCAGATAAAAGTAAATTTTGCATTTCATTTAGAAAACAAGGTCTGAAGTCTGGAGGAAGACTGGAGAGGCACAGAATCCAAGTTGCTTTAAGTCCAGTGTGAAGTTTCCAAAGTCAGTGATGATTTGGGGTGCCGTGACGTCTGCTGGTGATGGTCCATTGTGTTTTTATTAAGTCCAAAGTTGATGCAGCCGTCTACCAGGAGATTTTGAAGCACTTTATGCTTCTGTTTGCTGACAAGCTTTACGGAGAAGCTGATTTCCTTTTCCAGCAGGACTTTAGCACCTGCCCACACTGCCAAAACCACTTCCAAATGGTTTGCTGGCCATGATATTACTGTGCTCGATTGGCCAACCAACATGCCTGACCTGCACCCCATATGGAATCTATGGGATATTTTCAAGAGAAAGATGTGAAACAGTGGATCTCAATAGTGCCTCAGCAGTGCCAAAGGCTGATCGCTTCCATGCCACACCTCACTGATGCTGTCATTTGTGCTAAAGAAGCCCCGACCAAGTATTAAATGCATAAATGAATGTACTTTAAAGAACTTGAACTTCTCTGTTTTGCAAGTCCTTTTTTAGAATGATTTTAGGAAATATTTGAATATTTTGAGATACTGGATTTTTGACTTGCATGAGCTGTAAGCTCTAACCTGCCGCTCAAGTTAAAATAAGTTCAGCTCCTCTCTTCTTGCAATTTTTTTTCCTTTTCCACTGCACGCGTCGGCGCCTAGCGATATGAGCTTGTCACATGTGAGCGGTTAAGCATGTGCACCTACATGAGATTAGATCGTTCTTTTCTCTTTAATGTTATCATTGGCTTATTGTCAAAGTGTCTAATTCTAACGTTTGGTAAAATTTCTATTCAAAATTGTGATTCCTTGATTTCCAAAAAAATTTTAATTGTGGCAAAACATTACATTCGAATTAATCGATAAAATCAGAAAAATCGCCCATCCCTACTGTTATAACTTTATCCCCTGGTTTCACAGACAAGACTTAAGCCTAATCCTAGACTAAAATGTAAGTCTGAATTGTTTCAACTGAAAGAAACTTGCACTGACTGATCTTAAGATATATCAGTGCCTTTGTTTTGTCTCAAGATGCACACCAGTAATGTTTTTTTTTTTTTTTTTAAGTCCATTTATAAAAGTTACTTAAATGTCTTAATCGAACTATGGCCTAATCCTGTTTTAGTTTAAGCCCTGTCTGTGGAACCGGGCCTATGATGCCTGAATTAATTTTTGGCCGTTAAAGCGATTTTGTTTTTTGTTTGTTTTTTTAATTATGAATGTTGTAGTTCTAATTTGTTTTGGCAAAATAGAATTTTAATATATTTTACTTTTATCTATCAGTTTATCAACCCAACCTTGTGAGAATTCATAAGCATTATAAGCATTATTTCTTTTCTTTTTTATTAACTAAAACGTAAAATTTGTAAAACTTCACCATGAAGGTCCACTCCCAACCCTACTCCAAAATCTAACCTTTGTGTGCAGCAGAGCTTGTATTCGTCAGATCAAACCAAATCATATGTAATTGCAACGAATTTGTCAAACTGTAAGATACTTATGAATCGTCAAGAGACTGTTTTGGTTAACTTATAACATGAAAACAATTATTGGACAGATTATCAGTTGTTGCGTGTAAATCAGACATGTTCCAAATATGTTGGAAGGCGATTTCATAATGGAACGAAAGGACTGTTCATTCTCAGCCTTGCTGCAGGGGGCTCTATAGCAGGCATTGGCATACACAGTCATCTTCTATAGGCAGTTTTTTTCTCTCAGGTCAACTACTGTCATGACTGAGCAAGAGTTTGAAGAGACGCAAGTAAAACAGTTGATAGCTAGATACCTGACTTGACACTGGCTCTATTGCCTGCTTGAGTTCTGAGGTATGTTACTGCCACAGGCTAGCAATACAAGAGCACATAAAGTATGTTTAACAAGATGTCACCACTTTACTTCTGTACATCTGGGGTGTCACCTAACTGCCTAAGGTGTGATTCCAGTCTAGGGACTAAAATGGCTTGTGGTATTGCACTTCTAATCCATGCGTCTCCTTCATGGGGGTGTTCAATTTAATCTCACACAGCAAAATATATTTATAGAAGATATGAACGCCCACTTACGGTACCAATCGCAGGGCCTCATATCACAAGCATGTGGAACCTGCGTTTGACACTGCCGCAATGTTACAGCAAGTAGCCAGTAGGGCTCTTCAGTGTAGAAGTAATGTGTGTTTGCAAACTGTGGCCCATGGTGCAGATTTGTACATATAGCCATATTCTTACAGTACTAAAGTGACGCATCCCTTTTTGAAAATAAAGTTGTTACTCTAAGAGGCTGGAACACACACAACACACACAGGGTCCAGAATTAACACTCAACAAGTGCCAAATGTGGGTAAAAATAAAACTGACTTACAGGCCAATTGCCTGATAACAGTTTTTAATGAATTACATTTATTATTTGAATGGCAATGAAAGAGTGTCATTGTTTATTTATGTGTTTGTTTATTTGTTAATCTGCCTGAGGGATTGGTTATTTCTTATACGTTTTATAGCGATATAACATTTATAATGAGAAGTACAATTAGGAAGTTAAAATTAACAGCTTTTATTGCCTTTACCTCTGCGCGATGCAGCTTTACCACAAATATAAGACTAGACAGACAGACAAACAAACAGAAGTGATGAAACCTGATGACCAGGCTATGCAGCATTATTTGATTGTTAGAGAATGTTCCAAAGAGCAACCTGTGCTTCAATAGAAGGTTTGGCAATGGAAGCAGAATTTGACCTTTTGTCCAAAAGTATTAGCTTGGTCAATGTCACAAATTTGACTGGCCTAAAAACAGGGCTGCATCTTAAATACTCCTTATTAATTTTACTTTGAGTTTGCATTTGTAACTTTTTTCTAATAGACCTGTTAACTTTTTCTCTGTAATGTGTAATGGGTTCCTATTGTTTGTTAAAGAACTTGCTTTATTTTTTGTATTTATTTATTTATGGTGCATATGGTACATTTAAGTACTTGTGATTTTTAAGTGTTCCTTGTGTGTTCATTTAGTGAACAGCAGTAATTAAATAAATAAGTAAATGTGGAATATTTTGAAAATATTCGTCCAAACATTCTTTAGCATAGGAGTCAATTGAGCTGATTCAGGCATCTGTTTAGGATGCCTCACTAACACCTTTGGTGGAGGTGTTCAATGCATGTCCATTTGAGAAGAGATCCTAGGACATACCCATGATGCACTAGACGGATTATATCTCTAAAAGAATGAAGTGAAGTGACATACGGCCAAGTATGGTGACCCATACTCTGAATTCGTGCTCTGCATTTAACCCATCCAACGTGCGCACACACAGCAGTGAACACACACACACCGTGAACACACACCCGGAGCAGTGGGCAGCCATTTATGCTGCGGTGCCCGGGGAGCAGTTGGGGGTTCGGTGCCTTGCTCAAGGACACCTCAGTCGTGGTATTGAGGGTGGAGAGAGCGCTGGACATTCACTCCCCCCACCTACAATCCCTGCTGGCCCGAGACTCAAACCTGCAACCTTTGGATTCGAGTCCGACTCTCTAACCATTAGGCCACGACTTCCCCAAGGCAAAATAATGCCTTGGGATCCCCCAGGAGAAGTTTTTATCAGGAAAAAGACATGTAGATCAGTATTATATTATTATTATTATGCTTTATTATGATTATGTATGTACTGAAATCAGCTGCTGTGCTGAAGCTGGAAACTTATAACCCGAACTACTGAAAGAATTTACCACAACTGGAATTATTTGACTCATCATTATGGGCTGCAATGCAATATGATGTGTCATTAAATGTGTGTTTCTCTGAGTCAGATTTTTTGGAATATTAATTCTTTCCTATCAGATCCTGTGTTGTTATACAACAAGCCTGCATACTTCCTGCCATCTGTGTTGATCTGAGACCCGTTTTCCCCCAGTCATTTTCATATTGACCTTACATTGACTCCTTCTCCAAACGTCGTCTTTTATTTCCGTATCTAGCCCTTAATTTCATCACCCAGAGGTTAAAGATATTTTTTCTTCCTCTTTCTCACGAGTTCATGTCGGAACAGCAGCTGGGGAATTTACAATGTTCTTCATCTGTTTTCCACACAGATCCTGTTTATTTTTATTCTTAAAGCTCAGGATTACGGTGTCTGTGTGTGCTTAAAGTTTAGCTAATGGTAGCTATTGTTAACTTTCTAAAGGGTACAGTGCAACAGAAAGTAATCATTGAGGCATGTGACTTTCTGTGTTTCATGGAATGGTTTAGCAGAAAGTTTACACTCTTCTTTTCTGTACAATAATGGCTTGTTTCCACTAAGCGGTACGGTACGGTACGCAATTATTTGCGTTTCCACTGTCAGAAGTTGCGAATGGTACCAAAATAGTGTACCGTACCACTTTTTCGTCACCCTTCCGTTGGGGTACCTAGCCCAACAAAGGGTACCAAAAGGGTGGAGCTAAACTCATTGCAGAACATTGATTGGTTGACTAGACTTGTCACTTTTGCATAGTACAAGGGGATAAAGCTTCTCCTTCGCTCATTCCACTCTGCATATTTACATCAGAGTGCGCGCAAACACACAAAAAAAGTGTATTTTATAATTCTATATTTTCACAATAGCCGTTTTTCAATATGTGTTCTTGTCTGTGCTTGTGGATCCAAAAACCCACGTAATTTTCAAAATATTACTGTTATTGTGTCATGACATTGTAGTTTTAAAAGTTTTTTAGGCGAGAATGTAGTTGCTTAAAACTCAAATCTGTGGTTTGTTTATAAAGATGGCGCCAATTTGAAAATTTGCTGTGCCGATTTCAGAGCTGCAGGCCATCGCCGGGCGCTCAGTGCTCGTGTATCCTCATAGTGCAGCCTTGAGCTCGGCTAGTCCTTCCGACATTTGCCGCTGGCTCTGATGTCTCTGTAGTGATTAAACATGAGAGACAATTTGTTTTGGGTATATTTAACAGGCACTCGTGGTCTCATGAATCTATTATTTGTTCCTGGTCATATCGTTTTGGCTGAGCAAAAAGTTATGTTTAACTTTATTTATTTTGAACTTTACCGTAGTACAGCACTGACTTTGTAGCATACGTTTGATTGAATTGTTTGCTTTTGTCTTTATTTCCTCTTATATAAGCCTTTTATACTTTGTACTTATACTTTTATAATGGCTAGTATTGTTCATTAAAACTGACATTTAACAAAAAGAGACAGGAGTTGTGCTTATTGTCGCACTTTATCGTCGATCGCTACTTTCCGGCATACACCACACCTATCATGTAAGGGTACTGTTGGCAGTGGAAACACAAGCTGGATCAGGGTGTTCGGTCCCGAACCATACTGTACTTACTCGTACCGCTCGGTGGAAATGAGCCATAAATGCTTATAGTGGCCACAGGCTCTCAAGCTTCGAAAGATCAAAGTATAATTAAATTAGTCCATACTAATATCTGAAGCAATACAGTAACTTTTGTGAGGAATAGGCTGAAATTTAAGTTTAAGTTGAGTTTTTCACTAAAAATCTTCAACCTCAAACCTAATTTGGACTTTTTGCTGTTGCTGAGGGGATTTTCAGCTTTTTGGTGCCTACTCATATTAATAAAAAAAACTTAACAGTAGAATGTAATTTCAAGCATGTATGAATTGAGCCAAATGATGACATAATGTACATTTTTGGCTAAACTTCCCCTTTCAAGGCAGTATGTAATATTGACAACTAGCGGTTGAAATGGGTACTGCAGTCAAAATTCAAAGGGCTCTGTTTTAATGATCTAAGCACATGGTCTAAAGTGCAAGGCACAGGTGCACTTAGGGCATGTCCGAATCCACTTTTGCTAGTTTAACGACAGGAAAAAACAGTCGTCACGCCCAGCGCATGGTCTAAAAGGGTTGTGCCTATTCTCTTTATGAGTAATAGGGGTGTTTTGGGCATAACATGTAAAAACCAATCAGAGTCTCATCTCCCATTCCCTTTAAGAGCCAGTTGCGCTCATACCATGGTGGATTTGCCATTTACACGGCGGAATTTGCAAGCACAAATAACTGAACGCGTCTCCAGAGAGGAAACGGGGCATGCTCGTGCGCAAGCGAATGGGTAGCATAATTCTGATACATCCAATGACTATCCATTATAACATGTAGGCATTTTTATATTTATCTAGCCTACACAATAATTTTTTACATTGTAATCCTTTCATTTTTAATAGTTGGCATGTTTGTGTGCTGCTGCACGTCCCAGTTTGTGTAATAAGCAGAGTGTACGCTTGTTGTGGACTCGTCTGTAGGCGCATATTACTAACAAAAAATATTGCGCCATTGACTTTAGACCAGGTTTTAGTTGGTCAATGGCGCAGTCTATTTCAGTTGCCTCAAAATAGCAATGTGCCAACAATGCACCTGAACACACCTCATTTTCAGACCCGCACGCCCATGAGTGCACAAATGGGCGCAAATGTATTTGCTATTTAATCAACGAAAATGATAACTGCGTCAGACTGAAACTAGCAAAAGACACTTGCGTCACGCCTGGTGCCATATTGCACCGGGTGTATGATAGGGCCCAAAATATTGGAGAGAGTGGTTTCTCCCGCCTCCTTCTCCTCAGACTTATAACTGGATAAAGCATTGTTTTTCAAAGAAACATGTATGTGAACTTAGTATGCTTCCTAAATGTCTGCAAACATAGTGTTTTTTATGCTTTAGTACAGTCAAAAAATCACATAAGCACCTTTTAAGTGTGAAGTTTGAATCTGAAACACAAAAAAATGTCAAGCTGATGTGGTGCAAATATTCTCAACTTGGTGTTGAATTTCTTTGGATCACTTGATCCTTCTCTGAATCTTTCCTGCATGACGTCAGTTTAGAACAGAGAGTTGTTGTTTTTTTTTTTTTCTTTCCAGGCTATCACAAATATTCTGCCCCAGTCTGGGTTGAGAGGTCAAAGGGTCTTGTGATCAGATTTTAAGATGTGCCACTGCAGCTCTTGCACCTCTGCAGTCCCCATGTGACACCGAGCATCTAATAGATCTTTCTCTCACACCATAGTGCCGTTGACGTAAGAACGCACACAAAACGTCCACACGCCCCCCCTCCGGTGGGTTTCACACAAGCATGACTCCATAAATCGGCCGTTTCTGTGTGTTGTTCAAAACACGTGCCGCGTTCTCAACGTGTTATTGAGAACACATGCTGTTTCTTGGCATCTGACAGTCTTTTGTTGACGTATCCATTTACGCTGGACGGTGTTAAAACATTAACAATGATCGAGTTCACCAAGCTCTGTTTCACTCTTTCCCATCTGTCTCTCCTCAGATCCGCTACATTTCTCAGACGCAGGGTCTGCCAGGAGAGCATCTGTTAAATGTGGGGACGAAGACGTCTCGCTTCTTTTGCCGGCAGTCAGACTCGCCATATGCGGCCTGGAGACTTAAAGTGAGATTAAGAACTATGACACACATGCACATCACTTACCCAAGACACCTGTATCATGTTTACTAATGATACATGTATGTTGGAGGCATTATTGGTAACATTAATTACATAATTGGTTAATATAATTTTTTTTGTCCACCTACGCAGCCATGATTATATCATCAGAAATAAAAGGTTTCAGAGGTGGAAATAATCAGGAAATGCATATAAAATATTTTGCTTAAATATATCAGTCTATATTAATTTAACCATTATTTGTACAAAATTTTATGCATTTTAAAATTATTTTCATGACATTATACTGTAATGTGTAAAAATTGTATAATTTCTGTATTTGTTGTGGGATATGAGCTGGACATTTCTTCATAGGGAAAGACTATGAAAACAAATAATGTATGGTGTACAATAAGAAAAGGTGCATTACAAGACCTGGCACATGTATCAAAGTAATTAAGGTCTGTCTGTATATCTTGCATTTGTTTCAGTCCACAGAAGAGCATGAGACTGAGACGGGGCTGAAATCAAAAGAAGCCAGAAAGTACATCTTCAGCTGTTTGGATGACATAGCGCATGTGCGTATCTTTGGATCAAGAACACAAGTTAGAATCCTACTTTTACCTACTTCACAATCAATCACACCTTGTTCTCTCCCTGTGGAAAATCTCTGCAAGGGGAGTTGTGGTTACCTTGCAAATGCAAATAGAAAACAAATGTTGTGCTGTGTAAGTTAAAGTGTAACATGAAAAAAAATCACGTCTAGGCAAATGTGTGTCAATTTGATTCAGTAGGACCACATTGAGTCTGGATTTATTTACTTTTTCCCCCAAATGTTCTAAGGTGTGTGTGAGGGCAAATCTGTGGAATGGTTACATATTTAAAAGTAAAACTTGTTACTTTTTTTACTTTTCAACTTTTTTTTTTTCTTGCAATTTTGAAATCGGTAACTTTTTTTTGGTGGGGTAATGATGCTGGAGATGAAAGATTGTGACCAGTAAAATACAATTAAAACAGTAATATTGTGAAATATTATTACAATTTAAAATAACTTTTGTATTTTCTAGGGCTACAAAACAATTGCATTCAAAATAAAAGTTTGTGTACAAATGTGTAGTGTGTATAATTATGTATATAAATTATACACACGTATATATTTAAAAATTATTTGTGTATGTGTGTGTTTGTCTGTGTATATATATGTATATGTATATGTATACATGCATGTATATAGTTTATATATAAATATCAATATTTTAGATATAAATCTAACATTTTTCTTTAATGTATACATGTATGAGTGTCTATTTATATATACATAATAAATATACTCAGTGCACACACATAGTATGTGAACAAACTTTTATTTTGAATGCGATTAATCGCAATTAATGGTTTTGCAACCCTAGTATTTTCATGTTTTTTAAAATGTATTTTATTCCTGTGATGACAAATTTTTCGGCAGGCATTTTTCCAGTCTTCAGGGTCACATGATCCTTCGGAAATCATTCTAATATGCTGATTTGGTACTCAAGAAACATTTCTTATTAGCAAAACATGATGCATTTTTTAGGATTCTTTGATGAACAAAGTACAAAATAACATTTATTTGAAGTAGTAAATACATTATTTAATGATATGAAATCTTTGTCAACTTTTGATCAATTTTAATGTGTAATCCTTGCTAAATAAAACTTAATTTCTTTAAATAAGAAAATAAAAAACCGTAGTAAATGATGCCCATTAGGATTCACTTAAATTGAGCTATGCTTTCTGTGTGTGCAGATACTATGTAGGCTTCAGTATGACTAACCTAACCTAACTTTGTTTGTTTTTTTTCAGGTGAATCTAGTGATGAATCTGGAAGGCTGTGATTTGTTGGCAGAGAAGGTTGATCGTGCAGAGTTTGTGGGTTTGCTGAAGAAGATGTTGTTGATAGATGCAGAGGAAAGACTCGCCCCGAGTGATGCCCTTAGCCATCCTTTTGTTACCATGCAGCACCTTTTAGACTTCCCCCACAGCAACCAGTGAGCGGCTTTTCATTCCTCAACCTTGTTTATGATTCATTGCTTCTGACTTTTGAGGAAAAGCACTTTGACAGAGGTTTTGTGTTCTGAATTTTGTCTTTGTAGTGTCAAATCGTGTTTTCACATTATGGACGTGTGCTGCTCACGACCAGGCAGTTATGAGTCTCTCAGTCGGACCAAGGCTCCGTTTTTCAGGACTGTCCCGAGCACTGGTGCAGCGCCCAACATTACCCTGCCCTTCTGCAAGGTGACTGGCATTCACACTCAGGTATTGAAAATATTGGTATTACTGTCAGAAACATTTCTCTCTCTCTTCCTTTCGGCTTGCTCCCTTTATCAGGGATCGCCACTGCGGAGTGATCCGCACAACCGATTTGGCACATGAAACTGTCAGAAACATTTCAATGCTGCTAAATCGCTTGTGAACACTTAAGATTTTTTATTTTTTTTGTATTTCTGCATAAAAATTTGCTTGCTCAAATGTCTTTTGACTGAGTCATGGCAAATTTAGTTGCTTTCATGGTTTTCACTGTTTACTGTATACACTTCCTGTTTTCTTGTTACCCAGCAACCTTGTAAAAACTGTTTTTGTGATGCTATCTGCAATACTTTTCAAGTGAAGGTCAAAGTGGTGCATGACGCAGGCGTCGAAGGCCTCAAAGTTTATGTTCCTGTAGCTCAAACAGTAGAGCATGGATTTGGTTCCCAGAAATGCATTGACTGATGTGATAAAGAAATAAATGACTACCTTGAATGCAAGGCTGATGCAATGTCAGATTTTCACCGCTACTGTGGGTAGATACTGTCGCATCATGCAGTGCTTCTTACTATCAAATGAAGATCCACCAATATGCTCTTCATGCCGGAGTCTAGTTTTTCTTTAACAAATTTTATTTAAATTGTGCTGGTTTAAGTTTCTGTAGGAAATTATTATACTCCACAAACACACTGTCGACAATTAATCCATTTTAGACTTTTTACCTAAAGTAAACTTTAAAATCCTTATAGAGGAATTTAAATTGGTCGTTTGTACTATTTCAACTTGTTATTCGCCATGAAAATATCAAAGGAAGTTTGCATGGCGTTAAAACACCAACCAACCAACCAGATTTTCACCGCACAATTATTGTGGCCAAAGGAATTAATAAGTATCTATAGAAATTAAAAAAGAGTGTCTAACAGTAGTAGCTACACACTGTTTAATTTTGCTGTTCAGAACTGGAGAAATTCGTCACTGTATTATCAATGTTAGTATTGAGTATAATTGACATTTTTGCCTTGAGGGCATCTAAAAAGTAAACTGACATATGTATCAGAAGAGCTGACCAGTTTGGAAGATGCGAGATGTAAATAAGAAAAGCATGTTTATATATTATAAATGCGTGTATGTATTGTGCATATGCACAAGATGTTTGTGAATTAGAAAATAAGCGTTTACATGTTTTAATTTTTCCTGCTGATTGGATTATTTCAGGTCTGCAACACCCCTTTCAATCTGTTCAAAACTGAATTAGGATTGATTGAGGTGATTACATAAATGCTTTTCGGTCTGATTAAACCATCAGTTACATGATAAACTTTCAAGATTCAAGAGTTTTATTCGTCACATACACAATTATACAGAGTATAACCAGCAGTGAAATGTAGGTCAGGTCCGCTCCAAGGACAGTGCAATTATAAAGTATACAAATATTAAGAGAAGAAAAGTAGAAAAAAATAAAATAAAATAAAAAGAATAAAATAAAAAGATAGATAAAAAATATAAATATAAATGTGCAGGTCAGTATGTTGTTGACTTAAATAGTACTAAGAGGAATGTGCAAAATAATGTGCAAAAAAGTTGTACAGGGTATATAATAGCAGCAATATGAGGTAGAGAAAAATTATGAATAGCTTATTGATATGGTGATATTTACATGGAGTCAAGTGATGTTATGACACAGAGTTAGAGTTTAGGAGCCTGATGGCCTGGGGGAAGAAGCTCCTCCTAAGTCTCTCAGTTTTTGTCATCAGGCTACGGAAGCGCTTACCAGAAGGAAGCAAAGTGAATAGCTGGTTACCAGGGTGATTTGAGTCCTTGATTATTTTGACAGCTCTATTTTTGCAGCGTTTGAGGTAGATGTCCTGCAGAGAGGGGAGAGCAGACCCTGAGATGCGCTCAGCTAAGCGCACAACTCTCTGTAGTGCTTTGCAGTCCTGATTGGAGCTGTTTCCATACCACACTGAGATGCACTGAGTCAATACACTTTCTATGGTCCCTGAATAGAAAGTTTTCAGGATTGCTGGTGAGACCCTGAATTTCCTCAGCTGTCGCAGATGGTACAGTCTTTGCCTGGCTTTCTTTACCTGAGTTTGGATGTGTGTAGTCCAAGTCAGGTTCTCGGAGATGTTTACACCGAGGTACTTGAAGCTACTCACCCTCTCCACAGGGGTCCCACTGATCATAAGAGGTGTGTAGGGCTGCTGCTGTCTCTTCCTGAAGTCCATGATCAGCTCTTTAGTTTTGCTCACATTCAGAGAGAGACAGTTGTCCTGGCACCATGATGTGAGTCTCTCTACCTCGTCCAAGTATGCGGTCTCATCGTTGTTGGAGATGAGGCCCAGAACCACAGTATCATCAGCGAATTTGACAATAGATGTGGAGCTGTGAGAGGACACGCAGTCATGCGTGTAGAGAGAGTAGAGCAGGGGACTCAGGACACAGCCCTGTGGGGCTCCTATGTTCAGAGTGATGGAGTTTGAGGTGAACTGGCCAACTTTCACCACTTGAGGTCTGCCGGTGAGGAAGTCTTGAATCCAGTCACAGAGTGAGGAGTTTAGGCCGAGGTCTGTGAGTTTAGATGCCAGTTTGATGGGGACTATAGTGTTGAAAGCTGAGCTATAGTCAATGAATAGCAGCCTTACATAATTTCCATTGTTGCTATCCAAGTGTGTGAGGGAAGAGTGGAGAACGTGAGAAATGGCATCGTCCGTGGATCTGTTTGGGCGATAGGCAAACTGAAGAGGGTCCAGAGTATCAGGGATGGAGGAGCAAATGTGGCTCTTTACAAGTCTCTCAAAAACCTTCATGACTATAGATGTGAGGGCAACTGGGCGATAGTCATTCAGGCAAGAGGGTTTATTGTTCTTTGGCACAGGGATAATGATGGATTTTTTGAATGAGGTGGGAACCACGGCGGTAGCAAGGGACTCATTAAAGATAGAAGTGAACAAACCAGCGAGCTGATCGGCGCAGGACCTCAGAACACGGCCGGTTATCCCATCAGGTCCGGCTGTTTTCCTGACGTTCACTCTCTTTAGCGCCCTCCGAACCTCATCCTCCGACACGGTGATTACAGGATCATCGCTGCTCTGCCTGCTGCTTCCAGACGCGCTGGTCGGCAGAAACGCGCCACCGCCGTTGCCATCGAAGCGGCCGTAGAAGATGTTTAACTCGTCGGCCAGCAACGGATCTGCTCTCACCTCCGCGGAGGATTTGTTTCCGAAGTCACAGATGGTCCTCAGTCCCTGCCACATCCGTCGAGAGTCGTTGAGCTGGAAATGAGACTCAATTCTCTCTCTGTATCTGTGTTTGGCGGCTCTTACTGCGCGTCGGAGAGCATAGCACGATGCTTTGTACTCGCTCGTATTCCCAGACAGAAGAGCCTCATTGTAAGCGGCGGTGCGTGTGTTAACCGCGGCACGGATTGTTCTGTCCACCCACGGTTTCTGATTGGAGAATGTCCTTATCGTTATTGTTTCTGTAGCTTGCTCGGTTAGCGTGTTTACGAAGCTTAATGCTACATCCGTGAACTCGCTGACGTCAGAAGAACTCGCCCGGAACATGTCCCAGTCGACGTCATCAAGCGCCGCCTGCAGCATAGTCTCTGAGTGGGAGGACCAGCGCGTCACTACTCTCTGCACCGGAGGTTCCTGAACGAGCCTTTGTTTGTATCTCGGTGTTAGAAAGATGGCGGCATGGTCCGATTTGCCAAAAGCCGGTAGTGAGCGGGCTTTGTAGGCATCCTTGAACTGAGTGTAGCAATGATCCAGTGTGTTTGGTCCTCTAGTTGGACAGGATACATGTTGGTAAAAGTTCGGCATGACCTGCTTGAGGTTGGCTTTGTTAAAGTCCCCCGCGATGATGAAGGCAGCGTCAGGATGTTTGTTAATGTGGCCGCTGAGCACATCGTGAAGTTTAGACAAAGCCAAGCCAGTGTCCGCCTGTGGTGGAATGTACACAGCAGTAACAATGATCGATGAAAACTCCCGGGGCAGATAAAATGGGCGGCAGATAATGGAAAGATGTTCCAGATGAGGCGAGCAGGAACGCGACAGAATGGAGATATTCCTGGGGTCACACCATTTCTTGTTGATCATGAAACATACTCCTCCACCCCTGGATTTACCGGCCTCTGCTGTTCTGTCCGTCCGAAAGACAGAGAAGTTATCACTCGGCATTACAGCAGTGTCCGGGACCGAGGACGAAAGCCACGTTTCTGACAAACAAAGGATGTTACAGTCCCTAATGTCCCGTTGGAAACTAATCCTGGCTCTAAGATCGTCCATCTTATTCTCCAAGGATTGGACATTAGCGAGGAGAATGCTTGGGAGAGGAGGACTGTGAGCCCTTTTCCTGAGTCTGACTCGAATTCCAGCGCGCTTCCCGCGGTGTTTCTTGATCCGTCGCCTCGGGGGGGTGTTGTTTATCTCCGCGTTCCGAAGAATCTCCAGAGGCCACGCAGGATTCGTGGATAAAGTGTCCTGAAACAGGTTGGTGTAGCGGTTTCCAATGTCCAAAAGTGTTTCTATGTTGTAGGTGATCAGTGCCGACGTGAGATGTGTAAAAAGAGAAAGTAAAACTAAGTAAAAAGGAAGGTAGAAGCAAATTCTCGGTGGAGCGAACCTCACGGCGTCCGAACACAGCGGCGCCATCTTGTTTTTTGATCCAAACTTGCATCTTTTTCCATTTTTTAAAGGTGTCAACTGGCCACTGGATTATTTTCAATAATGTCAGCTTTCTTTGGATAAAACTGCCTGCCAATTGCATCAATGGGTTACCTTATTACACTTTTATTGGTGCAAGTAACCAATTACATTATATTGTTACGGTTTATACCAAATAATGCACTAGTTATTCGCTCACATTTAGTTTGGCTTTCTAGTTTAACAGTGGCTTTCAACAGTGCCATTATCAAGTGTAGCAAGCTGGTTGCAGTTCTGGCTGAAAAAAAAAAAAGTCGAAAATATTTTAATTGTCAAATATGTTTGCTCTTTATAGGGCGTGTAGAATTCCTGCTTCATTTGCCCACCAGATACAGTATTACATAATCTCTCCTTTAGTTTTTTCTATTCCTTTTGCTGTCTTGCACTCCTGTCACTTTGTTCTTTTATTGTGGCTTCTTCTTGCCTTTTATTTTGTTAACGTGTGGAGAGTCACGTTGACTCGTTCCACATGACATGCACCATTCAGCACAGGTGATGACAGGCTATCAAAACACGACTGTCACAACACACGCTGCCTCTGACGACATTTAAAATAAGCCTCAATATAATCTTTCCTCCTAAAAAGAGGCTGTCAGAAACGAGCTTTTGATGCAGTGTGTAGGATGATACGTGTTGCTGTATTTCTTTTAGCTGTCCATGTAAATGACTCTTATCACTTCTTCATTGTGATCTTTCTTGTATCTCACAAATTTGAACCCTTATTGCCATTGCCATGGCAACATTGCTGACATCATGGCAACGTGGAGAGAGCATTCGGTTTCCAAGGAGAGACGCGGCAGAAAAACTTTCTACCCACACCAAACTGACCTGAGTTAACACAGAGAGATTGTTTTAATGCAATTTTGATGACCCTTTAAGCATGGTGGTTTGGTTTTTTCAACATAATGTGTCCCTCCTTGACTCCTTTTGCAACATTCAATTTTGCAAACTGGTAAATTGTATTAAAGGAAATGAATCTATGCAATTAGCTGGAAAAGAAGAACACCGACTGTGTACCTATTGAAGGAGTTGCACTGGTCATGTTCATACAGTTTTGATTCTGTTTATGCTGTTAATACACTGTGTTATTCTGTACCCTGGAGTTATGACTGTGATGCTTGGGAGATTGATTGAAATGCATGGAAATGTATCTATATTAAAAAATAAATAAATTGCCCATTGCCACAGGTGTATAAAATCAAACACCATGCCATGCAACCATGCTTTAACAAGCATTTGTGAAAAAAGGAAGAGCACAGTGAAGGATGCCACCAAGGCCGCATTTACACCGCATGGTTCAAGTGACCCAATTCTGATTCTTTTTTCCTCCCATGTGGCACAGATTGGAAATGGCCCACGACCATGTAAGGAGGAAAAAATCACATGGATTCCAATATTCTCTGATCGGTTTCAGGCCTCATTCATATGTGGAAATAAATCCGATATGAATCGGATACGTGCATTTGCGCCTGCCGTGTAAGCAGACAAATAGAATATTCCCCTGTAAATGCGACTCCTACGTCATTGAAAAGTGAGTTTTTTTTTCCATTTCGCAGTACAGACATACCTGTAACAAATGAAACCTCTCTAGTTGAGTAGCAGAGTATTAATTTGTGTTAAATAAAAGGCGATCTGACGCTGAAATGTGTTGCTTTTGAAATCACGCTGAGTGCTCATTGCTGCTATTGTCAGTGATGACGGCCCAAGCACAGACGAGTGCTTCAGTCCCGTTCGTTCCATTGAAACCACAAAATAAAATGCACACAAACATGTCCATGCTTTTGATATACGATCACTGATGAATGCATTTAATTTTAATTACTAAAAAACACAGGTGGTAGATATTTTGAAGCATGCATTATGCCACTTCCAAGCTTTCAGCGGAGCTGCGTGCATCACTGTCCTGAATAATTTGTGTTAGATAATTATTTTTGATGTATAGATGTAACTATTGCATTAAAAATGTTTCTATACGAATTCCATGTCAATAAATTAAACTCAATGTACTGTTCAAATTGATTTGTGATGTTTCACCAAGTGCAGTATAAAATGCAATCGGATACGGGTCACTTTTAAAAGAAATGTATGCACATTGTCAAAAAAAATCGTATATAGTCACAAAATCAGAATTGGTCATCAAGACCTGCAGTGTAAATGCAGCCCAAGTCAGTTTGTGAAATTTGATCCCTGCTAGATATTCCGTCAACTGTAAGTGGTATTAGTGAACAGTGGAATCATTTATGAGCAGCGGCAATCACAAAGTGGAAGACCATGTAAAGTCCCAGAGCTGGGTCACTGAATGCTGAGGTGCATGGTATGTAAAAGTCGCCGCCACTTTGCTGATTCCTGAAGAGATCTGAACTTCCACTGGCATTAATAACAACACAAAATCAAGGTGGCGGGAGCTTCATGGAATGGGATTCCATGGCTGAGCAGCTGCATGCAAGCCTCAAAACAATGTCAAGTACAATGCCAAGTGTTAGATAGAGTGGTATAAACATTCCACCATTGGACTCTCAAGCAATGGAAATGTGTTCTGTGGAGTGATGAATCATACTTCTCTATTTGGCAGTCTGATGGTCGAGTCTGGGTTTGGCGGATACCAGGAGAACGTTACCTGTCTGATTGCATTGTGCCAGCTGTAAAGGTATGGGGATGTTTTTCAGGGGTTGAGATAGGCCCCTTACTTCCAGTGAAAGGAAATCTTAATGCTTTAGCATACCAAGACATTTTGGACAATGGTATGATTCCAACTTTGTGGGAACACTTTGGGGAAGGCCCTTTTCTATTCCAGCATGACTAAGTCCCAGTGCAAAAAACGTCAATAAAATATGGTTGGATGAGTTTGGCGTGGAAGAGCTTGACAGAGCCCTGAACTCAACCCCATCGAACGCCTTTAGGATGAACTGACACAGAGATTGCAAGCCAGGCTTTCTCTTCCAGCATCATTGCCTGACCTCACTAATGCCCTACTGGATGAACGGACTAAAATTCCCACAGAATCACTTTATAATCCTGTGGAAAGCCTTTCCTGAACAGTGGAAGCTGTTATAGAATGTCATGTCATTATCCTGTTGGTATTATGGTCAGGTGTCCCACTACATTTACCCATATAGTGTATGCCAACATATAGCTGCACAACATATATTTAAGTATAAAGTGAAATAAAAACGCATTAATTAAAAAAATAATAAAGCTCGATAACAAATTATCTTGTTCAGAAGTTGTCTGTTGCTTCCTTGTACATCAGTGTCTTCTTGTAGCCATTTGAACTTATATATGATTCTCTCATGATATTAAGAACCAAATAAACTTTTGACATAATTCTAATAAACTTTGTATTTATTTTAATTTGCATATGTGGTTTTGTGGCAGACACAAAAATGCTATAATGTTAAATAGTTTCTTCAGTGTAGTGCTTACGTTCTGTCTATTAATGCTGTGTCGCCCCCTATTGGACATGAATGCAGTTCATTTTATTGTGTGTACTAACAAATATCCTTTGTTGCACCTTTATTGCAAGGAACAAAAGTTAATGGCTAACAAAGTATAAAATAAGGTTACAGGTTTTTAGTGTTTGCACCTACGGTGCAGTTATTACACAGTTATTACACAGTAATTACATGGTATGTAAATGCAGAACAGGAATGTGCAATTGAATATCACTCATTTAAACTTTATCTTTTAGATTATATGTTCTGATTTGTCTCTCTTATTCTCATTCTGTAGGCTTTAGCCTCATCCGCTCCTTCAGTGATGCATCCTGGAATACCTCTCCAGACAGGAAGTGCTCAGTTTGGTGACTCTTTCCAACAGGCGCTTATTCTCTGTCCCACAACTTTGCAAGGTACTACTGTGTGTGTGTGTGTGTGTTTAAACAATACATGTCAGTGTTGTTTTCGTATCATTGAGATACTATTATAGTTTTCTGTATAAAATTAATATATTATAAAATATTATAAATTTTCTGTTTTCATTTTTACTTGGTTATAGTTAATGAGTCAGTGTTTTTGTCTTTTTTGTTATGTCTATATTGTTTAAGTTTTAGTTATTTTACTACTTTACAAGTATTTAATTTAATTTTCTTTTTTCCAATTATTGATTTTTTTTTTCTTTTCTTTTTCTTTTTTAATTTAGTAATGGAAATATTTTTAGTTAACGATAATAACCTGGCTCATGTCACAGGTCTCCCACCCAACCCAAAAAAGCCAGCGGGATACTCAGTGCGTATGGAAAGTGCAGTACCACTGGTGACACAAGCTTCTGCCATTCAGCCTCTACAGATCAGACCAGGGGTCATTACACAGGTAAAGGGATTTCTAAGGTGGAGACATGGCTACCTTTTTGTTCATTTTTCCGTAACATAAAGTTAAGCTTTTTTTTTACTTGTTTATCTTTTTTTTTACAGCAAGCGTGGTCAAGTCGTGCCCAGCAGATCCTGGTGCCCACCTGGCCTCAGGTGGCCCCTGTGGCGCCTTCAGCAACAACAATGGCCTCAGAAAGAGTGGCAGGTCCACAAAGACTGGCAGATTGGGGGTGGGTGAAATGAGTCTCTCTGTCATTATATTTGTGCTGCTATATTTATTTCTCAATTGTTCTGATGTTGTAACATTTCAAACTCTTGCGTGAGTCATCTTTCTTTATACACTTTGAAATGTTTCTCTTTATCTTTTGCAGGAAAGTTCATTCCCTTGGCAACCATTACAGCTCCATGATGCCCCACCACCAGCAATTGTTAACCAACCCAATGGCCCTGTCAGCTCACCAACCTATCAGCATAGGGATCGCTCATGTGGTGTGGCCACAGCCAGCTGCTAACAAGAGAAATAAACCATCTTCTAACAGGTTAGTCCACACATCATATCCAGACACTGATGATGTATGGAGGACTGGAAGTGCCACTTAAAGTCTAAATTTGAAGTAACCAATTACAGTAAAGAAGGACCAATAAATGTTTTTTTTTTTAAACTGTAAATATTCAATTGATTATATAAATAATGCATGATTGCATTGCATGTTTTGATGGAGATTTCAGTCCCAAGACAAAACATTATTCTTATTAATCAATATATTGGTCATTGTTTTTAAGTCTTTGTTTTATTTTAATTGTATTTATTTAAAGTTTATTAAACTATAGAAGTTTCAAGAAATAAATAATTGAAATTGATAAGTAAATGGGCATTGATCAGACAAATGGAAATCTAAATTTTAAATAGTGTAAAAAGGGAAAATGCAAATGATTTATTTTTCTTTCTTTTTTTCATTTTGCACCAATATGTTTCAAATATATATAATATATAATTTTACTATAGTACACTGCTTTTTTTAACATTACCACATTTTAAATTGAACTTTGCCCAATTTATGCTTCCATATACAATTAAGTATTATGATAAAATAATATATTATTTTGAATAATGTGTTTTTCTATCATATTACTTAATAACACATTAGCCACTTTAATGGATTTTAAAAATTACGTTTTTTAATTAGTATTTAAAAAAAGGAAATAATCACTTAATTTTGACCCATAAATTGATGTTATTTTAAATATTAAAAAATATATATAATTGTTATAGTTTTTTACATTAAAAAATACCATTGAACATTTAGTCACAAAGCACTTAACTTTTGACATAATGTTACTTTTTTGACACGGACCTTTCACCCACAATACACTCTGTTTGCATCCATTATTCAGCATTCCAAAATTATTTTTAAAAAACGTAAATATGTGAAATAAATAAATCTCTAAATATTCATAAAAAATACATTAATAAATATATCAGCATTCTTTTACATAATTATTTTACAAGCAACTTTGCAATTAGCATTTCAAAGTTGAACACTTTTGTCTTTTGGTAAATGTTGGTGGAGATTTCAGTCCCAAGTTATTTGTTTACTTTTTCAAATTCATTTTAATTGAAGTCACACACCTTGCACTTCATTTTGATAGATACTGCTTTTGCTTTTTTTTGTGTGTGTGTTATCAGCAAGCAACATTGTTTATTATATTCTTGCCATGCCTACCTGCTAATTCATCTTTATCATCCCCACCAGAAGTAACAACTTCATGCACAACTCCAGTTCCCAAAATTCATCATGCCAGTCCCCAAAGATGGTAGACAGTGCCAAACACACACAGGAGGCGGCAGCGGATTGTGTAGTGGAGGCGGAGTCTGAGGCGGTGCCAGAGGAGGAGCCTGTGTGCTGTAAAACAGAAGCAGAGTACGAGGACTCAGCTGCGTCTCAGAAGCAGAGACAGACCATTGTGATCGCTGACTCCCCGAGCCCTGCAGGCAGTGTCATCAGTATCAGCAGTGGAACAGATGAGGAGGGGCCGGACACTCAAAAACATTCACTAGAGTGAGTTCACTTTCTGATATATGTCCGGATGTTTTAAAGAGAAAAAAAAATCCATCCGCATTTATTCACCCTTATGTTTTTTTTATTTAATGAAGCCAAAGATGGCCAATGATTTTAAGATTTCCTCATAAATATTACTGAAAACCAAATGTGTCCATGTATGTTTGGACATATTTTATATCTCCATTAGTTTACAGTGTGACAAGGTGAAAAAGAGATTACAGATAAAAAAAAAAAAACATTTAAGATGACAAGTATTGCCCTATAAAGTAAAGAAGTTAAAAGGTACATTTCTGTCACTGTTGTGCACTAACCACCACACAAAATATAAAGAGCTTCCGGAGTCAACTGTCCAAGACGGGCCTAAACCAGTCAATGTATCAGTACAAAAACACACTCAGCTAAACACAGTCTAATTATTGTTATTAACAAAGTCACAGTAATTATTGACATTTTTTATCAATGTTGCACACTCCTAAAAGACAGTGTTTAAGAAGTATACACACTTTGTTTCAGGTGTAAGGGTAGCCCGGAGTGTGAGGCATGTCAGAGCACACTTAATATGGAGCGTGTGTGTTCCCTTAGCAGTCCCGATTCAACCCTTAGCACCAGTTCATCGGCTTCAGAAGAGTCTAGCGCCTCCCCCTGCAAGAGACCCAACAGGTTTGACCTTCACATATGCACATATTTACTAGTAGTCTGAGAACTTAAGGCCTGTTCACACTATGACCAATATTGGTGTGATATATGAATGGCTGTTCAAACGGACACAAACATTTGCATGCAAACAATGTATTTTTTTTTTAGTGATATTCTAGTGCTGTGATCTCGTTTCCATCACACTGCAGAGAAAACTGGTGAACCAGAAGGATTTGTACTTTTGGTCTCATTCCCAGAAATGCTGCTGTTACTTAAAACTGCAACTTGGTGGTGCTCAGGAGCAGACTTTTTGCTAAGCAACAGTGCATAGCAAAGAAACACTCCAGAAGTGGCTCCTCTTCTCTGTACTCTTGTATTTGGTGTTGTTTCATAAATACCAATCAAATCTGAACGGCTGGTTGCAAACATGTAATACTATTTGACTTGTTTTCTTCTCTGAGACAAGTGGATTTTAGAAATTAAAAGTTGCATAGTGCTTTGTGTACTGGTGTAACCAGAGTATTTCTGCATTTTCATTGAGCCCATCTGCAGTTGAAAAGAAAAATTGCCTGAAAAAAAACTGAATTTTTAAATGCTAAACTTTGTTCTGAAGATAATTCACTAACTTGCAAAACATGCAAAAATATGCAATGGAATTGACCATATGACAATCAATTGATTGTTGCATACTGCATAGTTTTACATGCCTGTGTTTGTTCAGTATGTCAGAAGATGAACGTGAGAGTGGATGTGATACGGTAGATGGCTCGCCCGCGTCTGTGTCCTCCAGTCGAGCTGACAGCCCTTTCCTTGAGGCCACCTATATCAATGACGACAACCAGAACTGCAAAGCCAATGGAACCACAGAGGCGGAGTCTACCAAGCTGCCCGTCCGCACCATGGTGGTGCCGCCCATGCGGGTTCAAAATAATGAGCCGATAGGCCGCACAGGTAACAAATCTCACCAACCCTATCAAAATACAACACTGACAAACAGTTAAAATTCATGTTGCATGAAAAAGATTATTTCAAGAAAAAAATTAAAAGACCAAGTAGGTGAAAAGGCCTTACTGAAAAAGTCAGTCAAGTTCAAATGACCACACCTCTCAAGGAATACAAATAGCTCTAGTTTGAGAGGCCATTTACACAAGAACGTTTTCAGCCAAAAACGGGAAACTTTTTATATGTTTTGCCTGTTCGTTTACATGACAACTGCATTTTGGGGACCGAAAACGCAAATATTTGAAAACGGGTTTCAAAGTGCAAGTTTTTGAACACGTTGCTGTAACGTAATAAAAACTTAATATTAATATGTAATTTAAAGCAAATAGTTTAATTGAGCTCAAAGGGAATCATTTATGATTTTATAGGGAATTTGAACAGAATCACTGTTTTACAGCTGATCACTGAACAAGCCGTATAACAAACTCCGCACTGGATATTAAAATCCAAAATATAGTGAAAACACTATTTAATAGCACAGTAACAAGATCGGCAGATTAAGACATTAACTTGTGAGCACAAAACACAAGATACTTCTCTTTTCAATATAAATAAGATTTTATTTATATAAACCTAAGACATCAACTAATCTAACACATGAACACAAGCATTCACACGTTGCAGAAAGAGAGAAAGTGAGGAAAGGATGAGTTTAAGAGAAAGAAAATGTGAAATCCCAAGTTTATAGCAATATGTTCAATTGCATAGACCTGAACAACCATCAATCACTTATTTAACCCTCGCTTTGAGTTTCTCAATGAGGCTAAGATTTATATTAAATACACCAATTCAATTAGAACCTGGAGGTGTTGCTTGCTTGCTATGCCTGTGTTAAGGGGTTTCCTTTGTGTCGTCGTCGTTGCAGAAAGGGGGTTCCCGAAGTGTCTGATTGGTTGAGAGTTCAGTAGTTGTGAAGTGACGTCTTGGGAAGCCAATGGAGTTGTGGCTGGTAGAAGTTTTGAGGCGGTCATAGACTCCAGTTGAACTCGGAGATGAGGCGTGGCGGCAAAACTTAACCGAGTACACAAAACTCACAACGGAAAAGAAAATAAAGTAAAAGAATAAAAGAATGTAAAGACTAGGTTGGTTTTCTTCTCATTATGGTAGCAGCTGGCACGTGGGCCAGAGCACGCTTTAAAGTGCAGCGTCAAAACGCGGTGGCAAAAGAGAAGCAAAAAGGAGAGGAGAAGGGTGACTAAGAGAGAGTTTGATGGTGTCCTGAGTTTTTAAACTCTGCTTTCAGACCGTCCCATCTGGACGTCTTGACCAATTAGATACTGTCCTTGCTTGGGGTGTTGCTCTGTTCCTCCACCCAACTAATAAATCAACATGTTATCTGTTCAGTCAGAGGTCCGAACTTTACAGGCTCTTGCAAAGTATACTTTTGAACATGATTTCTATAACGACTGTGATGCATTTGACAAAGAATTGATTGGAAGAAACATTTAAAGCTTGATTTTTCAAACTCATACATACCAAACACGCATATGAATCCTTCAGCTATTCAATAATGATTAAAAAGACGTGCATAATATTTGATTAAAACATGATAGTCTAATATGTGGATTACAAACATAATATGGGGTTCTGTATAGAAATGTCCTTTTAGGATGATTTTACGTGCATATGAAAAAGAAAGTCTTTGTGTAGTTCTATGGAGAACGAAGGCATGTTCTTTAGACAAAGGAATTTTGGTTTGGTCTGTCTTCTATGTGGGGGAGAAGTCAGTCTAAGGAAGCTCATGAATTCAATCGTGGAACACATGATGGCCATCTCTTTGACCATCAGTCTTGATTACTTGCCCCAAATTTGACGGTCTCCTTCCTGAATTGGAATTATCAATAAGTGTTCTTTTGACTCAAGGTTGTAAGCTGTTCTGTGAAAGAGGCTTGCTGGTTAGTTTGCTTGCTTCAGACTAGTTGGAGCTCGGAATCTGGTTTACGACGTTGTCCTGTTTTCTTGGGCCTCTCGGTGGAATTCCAGTTTCTCATGTTTCAATGTTCTGATTGCATCTTAAATTTGTCTGGTTCAGTCTCTGATATTCTACACCGCCATTGTCGTTTCCGTGTAAATACGGGAGTCTTTGAAAACGGTGACGTCATGTGCGTGCGTAGTACGCATACATTGTAGACATGCACAGTACGAGTCGATTTAAAAGGCAAGCACGAACAAACATACACAACATGGTGGATTACATGGTAGTAGTGTTGTTGCTGCTCAAGAGTTTAACGCTTCTTCAGAAAAGTGTGGATTTACTTCACCAATATTACAACCAACAGCAGAGACGCATCATATACAACATAATCGTCACTTCCCTACAGGTACTGTTTACTTCCTCAGAAGAAGAAGAAGCTAATGTTTGCTAACAAGGTCACAGCACCAACTACTGGCCTGGCATACGTAATACAACGTTTTTGGCTATTTTCGCGGATATGTGTAAATGCAAATTGTTTTGAAAACGTTGTGTATACTTGAAACTTTTTAAAAATGCAAGGGAAAAACTTTTCCGTTTTTGACTACAGCCTAAAGCAGCAGGTTTCCATAGCGCACCCACAATGGAGGTGACAAGATGAGACATTTACAAATTTTAAGCACCTTGATAATGGTAGGGGATGTCACACTTGACTGATGTTGGTGAAATCCACTAGAAATCATTGAAGCTTGTCAAAATAAGAAGAGGCACTACACATAAGCAGTTATCATGGACATCTGCAATGAAACTTTTGGACCGCTGCACGTTTGTTGGTTCACGATTTTTGACAGTTCTTTGTGAATTGAAGATGAGGAGGAGCTTGATTTGTGTTAATGCATTACAAAAAGAATCAGTTTTATTTCATACTTTGAAAAAATGTAATAAGCTACTGGTCTCAAGTTTTTAAATAGTGACGGTTAAAGGAATTTAAAATGTTTAGTCAGATTTTTTCTACTTTAATTCCCTGTTTTTGGTAAATACGGATGTATATTTTCAGGATGGAGATTATTTGATGAAAAAAACATTGCCTGCCTAAAACTGAAACTGCACCTTGCATCTTATTGAAAGACCAGTTCATGGTATTGTAATCTTTAAACTAGGGCTGTCAGTCGATTCAAATGTTTAATCTAGTTAATTACACAATGTTTCGATGAATTAATCGCAAAATAAATTTGACTGTGGAAATACCCACAAAAGATTATTTAAAGCTATTTTTGTCAAATTAGAAAGTATCAAGTAGACATTACAGATTCTTTAGAAATTTAATTTGATTCAACAAAAAATGTATTACACAAACATTTAGGCTACAACAGCCTAAAATAAACCACGGAACACAAAAGAAGATAATCTGAGAAACATCTCAGTATTGTTTGTTCATACAATGTAAGTCATTGGTAACCAAAACAGGTTTGTTACCAACAGTCTTCAAAATACCTTCTTTTATGTTCTACAAAAGAAAGGTTTGACACGATGGTGATGGTAATTTCAAATTCAACTTCTATTTTTCAAATACCAGGTTTACTCCAAGCTAGGGGTGTGCAGCGGAGCCATTATTTGTATCTGTATCTGTATTTGGATGGATACGGAAGTGGGCGTGGCTTAAATTGGAAGTCCGTCAAATTACGTGAAAATACAATTTTAAATGCAAATCTGTTCGATTCGTAGTTTTCATTTAACAAATATGCCTTGTATAACTAAAGAAATTATTATTTTTATTATAATTATAACTTTGCAAATATTTTCAGTTTAAAACTACAGAAAATGTTGATCAAAAAAGAAAAATAACTTTATTCTCCTTGTTTTCCAGTGAAACTGTGTACAAATTTGTCAAGAGACAAGCATCCACAATCTTAAATAAGAGCACTAGTAGAAAAAAAATAAATGGAAAGAAAGTGTTCAGTACTCATAGCAGAATGACAATAAAGCTCGCTTGAAGTTGAAGTAACTTGGAGATCATGTATTGCTTGAGTCTGTGATCATTTACGAGTATTTTATCAACAGAGCACAACAAATCATTTGGACCCTCCAAAAGCTTTGATCAAACCTCGCTTTTCTTCGTCTTGTATAATTAAATGTAATGCCATTCACAAAAAAAGGCTAATGTAATGCGTTTTTACAGTTGGATTTCGAAAAGATTTGAAGTTAGGACCGTTTTTAGGATATTTTTGCAAGTTAGTTGATATAATTCCAGACAAAGCTCTGATTTCTGAGAGACGCGCATAGACCCCAACACGGCTTTGCGCTCATTTCATTCATATAGGCTAGTTTGCACTCATTCACTTTACACATCCAGGCCCATAGCCAGCTATGAGGTCCAGACCTCCGTAAATGTTTCATGTTCAAAAATAAAATTTGAAAACATATGAAAAATTATTTAAAATCATGTCGCTGATTAAATTCATGTGGCTGACTCGCAGCATCTGAGTGAACGAGCTTGGCGCAAATGCCATCTCCGCTCCGCCATGTTGCCAGATCTAGTTATTAGCGTTGCTGGACTTGTTTTAATACTAAATGTAACAGAGTTAATAAAGTAATTAGGGCATTAATAAACTGGGAAGTTGAAGGTTGAGATTAGAGATTCTGTATCCTACATGTGATTGTGTCTGCCGAATATTTTTTTTCTGTTATTTGGATGAATTCGTTATTCGTTTTGAAGCCATTATCCGTGCCTTTCCGAATAAGGTATTCGGCTTCGGGCACATCCCTACTCCAAGCTAATGCCTTTTGTTCTAAGTGCAAGAAAACAGGGCAATGATTGTAGTTGATTTGTTTATATGTTGATTGTTTTTTTGTTTTTGTTTTTTCTTTTTTTGGAGGGGTGGAGGGTGGATGAGTTAATGAACTGAAGTCATTTTCCCATCTGTTGTTCTGAATCCCTTTTGCAAGATATTTTAAACATATCTAGCACAATTTCATGATGTTTCCAAGGAGTGTTGACTAAGTTTGCCTGCTTTTTCCATCATTCTACTTATAGAGCCATCTTTCCCCCCCAAAGGCCGCAGTGGTTCCACCAGACAGCCGCCCTACTCAACGTTACTGGTGAATCGCCAACAGAAGACAGCACAGGCTTTCCCGCCCCTGCAGCCCTCTCAACAGCAGCTCCCCTTTGGACAGGTCAGTACCGTGTCATTTGATCAGTTGTTGTATAGTAAGCTAGATATTAAAATACTACTACTACAACGTATTAATGCAAATAATAAATATATTAAAAAGTAAATAAATTGAAAGACGCTAAGATGTGTGACTCAAATAAAAGCCTGAATTTTGCGACAGATTTTGCCACCACATTTAAGTAGATGCACTGTAAACAATATGAAAATAAAACATAATTAAATTACATTTATAATTATTTAAAAACATTTACTATATTATCAGAACGTTATCGGAATTGGCCGATAAAGGCTTAAAATGTAAACATCGGCATTGGCCGATTTGAAAAAATATATGCCGATATGCCTTGCCGATAAGACGGCTAGCTCATAGACAGATGTGCTCAGGGTGTAATAGTGATAAGATCAGGAGTGTGGAAGTGTGGTCATTCTTGAAGCAAACTTTTGCCTGAATGATGATTCGATTCAGTGTTTTGGATCGTCGCATATAATCTGAGAATGCACGTACAGAACAACGCATCCAGTATGCGAGAGAGTCAACAGTTACTAGCGCATGCAGTAGTATAAATGATTGCTCTAAAAGATTTTGCTTTAGACCATCTATTAATGTTAAATCCACAAATAAAATGTTATGGTTTCAACTGCATCTGTCTGAGAAAAAACCCCAGCTGAGATTGATTTTATTAGTTATTTTCAAGATTTTCAGTGTACACTCATTAAAAAAAGAACTTTGTTTATTATTTCTAACAAATATGTTTTTGCTCAAAACTAAGGGAAATATTTGTCTGCATCGGCTATCGGCCAAAATTATTTGAAAAATATTGGCATATCGGCATAATCTAATAACGTGCATCCCTAACATTATTAAATGTAATCTTTAGCAAATTCCAAATTGAATACCCTTTTTTATGTTGTACTTTTTTTTTAATTTTTTTATAATTGATCACCACTTGCATTTTTTGGAATAAACTGATTGGTTTGTGCTCTAGGTCCAGCATTATGGGTCATCCCACCAGGAGTGGAACGGCAACTACAGCCACCGCCGGCCTCAAGCATTCATCCCACCCACCGTTCATGGCCACACATTCACGCTGCCTCACGGCAGTCCCACCCACACAGCCCACCCTCAATCGCACCTGGGCGTCCACCCTCACACCCAGCCGACTTTACTGTCCTACCCCCCTTCAGGCCCACTGGTGACAAATGCCCCAATGGCCCACCTCTTGGCTTCACCTGGAGCGACACGGAATCACGTCTTTCAGCCAGCTTATGGCCTTTCCCATCCGGCGGGACACCTTGTGCACCAGGTCACTGTGGGGCTAAACCGCCTGTTGCCCTCTCCAACCCTCCACCCTCAAGGCCAATTCAAGCCTCTGTTCCCCCCACACTCTTTCATCGCATCACCTGCATACGCAGGCTTCCCGCTCAGTCCCACCAAGCTAAACCAGTACCCTTACATCTGAGACTCGCTCTGCGACCCTCTGGAGGGCCGCCGACACGGATGTAACGCCAGGCTTTCTGTAGAAACCACATACCACCTGGTTCTCGCACCCAAAGCCATGGCGCAAGAGAGAATGAAAGCAGTTTCTTTAAATCATGTAGACCTTGATTGAGTGCAATTAAATGAGCTTTAAAAGAGGAAATGTTTGGAAAGTCTTTAGCAAGTAGGTAAAGAAAGCGCACGGTTGAGAAGCAAGCGATTGGATAAATAATAAAAAAAAAAAACTGTTTTGCACATTTGATATATCACCTTATCGGATTTTCAGATCTTCAGATTTGAGCACTCTAATGAATATCAACAACGGACGGTGTCCAAAATCATGTGATGGTCAACTTATTTTTATACATTGCCTTTACCTTGTATACAACACGTTTGTTTGTAAAGACAGCCCTGTATGTTGTTCACAACACAAAATGTGTCCACTTGCCGTGTTTTCTTGCGTTCCAAGTATTTGTACTTTTCTCTGCGTCTTTGGTGTCGTTTGGAATGGAGTCTCCTAAAGGAGTCGTTCGTCACATGCTGCATGTGTTGCATGATATTGATCAGAGAGAAGCCTGTAGGGGCTCTTGACGTGTCTAGAGGCTCGCTGCATTGTTGTCCCCAGCCATAGTGCCTTATATATCGGCAGTCGTTCGTGTTCTACTACACTATCTCTCTGTGTGTGTATATACAATGTGTTTGTGTGCATACGTGTCCTGGACTGCAGCACTTGCAATTCAAATCAGTCCGTGCGTTCCTTGTGTGTGTGTGTGCGTGTATATGTATTACGTATATATACACACTGGTGTATTATTTCATGCATAGATAGGCATCATTGTACTGCATTGCACAAACTGCATTGCTTATTTTAGGATCCAATGTATATTTGAGATGTAGTGAGTTACGTTTTGCGTTATTTCTTTGGAAGACGGCATGCTTTTGCTGCTGCAAACGCTTGCTGTTGGATTTGTTCTTATTTCTCATTTTTTCCGTTATCTTAAATTAACTAGTTGTGTAGAGGATACAATGAATTTCTAAAACTAACAGTATTCGTACTGTTTAGTAAAACTGCAATACAATCTATATAGTTTGATTTTCTTTTTGTCTGTGTTTAGTTCTTTGGGTTTGTGTGTTTTTGTGTTTGCTGTGGTGGGCATGGCTTCGACTAGATGAAGACACAAATGCAAATATCGGTCTTTGATTCAGGGTCATGGATTCATCTTAGCCTGAGCAGACCATGCAGTATTTGATGTATAGACACTTATGAGTATATATCTAATAGAGCTAGTTTATTTAGTGCTGAAGCTTGACACTGTGTGTTTAAGGTGTGCAATTCTCATGTATGCATGTATGAAGCGTTTTTCCTTTTCTTAATTATATAATTATATCATATGTTGAAAGCTTGTTGGTGTCAACTGCATTTTATACATTCCGTCAGGGAGAAATAAATATATTGTGTGTGTGTATATATATATATATATATATATATATATATATATATATATATATATATATATATATATATATATATATATATATATATATATATTGCAGTGTGCATTTGTTTTCAGTTTGTTCTGCTTGGTTTGTGTGTTTTTGCCTCTCAAATGAAGTTGCTTGTGCATCACCAAAGACTGTAATTTGAAGGCTCTGTTCCAAACCTAGTGATCTGCCTAAGCAGGCACTATTTCAAGGCATCGTAGTTACACTCCTGCTCTCTGAGATTCTCTTTAATGGAAAGATATCATCCTCCGCTGCTCTAACATTGGGAAAGCATCACGCGTGCCTCGTAAACTAATCACATTATAGCCTTGATGTCACTAAACCACTGTCACGGACACGGCATGAGAAGTGCCGTAAAAGGAAATCTTACCTGTCACAAAATTGTTGGTGGCTTCTATTATAAAAACAGCAATTTTTTGCAAGAAACTGTCGATTTATTAGTAAGATTAACAAATTAAAAATAGTCCATTAAGATAATTCAGTTTGATTTAAAAATTGACTATTTTACCCAGTATTTCTGTGATATGAATTTTTATGCTTACGAATGTTAGCTTAGCAACATGCTAACATTACACTATTTAAATCAACTGCTGGCAAAGCCTATTGGCAAGTCATTTGTATGGCGAGTTACTGCGTACGTAAAACTTACTATATCGGCTGTGTATGAAGGTAGTACGTTAGGTTTTGGAACAGAGCCATTTCTCTGAGCAAGGTAGCTACTCTTTCTGCATAGACCTCACGTATGCTGTAGTAATTATAGTCATGGGGTAAATTTCTAAAATTGTATTTAAAAAATGGCTGAGGTTATGTTTAGCTTTTTGAACGAGTAATAAGTCGTATCATCTATCTTGAATGTATCATAGACAAGCTGCTATATATTGATTGCCACTTCAGATAGCTGTGAAATTAGATTAGACTAGTTCATATCTGCATTTGTTTATTTGTATAGGTCTCTCTGATTGCCTAAACTAGAAGTGGATTTTGATTTAGAGTAAATTTTTTGCTTCAATGTTTGGAGTGTCATTGTAACTACTGTAGAGTTTTTTTTTTAAAATCAGTATTGTATCTTCATAACGGTTCTGGCTCATCACTGCATATTAATGGACGTGTTTGTGTAACTTAATTTTTGTATGTTTACCTGCTTATCTGTTTTTGACTTGTAATAGCTTGCAGGATTGATTTAACTTTATCCAAATGAACAGTTATTCTGCAATGTTTCAGAAATACAAATATCGGTATTTTTGTTAACGGTTTTTTTTTTTTTCTCTGTTAATATGATAATTAACCCCATAACCTCATACCACTGAGCACTTATTAAAACGCTAGTGTGCAGTAACACATGGCCATGTTTTGATATAGAGTGTTGTGATTAAATGAATTTAGTGTCCAACTGAATTGTGATTTTATTCATGTTTGTCATTTGAAAGTTGAGAACATGTTTTTAACAAATTATCACTGATGTCAGCTGGTATTTTATATTCATGTTTGGTCATGTCGCTTTTTTTTTTTTTTTTTTTTGTGTGTGAGCAGTGTAAGCACTGTGTGCCTTGATTGAGATCTTGGTAATGACACATTCACTTTGCAAAAATACGTATTCAGCTCACCCACTGACCAGACCAAATATAAGAAAGAGCAAACAGTATAACTTTCCATTCCAGGGATCGAAATGGTTATATACACTTTTAAAAAATAATAATAATCATATATGCATTAATTTGAGTTAATAATCACTAATATATGTCTTTTTAATCTTAACCAGCTAATTCTAACATTTTTTGACGTTGTAATTTCAATCTTTGCGTAAATAATGTAATATTTTGCACCCTGTGCATGTTTCGATCCCTGTGAAATGGCATTCACCAGCATTTAGCCTGAATACATCCAGTGTCAATATAGAGAAGACTGTACTCAACACTTTCAGTATTTACTGTATGTTCATATTTTAACAAATTCAAGTGGATATGGATGGTTTCTGTTGAACTCTTTTCTATTAACAGCATTCAATAAACATTAATGCCACCGTTTTGAAAACATTCAATGCTTTTATGCATTTTGTTTATTATAATTTTGGAAGTAATGTATTGGCAAAATTACATCTGGGTTTTTTTTTTTTGTGTGAATTATTTTACCTAAAATATTTACCATTCAACCTGAAATTGACCGTGTATACAGGTCCCATGGTTTATAGCATTTTTACAGTCTATCAAATAAGTTATTTCACACTGCAAGTTATGGATTTCATGTTTCAATTACTTGGTTAATTAAGAGTTTTAAATTTCATTGTTTTGATATTTGTAGACTTTTGTGGCTTTTTGTTTTTATCGTTTTGATTCATTTGCTTTATTTGGTTTGATGCTACACTAGTTTGTCACGTAGCACTTACACTGTGCAATATTTAACAGTATGAGGACTGGGGAAATGTAATCCTTTGGATATAATGTCTTTACAGAGTGTAATTGATGTTTCCGCTCTAGTTCTCAGTGAATAAATATGTGACCAAGCCTTCTTTACTTTGTCACATTAAACAGAATTTCCAGGTGACTTTTGGTGAGTGAATAAGAATTCATGGTGTTTTATTGTCAAGGTTCACTTTGAATACAAAAGAAAAATAAAGCAAAAGCAGGAAAAAAAAATGTTGCAACCCTTTCTAATTGTATTACTTATGGAAACAATATATGGCAGGTATCTTTGTAGGGCATCTTTGCAGTACATAACACGAGATATTCATCTATCTATCTATGGATCTATCTATATATGCACACTCACAACTGTGCTTCAATACGCAACATGTAAAAAAAATTAAATTAAGTTTTTGAAAGGCATCTCATGCTCACCAGTGCACATAAGTTTGAATGAATAACTTCATTGTCATGCTGAAAAAATGCCCAATAATGCAGGGAATGAGGGGAGGGTAGCAATTTTAAGTTTTTGTATTATATCTCACAGTAGTGTGTGAATTCATGACAGCATTGATAAAGCACAGCTCCCTCACACCTTCAGCACTCATTCATCCCTAGATAAAAGCTTTACTACCACTGAACGTCACTTTGGGTACCAAGCACTTCTCACTGTACTCCTCCTCTAGCAACACCAGAACATTTTGGATCCGAAATGATTGACTTGGTCTCTTAAGACCAGAGTATGGAATCTATTTTGTAAATATGGGCCTTGGAAGAGGAAATTTGTTTTATTTTGCATTGGCTACAGTAAGTAATTCTAGTGGCGACAACAGCCATGCATGTCTGCAGGCTGTGTGATACTCTGAGATAAAGTGTCACTTTTTTCATAGCTCTGGCCGGCTCTGAGACACTTTCTCCTGCTCTTTTTCTAGCAAAAATGCACTCATTACTAAATGAAAAGTTAAAGTGGAGACCTGATTATTTCATTGTCACAAATCTTGTTTTTGAATTTGGTGTGAAAAAGTATTGGCCCCCTTCCTAATTTGTTCTTTTTTTGCATGTTTGTCACACTTTAATGTTTTAGATCATCAAATAAATTTAAATATTAATCAAAGATAACACAAGTAAACACAACATGCAGTTTTTAAATGAAGGGGGGTTTTTTTATGAAGGGAAAACAAAATCCAAACCCGCATGGCCCTGTGTGAAAAAGTGTTTGTGAAACAGTGGTGAACCTTCCCAGGAGTGGCCGGCCGACCAAAATTACCCCAAGAGCGCAGCGACGACTCATCCAAGAGGTCACAAAAGACCCCACAACAACATCTAAAGAACTGCAGGCCTCACTTTCCTAAGTTAAGGTCAGTGTTCATGACTCCACCATAAGAAAGAGACTAGGCAAATATGTCCTGCATGACAGAGTCCAAGATGAAAACCACTGCTGAGCAAAAAGAACATAAAGGCTGTCTCAGTTTTGCCAGAAACTCTTGATGATCCCCAAGACCTTTGGGAAAATACTCTGTGGACTGACGAGACAAAAGTTGAACTTTTTGTAAGGTGTGTGTCCCATTACATCTGGCGTAAAAGTAACACAGCATTTCAGAAAAAGAACATCATACCAACAGTAAAATATGGTGGTGGTAGTGTGATGGGCTGTTTTGCTGCTTCAGGACCTGGAAGATTGCTGCGATAAATGGAACCATGAATTCAGCTCTATAGCAAAAAATCCTGAAGGACAATGTCCGGCCATCTGTTCGTGACCTCAAGCGGAAGCAAACTTGGGTTCTGCAGCAGGACAATGATCCAAAACACACCAGCAAATCCACCTCTGAATGGCTGAAGAAAAACTAAATGAAGACTTTGGAGTGGCCTAGTCAAAGACCTGACCTGAATCCTATTGAGATGCTGTGGCATGACCTTAAAAAGGTGGTTCATGCTCAAAAACCCTCCAATATGGCTGAATTACAACAATTCTGCCAAGATGAGTGGGCCAAAATTCCTCCACAGCGCTGTAACAGACTCATTGCAAGTTATCGCAAACACTTGATTGCAGTTGTTGCTGCTAAGTGTGGCCCAACCAGTTATTAGGTTTAGGGGCAAACACTTTTTCACACAGGGCCATATGGGTTTGGATTTATTTTTCCCTTCATAATAAAAAAAACTTCATTCAAAAGCTGCATGTTGTGTTTGTGTTATCTTTGATTAATATTTAAATTTGTTTGATGATCTGAAACATTAAAGAGTGACAAACATGAAAAATAAATTAAAAATCAGGAAGGGGGCCAACACTTTTTCACACCACGTGTATGTATATATATATATATATATATATATATATATATATATACACAGTGCCCTCCATAAGTATTGGAACAGTAAAGACAAAATTGCTCTGTTGGCTGTGGAGTCAATAAATTTTCAAATATGATTAAAAGATGAATATGAGACAAAACTACAGAATGTCAGTTTTGAAATAATGATTTCATTTATTAAAGGAAAAAGCGGTCCAACCCTGCCTGGCACTACGTGAAAAAGTAATTGCCCCCTAATCTAATAACTGGTTGTGCCACCCTTTGCAGCAACAACTGCAATCAAGCATTTGCGAAAACTGGCAATGAGTCTTTCACACCACTGTGGAGGAATTTTGGCCCACTCTTCTTTGCAGAATTGTTTTAATTCAGCCACATTGGAGGGTTTTCAAGACTGTTTAAAGTCATGCCACAGCATCTCAATTGGATTTAAGTCTGGACTTTGATTTGGCCACTCCAAAGCCTTAATTTTGTTTTTATTGAGCCATTCAGAGGTGGACTTGCTGGTGTGTTTGGGATCACTGTCCTGCTGCATAACCAAAGTGCGCTTGAGCTTGAGATCACAAACTGATGGCTGGATATTCACCGTCAGGATTGTCTGATAGAGTGCAAGTCATCCAGGTCCTGAATCTACGAAGCAGCCCCAAACCATCACACTACCACCACCATGTTTGTCTGTTGGTATAATGTTCTTTTTATGAAATGCTGTGTTGGTTTTAACGGGACATACACCTGCCAAAAGGTTCAACTTTTGTCTCATCAGTCCACAGAATATTTACCCAAAAGATATTTTTTTGGCAAATGTGAGACGAGCCTTTGTGTTCAGCAGTGGCTTTTGCCTTGGTACTCTCCCATGGATGCCATTTTTTGCCCAGTCTCTTTCTTATTGTTCAATCATGAACACTGACCTTAATTGAGGCAAGTGAGGCCTGCAGTTCTTTAGATGTTGTACTGGGTTCTTTTATGACCTCCTGGATGAGTTGTCGTTGCTCTCTTGGAGTGATTTTGTTAGGCCGGCCACTTCTGGGAAGGTTCACCACTGTTCCAAGTTTTCTCCATTTGTGGATAATGTCTCTGACCGTGGTTCGCTGAAGTCCCGAATCCTTAGAAATAGCTTTATAACCCTTTCCAGACTGATACATGTCGACGACTTTGTTTTTCACCTTTTCTTTAATTTCTTTAGATCGCGGCATGATATGTTGCCCTTTAAGCATGCTTCACTTTGTCAGACAGGTTCTATTTAAGTGATTTCTTGATTAAACAGGTCTGGCAGTAATCTGGACTGGGTGTGGCAAGAGAAATTTAACTCAGCATTCTAAATTAATGTTTAATCACACGTTAATTTTTCACATAGGGCCAGGTAGGTTTGGACAGCTTTTTTCCCTTAATAAATTAAATAATTTAAAAACGGCATTTTGTATTTACTTGCATTATCTTTGTGTAATATAAAAATTTGTTTGATTATCTGAATCTTTGTTTGATGATCTGAAGTGTGGCAAATATGCAAAAAAAAAAAAAAAAACTTTTTTTCAAAACCTTTTCACAAGCTTTTGCTTATATTATATATGCTTTTTTTGCTTTATGTGTGTGTGTGTATAAATATATCACAGCTGTACCCTAGTAGGGTACAGCAATATACCTCAGAACGTTGGTACATTTTTGTATCTTCTTGTTTGTACCTCTAAAAGAACATTTATGCACCCCTAGTAATAGAAATGTACCTTTGTGTTATGGTATTAATAAATTTCATTCAAAATGGGTTTGGAACAACATGAGGGTGAGGAAACCATGACATAATTTTATTTTTTTAAGGGGGCAATCCATTTAAGACAACTCAAATGTTCACCTATTTAGTCATTTATGCTGATCTCAGCTAAAAGGTTAAAATGTTGCAAAGTAAATATAAAGTTGTCCTGTCATGTGTCTTACATTGTGTATCTAGAAGAAAATCTGCTCAGTCTTCTTTCAGATAGATCTGCCAGGATCAAAGCTTGAATGACTGATGACATTATTGTCCCTGAAGACAAAACACAAAATTAGGGAAATTTAACTCACAATTAAACATTTATGGACAGCTTATTTTTATGAATCATAAGACAACTTTCAACCACTAGAAACTTAGCATTAGCAATTACCTGACATTTTTATTAACCCCCCCCCCCCCCCCCCCATCTATTAGTTAAGTATATTACTATAACTATTTAACTATAATCAGAACTTAAAAAGACTTAACCTGTTAACGTTCACCAGAGCGACCTCGCACTGAACGATCTTTGTTTGCATGTGTCATTGTTTTCTAATAGAATAAATGAAACGGGACAAAGTTAATCTTGTCAAACTATATATCATTCTGAGGGTCTAAGCCTCAAGCATCGACGACAGATCGCTGTTTTTCGATGGAAAGCTTATAAGGAATGAGTGGCACAAATTTGCTACATTTGTGTAAGCAGTACACATCCAAACACGCAGAGTAAAAAAGCCGTACGTACTTTCGATCCATTACTTTTCTGGATTGCTCCAGGACTTATTTCATGTATTTGTATATGAAATAAAAAAAACATTCAGTGTGGAAAAATATTTTTCAAGGCACGTCAGTGCCTATAACTTTTTATCTTTTTGAGCATTATCAACTCTGGATGATAGATAGTAAAGCCCAGAGTCTCTTCTTTCCAAAGATACCTCATTTGTTTGTGTAAGCACACTTTGTCACAAACTGTTACCATTTTAATTTAGGTAGGTTATTTTCACCTGCGAGGCCACAAATGGCAGTGAAGGTTAACAGGTTAACTGGTATTCTTCTGAAACAACACAAAATACAAAAATAGTTTGACAGAATGATAGGAAAAGTGAAATATAAGATGTTATTCACTCTGCCAATTAGGGCCCTATGAAATCATTTTATTTATTTATTTTCCCCAAATACAGTTTTTTTTTTTTTCTAAATTCATTTTTTTTTTTTTCTTTTTTTTTTCTGGATTCCGTTTTTTTACGTTTCATTTTGTTTTTGGAGTCTCTTCAAATAAAATTGTATTAATCAAAAAGCATGTCTAATTAATTAAAAACATGAAACTAATACAATTTAACAATTTATTAAAAGTGTAACAAAAATGACATCATGTTTAGGGCCATATTAAATGTTTTTTTTTTTTTTTTTTCTCACCTTATGTTTTATTGTTACCAAATTCTGTGTTTTAGCATGTCTGAAACAGTTTTTATTTATTCTTACAGTAGCTTTATGAAATAAAAAAAAATATTTGACTGGTTATCAGATGAAGGCATAAAATTGATTTAATTTATTTTTAATTAATGAAAATTATTATTATTTATTTTTATTTTTTTGGCAAATAAAGGGAATTTACTATTAAAATAAAAATATTGTGTGATTATTTCTTTAAAAAAAATAAAGTTTTATTATTTTTCAACAGTAGTAGTAGTAGTACGTACATTCTACTAAATAATAGTAATATAGCCTATTTCTGGTATATATATATATGCTGACCAAGAATTAGATGGAAATTTACCAGCCTTTTTTATTCAATAAACACACACTCTATTTAAATTATGATTTTGTGATCTGCTGCGTAATTTGCCTGTACCTCAAGCTTGTTAAAAGTACAGTTATGTACCCTTTGCTGTCAGAACGGATTTTGTACCTTAGGCGAGACACTGCAGATGAATAGGGTAAAAAAAAATAACTAATAGTTATCACCTTACTTACCTAGTTGATTGATTACATTGATAATTGTAAACATTTTTTGAATTACAAGCTTTCTAAAATGTTAGGTTTAAATATGCAAATGATGCATTATTTAATTAAATATGCGCTAATTTGCATACATTTCTAGAACAAAAAATTAAAAACTGGATGAAGTTGGTTTCAAAACTCTTATTTCATTTGATTGACATATTAGAGTCAAAAGGTTTTACAGAGGGAATTTTGGGTATCTCATTTTGTCACTCCGTAATTCAGAAAATACTTAGAACAGACAGAAAACACAATTTTCACAATTTTTGGGGGGAATATAATGTTGTATATAATCAAGCAAATTATATATGAACAAATCCCTCTGTAAAAACCTTCAGGATATAGACAGGAATAAAGATGTAAAGTTTGGTGTGTGTAAGTACTGAAGTGGAGATTTATGGCTCAGTGTAGGAGAGAAAATTCATGTTGAGAAAACGGCCTTTAAAAATATGTATTGTAATTAAAATCTATTGACACAAATAGATAAAATGCTATAAAAGAAACACTTAACAGTGTCTTTTGGATGTTTTCTTTCCATTATAGTCTGAAAAAATACTTTATGAAAAACCAAAAAGCCCAAAATCTCAAATTTGACAGGTGCATGAAAAAACTGTTTTTGCCTGCAGTGTCTCCCCTTAAATTAAAACAAAGGTCCACAGTTGTCACCTTAAGGACCATATTCTGTACCTTACAGGGTACTTTCGTGGCAAATGTACCCTTAGGTACAGAAACAATACCCCTATTTTTCTGTGTGTAGCACCCATAGGATCTTTAATTTTGTAGCACATTTGTTGTTGAGGATTATATCTTCTGTCTTAAGAAGAACAGCTAATGCATTTCCTTAATAAAAACGATTTAATGTAAGTGTGTATTCCTAATATTAGTAGGCTATTATTACATAACCGTTTTTAAAAGCAATTAGCCACTTGAGACACAGCTAAAAGAGCTTAGGCAAACCAGTCAGCATCCAACACTGGAACAACGTGTTTATAGTGTTTTTTGTATGTTTATTTTTATTAGAAACTGCTGGATTATAAATCAGTCTAATAGTAATATTCTATACTGACCACTAGAGCGTGCACATGGCACAAAACTAGTACAGCTCCAGCTTCCCTGCATACGAGCACTCACAAGACAGCTGAACAACTGACAAAGAATTGCATGCATCCTTTCCAACATCCGATCACATTATGGGCGGTAAGGAGTTTGATGCATAGATACACCATTCAAAAATGCAGCCCCCTCTCGCTTCCCCTGTGTCGCAGTGATGGTGGACTACGGGCATTTTCACGAATGCGGCTCTCCTCCGGCACTTGGAGCGGCGTGACCACCGCACGTCCCACTGACTCACGGATCTGAGCAGATGTCTGGTCCAGTACCGACACCGGGCCACCTCCTCTGCAAACACAAATGGCTGGTTGTGAAGAAGGAACCTGGAGAGATGTGCACAGATTGAGCATCCTGAGAGAGAGGAGGAGTAGATGCTCATGCACATATGCGTCTGGAGGGATGCGGAACACTAAACTCTCTTCTCTAGCAATATTCCTACTTTTGTTCCACAGCGCGCAGGCTTACGACGGTAAGGCGACATCTCATCTATAAAGCTGGTCTCTTAAAACGTACTGTTTTGTCACGCCGCTTTTACATAGGCTAAATGATTGAAACAATGATTTTGTTGAAAAGAAAAGCCTTGCACCTTTGTTGATTGCACATGCACTGAAAGTGATTTCCTTGCATCCAAACACAAAAAAAATCTTACTTCCATCAATATGTTTTCATACAACCATAGGCCTATAGTCTATGCAACTTGACTTGACTTGATATATTATATGTACTTTTGCATTGCATGTGTCAAATATGCAAAAAAAAAAAAAAAAAAAAACGACTAGTCTACACACTACTTTGCCTTGACTTTGGCGAACAGTGTGTGTGTGTGATGTAATGTGATGAAGCGCACGTGAGTGTCCAGCTGTAACGCAGTGTGTAGGCGCGCGCTGATTGATACTGCAGCTCTACACGAGATTGCAGCACTCTATTGTCTTTATAACACACCTAACACGCTTAACCCGTATCTGTTTCCTAACATAACTGCACATGCATCATTTAATTGCATAGCATCGCTGTCCCAAAGCATCCTAATCATTTGTTGAGATCATATATGCACATTAGGTGTCATAAATCAACCGGTGCAAAGGAGCATTAAAAGTGTCCACGGCAGCACGGTCTGATTGTAGATGCTGACTGAGACTTGCTGGTCCTAAAAATGCTGTATGAGCAACTGCAGAGATCCTGTTGTTCTACATTGTGAATGAATGTGGACTAAATGTCTCCAGTGAATCAAGTTGTGGAGAGCAGCCACAGTTTGCTTCATTATTATTAAAAGCTTAATTATTATATTCATGCCAATTAAAATTAAAAGGATGAAAAATATATTTAGTGCAGAATAAAAATTAAATAAAATTCAAAGGAAGTCTCTGTGTGTGTGTCCAGTTGAGACATGAAGATTTGCTTGAACTGGGTCACTGTGCTGTGAGCAAGATAGATCAATGTTTGACCTGTTTGAATATTTCTCCCAAACATTTATAGCATGTTGGAGAGTGCGGGCGGGTTGGTTGGTACAGGGTTTGGTTTTGGGTCATATTTTGGTGCTGTCTCTTAAATTGTGCTCTCTTTACCTACACTCATTTAATCTATCAAGGCATTAAAAAGTCAAAACCCGTCAAGATAAAATCAAATTAAATTTGGAGAAATTTAGCATTATATTACTTGCTCACCAGTGGATTCTCTGTAGTGAATGGGTGCCATCAGAATGAGTTCAAACAGCTGATAAAAATAATCCACAAGTAATCTACAAAATCCTCAATCAACTCAAATCCATCAATTAACATCTCGTGAAGTTGATTTAATTTGTTAAAAATTTTGGAATTGATTTTTGAATTAGATTTTTCAAAACAAGCAGTACATTCCTTGAATTATTCCTGTGCAACCAGTTTTTCATTCATCTTAACTGAAAGTAGAGCAAATTCAAAACTGATAGCCAACACGGATGGATGTGAAATCATTAATGTGGTAAATAGTTGTTATTTGCAAAGAAAATTGGGAAAATGAACATGACAAGCCATAGTTCCATGGTTTATAATTGAATGAGGTATTAACTATATATTTGTAGGGCTGTCAGTCAATTACATTTTTTAATCTAACTAATTACATGATGTGTTGATTAATTAATAAAATTACTCGCAAATTACATTTGGCTGTGAAATTACCCCCAAAAGATTATTTAAAAGCTTATTTAAAAGCTATTTTTGAGTTAAATGTGAAAGTAGATATTACAAATAGTAACTTTAGAAAGAAATATTTGATTTGGTTCAACATAAAATTTAGTACACATAAACGTTTAGGCTACAACGACCTAACATAAACTATGGAACAAAAAAGTAAATAATTTGAGAAACATCTTTTTTTTTTTTCCTTCAAGCAAAGGAAGTCAATGGTAACCAAAACAGCTTTGTTACCAACAGTCTTCAAATACCTTATTTTATGCTGCACAAAAGAAAGTAAGTCATTCAGGTTTGAGTAAATATGTTTACATATATATATTTATTTTTTTCTGGGTGAACTATCCCTTTAAAGCCCCCCCCACACACTTTTTTTCAAGTATGTATCACTGCAGCCCGGAGACCTGCAAGTGGGAGGGACTTATGCCTCAAGTAGGTTGGGAGAGGGTAGGTTTAGGTTTGGTGTAGACCATATTACAAATCCCACCCATTTGCAGCTGACCCGCCCATTTGGAGCTGGCTCTATGGAAGCAGAATAATGACAATAGTTTTTGAAACATAAAGCATGCTGAATTCCACAAATCGAAAAAAAAAAAAGATGCATTGCAAAAGTGCTTGCATTTTAATGCCTTGTATTTCCTGGGCTTGCATTTTTAGGTCCTGAAATTTAACAGTTGTTTATTTAAGCTGTGAATATTTCAATTCAAAATATTTCACACACATTTTCATAATTAAAAATTCAATAATTCATATTCACCTTCCAGAATTCACTTCCAAAATATTCAGTCTGTTTAAAAATACGATGTGCAATATTCGCGTAACACGCCTCAGTGAACTAAGACCTCAGATCTCACAATACACTTTACTGATGATTATGCAAACTATATCGACAGTACATCAGAATATGTATTTTAGATTTTTATAGAAATATAATATATAACAACAATCACATATCTCACACAGGGATCGCACTGTCGTAGTTTGGGAATATTCAAGCATAATTTAATATAAATACACAATCACATGAAATCAGATTTAAAAAACAAAAACAAAAACAAAACATTTTAGCCGTCGCAAGAGTTTTTTGGCACAGGTCAGCATGACATCAGAACAAGGCGGATGTAACTCTGACACTTTTTATTTATTTATTTTAAAATATGTTTTTATTTATTATTTATTATTTATTATTCTCGTCGGATTGTGCAGTCTGCATGTCCGACATGTGGTAGTGTATCACGCTTATCAGCAGCACAGCACATGAGTGAGAATATCGCGATATCCGCCTTTGATCTCGTAGGTATCTGTAGGTATCTACTTCGAGAGGTCAGAACTGTCCATCTTGACTGCACTTATTTCACTCCTCCCCTCACTGTAGCCGCCTACTGTCGCCTACACTTCAGCCGAGGTGAGGCGCATCTCAAACAAGCCTAATAATAGTCATGTTAATAATAATAATAAAATGTCATTGCGTTGCTCTACTGAGTTGCACTGCTGAGCCGCGTAATGTGTTTTTTTAACCGATTTCTGAAGGAAACAGCGTGAAACCTTGCGTGTTCGTTCATATTCTACATCTGCTTAACTGTCGATATAATTGTGAGATCTGAGGCGCATTACGCGTAGTCGGGGAATCCTGGAGTGTGACATATGAGGGGAGCCCCCATATTAGCCTACAGCATAGCGTCACACAAGCCATGATACAAAGTTACAGAAACTAAGCAACCGAAAGCAATATATGTCTTGCTCAGATATAATGTTATTTCTGTACTTCAGCGTTGGGTAAAAGGGCATTATAATCTCCTTTGTGGTAGAGAAAGCTGCTTATGTAGGCTACGCGAAACAGCAAAGATGTTGAATTAAACATATACACAATCAGCATTTCCACGTTTATACTGACCCCGATAATGAAAACTTCTACTTAGCGCTTCATTTCTGCAAATCAGTTTTTGTAAATGAATGACTTGATCCACAGATGGCCTTCATCAACAGCCACTTGATCCACCTGCTGGTGAGCGACTGACATCAGCTGGAGATAATGCGTCGGTGCTCTACTGCTATTCCTGCGTGTTCCGGATGTGCAACACTGAATTTTCTGCCAAATTTTAACCACTGAATTTGTGACAGCGAATTTGGAAAGTGAAAAAAAAATGACTGAAGTTTGCCTGTTGAAAATTATACATCGTATTTTTAAACCGATTGAATATTTTGGAAGTGAATTCTGGAAGGTGAATATGAATTATTGAATTTGTGAAATTAATTATGAAAATGTGTGTGAAATATTTTAAATTGAAATATTCACAGCTTAAATAAACAACTGTTAAATTTCAGGACCTAAAAATGCAAGCCCTAGAAATACAAGGCATTAAAATGCAAGCACTGTTAATTGCAATACATCTTTTTTTCGATTTGTGGAATTCAGCATGCTTTATGTTTCAAAAACTATTGTCATTATTCTGCTTCCATATGGCTCAGACCTCCTTTTATACCTAACTCCTTTTTTTAATAGAATAATAGTCTAAATAAGAAACTAAATCTGCCAGCAGGTGGCGGTAAATGTCTTTATGAGTAATTCATTCAAAGGCTGATTCATTCAGGAATGAAGTAAATGGCTATGAATGGTAATTTGAATCAGTGATTCACACGATTCGTTCAAAACACGGATTTATTCAGAAACTAAACACGCTGTGTTGCTCGGAGACAGACAACAATTCTGCTGTGACTTTATAGGTAATATTTTTGTTGGCAAAATTGAGCAAAAACAGACAATATTTGGTTTAAAGTATAACACAAAATCAAATTCTTTTTTACTGAACTGTTGTATAAAATCACATTTGCACTCGTGCTGCTCGGGACAAACAGCACTGTGATAGCTCTCTCTGCTAATTGAGACAAAAACTCATACAGGAGCATTTTTGCCCAAATATCTTGAATTTTATGGCATAACTGCATTTTTGGAGTTGTAGCTCTGCATCACATTTGTCAACAGTCATCTTCTGTATGAAATGTAATATGATGTACAGGTCTGGAGGCAATGCCAGTGCCTTAAAAATATTTTAATTGTGTTATTTTTCATAACTAATTAAGTTAGCACGTTAAACTGACAGCCCTAATTTGTACATGAACTTAATTATTATAACATATAAGAACCACAGTGTTCTTGGTTATCTAAAACTAACTAACAAACAAGCACACACACACACACACACAAAACAACAACAAAAAAAACCTTTGTGTACACTTCAGTACAATTCAGCCTGGGATTCAGCCCATTGATTTTTATAATAAAATAATATACATTATATGCTGTAAACTCCTGTGCAGAAATGTGCTACAATGTGGGATTTTGCAATTGTTGGATTCTCATAAGTCCTTGTATTTCATTATGTATGCTTAGGTGGTGCATTTGGGGCCTTAACTAAATACATCGTTTTCTATTTGGTGTATTATGGTCTTGATTCCCTTACGGAATTTTGGGCCTTATAGATGTTTTTTTAGATGATTTTTTTAATGGCTTTTCTATTGATTATTAAGAGTAAGAGGTTCAGGGCTGTAAATAACAGTATATAGCTGGAGGAACTGATAGACAACATTAATGGGATATTTTGTTCAAAAATGACAATTCTGTGATAATTTACTCGTCTTCATGTTGTTTCAAGACTTCCGTTCATCTTCTGAACTATATATATTTATATACATTGAAACTTGAACTATATACATTTTATGTAATCAACATTTTGAAGCTTCAGCAAGTATATAAAAGATATCGAACCAGTAATTCATAACCATAATATATTATATACATACATAATATATAGCTGTGCTGCACATTGACTAAGAGACTGAATTGTGTTGATGAAAATTGTTTAGTTTAAAAAACAGGTTAATATTGTATGTATCCAATTCTTCCTCCTTTGACATGTTCGATATTAAATAGAAATAATTTAATATCTACCATTTCTGTCCTTTAGTGTGACATACTGTCCTATGGTGTGACACAAAAACAAATTTGTGGTTCTCAAAATATCTTTAAAAAACTGTTAAGTATTGCAATAGGAGAGATACAAAATATCACTCAACTTAAAATGGTATAATTTTCAGCAGTTTTGAACAAATGACAGCAAAGTTTGTCTTGTTGTCAAAGTTTGTCTTGAAATTGTCACAACACACGTAGGAACAGGGAACAAGGAGCTTCTTCAAAAACTCAGACTTTTATTTAGAAAACTCAGGGATCACTGGAGAAACAGATACACACAGGATGACGGTAAATGGCGATAAAAATGACGATCGGGAATGACGGTCAGACCGGACACAGAGGCAGGGAAACACAGGGCTTAAGTACTAAAACTAAATGAGTAAACTAGATAATTAATCACGCAATGCTGGGGAATAATAAACTAATAAGCAAAACGAGGACAGGAACAGGAACTAACCAAATATAGGCACGAGAGGAGGGGAAACACAAGACACAGGAAGACAGTACTGACATTTACTCCCCACCACCCGGGGGAGTAACATCCAACTGGGAGGGCGAGTGGGCGCTCTGGAGGCCTCCAAGGACCAGGAGGAAGGACTACTGGCCTCCAGAGAGGCACCCGTACTGGGACCCAGGGTGGAGCAGGGAGCTTGGGCGGCCACGGCAGGTCCGCCTCAGAAACTGCGGCCCCAGTCCCCGCCTCCGCCTCCACGGCAGGAGCCCTACTACCCCCCAAAAAAAATTCCTTGGGAAAAGTATAGGTTTAATCTGGCTGGCATGTTGGAGGAGCGGACACTTGGGGGCGCTCGGGTAGCGCGGGCACTGGAGTGACTGGCCCTGGAGAAGCGGGCACTGGAGGGGCGCTGTCGAGGCGCGGGCACAGGGCTTGGGTGAGCAACGACCGGCGGGCTTGCCATACTCATTGCCGGCAGGACATAACCTCAGAGCCACAGATGGCGGCGGACGAGGGAGAGCCGTGGACGGCAGTGGACATGACTTAGCTGTGGCCGGCAGCGAGCTTGACTCACAGGATGACGGTAAATGACGACAGAAATGACTATCAGGAATGATGACCAGACCAGACACAGAGGCAGGGAAACACAGGGCTTAAGTACTAAAACTAAACGAGGCGTAAACGAGATAATTAATCACACAAGGCTGGGGACTAATAAACTAATGAGCAAAACGAGGACAGGAACAGGAACTAACCAAATATGGGCACGAGAGGAGGGGAAACACAAGACACAGGAAGACAGGACTGACAACAATACGAAAATAAGTGTCAAACAATGCAGATTAATCTCTCTCATGCTATTTATGCATTATTAAGAGTTTTTATTTATTTATTTTTTTCTTAATTTTTTGCTGTTACACCATAGAACAAAATTATGGTACAATAAAAAAGTAAAAAAACGCAGTGAAAGAATTGACAAAGTTAGTGACCCTTTATATTTTCTCAAAGATCCGACTTCACACTACATAAATATATGCATTTCTTTTTCAAAAAAGGTATTTTACAAAAACAGCTTTTTTTACTGCCTATTTGTCAACTACCCATATACAGTATAGTATTTATTATTTACTTTTGTTGTTGTTGTTGTTTGTTTGTTTCTAATAGCACAACTTGTGGTTGCCTGAACCACAGTGGCTTTGCTGAGGGACTGATGCAGAAGGTTTTATTCAGTTATGTTCTCTTCACTTGATGAACTGTATGAAAGTCAATTATATATTATGCATGGGATGCGTGTCTGTTATTTGCTTATGATGATGCTCAGTTCTGATGGTGCATTTTAATGTGTTGTTGTTCACTGACTAATATGATGTGTGACTATTGGTAGTGTGCCCACGTGCGGTGGGATATTAGATTACCAAATAATGAATGCTGATAAAGGATGAACTCAAAGGATCAATCTAACAAAACCTGTCAATGTACCTCTAAGTAAATTCAATACAAAGTTACTTAACTTAGAATGAATGAGAATGCCTTCAGTGCAAAGGAAATCAGAGAGACTGATCTTGCCATTTGAGCTCAGAGAAGCACTTTCTAGATGTATTCCTATCAAACCAACACATCTGATTTTCTGTAATGATGTTCATTGCATAAGACCCTATCTTCTTCTGAACTAACAAACCTCTCCGCAGATGGTCATAAACAGCACACTGTCCCTCGTGCCACTGCAGGGGTAAATCAGGTTACACGGCATGACCTGCCCTGTGGCTCAGGAAAATGTATCTTTGCCAAGACATTTGTGTTTCCCCAAAGTGCTGATGTCAATGCTCCTCATAGAATTCCAACTTTGCCCTTTCACTTAATGGATATAAACTGACAGAATCAGCAACATAGAACAGCGACAGAAGTGATAAATCTATATTATTGTTATGGGGGACTGGTGCAATAATCCCTGGCTGAATAGGGCAGAGATCCAAATCAATCTCATTAAAAGACTAGTAAATCACAATTAGTGATAAATTGATATATCAGTCAGACAGATTTGTCTGATGTTTGGCCATCTTGACATTATCAGACTCAGGTGATAACCACGTCCAGTTGACAGAAGACAATTAGTTTTAATATTTTTGTCATGACAACTTTCTGAAAGATTAGTGTGGTAATATACAGTATGGCAATGTTAATGTGTTTGGTCTTGGCAGAACAGATCTGCTGCTCTCTTCCACTCAGACCGTAGTCACAACTTTTCTATTAAAGGACAATATTTGCCCCATTAAATTGATTTACAGGTGCATTTTTTTTTACCTTTATAGGAGGCAAATATTTTCTATCCTTATTAATTGTGTCATATTTTATGTAATATTCTTAACATTCCATTAAGTGTATTATTAATATAATAAACAAAGCAATAAATGATGGCAAATCAAAGTGATACTTGTAGATTTAAAAATAAAAGCACCAATATGTGGCGGCAAGTCATTGTCTTAATGAGCCAGGTGTTGCGTCATTCATTCATTCATTCATTCATTCATTCATTCATTCATTCATTCATTCAGTAACGAAGCAAAATGCTTTAGTTATGAATGGGTTATTAATAACTGATTCTCCGAATCGTTCAAAGCTGCAGGTTCATTCACTAACGAAACACCGCTGTATGTTGCTTGGAGACGCATACCAGATTTCGTTGGAACTATTATTATATTGTTGCAAAATAGAACAAACATGACAATATTCTGTTTAAAATGTAGGCTACATTTAAAATGTAAAATGTTCACTTAATGTTACCTTTTTTATTGAACTGTTGTAAAAATTAATGTCACATTTGCCATCGTTTGAATATTCAGGGAAATTTGCATTCTTGCTTGTATCTTAAACATGAAACAAATAACTCACACAGATTGGTCAGCGGGCATCCTATCACATGCTTGTGTGGATGTATTCAGTTTTGACCACAAAAGATGAGGTAAGCTGATTGGATATCATGTATTTGACCGTTTATGGCACTCCCATTTTCCTGTTTTTACATTAGAAGCGGCATTTTGCTTGTCAGAAATACATGTTCAGTTTTAATGTTACTTTAAGTTGTGGTAGAACTAAATGAATGGTACGCGTACCCCAGTTTGAGAACCACTGATGCAAGAAATATGTCACAGAATGGCCCGTCTTCCCCGTCACTCATCACTGTCACCTGTTTATCTCCAATCATCACCCGCACCTGCAACTCATTAATCTCCAATCACCACACTCATAAAAGCACTTCCCTCAGCTCACTACCTCGTCCGATCTTGAAGTGACGTTACAGCACTACACTGTCTGTTAGGATTGCTACCTGGACCGTCTCTGCTCCCCTAAAAGCTGAGTATAGATACCTGTGAATACTTACCTGTCATTGCTCACCTTCTGCCTTGTCCTCTTCCAGTCATCCTCCTCGTCTGTCCCCGGTGGCTTGTTTGAATCCTCGTGTGTCTCTGCCGCTCTGGTGCTGCCAATATCTAGAATCTGTCAAGACAGAGAGACTTATTGTGACTGACATTCCTCTTACTTGAACCTCACGGATTGAAGTCCGAAGAATCTTCACTATTGCTGATTGCTGCTCACCTTGTAAATAAACACCTTGTGATTTCACTTACCTTCTGTGTCCGACCCGTTCCGTTACAGAAGATCGGACCTCGACCGAAAATGAGGAGGCGGCTGGTTCTGGTTCCCCGCAACGGAGGGTCATTGCCGATCCTCCTGCTTCCTCCACCCACGGCAAAGTATGTTCCGTCAGCGGCGATGAGGAATCCGCCGCAACCGGCGATGAATGTTGGCGATGGGGATGATTCCGCCGCCCACAACGAAGAAAATTCCGCCATCCCCGGCGAAGTATGTTCCGTCAGCGGCGATGAGGAATCCGCCGCAACCGGCGATGAACGTTGCGCCGTTGGAGATGGGGATGATTCCACAGCCCACAAGCAATCAGGCTCCGCCAATGCAGAACGAGGGGCTAATGGATGAGGCTCTTCCCCCGGAGTTCTCGGCTCCCGTTCTTTCTCCAATGTCTTCTTCTCATCAGTGCCTTCCAGTGCCTGCTCCTCGCAAGCGCCCTCCAGTGCCCGCTCCTCGCCAGTGCCTTCCATTGCCTGCTCCTCGTCTGCGCCCACCAATTCCTGCACCTCGCAAGTGCTCACCTGAGTTCCCGCTGGTCCCGTCCAGCTCTGCGCCTCCCGTGCGCCCTCTAATGTCCGCGCTGCAAGAGCGCCCTCTAATGTCCACGCTGCAAGAGCGCCCTCTAATGTCCGCGCTGCAAGAGCGCCCTCCTGCGTCTTCGCTGGTTCTATCCAGCTCTGCGCCTCCCGTGCGCCCTCAAGTGCCCGCTCCTCCAGAGCGCCCTCAAGTGCCCGCTCCTCCAGAGCGCCCTCAAGTGCCCGCTCCTCCAGAGCGCCCTCAAGAACCCGCTCCTCCAGAGCGCCCTCAAGAGCCCGCTCCTCCAGAGCGCCCCCTAGAGCCCGCTCCCTCTGAGCGCCCCACAGAGCCCGCTCCTCCGGTGAGACCCCTTATGGGGAACATTCCCAAAGAAATTTTTTTGGGGGGGGGGGCTATATACTTGTAATCCTAGTAGCCATAGTGGCCTTGCTAGGGACATTTGTCAGGGCCACTATGGCTCATTTCGCATGGCCACATGAATCCCTTTGGGCTTCCCAAAAAATATGGCCATGGCTGCCCAAGCCTCCTGTCCCGCCATGGCATCCCAAGCCTCCTGATCCGCCATGGCTCCCCGAGTCTCCTGATCCGCCATGGCTCCCCAAGTCTCCTGATCCGCCATGGCTCCCCGAGTCTCCTGATCCACCATGGCTCCCCGAGTCTCCTGATCCGCCATGGCTCCCCAAGTCTCCTGATCCGCCATGGCCTCCCAAGGCTCCTGATCCGCCCTGGAGGCTTCCCTGTCCTGTCCAGGTTCTGCTCCAGCCTCCAGGGCGCCCACCCCCCCCTCCCCGGTATTATTGTTGTTACGTCGCGGGACGCGCCATCCGGGAGGGGGAGGTAATGTCACAGAATGGCCCGTCTTCCCCGTCACTCATCACTGTCACCTGTTTATCTCCAATCATCACCCGCACCTGCAACTCATCAATCTCCAATCACCACACTCATAAAAGCACTTCCCTCAGCTCACTACTTCGTCCGATCTTGAAGTGACGTTACAGCACTACACTGTCTGTTAGGATTGCTACCTGGACCGTCTCTGCTCCCCTAAAAGCTGAGTATAGATACCTGTGAATACTTACCTGTCATTACTCACCTTCTGCCTTGTCCTCTTCCAGTCATCCTCCTCGTCTGTCCCCGGTGGCTTGTTTGAATCCTCGTGTGTCTCTGCCGCTCTGGCGCTGCCAATCTCTAGGATCTGTCAAGACAGAGAGACTTATTGTGACTGACATTCCTCTTACTTGAACCTCACGGATTGATACTCCCCAAGTCCGAAGAATCTTCACTATTGCTGATTGCTGCTCACCTTGTAAATAAACACCTTGTGATTTCACTTACCTTCTGTGTCCGACCCGTTCCGTTACAAAATACTGCTGCTGCACATATAATATATACCCCCTTATATAATATACACAAAATCATCCCATAGCAACTATACAGGTGGAACTGGGGAAGGTGGAAGGTTTCTGAAGTGCGCTGCAACTGCTACAGCAAGCACTAGCCAAGTGTTTGAATGTTGAGCAGCTGCTGATGTGAAAAAACAACATGTTCTCTCTCCCAACTCGTCACATATTGACGCTTGGTCAGGACCCCATTTTTCGACGCGCAGGGTCCTCCATTGTTTTCAGTTGTTTGTCTTAATTTAACGGTTTGAATGCATTTATAAAAAAATATAAATAATTTGATATGAATATTAATGGAATTAAATAATTTTCATTATGAAATGTTTCGAGAGGCTTATTCTGCAGCACATTAAGAACATTGCATCTCCGGAATTAGACAGCTACCAATTTGCTTACAGGGAAAATCGATCTATGGAAGACACAGTCATCATAGCACTCCACATCTGGAGATGTCAAATACATATGTCAGGATGCTATTAGTTGATTTTAGCTACACTTTTAATACGATAATCCCCCACAAACTGGTACGGAAACTCTACAAATTGGGCCTGTCCACCTCATTGTGCTTATGGATCAGAGACTTTCTAACCAATCATCATTTGGACCTGTGGTGTTCAGCAAACAATCTGGTTTTGAACACCAAGAAGACCAAAGAGGTTATTGTGGACTTCAGGAGGTCCGGAAGCACAGCACATACACTGCTCATACAGGGGGTAGAAGTTGAGCGTGTGGAAAACATCAAGTTCATGGGTATCCACATTTCAGCGGACCTCACTTGGGCCCTGCACACCTCCTACCTGGTGAAGAAGGCTTAACAAAGACTTTTCTTCCTCAGGAAGTTGAAGCAGGCTGGACTCTCCTCTCGGTTGCTGATAAATCTATATAGGAGTGCCATAGAAAGCATCCTATGCTACTGTGTAACTGTGTGGTATGCCAGCTGCACTGCACAGGACAGGAAGGACTTGGCCCGGGTGGTTAAGACTGCACAGAGGATTGTTCGGGATCCACTTCCAGATCTGGACTTGGTTTATGCAGAACGCCTCCGGAATAAGGCCAGGAACATCACTGCAGATCCCACTCATCTGGGTCATGGACTGTTTGACCCCTTGCCCTCAGGGCGGAGGTACAGGAGCATAAAAGCACACACAAACAGACTGAGAAACAGCTTCTTTCCAAGAGCTGTAACTTCTATTACACCCTGTGCACTCACACCCTCAAGCTAATGATATAATCTGCACTTTATTTTTTGTTGTAACTGTTGTTTGTTATTTAGTTTGTAACTGAGACTCACCAGACAGAATTTCGTTGTATCATGTACAATGACAATAAAATTAAGTAAGTAAGTAATATAAATTTGTACTTTCATTGGAGCACCTAACCCCACCCCTACCCTAAACCTACCCACAGCCCTGCACAGTTTAGATGTAACCCTAATTAAACACACCTGATCCAGCTAATCAAGTCATTAAGGTTTATTTGAAAACTAAATGGTATGTGAGTTGGAGCAGGGTTGGAACTAAACTCTGCAGGGATGCGGCCCTCCAGGAACTGAGTTTGACACCCCTGGAGTAAAACGTAAAGTTTTAATAGCTGAAAATGATCCTGCTCCGTTAAAAAAATGCTCCCATTTCATTCAAAAAGATACTCCCATAGCATGAAGCAATCGTCATGAGACGCACAAGAGCCAATAGCATTTCACAACCAAGGCTGATGTAAGGCTTTTTCTGGCGGCATTTTTTGAATTTGCGCACAAACTGCAGCACACAGGATGAGCTTTACGGCGGACGGAGATGGTGATCACACCCCAAAATATATGCAATAATGGCAATATTATTACCTAATATAAAATTTAATCATGACGATAAAATTCCCAATGCCTTTCGTGTTGGCATACTCATGCCAAGAGTTTCTTATTTAAAGCAACTGAGGACCCTGCATGCCGAAAAATGGCGCTTAAAGGGTAAAAAAAGCGGTCAAAAAGTGATGCCAAAAGGTCCTGACCAAGCATTAATATGTGACGAGTTGGGAGTGAGAATGTGTTGGAAAAGAACCAATCAGCTGGATGATGTGAATAATGATGTGATTATATCAGAGTGAGTTAGAACCAGCCCGCACCATCTATAATTTCATGACAGAACTTTGTATTTATCAACTACCTTGCTAGTGGAAAAAAAATATTTTATGTTTTAAATGACATTGTTTTTAAAATTATTTTAATATGCTCTTTGAGGGCCACTTATAATGTAAAAAAAAACAGACGTATAAATGCAAAATTTATTTTTAATCCTCATTCTGACCCTCTATCGGAAATCATCCGTTTTAAGGAGGTCACTTATCAGTAAACAGACACTATTATGTTTGGTTAACGTCATTGCATAGGAAAAAGTATTACACATAAATGTTTTGAAAACATTATCCATTAAAAAAAAGAAAAAGAAAAACATTCAAAGAAAAGCATGAATTTGTTTAATTACAGTTTGTGATGTAGCTGCTGTCAGATTCAATACAATTGGTTTCTTCCTGATTCGACAAAAGTTTCTTTGCAAAGTCTCCATTACACTGTGCTTTGTCAACAAAAAAAATCTGCAGTCAGTTGCTCCGAACAAACATATAATGCTACGCTGTACAGACTTTATAGCATCTCATCAAAGCCAATTTTCTTGGTAACACTTTATTTTAGGGTCTCTTAAGTAGCTGCTTATTAGCATGCATATTACTAGAATATTAGCCATTTATTAGTAGTAATTAAGCACATATTAATGCCTTATTTTACAATAGCTTATTCTACATTCCTAATCATACCCAATACCTAAGCCTAACAACTACTAACCTTACTAACTATTAATAAGCAGCAAATTAGGAGTTTATTTAGGGAAAAGTCGTAGTTAATAGTGAACAAGTGTTCCCTATTCTAAAGTGTAACCATTTTCTTTCACTGCTCCAATGTTGTCATGTTATTGGGAGTAGCTGAAGTGCATGGTGTACATCAGGAATTGAAGGGCATGGGAATGGGCTGCAAATGTATCTTGTTTTAAGGATGTTGAGATCATATGTGACCCTGGACTACAAAACCAGTCTTAAGTGTCAATTTTTCGAAATTGAGATTTATACATCATCTGAAAGCTGAATAAATAAGATTTTCATTGATGTATGGTTTGTTAGGAAATATTTGGCTGAGATACAACTATTTGAAAATCTGGAAACTGAGGGTGCAAAAAAAACTAAATCAAAATATTGTGAAAATTGCCTTTAAAGTTGTCCAAATGACATTCTTAGCAATGCATATTACTAATCAAAAAATAAGTTTTGATATATTTATGGTAAGAAATTTACAAAATATATTCATGGAACATGATCTTTACTTAATATCCTAATGATTTTTGACATAAAAGAAAAATTGATAATTTTGACCCAAACAATGTATTTTTGCTATTGCTACACTTAAGCGACTTAAGACTAGTTTTGTGGTCCAGGGTCACATATACACAGTATATATATATCTATATATATATATATATATATATATATAGTGCTGCTTGAAAGTTTGTGAACCCTTTAGAAATTTCTATATTTCTGCATAAACATGACCCAAAACATCATCAGATTTTCCAGAAGTCCTGAAATTAAAGAGAACCGAATCAAACAAGTGAGAGAGAAAATATTTTCTTTGTAATTTATTTAATGAAAAAAAATGATCCAGAGTTACATATCTGTGCATTGCAAAAGTATGTGAATCTTTACTTTCAGTATCTGGTGTGACCCCCTTTTGCTGCAGTAACTGAAGGTAAAGTTCGGTAACACTTTATAATAACTGTAATATGAATCATGAGGTAACCATTAGTAAATAGTCAGTTCATCCTTTATAAAGCATTGTCCCAACATTAATAGTCATTAGTAAGCAGTTTATAAATACAGCTATAAATGCCTTGTTCTTGATTTATAAGCATATCTATTACAAAGGAGATTTAAAGTGTCAGTTATCTTCCTAACAGAAAAAATAAACAAACACAACACAGAGGGATACAGAACACAGAAATATTTATTTCAAGATGCAAAAAAATGAAACTACACTTGAAAAAAATAAATAAAATTAAATTGCAGAGGTTTATTTTTCATTTTTTATCAAGTGTAGAGTTGTACAGTTTAATTTTTTTGCATATTGAAATAAATATTTCTGTTTTCTGTATCCCTCTGTGTTGTGTTTGTTTAACGTTTCTGTTTGGTGATAAATGGGTCTTTAAATCTGCTTTGTAAATACTTTACAATATATAAATAGTCCTCACTTTAGATGAGCAGATGGCTGGCAACTACTAAATGTTTTATAACTACCTGACTTAATCATGAATTACAGCAGGAATGTGTTAATAAAGCATTTATTAACACAATGAGCAACTATTATCATATGTCTAAATAATAAGATTTATAAATGTACATTTAAATAGTTTATTAATCATTTACTTAGACTTTCTAAATTATCTTATGAACCACTGACAACTCCTAAATAACTGGTTTGTAAATAACGTAATAATTTAGAAATGATAAATTGATCTTTAATAATGTTTAAAAATACAATTATTAAACATTATAGATATGCTCAAGAACAAGGCATTTATAGCTGTATTTATAAACTGCTTACTAATGCCTATTAATGCTGGAACAATGCTTTATAAAGGATGAATTGACTATTTACTAATGCTTACCCAATGATTCATAGCGTGCAGTTATTATAAAGTGCTACCGAAGTTTCTTGTAAATGCTGATCAGTCCTGCACAATAACATTCTCTGTGATGTTGGTGGGTTTCCTCCTATGAACTGCTTGCTTAGGTCCTTCCACAACATTTTAATTGGATTTAGGTCTGGACTTTGACTCAGCCATTCCAAAACATTAACTTTGTTCTTCTTTAACCATTCTTTGGTAGAATGACTTGTGTGCTTGGGGTTGTTGTCTTGATGCATGACCCACATTCTCTTGAGACTCTGTTCTTAAACAGATGTCCTGATATTTTCCTTTAGAATTTGCTGGTACAATCCAGAATCAATCAATGATGGCAGGCTGTCCTGGCCAAGATGCAGCAAAACAGGCCCAAGCCATACCACCACCATGTTTCACAGATGGGATACGATTCTTAAGATGAATGCAGTGTGTTCTTTTCTCCGAAAATAATAGCTTCTCATTTAAACCAATAAGTTTTATTTTGGTTTTATCCATCCATTAAACCTTTCTCCAACAGTCCTCTGTCTTGTCCACGATCTTTATCAAGCAATTTTCTTTTTGGAGAACAGTGGCTTTCCTCTTGCAACTCTACCATGCACACCATGTTTGCTCAGTGTTCTCCTGATGGTGGGCTCATGAACATTAACATTAGACAATGTGAGAAAGGCTTTTAGTTGCTTAGAAGGTACCCTGGGAACTTTTGCAACCTCGCAGACTTTTACACGTTCTGCCTTGCCTTGATCTTTGTTGGTCGACTACTTCTCGGGAAGGTAACAGTGGTCTTGAATTTCCTCCATTTGTACACAATCTATCTGACTGTGGATTTGTGGAGTCCAAACTCTTTAGAGATGGTTTTGGAAACTTTTCTAGCCTGATGAGCAACATCAACTCTTTTTCCGAGGTCCTCAGTAATCTCCTTTGTTCGTGACATGATTCACTTCCACAAACATGATCAGACTTTGATAAATCCCTGTTCTTTAAATAAAATGGCTAACTGAAACTGAAAACACCTCTGCACAGATGGACTCTAATTTCACCTTGAACTGCTAATCCAAGAGATTCACATACTTTTGCAACACACAGATATGTAACACTGGATCATTTTTCTCAATAAATAAATGACAAAGAAAATATTTTTCTCTCACTTGTTTGATTCGGTTCTCTTTGTCTACTTTCAGGATTTATATGAAAATCTGATGATGTTTTGGGTCATATTTATGCAGAAATATAGAAAATTCTAAAGGGTTCACAAACTTTCAAGCAGAACTGTATATAACCTCTGTTCTTGTGTACCTGCAGAGAAGGCAGATTCTCATTGGATTACCACCAGCATCTGCTCAGAACATTCATGTGGAGAATGTACTAAAATGGGATTATCTTTGACAATTTAAAGAGATTACAGCGTTTGGCATGCTTGGTTTTATTCTCAGAAAACTGTAGGATATATTTCTGCATGTACCTTTTTTCTCTACTGCTCAAATGAAGTAATTTAGCAGTTTAGAAATTACCTTTGGTCCTTTGTTAAGACCTTAGAAGAACTGCAAGTTTAATTGCTTTTCATGGGCAGGCTGAAAAGCTTCATGGGATTAGATGAAATGTAGCCCATCTTTGTCTGTCCTGTTGAAATTCTTATCCATGAAAAGAAGAGCTGTGCTGGTATAAAATGGAGGCATTAGTGTTTGGGTTTGAGAGATGCAGATAGTTGTTCGTCTTGCTTTCTCTGTGCTTGTCATGCTTTGCCACTGCTCATTATTTTATTAAATGGGTTTGAAATGGATTCATTTATAAGAGAGAGGGGTGACAAGAAGATCTTTGATTCAATGGCATTATAGTTGTTACTGAAAAATACAATCAATGCATGCTTTTAGATGCAGGGTTTTATGGTAGTTGTTCTAAATGGCACGCAAAAACTTAACTTTAGTGTGAACCAAGTCAACAAATAAACTTGCCTATTTGTCAAAGTTATTTTGTTTTGCTGCTATTCCCATGTATTATGACAATGCACATCAATTAAACTTTAAAATGTCGTTAATTTTTCTTTCAGTATACCTGATTTTTGAATGTGTCTGTACTATTTTATATTTATTGCACTACTGTATATGTGCAGCACTTTAAACTATATGGGGTTAGAAAAGGTTCATGCATTGCGTAAGAGACACCTACATTCAAAATGAAAATACTCACTCTCTCAGTATTTTAGAACAATCTGGCACTCTTCCCTCTCCTCCTACACATTGTACTCGAAATACCTTTGGAGCTGCATGTGGTAGCAAAGAGTCTTTGATATTAATAGATTATAACCTATATTTCATAACAGTCCATGAAAGCAGAGCAAACTGACAATGGCCACTGTAATGATTTGATAGTAAAAATAGACTGAATATAAGGTCAGTCAGTACACACAAGATTCTTGTTCCATGACAATATTTTTTACCAGTCAGGGAAAGTATTAAGTAACAAAATTAATAAATTATTTTGTAGTAATAGTATTAATAGGTAATAATCATGTAACCCATAAAAAAATAAAAAATAAATAATAATAATAAAAAAAACCTGCAGTCTGGTTATATTAACACAATTTTATGTAGTGTAATTATGAGTAACTGTAACTGGTGGTTACTTAATCCAGATTACATTTCCAAGTCCATGACAACACCACAAGTTACAAATAATGAATCCTCCCTCAGATATATATAACAGATATGTGTTGGGATTCAGTGCAGTTGTTAAACTCTGCAGTGGTCAAAGATATAGGTCCATCCAACATTCTCACTGGATATTTGACTGCTTCAGGCCTGCTCTCTCATTCAGCAAGGTACCAAAGTAGGCTAAAGTTCTGATCGATTTTTTTTATTTTTTTTAATATTATTTAGGTCAGTGTACTGTGGCACAGATTCCACTCTGCTGATGCGCAGTACCTTCGTGGGAGAGTCTCTCTGCTGGGTTCAAGGTTGAGCTAGTTTCCATCACTAATCTGTACTTTGCTTTTTGATCCAGTTGTCCATCCCTCACAGTAGTTTGAGTAATGCACTATTATTATTCTATTATTATTGCACACATTAGTGATAGTAATATGAACAAACCCCTAACATTAAATGGGATAATTCACCCCAAAAATAATTTTGTCATCATTTACTCAACCTCAAGTTGTTCCAGACACTCCCAAAATATCCCATAGCTGAATTTCTTTACTTTGATATATTGGTAAAGATAGCCTTAATATCCCTCAAACTTCTCCCAAAGGAGGAAACTCCCTTGATTATTGCGCCAGAATGAGAGTATAGTTCCTAGCCATATCGGACTAGAAAATCACAACTTTTAATTTTCCGTCAGTCTTAGTACATGATGTAACTACAGAAGAGTCAAGTTTTAAACAGGAAAATTATCGAAACTCTTTGGTAATTTTTGAGCGAGATGCTAATGGTCTAATCCGATTCAATGATCTATGCTGACCCAGAGATCGGCTGAATGGATTCAAAAATGGTAAATCTCAACTGTTTAACTCTAAGGGAGTTGTAAAATGAGCCTATTTTCAAAAAAGAGTGTTACTTTAACCATTAGGCAACTTAATACAGTAATGATTGAGCAAAAGGTGTTGTATGAGGTAAAATTGCAGAGCCAGGCTTTGCATCTTATTCAATTTAGGAACAGTACAATTAGCCCTATAACTTGAATTTTTGGGAAAATTTTTGCCTCAAGCCCCCATTATTATTATTTTTTGACCCTGGTTTGGAAAGAACTGCATAAAGCTTAAGGCCTGAATACCGTAGAGTCAGCAAGTAATTTCATTGGTTTAAATGACCCCAGTATCGATATGTCAGATTCGTTTAATGATCGCTAGTCACCAAGACTCAGTGGGGGCCTTTTCAGACAGGCCAATTTTTAAAAAGTTAAAGTTCAGCATGCTCTCTTGTCCCGTGAGCCTTGTGAAAGAGTGATTTAGAACGTGGTGATCCAAGGATACAGGACCCATATATACAGTTTAGTTTCTTATAGCTTTATTTTTAATAACAGCTGAGCATAGCTTTTACCTCTCAGCTGGCTGAGCTAGCTGTCAGTCTACAGCCTGCTGTTTTCCCGTTGTAGAGATTTTGGTTTATGGAGTTTATGAGTGTGTGTGATCTGTTCTGGAGTGACTAAACTCCAGGGTCTCAATGCTGGCATGGCTTCTTAGTAAATGAAGATGATGATATATGGGAGAAATCCTTCTCGTTCATTAGTTCATATTCAAGCCAGCATGCTTGTCCTCCCTAAAGTAATACGGAAGGGATTATGTGTGAGAAAGAAAGGTTTGAAGGTGGAAAAAAAAAGATTTATTGAAATAAAGTTTTATTGCTCAGAGGTTGCTGTTTTATTACTTAATAGAGTTCTCAGATATATTTCAATGACAAGGCCAGAAATCTCCAGTGGGTGGACCTTGGCGAAACAAGGTGGACCTCTATTCTTTGTCTCCTTCACAAGCTGCTTTGAAACTGCAACTTGTCAAGCGGTTGCATTATTATATTATTATCCAATTATAAATTATTCAGAGCCATAATTTTATGGGAGTTTCTGAATTATTAGAATACTGCCTAATTTAGATATACTGATTAACTAAATAGTTCACTACAAAAAATACCTTGAACGCTACAAGGACTCAAATCGATGAATCCTGTTCACTGGTTTGATTCTCAATGTTATCTGTTCATTTACAAGAACCACCCAAATGAAGCGTCACACATTTTTTTTTAAAGTCCAATTCTCACTATTAACAAACTATGACTTTTGCCTCAATAAACTCCTAATTTGCTGCTTATTAATAGTTCGTAAGGTAGTTGTTAAGTTTAGGTATTGGGTAGGATTAGGGATGTAAAATATGGTCATGCAGAATAGGTGCTTTATAAATTCTAATAAACAGCTAATATGTTATTAAGATACACGATAACAAGCAACTAGTTAATAATGAGAATTGGTCCCTATACTAAAGTGTTACCAGTATAATGAATCAGACTTTCCAAAGTTACCCATGGGAGAGAGAGGACCATTTAGAACAAACCAAATCACTAAAATGAATATGACTTTCCACTGATACATATGAAAGAGGGGTCAGTTTAGGATGAATCAAAGTGCTACTCGAGAGAGAAAAGCTGCATGAGAGAGAGAGAGAGAGAGAGAGAGAGAGAGAGAGATGTTTAAGACAAACCTATTCACTAAAGAATCAAACTTTCCAGTGCTACATATGAAAGAATGAGGACCATTTAGGATGACCCTAAATCAGTAGAATAATTTGACAGTGTGGTTATTTTCCACCGATTACTCAGCGATCTTTGCACTATACACTGCTGGCAAAAACATTACTTGTTACTGGATTCTGCAAGCAGCTGAGAGCAGGCTAGTCTACTGTAGAAGTGTGAGTCACCAGCAGACTATCAACTTACACATTTAAGGTTTAATTTCCTTGTTATCATTTTACTATGCAGAAAATTTACCTTCAGATCATACAACTATGTTGTTACTATGTTGGCAAAAATAACTTTAAAAGTGAGAAAATTGCAAAGTATTAATGAATTATCTTTGCAAATCAATAATGCCACATGCTGCATTTATATAAATAGCCACTGTGTATATATGTGTAACATTTTACAAATTAAATAAAACACAACAGATATAATTATTTTGCAGTTGCAGTTTTATTTCCAGTGGATCTCTTGTCTCAGTACTCTTGTATTTGGTGTTGATTGAGAAAGACCATAGTTCTCAGTTCCATAGTAAAAAAAAAACAAAAAAAAAAACTTAATAGCTGTTTGAAAACATGGAAATATTGTTCATCTTTTCTTCTCTGTGACAAGCAGAAGGGAGAAACAAAGTTGCCCAGCTCTGCCTTTGTTTTTTGTTTGTTTGTTGGTTTGTTTTTTGCAACATTTTAGCAATTATGAAAAATCTCAGTCATAGCAAATAAAATACTGAGACAAACATAAAATAATAATAATAATAGTAATAATAAAATGCTTTCAGAAACATATTTGTGATGTTCTCATACATACTCTCTGATATTACTTATTGTTACAGGGTATTTTGAATATCATACCCCTCACCCAGGCAACCCGTTTAGGGTTGATCAAACCCCAGACTGTGCCCTAGCAGCAACTCACAAACATGCCCTCTTTAGCCAGAGCCACCTGATGCTTTCTTGGTTGTGTCTGTGGTGGTATAATTGGCTCTTCTTCATCTTTCTCCTATTATTCTAAGTTTTGTGTATGCCCTGCAAAGTCCTGACACCCAACCTCCATGGGCCAAAACTTGGCTCTCCAACCTTTTCTTTCACAAACTTTTCTTCTGCCAAATCTCTCAGCTGCAACTGTAATGATCATTGTTATTATTATCTTCAGTCTCCTCTCCACATCACCTTTGGCTATTGTTTAGTGGTGGTGATGGCGCAGTGGATAAGACACATGCCTTTGGTGTGAGAGACCCGGGTTCGAATCCACTGTGAGACACCAATGTGTCCCTGAGCAAGACACTTAACCCCTAGTTGCTCCAGAGGCGTGCGACCTCTGACATATATAGCAATTGTAAGTCGCTTTGGATAAAAGCATCAGCTAAATGAATAAATGTAAATGTAAATGTTTCCAATGACAGGTCTATGTTAGGATCTCCTTCACAGGAGATGCAGTTCAGTGTTAATTTTGGCAGGCATTTTTGATTTAGTCTTAGTCTTTATCTTGAGACGAAAATGCTTAATAGTCTTAGTCACATTTTAGTCATTTGAGTCTTTCATAGTTTTAGTCTAGTTTTATTCGACGAAAAGTCATTGCATTTTTGTCAACTTTTAGCCATTACTTTTAGTCAAACTGCAGTTACCAACATTTATTTTGGTAGCTATTTTATATGTAGTATTCAAACAAAAATAGTCATTAATTCTTCTCTCTTTAGACCAAATCAATTAAGCTTAGTTATGAGAAATTTGAATCAAGGATTGAATTTGGAAAAACTGGAATAAATTTTCATTTTTTGGTAGAGATATAAATTAAACTCATTTTTCAGATACAGTAGGTTTACTTAACAAGTACCGGTATACATTTATTTAACATCTTTTGTTGGTTAACATTTATGACAGATAATTAGGAATGCTGTCCATTTAAGACGGAAGGTATGTATGTAATAGCCTACTGACATACATTCAGTTTTCACCCACCTGTTTAAGCTCACTTAAACCATAACGGACTGTATTTCCGTGAGATACTCTACATGATAGACATTTGGACTGCTGTGTGTGTGTATTTGAGCACTGAGAACTGATCGCGCGCTGTATGAGAACTGAAGAAGTGGAGCGTGCGCGAGAGAGAGCACTTCTATCAGCGCGTTTCCGCCTATCACACCTTCACTAACTTTAAGTTAATCGACAATGAATTGTGACTCCCGGGAAAAACGGGACGTCTAGTCACCCACTCCCTAACCCTTCGGGTGCTGAGGCCATTGTTTCAGATCGCTAGTTCGCGTTTTGGTAGCCTATCCGTCCACTGCGGCTGCCATGCAAACGCCCCATTTCCAATGACAGAGACGCACATTTTGAAAGACAAGACAGTTAACTTAGCCTATAGGATGTATTTTGAATGTCCGGTAGTCCTCAAATAACATTTTAGTCCCGTCTCGTCTTGTTAATGAAGACGCGCATAAATTTCGTCATAGTTTTTATCATCAGATATTAGTTTTAGCTCGTCAACGTCTCGTCTTAGTCACAGAAAAAAGGTTCGTTGACGAATATTAACACTGATGCAGTTAGGGCTGCTAACCCACCCCTCCCCAGTTTGCAGTCGTTCGTCGTTCCAGGTTGTGAATTGCTTTTCCATTCATTATCAAACTTTCTTGATTTTCAGCCACTCTTCCTAGTAGTCACTGGTGTACCAAACAGTAGTAGAAACATCTTTGTGATCCTACACTAGGGCATTACAGGGTGTTTCAAGTCTTTTGACTACTACATTTACATTTAAATTTAGTTTGGCTAAATTTTTTATCCAAAGCGACTTACAATTGGGGAATACAAAAAGCGATTAATCTTGAAGAGGCAATCAGACAGAGGAAGTGCTCGTAACACCAAGTCTCAGTCATTGTTCAAATAAGTACAAGCTAGTAAGCGGAGAGAACGATAGAGGGAAAGAGTTTTTTTTTTTTTTTTCAAGTACTGCTGAAAGAGATGAGTTTTGAGTTGTTGCTTGAAGATTGCCAGAGATCCGGCGTTCCGGATAGGGGTGGGAAGATTATTCCACCAGCCAGGAATGGTGAACGAGAATGTTCTGGAGAGTGATTTTGAGCCTCTCTGTGATGCTACCACAAGGCGTCGCTCACTAGCAGATCTCAAACTTCTGGAGGGGATGTAGGTTCGTAATAGTGAGTGGAAGTAGGAGGGTGCTGAGCCTGTGGTAGTTCTGTACGCAAGCATCAGTGTCTTGAACTGGATGCCAGCTGCCACTGGTAGCCAGTGCAAGGAGATGAAGAGAGGTGTAACATGCGCTCTTTTGGGCTCGTTGAAGATCAGTCGTGCCGCTGCATTCTGAAACATTTGTAGAAGTTTGATTGTGTTTGATGGCAGACCAGCCAGAAGGGGATTGCAGTAGTCTAGTCTAGAAACAACAAGGGCCTGGACAAGAAGTTGCGCAGCATGCTCTGTCAGAAAGGGCCTGATCTTTCTGATGTTGTGTAGTGCAAACCTGCAGGATCGAGCAGTCTTTGCAATGTGCTCTTTGAAGGTCAGCTGGTCATCAAAGATTACACCAAGATTTCTGACCGAAGTTGATGGGGTAATCATTGATGAGCCTAACTGAATCGTGAAGTCATGCTGTACAGTCGGAGTGGCAGAGAAGACCAGAAGTTCCGTCTTTGCCAGGTTGAGCTGTAGGTGATGTTCTTTCATCCATGCCGAGATGTCCGCCAGGCAGCCTGAGATCCGTGCAGCTACCGTTGGGTCATCTGGTTGAAAAGAGAGAGAGAGCAGTGTGTCATCGGCATAGCAGTGATAGGAGAAGCCATGTGCATGTATGATGGGACCCAGCGATGTAGTGTATGTGGAGAAGAGGAGGGGTCCAAGAACCGATCCCTGAGGAACCAGTGACCAGTTGATGTGGTTTGGATACCTCCCCTCCCCAGGCCACCCTGAAGGATCTACCGGTGAGATAGGATTCAAACCAGCGAAGTGGAATCCCAGTGATGCCCAGTGATGAGAGGGTAGACAGGAGAATCTGATGATTGACAGTGTCAAAAGCAGCAGAAAGATCCAGCAGAATGAGGACTGACGATTTGGAATCAGCCTTTGCAGTTTGCAGGGCTTCAGTGACTGAGAGTAGCGCAGTCTCTGTTGAATGGCCACTCCAGAAACCTGACTGTTTAGCATCCAGTTTGTTGTACTTGCTGGTTGAAGACAACTCGTTCGAGTGTTTTCCCTACGAATGGAAAGAGAGAGACAGGTCTGTAGTTATCTAAAAGAGAAGCGTTTAATGTAGGTTTTTTGATCAGTGGGGTTACCTGAGCCTGCTTGAATGCTGTGGGGAAGATGCCTGTGAGGAGAGATGTGTTGATAATGTGTGTGAGTGCCGGTAAGAGTGTGGCAGAGATTGTTTGGAGAAGGTGTGAGGGGATTGGGTCGAGAGGACATGTTGTAGGATGGCTGGAGAGGAGAAGTTTGGATACTTCTGCCTCGGTGAGGGGACAGAAGGAGAAGATGGGAGTTAGAGCAATGGACGTGGTTGATTGGAGGTCCTGTGGAGTTGAGAACTATACTCCCCCTCACCCAGGTGACATGACCAGGATTGATGAGGCCTGTGCCCTAGCAGCATTTTATGATTATTGATTAATAAAGACTTATTTTTATTTGGTTCCTTAGAAAATACTATGACCTCAACACACTTTTACCGTAGTGCATGATTCGTAAGCAAATGCTTGTTGACGTTTACATCACATAACCATGGCTTTTCTGATGTAGCAAAGTTTGCACGGTAGGTACAAGTTTAGGTTTTACAGTTCAGGGTAGGGTTTAGTGTAAGTGGTTCATTATTTTTATATAAGATTGTTTTTAAACTTGAGAGAATTATTCTTTTAGCAGCTCCCACAAGGAATTTCATTTCCAAACTGCTGCGATACAAGAACCAACATAATAAAGCGTTGCCAGATTTTACATTCATTTCAGATAAAACTGAACAGGCTAGAGTCACTTTGCAAAATATTGCATGTTTTTTTTCCAGTGAGCCTGTGGGTAGCTAACAATGAATACTATTTATATACCATGGTGGGCAGGACTTTTTGTTATTTACTGGATTGACAAAGAAACATGGAAAAATATTCACAATGATGGATAACTTGTTATTAAGAGGTGTTTATTAGGCACAACCTGGAGCAGAGTTTACTCGTTTATGCTTGCCGAGCAAAGTAGTTATTTGCTGCATTAATAGAACTGATGTTGAGTTCATTGTTGTTTAGAAGAAACAGCTGAGCTATTAACATATCTCATTTGTCATTATTCTCTCCTGTGTGTTTTATCCTTTGCAGAAACTGTCTTTTAGGAATGTATTTTTCGTTAGGGAGTGTAGTGTGTTATAAACTGAAGAGGAAAGGCTCACACACCCCACAGGGAAATTAAGAAGTGTGTCAGCTAATGGTGTGTGAAGTATGGGACAGAGGGACACCATGACCTGTTCCTCAGCGTATGCAACAAAACTGAACAATAGAACCTTCTGGGCTGATTGCATAACCGCCAGCCCAAGCTCTCTAGTCCTCAGCCCTGGTCTATTAGCACCTACAGGTGTCCTCTAGAGAGGTATACAGAAAGCGGGACACAGATAGAAACCTGGAAAGATATCCCTCTATAACATCTCCTTTAAAAGGAATAGTTCATAAAAAATGAACACTCTCAGGCCATCCAAGATGAAGATAAGTTTGTTTCTTCTTTAGAACAGATTTGGAGTAATTTAGCATTATATCACTTGTGCTACATCTACATTAATCCAGATACATTTGAAAACAGCATTTTCATTTTAAAACACTCTCCGTCCATACTAGCATTTTCAAGCGTTTTCCAAAAGTTTGTCATTTACGCTGAAACATCAGAAAACGTTAAATTCGCTTAACTGCACATGTGTAAAGCCAAACATAATCTCACTGAGACAATAAAGACGGAACAGGCATGATATGTTTTCATGCAATTCTTCTGACAGGATCATTTTTAGGAAAATAACTCACTATTCACTGATGCGTCGGGTCACTCACTCACCAATGTATGTCTGATCTAAAACGCATCTGCCCTCATGTTTACTGCCCTCATGCCCTCAAATTAACTCGCAAATAGCACTCGCGAGTAAATTTTCTGTCATCTTTGCCGGACTGTGATATTAAGAGTATATAATGTAACATATCTGTAGCAATAGTGTGGAAGCGAATAGCACATAACAGGCACAATACTGGTATAAACATAGATATGTATTGGTACAATATGTCACATGACTAAACATGCATCCTCGCTTTCACATTCCACACTACAATGCGAAAACGGCATTTTCAAAATATCCACTTTGGATATCGTTTTCAAAAAGCTTAGTTTTTCCTGTCTCAGTGTGGACGGAAGGCCAACATGGAGAGAAAAAGATGCGTATTCAAACGGAAATCCTTGTTGATAAATAAACATACCTCTTATCTCCAGAACTTACATTATTATTATTATGACATTATTAGGTATTTTTTTTAGACATCCAGTAATGTTCAGCCATTAACTTGTTGCAAATGTGCCAGTCTGTTAATTAAGCGTGTGTGAAATCAAAATTCAAATCTATTGGCCAGTTACAAAAATAATGATGTAGGCTTACAGGAGAGACTGCTGTCTGCTAAATGGTCATTTAAGTACAGAAATAACATGATGCCAGATGCGTTCATCCCAATAATCATGCTGTCTTTACTCTCAAACTCTCTTCCCCTTTTGAGTCACACTAGGCTGCATTTCAAGTCTATGCACTAGAATATCTAGGCACAGGAACAGTTTCTTCTTCTTCTATATATACTGTATGTATATTGATTATCGCTAATAACGAACGATCTGTGAGGATGATATTAATGAGTGTTCAATGTCAGAGTCAGATTATTGACTTGTTGAGTTATTGTGATCTGTTGTTCATAGGAACGTTGTCTCCATTTTAGGTTCTGTCACAGCACCGCTCAGCGTTAACTCTGAGAATTAAATGGAATTAATTGTTGGGTAATTAAAGGACAAGGTTTAATGAAAGTGATTTACTGACACCCTTTCATCTCCTGAAGCCCTCGGTGGACTGGTGATCATGCAGAAATAAGCAGCCAGACAATTTTATGCCACTTTGTATGGAGTCAGAATGATCTCCGAAGGAATTAATAGGACTAGAGTGGCAAAATATGAAACATAAATTAAACAAATATCAGGTAAATGCATTTTAAAATCATTGTAAATATCTGTTGATATCTAATGTTTTGTTATCTTGCTTGTGTGCCTGCTAGAGACAGAAAGACTGCATTTTCAGTACCTTTTTTTATTTTACCTTGTTTTTCTCAGAGGGCAGACAGAACAGGTCTGCCAGAAGTAAGAAGCACAGTCTTGATGCTTCTCTCTACATGTAAAGCTTCACTGCACCACTAAAGGACATATAAAGTAAGACTGAGAGGTATATAAACAGGTATTTCGGTTACAGATATATTTCAAACAATATATAAGCAGAAACAATACTGATTAATATAGTCTGGTTTGGTAAATGCATCTAAAAAAATAGTGGAAGACACAATAAGGGAAAAGTGCACATCAAACATGAAATTGCTTTACATTAAGCATTTCAAACTAGCATATAAGCATATTAACAGAGTTTACCCTGACAAACAATGATTTGTCTTTTCAGAATCATTCAAATATTGGTGTCCAGGACATCGTGAGCCCGGAGACTGTAATGACTGTTGAGATAATCTGAACATTTAGCCCATTTCATAGAAGAAACAGAGATCTATGACTATATTGTGTAGCACATACAATTACAAACATTTGATTTTTGGTCTAAATCACCCAGCCCTAATGTAAAGGACTGCTGACATGTTATATATCACAGCTCTCACTGGATTTGGATGGTATTGTGTTAATTAACTAATCATTGCTGTATTTTCACAGAATTTCTGTCAGTCATTTATGCCATGATTATATGCTGTAGAGGAACCTGTCAATTCAGCATGTAATATGTGAAGCAGTTCATTTTGCTAGAGTCAGGAATTCATAAACAACTACTTTACACAGTGTGTAGAATATGTAAAGCTTGCAGATTCCTGTGAATGAATCATAGTGGCCTCCAGATATTGAACATATCAGAGCGACAGCAGAAACTGGTAAATAAATAATTGTGGATGGGTGCCAGCAAAAATCATTTGAAGGGTCTCTGTTCAATCAGTATATAAATGTGAATTTTATATCAGTCATTCATCTTTTAGCATCTGTTCTATGGTAACACACATATGTCTGGTCACTTGGTCACTAGTGATCCAAAGATTAGACGTTGTTTGGTTGATGCATTTTTCATGCATATTGTCATGGTTCAATTCAACATGTCATTTTATAATATTACTCTGAATATGTATTATTCCAAATATATTGACTATCATATATATATACTGCCCTCCAAAAGTTTGGAAACGCCCTAGAAAAGTGGGGTTTTGGACAATATTGGCATGAATCCTTTTTCAATTTGTGATAATTTTGCACTGATAAGAATACATATTTTATTACATAAACAGTTTATACATAGAAAAAACTTATTCAAAATATCCACCATTAGCAGCTATTACAGCTCTGCATAATCTGGGCATCCGAGCTGTCAGTTTATTCAAACATTGACTTTGAACTGACAATCAATTGTTGAAGCTACAGTATTAAGGTGTGGTGTGCTGACCCAAAAATCTTTTAAAAACCTGGGCCAAGTTTAAACCAGTAACCAGGCATCACAGCTGGCAAAGGGGCATGTCTGACTTTGACATGTATATATTGCCATTATTATGTTTTATTGCTGGTCTTCAATGATAATGTCAAGTTACTTTAATGTATTTGCACCCAAAAATGATAAGGATTTATGCTGATATCGTCCAAAACCACACTTTGCCAGGGGTGTTTCCAAACTTTTGGAGGGCAGTGTATCTATCCATCTGTCTATCTATCTATCTATCTTTATTTTTATTTTTTCAAATGTGGTTCCAAACTAATGATAGCTGAGAAAGTTGTTTAAATAATGGCTGATTGACATATTTGGGAGGATGAAAATCGTAGCCCCAAATTACACCTTCAGGATCCTTATTTGAGACTGTAATGTCTTTCAGGTCTTTTCAATGCTTTTTCAGCATCATCGTATTTATTGATGTGTTGAAAAAAGTATTGTGAAAAGCATGTTGAGAGCTGTAATTTTGAGTGCCTCCGTCTCCTCAAGGAAACACATTCTGAATAGCAGATTGAAATTACAGTGTAGAAAAGTTTTCCTGAACAAACTGTGTCTCTGAAAAGAAAAGATTGGACTGCCCTGGGATACATTTATATTATTCTCTTTTCTCTCTTTTTAGATGACTTGAGTCATGAAGCCTCTGGATCATTTCTGGATGCGGCCACATCACCCTCCTCAACCCATTTGTTTGGCGGCTTCCATATGACAGACAGGAATGCAGCTTCTGTAGTCCAATCAGATCCCACAGGCTCGTCAAATGGTAGCAGGGAACAACCTGCATTTTCCTCTGTACTCACATTACTTGCCAGCACGGCTCAAAAGCCTCCCGAGCTCTCGTCAAAAGTTGTTGCACGTGACAATGAAACACATCAATGGCCTTCAAATGGATCTTTGCAACGAGTGGAGCCATTTACTCTTCCATTGTCTGTGCTGGTCAGCAACCAATCCAATAACTCAGGTTTGTTCGCAGAATGCAACTATTTCTATATCTTAATTTAGATGTTAATTTAGAGTTAATTTAGATGTCATTGGGTTTGTACAGACTACCCTGTTGAAAAAAAACAAAAAAAACAACATGCTGGTTAGGTATGTTTTGAAGCATGGCAACTCTTTTGAGCTGGTTTAAGCTGGTCCTTAGTTGGGAATGAGCTGGTTATGTACTATAGTTCTGAGCAGGAGCTAGTTGCTTAGGACCAGCACATTACCAGCTTAAACCAGCTCATGACCAGATAAGGACCAAATAAGGACAGGCTCAAACCAGCTACCATGCTTCAAAACATACCTAACCAGCATGCTGTTTTTTTTTTTTTTTCAACAGGGTAGTCAATCATGGGTCAGTTATTCCTTAAACTATTCCTTAAAATGAGTAGGCATGCAACCCCTGCTGTCAACATCAATTTACCATCTTTTCCATCATCACATGAATCATGGGTATTGTCCAAAAATCGTGTCCAAATACCCCTCATTGAAGCATTTCAAATTGAAATAGGCTCAGCACGTTATTTGATAATTTTTGCCTTTGTTAGAACACAATGAAGCATTAGCAACTTCAAAACAGTTCTGCAAACTGTTTTGAAGCTTATGTAACCACTTTTCAGTGTTTTATGAAAAGACTGTTTTAGAACCTTTTTTCAAACCTGTTTGAACAGCCACTGGGCATGATGTCACAAATCACACATTATTGCTTCATCCCAGGAGCTCTTTCAGTGCTGTAGTAGTTTACGTAGAACCCATTCAGCAGGCCCAGAGCACTAAATATGCCCCAGTGTTTAACAAAGGAATCCCCAAAAATGGCATCTACAACTATGCTACTCTCAACACTTCCCCACACACAGTGGTCATTGCTGGACCCCACTGATCACAGGAAAGTGAGTAAAATGGTATATTGCAAAGCTGAAACAAATTAAATTATATTATATATATATATATACAAGACAATTAATAGACCATTATGAATGTTTATAGATAAGTATAGTTAAGTGCTGGTTTGTTTGTTTCCTCTTGCCAAGATAATAGTTTTAAACATGGTTTAAAGGGTTCATGAACTGCCTTTTCTCTTATTATTTTGTATTGGTCTCTGAGGTCCACTTATAATGTTATCAATATTTTTACATAAAGAAAAACTATCATTTAGAATTAATAGGCTATTTTCTGTCCTGTTTAGACCCCCTGCATCAGAACGATCTGTTTGAATAGATGTGGCGGATTGTAGACTCAGACTGGTATGATGGAAATGCCCACTGGTAATGCTTTGCTAACTGTGTGTTTGACAGCCTACATTGTTCACAGATGAACAGATGATATGATTTAGGTTAAAAACGCATAAATACTGAGTATAGATCAAATTATCTGTAATAACAAAGACAAAAGACAAAACAGACAAAAATCCAATATAGTTGGCACAGCATCATCTTTTAGTTTCAATCCTGTATCAAACTGCCTTGTTTGTAAACGAATCCATGGTAAAATGAAGCATATAAAGGACCAAGTTCTTACTGATGTGGTCTGGAACTTCATTAAAAATAACGTTCATCCAATCTTTCCTGATGATGTTGGGTTCAGAAGGAGGGCAATGCAATATTTTTCCACAACTTGTCACTGCACAACGTCTTGTTGTGTTCTGAGGGACCTGTAAGGTTTCGGCGTAGACCTGCATTTGTCTCTCTCTTGCTATTTACACTACAGTACATGCACAAATCGGTGGGCGGGCCTAACCGGGCAGTGATGTAGAAACAGGCGTTGATCTACTTCTGTGGAGGCAGCGCTTATCTACACTATTATATCATAAAGTGGGATATTCCATAACTTGCCCTTTTGTCAGATTGGCTTCAATATAAGCTGTTTTAACAAGAAAGTTTTGAGTTCTGAAACTTACAGGATGTTTTATATAGTACTATGACCTCTTATATGTTAAAAGATTTAGGGAATTTTGATTTAAATGAAGTATTCAAATCCTAGAGCAGCTCAGAATCACAAGTTCTTAAACATAATCTGTTAAAGTCAGGTTGTGTAAATCCCAATATTTTATTTAATTCCCTGGGTTCAGGGGAGACATGCACAGCTCAGGCAATTAAATATTTAAAGATGGGCCATCAGCCATCAAGGGTTTTAAGATAGAGTTCCCCCTTCATGACCCTGCGAGGAGTCTCATAATTAGATACAATAAGTACATTATTTTCAATGGCAATCTAAAATTCTTACTAAAAAAACATTTTCTACCATAAAACCAACCAACCTCGACCATACAAGAATATCCAAAAACACTAATTGAATAAGGTATGGTGAATCAGTGAGTTTGAAGGTATGTGATTAGGCTTTTCATGTCAGTCTTCATCAATGTGAGATATTTAAATGTAGTTAATTTAAAATACATCTACTCCTTGACTTGAGTGCAGAATCAAAGTTTTCCGTTTATTTATTTATGTATATACAGTGCCCTCCAAAAGTATTGGAACAGTAAAGACAAAATTGCTCTATTGGCTGTGGAGTCAAGACATTTACAAATATGATTAAAAGATGAATATGAGACAAAACTACAGAATGTCACATTTTATTATTGGGTGATTCAACACATAGATGTTTTACCAGCTAAGAAGTTCAGCAGTTTTAGAGTTTCATCCCCCTATCTGATGTGAGCATAAGTATTGGAACAGTTGCCTCACCGGTCTTTCTAAGTGATCAGCTGTGTCCTGTTGCATTAATTCTTCAGATATTAAAAGCAGGGGTCAGTTATATCCATTACTTCTGCATTCTGAATCCTGCAATCGATGATGACACACAAACCAGGATGAAGATGAGGGAGCTGACTTTGAGAGAAAAGCAAGCAATTTGGATGCTAAAAGAAAAGAGGAAGTCAATTATAGCTATAGCAAATACAAAGGGCATGGAGAAATCAAGAGTTTGGAAACCACACCAGCAACCAACAACTACCTGATCGGCTAAGAAAACAACAGTAGTTGATGACAGACAAATTAGATTAGATTCAACTTTATTGTCATTTATGCAGAGTACAAGTACAGAGCTAATGAAATGCAGTTAATCATAAAATCATAAAAGCTGTGAAAATGAATCCTAAAAGACGTGTCTGTAAAATCACCAACAACTTCCAGAAAGCTGGTGATGCTCTGACAATCTACTGTCCTCAGGAGACTTTGACACAGAATTACAGATGCTACACAGCAAGATGCAAACCTCTGACCAGCACCAAAAATAGAAAGGCAAGATTAGAGTTTGCAAAAAAGGTGAGCTGGAAGGGTTTTGGAACTGTGTTTATGGACCGATGAGACAAAGATGAACCTTTATCTAAGTGATGGGAAAGCAAAAATGTGGAGAAAAAAAGGGAACTGCAAATGATCCCAAGCATACAGCCTCGTCTGTAAAGCATGGTGGAGGTGGTGTCATGGCATGGCCATGCATGGCTGCCTCTGGAACAGGCCCTCTCAACTTTACTGATGACTTAATGTATGACAGTAGCAGAAGGAATTTGGAAGGGCGCAAAACCATCTTGCCTACCAATATTCAGGAAAATGCCACTAGATTAATTGATAAATGCTTCATATTGCATCAGGACAATGACCCAAAACACCCTGCCAGTTCAGTCAAGGAATTTATAAGGGCAAAGAGATGGAAAGTCTTAGATTGCCCAAGTCAGTCTCCAGATTTAAATCCGATTGAACATGAATTTCCCCAGCTGAAGAGGAGAGTAATGGTAGAAACTCCCCAAAACAAGCAAAACATGTGTTGCATCACCCAATAATAAAATGTGACATTCTGCAGTTTTGTCTCATATTCATCTTTTAATCATATTTGTAAATGTCTTGACTCCACAGCCAACAGAGCAATTTTGTCTTTACTGTTCCGATACTTTTGGAGGGCACTGTAGATAGATAGATAGATAGATAGATAGATAGATAGATAGATAGATAGATAGATAGATAGATAGATAGATAGATAGATAGATAGATAGAACATGATTGGGTATAAAAAGAGCCTCTCAGAGTGGCAGTGTCTCTCAGAAGTCAAGATGGCAAGAGGATCACCAATTCCCCCAATGCTGCGGCGAAAAATAGTGGAGCAATAACAGAAAGGAGTTTCTCAGAGAAAAATTGCAAAGAGTTTGAAGTTATCATCATCTACAGTGCATAATATCATCCAAAGATTCAGAGAATCTGGAACAATCTCTGTGCGTAAGGGTCAAGGCCGGAAAACCATACTGGATGCCCGTGATCTTCGGGCCCTTAGACGGCACTGCATCACATACAGGAATGCTACTGTAATGGAAATCACAACATGGGCTCAGGAATACTTCCAGAAAACATTGTCGGTGTACACAATCCACGTGCCATTCGCCGTTGCCGGCTAAAACTCTATAGGTCAAAAAAGAAGCCATATCTAAACATGATCCAGAAGCGCAGGCGTTTTCTCTGGGCCAAGGCTTATTTAAAATGGACTGTGGCAAAGTGGAAAACTGTTCTGTGGTCAGACGAATCAAAATTTGAAGTTCTTTTTGGAAAATTGGGACGCCATGTCATCCGGACTAAAGAGGACAAGGACAACCCAAGTTGTTATCAGCGCTCAGTTCAGAAGCCTGCATCTCTGATGGTATGGGGTTGCATGAGTGCGTGTGGCATGGGCAGCTTACACATCTGGAAAGGCACCATCAATGCTGAAAGGTATATCCAAGTTCTAGAACAACATATGCTCCCATCCAGACGTTGTCTCTTTCAGGGAAGACCTTGCATTTTCCAACATGACAATGCCAGACCACATACTGCATCAATTACAACATCATGGCTACGTAGAAGGAGGATCCGGGTACTGAAATGGCCAGCCTGCAGTCCAGATCTTTCACCCATAGAAAATATTTGGCGCATCATAAAGAGGAAGATGCGACAAAGAAGACCTAAGACAGTTCAGCAACTAGAAGCCTGTATTAGACAAGAATGGGCAACATTCCTATTCCTAAACTTGAGCAACTTGTCTCCTCAGTCCCCAGACGTTTGCAGACTGTTATAAAAAGAAGAGGGTATGCCACATAGTGGTAAACATGGCCTTGTCCCAACTTTTTTGAGATGTGTTGATGCCATTTAAAATAAACTTATTTTTCCCTTAAAATGATATATTTTCTCAGTTTAAACATTTGATATGTCATCTATGTTGTATTCTAAATAAAATATTGAAATTTGAAACTTCCACATCATTGCATTCTGTTTTTATTCACAATTTGTACAGTGTCCCAACTTTTTTGGAATCGGGTTTGTATCTGCACACAAGGTCAAGCTACATTACGACACATCCTTCTTCAGTGTTCTGAAGTAATTGCATGCTTTCTGCAGGTAGTCGACCTGAAGCATGCATTCTCAACCTGAAGCACATTCTTGATGCATTTTCTGTAAATTATTTATTTCACGACCCAAACAAAGCTACCTGGAAATGCACTTAGAGAAAAGATTAATGGAAAACCTGGTCAGATTGTTGATTAAATCTCCTTGTAGAAACGACTCTCAGTTCAAAGGCTCAAAATGTACAGGCTGCCAGGTCCACAGTAGGGTCATTGAACACTGAAAGTATTTATACTGTTTTTATATCAAAACCCTGATCAGAAATGGCTCACTTTATGCTAGTGACTAGGCACTGTGCCAGTGATAATGCAAATGCAGTGACTAGGCACTTTGATCAGACTGAATCCCTCTTCAAAATAACTCACAGGAAAGAGAATTACATATTGTCTTCCATTGCAGTACATGACAATATCTAGGATTCCATGATAGCATTGATGTAAAAATATGTAATAATAAATGTTAGTTGAAAATGGGCTTACCTGCGACCGATATCTCTTTGATAACTGATGTGTTTATAAGATGACTGTGATATAATAGGTATTCTGAAGGGACCTCCAATCAAATGCCTTTATGTTTTGCTGTCATATAAATATATGAAATGTTGTTAGAACAAATAAATACCTCTGATTACTGACATTAAATATCACTGACCTTATGACATTACCTTTATGCACTTGATATCATCATTGTTAAAGGGATAGTTCACCCAAAAATGAAAATTCTGTAATTAATTACTCACCCTCATGTCGTTCCAAACCCGTAAGACCTTCATTCATGACAGCGACATGAGGGTGAGAATTTTTGTTTTTGGGGGAACTATCCCTTTAACATTATCAGTCACTGTCATCACCATCATTATAATCATCACTTCACCATCTTTGTCCTCAGATTTTATACAGTCACCTCACACCTTTCTGTGTTTTTTTGTTTCAGAGTTTGAGTGGATATCCGAGCTGGTGGCACCTGCAGCCTCAAGAGCTGCAGACCCTGATTCTAGCAGATTGATTTCACCTAAGCAGAGAAACAATGCTGCACCCAATAGACCTTCAGCTACAGCTGTGGACAGACAACGAGAACGACCAGACATTGCAACCACTATTGTATCTCAACCTACAATATTTAACAGCAATACTGTTAACACAACCAGCATTCCCTTTACAACAACCACAAACCAGATTAGCACTACCCAATCATCTGCTGCTAAACGACACTCCAAAACACCTAGGTCAACTATAAGAACTACAACTACACAATCTCCAAAGACAACACCTAGAATCCTGCCTGACTCCACCTCACAGAGCACTAAGTTGGACTCTTCAAAAAGCAATTTAGGAACTCCAAGAGCTGCTGCAACTGAAGCCTCAATGCTAAGATGTAACATCACTGACAAGATATGGATAAAAACAGGTGTGATTGCTCAGATCAAATAGTGATCTTTATGAAATGACCGAAAATTGTTGTACTGTAAATCAGTGTTGTATTCAAGACCAGCTCATTCAAGTCTGAGTCAAGACTGAGACCAGAAGTGGGTTGATTCCTAGTTAAGTCCACATGTTCCCAAGTCATTGACAAGATCAAGACAATGAAAATAAGGTCTTAGACTCGAACTCAAGATTGAGTTCAGTTTCAAGTACTACAACATTTACTGTCATCTGCCACTGCTGTCATCATTCATGCTTAATAAATCTACCTGTACATGTTTAATTAATGATGAAAGCTATTTGTTATCATGACAGATCATGTAGGTGCTACTGTATCAGTGTTATATTACTCCCAGAGCATATTTCCATGATGGATTTGGGAGCATGTGGACTAGGTCTTGACTTGAAATGAACCTTCTTCCTGTCTTGACTTGGGCCCTGTTTACACCTGATAATAAGATGCATTTTGGATGATCGGGTCATAACAAGTTGAGGAGACACGTTCGAGTTTATACCCGTTTTTTCTTTTTTTTTTTTTATCTGTCTATTTTGTTCATTATTTAATTCAATTTATTTGAGGGAAACGTCTATGGGTTGGTGTATGTATGGGCTTTTCTGATCTTTCAATCTAATATTGCAAAATAAGCTCATGCAATTTAGTTATGAACGTAAAAGTAGACAATGGAAAAGGATTCAGAGAGCAAACACTTTAATTTCTTACACATCTTAATGCCAGGTGTAGACCGGGCTTTGGATGAACTGATCCTGACTACAGTATTACTGTAAATTTCAGTGAGCACTGCAAACAGGTGTATGCAAATGCCTTGCAAAATTACTATAACAGAAATGTACCATGGTAACCATACATATGACAAAATACCACAGTTCTTTCTGTGAAAGAAATTAGCCATAATCACAAAGAACCGGAGAAGTGACCTGGTTCTTATAGTATGTGCTCTTACAGACTATATCTAGCTCAAGTCAAGTCACCTTTATTTAATTAATGTTTTATACAATACAGATTGTTCCAAAGCAGCTTCAGTAATAATCAGGAAAATAACAGAATCAAATTCTTCAAATATGAGACAAATTCAAATTCTGCTGTCAAGAAGCTCTAAAAAGACAATTGTCATTATTTTGCTCAAATCAGTTTCAGTTCAATAAATTTGTAAAGTTGATCAATTATGAAACACGTTCAATTGACCTTTCGCAAAGATGTCAATACACATTGTTTTTCAAGTTTAAGTCAACCCAAGTTAATCTACTCTACTGTCTGGTTTGGTTGTCAGAAACAATGGCATAATTGGCGTTTTGATTGGTCAGATTGTCTGTCAATCAAGCTCCCTGCAAAGGTTCAATACCCATGTAATTTGCCAGTCCTAACCCTTCCCACCTCTTCAACTGCCTTATAAATAAAAGTGGCAAAAAAAAATATTAAATTTTTTTTTTTTTAAATCTCACAGAATGATTATAACAATGTTTGCAGATAATTGATCAAGAGTGTTTAGTAGTAACAGTAGCTGCATATTTTGTTTTGTCGAAAAACTATGGTTACCATGGCACATTTTCGTAATCGTTCTTCCTGATCAAATGGTTTTATTTGAGCATAAAACGTATATTTTTCAATGCATTTTTCATTTTTTTTTTTCTGTCAATGACAGTGATGTCCATACAGTTACGGAGGAGTCGTCTAGACAGTATTTTGAAGCAGAATCTCCCTCGAGGGTTTACTCAAGCTCTGAAAAAGGCCTTGAATGACAGCACTGTTCAGGCTAAGGTTTGCACTTCATGAATTTATAACACAGTCTTCGCTTACAGTTTGTTCTGCATCAAGTATGCACCAACACAAATGACTTTTTGCTTCAAGCAGTGTTTGCTGTCTTGATATAACTTCCACAAGATCTACCCTTTAAATCCGACCCCTTCATTCACACATCTATATCTTAACATTAGCAAACCCATACTTAAGTTTTAATATACCTGCAGAGTTAGTGTTTTAACCAATAACCAGGCTGTAAAACCCATGTGACTGATTGCTCTGAAAGTGCAAGAAAAATATAAATACTTTTCACCTGGTTTTAAACACTCCAAAAAGATAAAACATCTACTATAATATAAATATTTATTTATTGCTGTATAAATGTTGCACACATTTTATCATTAAGAGTACCAATCCCTTGTTAAAAGATTTGTTTTGCACACCATTATGTTTTCAGCAGCTTTCCATCTTCTCTTTCTCATTTTAATATATGTTTACTTCAGATGTGTCCCTGACGTATTTTAGTACGTCAGTAAGTCGTGACGTATTGTCAAGTATGGTGACCCATACTCGAAATTGGTGCTCTGCGTTTAACCCATCCAAGTGCACACACACAGCAGTGAATAGTGAACAAATGCACACACACACACACACACACACACACACACACACACACACACACACACACACACCCGGAGCAGTGGGCAGCCATGCTGCAGCGCCCGGGGAGCAGTTGGGGGTTCGGTGCCTTGCTCAAGGGCACCTCAGTCGTGGTATTGAGGGTGGAGAGAGCGCTGTACATTCACTCCCCCCACCTACAATCCCTGCCGGACGGGGACTCGAACCCGCAACCTTTCGATTACGAGTCCGACTCTCTAACCATTAGGCCACGACTTCCCCTAAAGTCAAGGCTAGCTAGGCTAATCTGCTAAACACTGACACCTAACACAACCAAACACACAATCCTTGTCAGGCAGAGTCAAACCTTACTATAGGAGGAGCAAAAAAATAAAAATAAATAAAAAGATGCACACGATAAATTGGGTCAAAATGGAAATAGAATACTGTTATCAGTCACCCCTCAGTTACATCTTAGGCTATTCAGTTACTGAGCTTTTTCTGCCTGTTTATCCCAAGATAAAGGCTTTGATGTCAGTGCAGTCCTTATGTTGGAAGCAATCCAGGGAGAACTGAAAAGTTTGTGGCTCATCAAATTGTTGATTGAGGGAACTACAGGGGTTTTGATTTAGCCATTATTATTATTTTAAAGTAAGAACATAACATTAAAGTCAGTGTAAAGTGATATTAAAATATGTGTTCTGAGTTTATCACACAAAAGAAAAATGTGTCATTAACCACACAGCCAAATTTGAATGATAAAAAAAAAAAAAAAAAGGCAAGTAACTAAAATAAGTTATCAAAATCTTTGAAAAATAAGCAGGACTCTCTACTCTCAAACGCTGGGGCGTGTCCGCTGTCGGCACTGAAACCACTCCCACTCACGGGAAAGCGGCCGTCTCTCTGTCAAATACCGCTACAACCTGAATGGATGCTACTGATACTACCTAGTAGCTTAATTGGATTTATGGGTGATTCTTAGACTATGGGCACTTTTATGTTCTTTTTATGTTTATGTTCTTTGCAGGTCGTAATTTTTTTTAAATATTAACAATTTCTCTTGTAATCTAAATTTGTCCTCTAACAGACCTTAAAACTAGACAAATTATTTAAACTTATGAGACTGTGTTACGTGACTTTTGAACAAGTTTTTTTTATTCAACTTCACAAGGCTAAAAGTGCCCCTAGTTGAAGAAACGCCCTTATACAGACATATATGTTTGAGCGTGCAAGTTTGTTATTTAATTATAGACGCGCGCAAGCGCGCTCAACGTGCAGTGGGGTGGTTTAGCACCAAACTACAGAATGCATCTTTAATAATAATGTTTCCTGTATATTTCCACCTTCAGATTGAGAGCATCTCTAGTGTACCTAATGTGACGGTCGGTTTCTATGTGACCCATGGAGAGATGGTGTACACTGCATCGGTGGTGGTGGAGGCTCTGAGTGTCTATGGTATTGAGAGATTGATGGCAGACATCCGGCAGTTTGTGCCACTGGTGCAGGCGATTCCCATCCCAGCAGTCCCCTGGAGACCCAGCCCTGCCATCTCAATGATGCTGAAGACAGGTCAGACTCACCGCTTATTCTCTGTCACCACACTAATATGCAAATGCTGCCACACATATCATTTTTCCATATCCGTTTAAGAATGCAGACATGGTCCTTACAAAACTGTTTAGAGACTGGGCTAGTTTTCACCCTAAATACTATTTCTCCAGGTGCAAGCTATTTTTGAAAACAAGGCTCAGGTTAAATGTCATTTAAATCAAGCTTAATTGGTTCTCAGGTGTTTTATAAATGAAATGTTGTGTATCACGTTGGCACATTTGATCTTAGAGCTGCAGTGAAGTGAAGATTTTTAGTGAATAATGAATTTTTGGCCTGCAAACTATCATATGGCTTGGAATGTAGCGAATGATCCCCATAGGTTTATTTCTTTAAGACAGTCTCAAACTAAGATCCATCGGTTCACTATAGTTAATGCACTAATTAAATAATATTAGCACATAGAACTTCTTATTTTAATATTGGTTCTTTTTTAATGTATTCGTCTTTGGATTGTGATTAAAATGCAGTGGTTACATCTCATTACAAATAGCTGCAAGTTTGTATTAATTAATTTTTTTTAAGGCTATTATGGCCTATAAAAGAGCAAATATATATCTTGATCGTGTTCATGTACTCTTTTGTTCTTTCATATTGATTAAACTAAGAAAAAAATATTGGCCATCGGAATTGGCCTTGGAAAATTATGATCAGTTTACAAGTATTGTCACTGGTAGTTCATGTTAACTAATGTGCTTAACTAATGTTAACAACTGGTACCTTTATTCTGAAATGTTACTAGTATAATAGACCATTAGTAGATAGTCCTGTCCCTACAGCTGATTCACGGCAGGGCTGAGTTTTGCTAGTGATGTTGCCTAATTACATCTTGAATCAGAATCAAGCATTCAGCAATGCCACAGCATAATAAAATAAAGTACTTTTGAAATTTTTGTGCAGTGCACATAACGGAATATGCTCTGCATGTTTCAGCAGCTTCTTTTCATATGGTTTCTTTTATGCGCATATCCTTGTGTATGTATGTGTGTAGTTCTGAGGTTTGTAGGGCCAGGAGATGACCTCAGGTCCTGCAGATTTACTCAGATGATGGAGCAGAGACTGGAGAATGCTTTTGCTGAAGCAGAGGCTGTAGTGTTGAACTCACACAGCGGTCTCACTGTACAGGTGGGAGGGCCTTAACTTTAATTATCTTTATTTTACCTTTTGTTTATTTTGTGTGTCAAATGAGGAGTTTTTTTGTTTTGTTTTGTTTTGTTTTTTGGGGAAAAATGTTGATAATTCTATTTTGTTGATTTTGAGAAAAAGGTCAGTCTGAGAACTAGTAAAATATACTTTTTTTCTGTTTCTCGCTCCTCTTTTCTCACAGATCTTGAGCACCTCACAGTCTATGGGTTCTCCTGCTGTATCTCTGATTTATGTGGTGCATAATGGCAGTGTCACTCTCAATGGCACAACTGCCACTAACCTTCTCAGCCAACTGACTGCCGAGCTTGTCGGTTACTTCCTGTTTTACCCTCCACTGATCACAGCTGAGCGTAAGTTCTCCCTGGCATTCCTCAGTTATACGAATAGATACAGTTATACACATATGCAATTGTTACACTTTTTATTTCCTTTTGTATTCCTTTTGGGAAAAGTGTTAGTAAAGGATTCAGAATTTACATATAATCAATAATAAAGATAGTTATATAATTCAGAGTAGGATTCAGTATGCTTAATTTTTTATGTTCAAATTTTTGTAAATCTGAACGAAAAACACACACACACACACACAGCATTAATGCTAAATACGGTTTTCAGACATGATCATCTGATGATCATCTGAACAGAGATAATAAGACCAATTACTCTCTACCAGAGAGATGAAGTGGTTTCTATTTGGTTTGTAGTGTTCACAGGAGGTGGAAACGGGTTCATGCATACACGGGCCAGGACACAGTACGCACATCGAAGCCAATTACAGGGAATAATAATTAACAGTAGGGAATCCCAGATACACTCGTGTGTGTGTGTGTGTGTAGAAAGAACATGGTTCCACATGCAACTGTAATGAGATGGTGAGAATATCACACACCTTATTGTCACAGTTTTGCTCATGCTGACTGTTAGGTCATTTCGACCAAAGAAGTTGAGTACACATGCTCAGTGTCATTTCCAGAGGTTGTGTTTGAGAAATAGACGTATGAGTGCTGCCAGCATTGCTGCAGAGGTTGAAGGGGTGTGGGGGCCAGCCTGTCAGTGCTCAGACCATACGCCGCACACTTCATCAAATTGGTCTGTATGGCTGTCGTCCCAGAAGGAAGCCTCTTCTAAAGATGATGCACAAGAAAGCCCTCAAACAGTTTGCTGAAGACAAGCAGACTAACGAAATGGATTACTGGAACCATGTCCTGTTGGGCTGATGAGAGCAAGATAAACTTATTTGGTTCAGATGGTGTCAAGCGTGTGTGGCAGCAACCAGGTGATGAGTGCAAAGACAAGTTTGTCTTGCCTACAGTCAAGCATGGTGGTGGGAGTGTCATGGGCTGGGGCTGCATGAGTGCTGCCGGCACTGGGGAGCTACAGTTCATTGAGGGAACCATGTATGCCAACATGTACTGTGACATACTGAATCAGAGACTGAGCCGTAGGGCAGTATTCCAACATAATAACGACCCCAAACACACCTCCAAGACGACCACTGCCTTGCTAAAGAATCTGAGGATAAAGGTGTTGGACTGGCCAAGCACGTCTCCAGACCTAAACCCTATTGAGCATCTGTGGGGCATCCTCAAATGGAAGGTGGAGGAGCGCAAGGTCTCTAACATCCACCAGCTCCGGGATTTCATCATGTAGGAGTAGAAGAGGACTCCAGTGGCAACCTGTGAAGCTCTGGTGAACTTCATGCCCAAGAGGGTTAAGGCAGTGCTGGAAAATAATGATGGCCACACAAAATATTGACACTTTGGGCCCAATTTGGACATTTTCACTTAGGGGTGTACTCACTTTTTTGGCCAGCGGTTTAGACATTAATGGCTGTGTGTTGAGTTATTTTGAGGGGACAGCAAATTTACAATGTTACACTCACTACTTTACATTGTAGCAAAGTGTCATTTCTTCAGTGTTGACACATGAAAAGATATCATAAAATATTTACAAAAATGTGAGGGGTGTACTCACTTCTGTGAGATACTGTATATGTTACATGTTTAAATTAACAGATGCTAATACATTTTAAAATTGAAAAATTGTTTTTTGGTATTTTCGTCATTGGTTTTATTATCGTTTTGCATAAAAGAAAGGTGAGAGTAAGCACATCCAAACAATTTTATTGTGATATAGTTGCTCACATGATTGACCTTGATTACCAACAGGTGCAATCAATTGGAACTCTGCTTGAATCTTAGGCCCCGTCCACATGAAGAAGCGACGCGTTTCGCTGTATACGCATACATTTTTTACCGTATAGGCATTTCGTCCACACGAATCCGGCGTTTTCGAAGAGTGAAAGCGATAATTTTTGAAACCGGGTCCCAGGGTGGATAAATTTGAAAACGCCGTTTTCACGTTTTCGTGTGGACGGCGAATCCGTATATTTTCTGAAACGATGATGTCATCAGCCCACGTCTCGCCCCTAATCAGACACCGCTACGTCACATAATAGCGACAACAACAACAACAATGTCAGACTACGTGCCTGTGTTCGTGCTGCAGAACCCACTGAGCTCATTAACTTTATTAAAGCAAAATCTTCTGCTTTGTGTGTTAGTTTGTATTCAGCGCGCAAGGTTTACGCACATGGTCCAAGTCTTCTTCTCTGTTTTTTTGTGTATCTCTGTGGCAGAATTACAGCGCCACATATTGGTCTGGCATGTGTACTACATCGTTTTCAGTCGGATTCAGTGATTCTGTGTGTACGCAGATATTTCCTGAGACGACTCCGTGTTTACGGAATTTGAGGCAAAAAAAAAGATCGGATAGGGAGAAATCTGGCTTCGTGTGGACGTAGCCTTAGTACTTATTGAGCTGTTGCTTTTGCTTGTATGTGTTTGCCTGACGAAGGTCTTTGGACCGAAACGTTGTTCTTTTAAAATTTTGAATATATATATATATAAAAAATATGATGAAATACTGGTCAAAACACTTAGGCTGCTGTTCCTCAGATTAGACCTTAGTAGACCTTAGTGGAGTAATTCAACAGCTGTTGAAATTTTACAGGCTGCTTAGTAATTCTGCCTTGAAGACAGGATGTCAGCCAGAGCCTTTAATCACACTGACAGTATGCAATTGAGTAAAGGTTTCATTTGGGAAATGCGGCTAGACTCTCTGTACTGTCTGCTGGAGAGTAGATGTGCTCAGCTAAGCCTCTGGACCCAGGATCAAAGCAGTGTCTTTGGAAATAAGCTTTCTTATCTATTCTCCCTCTCTACAACAGTTTCTCTTGCTTTCTTTCTCTTCCCTCTTATTATCTTTCCTCTGCAGCTCTGGAATACCACAACCTTAACACATCTGTAGCAACCAGGCCATTTTGGATAATCACAGGTAATCGTCTCACTGATGTTGTTCATTACTAGCCATATGAGTGATTGAGCTTGATTTAGAGTGAAATTTGTTTATTTTCTGTTTGCTCTGTTGACATTTCTGACATCCGCCCACCACTTCTGTTCTGGATGACTGATATTTCCATAGTTCCTCCATTATGAAAGATGATTTTCACTCCCATCCCTGTTATATAGAGCGATGTGGTATAAAATCAGCATTGGTTTTGTGGTTTTTACTTCGGGTCTGTCTACTTTAAGATCATCTATAGTATATGCTTATACTTAACAAATAAAGAATTCACAAATAAACAATAACTGATGTTCTTTTTTGCTTTGTTGTGATATATTACACACATTTTGTCTTGCATGAAAAATACTCAAGCAATTTACTCCAGTGGATTTGTATAGTAACATGCTGTTCTTCTATGGCAAGATTAGATCATTTATCTTTCTTTCTGTTCTTTGTAAACACATCAAACACATCAATCTTCTGAACCGTCTCAGCATAATCTAATTATTCATAGTTAATCAAGATTTGAGTAATGCTGTCTTTAGTAATGCTAGTACTCAGGAACTCTTTGAGGTTTCTCTGGACTTACTCTGATACTGACAAAGATCTACACCATTAAGAAGTAACTAGTGTGCACAAGAAGTAACTAGTGTGCACAAGACTGCAGTCAGGTTCAGCAGCAACTCTGGTCCTCGTGGTTCACCGTCCTGCAGAGTTTAAAGGGTTAGTTCATCCAAAAATGAAAATTCTGTCATTAATTACTCACCCTCATGTCGTTCCAAACCTGTAAGACATTTGTTCATCTTCAGAACACAAATTAAGATATTTTTGATGGAATCTGAGAGCTCTCTGACCATCCCATAGACAGCACAGATATTACCATGATCAAGGCACAGAAACGTAACAAGGGCATCGGTAAAATAGTCCATGTGAAACCGGGTTCAACCGTAATATTACGAAGCTACACAAATACTTTTTATGCGCAAAGAAAACAAAAAAACATAATTCAGCAATTCCCCGACTTACCGTCTTCCGCCATTTTGTAGAGTACCCCAGAACATAATCAACATAATCAGCATTTTTTATGTTCAGCATGCACATGCTTTCGCTGAACGTAATCAGCATTGTTTATGTTCGGTAGACCGTGCGCTCATGCTGAACGTAAACAACGCTCATTGTTTCCTTTGCGCACAAAAAATATTCTCGTAGCTTCATAAAATTATGGTTTAACCCCTCATGTCACATAGACAGATGTCCTTGCTACATTTCTATCGTTGAACGTGGTAATATCATTATTACAGTCTATGGAGGGTCAGATAGCTCTCAGATTCCATCAAAATATCTTAATTTGTGTTCCGAAGATGAATGGTTTGGAACGACATAAGGGTGAGTAATTAATAACAGAATTTTCATTTTTGGGTGAACTATCCCTTTAACTCCAAACCCTGAACAAATAAAATTTTTGCCTGTAATATTGTAGTAATTCTGAAGTCCTTGATTAGCATGTTCAGGTGTTTTTGATATGAGTTGGAGCTAAACTCTGCAGAACAGAGGACCGAAAATTGCTACAGTTGAGTAACCCTTTCATTTAACATCTCTCCACGTCTATGCAGTGATTCAGGATGTGGAAAACTCCTCTCTAGAAGGACAGTACCAGAGTTTTGCTAGTCTGATGGAGGAGCGTTTGGCTGAGCTCTTCATGGTGGCTCACCAGCAAGGCATTCGCTTCAAGCGGGCAACAACAGTGGGCAGTTACACTGTCCAGGTACGATCTAATATAATTAATTTTGCAAATTAATTGCAAACAAATAATTCTGTAAAAATAGAATACATTTTGGAAAACACATTCACATGCCATAAGAAAGGACTCATAATTGGACCCAACTTTAGTCATTTCTTACTTGTATTAATTAGGTTATGTGAATCTGTTATTCAGAAGAATTAATGCAACATTTGTATTATATTGTATTGTCAAGTCACCTTTATTTATATAGCGCTTTTAATAATACAGATTGTGTCAAAGCACTTAACAGTATCAAATTGGAGGATAGAGTGTCAGTAATGTACAATGATAAGATTAAACACTCAATTTTCAGTTAAAGGCATTTCATTATTGAATTCAGAGATGTCATTGTCTAGCTCAGTTTAGTTTAAATATTGTCGAATCGAATTGACGAAAATACATATTGTATGTGACTTTGTAACAGTTGGTGGGGTGTGTAACATGGACAGAATTTCTCCTTGAATTTCTGCACTAATCCAATTATAGACCAGCAACGAATTCTTTAAATTTTCACACAGAAACCTCTACTCTACAACTATTTCTGTTACATCAGAAGGGGTTCATGCATGATGATGATTTCACCCCTGTTGCTCATTTCTAATTAATTAATCTTATAGTGTCACCACACCCCCCAGTCTCCCTCCTGTAGGTTATTTGATGGAAAAAATTAAACTTTTAAGGTTTATGTTTATGTTAAGGAAAATGTGTCTACAGGAAGTGATCAAGCTGTGTTTCATTGCATTCAGATGGTTAGTATCAGGCGTGTACATGGGCCAAAAAACCCAGCTGAAATGACCTACTACGTCCAGCAAAATAGGTCCCCACTGCTTGGCACATCTGCAGCCAAGCTTCTGAACACAGTGGACTCACAGACCATGGCGCTCACGCTGGGATACTTTGTCCAACTGCAGGCTGAAGGTCAAAATTACTTTCTTTTTTTTCTCTACTTGCTAGAATTCTAGAATTTTTTGACTCACTTTATTTTGTGCGTTTAAGTACTATGTACTTACATTTAAATAAATCATTTGATACAATGCACTAATGTATACATACCTGTACATATGTTTTTTACATTGTACTTATATTTAAAAAATACCTACGATTATATCTGTAATTAATTTCTGTAGTCAATAATTACACTGTCTACCATACCCCTACACCTTAACCCACCCTTACACCTAACCAAATCTACAACTTCAATAGCGATTTGCAATTCAGCATGAATACAATACAGTCTATGTGCTTTAACTGCAGACTGCCAGCTTTAATTTGAGGGTATTTACATCCAAATCAGGTGAACGGTGTAGGAATTACAACAGTTTGCATATGTGCCTCCCACTTGTTAAGGGACCAAAAGTAATGGGACAGAATAATAATCATAAATCAAACTTTCACTTTTTAATACTTGGTTGCAAATCCTTTGCAGTCAATTACAGCCTGAAGTCTGGAACGCATAGACATCACCAGACGTTGGGTTTCATCCCTGGTGATGCTCTGCCAGGCCTCTACTGCAACCGTCTTCAGTTCCTGCTTGTTCTTGGGGCATTTTCCCTTCAGTTTTGTCTTCAGCAAGTGAAATGCATGCTAAATCGGATTCAGGTCAGGTGATTGACTTGGCCATTGCATAACAGTCCACTACTTTCCCTTCAAAAACTCTTTGGTTGCTTTTGCAGTATGCTTTGGGTCATTGTCCATCTGCACTGTGAAGCGCCGTCCAGTGAGTTCTGAAGCATTTGGCTGAATATGAGCAGATAATATTGCCCGAAACACTTCAGAATTCATCCTGCTGCTTTTGTCAGCAGTCACATCATCAATAAATACAAGAGAACCAGTTCCACTGGCAGCCGTACATGCCCACACCATGACACTACCACCACCATGCTTCACTGATGAGGTGGTATGCTTAGGATCATGAGCAGTTTCTTTCCTTCTCCATACTCTTCTCTTCACATCACTCTGGTACAAGTTGATCTTGGTCTCATCTGTCCATAGGATGTTGTTCCAGAACTGTGAAGGCTTTTTTAGATGTCGTTTGGCAAACTCTAATCTGGCCTTCCTGTTTTCGAGGCTCACCAATGGTTTACATCTTGTGGTGAACCCTCTGTATTCACTCTGGTGAAGTCTTCTCTTGATTGTTGACTTTGACACACATACACCTACCTCTTGGAGAGTGTTCTTGATCTGGACAACTGTTGTGAAGGGTGTTTTCTTCACCAGGGAAAGAATTCTTCGGTCATCCACCACAGTTGTTTTCCGTGGTCTTCCGGGTCTTTTGGTGTTGCTGAGCTCACCGGTGCGTTCCTTCTTTTTAAGAATGTTCCAAACAGTTGTTTTGGCCACGCCTAATGTTTGCTATCTCTCTGATGGGTTTTTGTTTTTTCAGCCTAATGATGGCTTGCTTCACTGATAGTGACAGCTCTTTGGATCTCATCTTGACAGTTGACAGCAACAGATTCCAAATGCAAATAGCACACTTGAAATGAACTCTGGACCTTTTATCTGCTCATTGTAATTGGGATAATGAGGGAATAACACACACCTGGCCATGGAACAGCTGAGAAGCCAATTGTCCCATTACTTTTGGTCCCTTAACAAGTGTGAGGCACATATGCAAACTGTTGTAATTCCTACACCGTTCACATACATTTGGATGTAAATACCCTCAAATTAAAGCTGACAGTCTGCAGTTAAAGCACATCTTGTTCGTTTCATTTGAAATCCATTGTGGTGGTGTATAGAGCCAAACATGTTAGAATTGTGTCGATGTCCCAATATTTATGGACCTGACTGTACGTTGTATCTAGCATTTATTTATTTATCTATTTATGTATTTATTTATTTCACATAAGTACAATAAAGTGCATAGTAGTTAAATGTACCCATTATAAAGTGTGAACTAAATTTTACTTATAACAATGTTACTGTATGCAGAATTGCTTAATTTATAAAAGATTAACTTACAAAAATATAGATACAGTATATAACTAAGGATACTTTGTTTTCCAACTGAGATATGGAAAAATATGATCAAAATATGTGTTGCGGTAATTAGCATTATGATACCTATTGTACACTGCTGAAAAAGCTTAACTTGAATCGAACCCAGAACATTTCATGTGGGAGGAGTCAGTGCCTCCATCGCACTGTGATTGGCTTATTGCTCTGTTCACATGCTAAATCTGCGCACCACTTGATTCTGTGAACATTCTGCATACTTAAATTAGTCTGAATCAAAATCAACTCTTAAATGACTTGAAAACATGATCTGTGATTTTTTTTTTGTGTCAGCAATCAGTTTGATGAATTAAAGGCAAACCTCCTTGTCTGTGACCATCATGACACCTGTCATGATCTGAATGTAGTGATCCAAATGATGATCTGAAAAGTAGTTGACTATTAGAAAGAACAACTACAATTTCGGTTCACAATGAAAATGTGATCTGAAATTTTAAATGAACGACTTTACTTGATAAATATACTTGATTTTAATAAACACCAATTACATTTATTTTTTTGGAACTATTTTAACAATTTTTTTATTAATTATTTTAACAATTTGCGTCATATGTAAAAGATTTCATGTGACTAACAGTGTTTCCCACCATGCAGCCGTAGTGAAGAATCCACCCAACAACCTGTGGATCATCGCTGCAGTGCTAGCACCCATCGGTGTGGTGACCCTCATCATCATCATCATCACCACGGTGCTGTGCCACAAAAACAAGAGCGATTTCAAAAGCGATCCCATTGGAAACTTCAACCCTCGAGTCAAGGTACGGCAGTGACTGGATAAACATCCTGCTTGACCATTTCCCATTAGGCACCGCTTTGCTCTTTAACTCTCATTATAACTCATTATGCTATTTTGTACACTCAGCATATTTTACAGTGGCTTCATCAACAGTTTTCCTCAAACTCTTACATGCTTTGCTTGCTTTGCCTCTGGGAATACATCCCGAGAGAGTGTATGAGAGAGAGATAGAAATGATTGATGACTCTTCATGCTGTTTTCTCTCATTTAGACTGCTTACTGGAGAGACGTGGGTTATTACCCTCAGGTAGTTATTCAGCTCTTCAATCATCTCACCTGCTGCTCTGGACTTCTGATGTGCACACAGTGTTAAGGATGATGTGTAGAGTAGACAGGTCTCAGGGACAAAGTACTAATGATTTTGCACAATTAAAGGGTTAGTTCACCCAAAACAGTTAAATTATTTTGTTAACTCACCTGTGTGACATTCCAAACATGTAAGACTATATTTCTTTTGTGGACCATAAAAGGAGATGTTCAGTGAAGTGTGCTGGCTGCTTTTTCCATATAATGAAAGTGAATGGAGACAGGAATGTAGAGTTTCAAAACGAACACTTCATGCTTTCATGGTATGGCAAAGAGCCGCCTTGACATTCTACAAAAAAATTAGATAAAATGACATGATATGATATTTACTGAAAATAACTATAATTTTTGTGTGAACTATTCCTATGAATATTATGTCAATATTATTTTTTTTCTAGATTAGGATCTGATTGTATGTGTGTGTACGTGTGTGTGTATTTGTGTGTGTTCCTTTGCATGCTTGTATGCCTAAACAAGCTGAATATTTTAGGAATAAGGTCAGAAATTCTCTGATGATTTAGTTGGAAGTAGGCTAGCGGGACTGTGGAAGAGACAGAAACCTCTTTGTTATAAAAATGCATTTAATACATCAATTGTGTAAAACCATTAAACATGTATCCTCCTCTCTAAAAGAAATGCAGACAGCAGCACTTATATAAATGTCAAATATGTCTTATTTATTAGGTATAATGATCTGACCTGCTTTTTCCCCATATACATCCTCTGGCCTAGTTTATCATTTGCTATGAATGACAAACTACTGCCTGAAATTTTCTTGACCATTATATAACGCCTCCTTGCCTTCAGTTATACAGTAACTGAGGATTTGTTATACATGTGCAGTGTATTATAATTATTATTAGAATATATTTGCAGGGCTGCACAGACATTCTTCACATTAGTTTTCCGGACAGCAATGCCAGGCCAGTGGATTCAGAATGGCTTACGGTTATGGGTTAGGATCTAAACCAATGACAGCAGAAGTTATTGGACACGTTTTGAACCAATACCTCATCATGGTGTTTTGTTGAACGGCATGTTGAAATGAACAGTAACGCTTTAGATTACAGCCCGCAATGTACTGCATAATTAAACAGAATTTACAGCGTACCTATTTGTAACTATAGAGTACCTCCACAGTACCTACTCATAGGTATAAGGGAACAATATGCAACGCTTGGGGAATAAGGGGGTAATAACCTGCGGAATTATAAAGCATTTCTACTGTAAGTATTTTATAACTAAAGGGTACATATTCTGAAATCACGTTTATGTAGAGTCCGTGATTTTCCGCATCAGCATAACTTAAAGCTGAACATACATGTAGGTAAATGGAAACAATTGGGGAATAAGGGGGCAATGACTTGGGAAATTGAAGTATTTACACTGTTAGTATTTCATAAGTAATGCGTAACTATTCTAAGATTACGTATTTATATCCTACTGGGTTTGGCAACAATATTGTGATTTAGAACAATTTGCCTTATTGTAATAACACAAAATATATGATGCAACATATATTTACACTACTTACTGGGTGGCCTACTTATTGTATTATTACAACATATATATTGTAGCAAATTAGCTCAAAGTGAGAGGAACATAATTTATCATAACGGGTTGTTATCCATTACATATTCATCTTCAGGAATTAACTGTAGCATTAATAGTACAATACAATTATTTGTTTGTCCGCAGTACGGACAGTTTCAATCGTCTATTGACTCTAAGGAAAATTATTTCTCTGGTCACGAAAAATAATTCCCTTCTTAATACATCGCTCATTAGCATGTAACAAAACCGGAACGTTAAAGTGACCTCGTTTATGTGAGCTGCAGACATAGACAACCAAGTGTGAATACATATGGATGTTTATTAAGCTACACTACAGGGGAATATGCAACATTGAACTAAGATAGCACGCGCTCGTGCGCAAGAGAGAGAGAGAGGATTTGCACATCAGCTAAACACAACCTGTTAGAACCATCAAAGAATTACATCACCTTAATCAAAAGGGGTCGAAGCCTAGAAGCGCATCTAAATAGTTAACAAGCGGTTACTTGCACTGGTTTGTTGATGCTCAGTAAAGTGTCCTGCTGCATCTATAATGCGTTTCTTAATTCTTGATGAATTCCTTTAGGAGTGAAAGCTTCGTTATTCCAGCCATGGGTTGATGGGTCCGAAGTTAAATTGGCAAAGTTACTGAACTCAAAACTGCCAGAAGTTCGGACTCCCCCCGAAAGGGGAGTTGCGAGGTTTCCACGGTTATGTGCCTGTTCAGGGCACCGAAGGTGAAGAGAAGAGAGCGCCTTTTGGGTGTGGGAGAAGTTTTATCTGACCCAGTTACACCCATTTCTGGTCAGTTCGACCAATAACAAGGCACATAGTTTCAGCGGGAAAGTGTTTCTTTGTCTCACTTGACACCTCATTTGCATGTTTTATGACTGTTCTGTTCGATCGGAGTAATTCTTCCCACAGTACCATAATAATAGAATGATGCATTTCACGAGGTCACAGTGTACATCATTGTTTGAGAAATAAAGAGCAGATCATTTTGATATCAAGAACGAGACATCTAGCAGATATTAAACCAGAGATACATTCAAACACCCGAATATGAGTATTTAGAGCTTACTAATACAAATAACGAGTGGTCACTAGGCTAATATAATAAGGAAACACACAAACAACACATATGCCTATACCAGACACCTTTGTAACTGAATAATTATGGTCTAAGTAAAGGAAATATCTCTATGCGTGTGTGTTGTGTGTGTGTGTTGTACTCCACTGGTCAGCCAGGCCTGGTACCGAGGGTCATTTAGTTCTCTTGGAATGTGTTTGAAGTCCGATGGAGAGAACAGATAGTCAATTCTGCTAAGCATCTGACAGTGGGGGGACAACCACTGGCAATTAAGCTCCCTTATAAATGTAGAATGTGGGGCCAGGTCTGTGAATTATTTAGCCAATTTCAAATGCTAAAAGGGGTCTCTTAAGACATAAAGTCACAATGACCATCAAGGATCATAAGCAGATGCTACAATATCTTACATGACATTTATACAATTAGTAAACTGTAGTGTACTATAGTATAATTTAGTAATTATAGTGAAATTAAAAACCACCATAGTCTTTATAAATTTTACCACAGTTTACTAAAGAATATAAGCTATATTATTTACTATTGTTATTTATGTGGGGTCATGGAGATTACTGAACAACTCCGCTGAATGTATGGGGTAATTATGTGATGAGCTTCTGATATGATTTGGTTTAGAAATTCCCATATGAAAATTTACCTGATGAAAGAGTATTTCTTATGGTCATCTCAGCAGCGAGTCAGGTCACCAGCACTGTACTGTCGAGGTGCAATACAGTGGAAAAGTAGATTACCTGTTTCCAGCAAAAAACAGCATAATACACAACACGTATAATTACTGTATAATTTGTTTTTTGATACCTGTAGTGCTGTTGGTGCGCTTTGGGCTTTCCTATGTGGGTTGAGGCAAGTAGAATAAAATGTACTACAACCTTTTTCTTAACTACTGTGCAAACATACACCCTTGCTACGTGTAGTTATTGTGTAAGTGTAACATCCGTGGGCTGTAATCTAAGTGATGCCTTGTTACCCTCTTGTTACGTGTAGTTACTGTGTAAGTGTTACATCAGCGGGCTGTAATCTAAAGTGATGCCTTGTTACCCTCTTGTTACATGTAGTTATTGTGTAAGTGTAACATCCACGGGCTGTAATCTAAAGTGATGCCTTGTTACCCTCTTTTTACGTGTAGTTACTGTGTAAGTGTAACATCCACGGGCTGTAATCTAAAGTGATGCCTTGTTACCCTCTTTTTACGTGTAGTTACTGTGTAAGTGTAACATCCACGGGCTGTAATCTAAAGTGATGCCTTGTTACCCTCTTGTTACGTGTAGTTACTGTGTAAGTGTAACATCCGCGGCTGTAATCTAAAGTGATGCCTTGTTACCCTCCTGTTACGTGTAGTTACTGTGTAAGTGTAACACCCACGGGCTGTAATCTAAAGTGATGCCTTGTTACCCTCTTTTTACGTGTAGTTACTGTGTAAGTGTAACATCCACGGGCTGTAATCTAAAGTGATGCCATGTTACCCTCTTGTTATGTGTAGTTACTGTGTAAGTGTAACATCCACGGGCTGTAATCTAAAGTGATGCCTTGTTACCCTCTTTTTACGTGTAGTTACTGTGTAAGTGTAACATCCACGGGCTGTAATCTAAAGTGATGCCTTGTTACCCTCTTGTTATGTGTAGTTACTGTGCAAAAAAATATTTTTCTCTAATTGTGATCACAGGTGAAAACTGCATTAGAGGGGGATGACTTTTCTGCTCCCTCATACACTGCAGGGACAACTTTGCAAGCATATGCAAAAGATCTCCAGAAATTTGTCGATTCCTGCCCACAGCTGAAAGGCAAAATTGATAATATGCCAATTAAAAATAAATGTAGAACATGATTTTGTGTGTGTTTACTGTTCTTTGTATTTTGTATAAGTGGTTGCAAGTTTGTTTTTTTCTGCTGTCTGCTCTTGGAAAAGATCTGTTAAAATTTTGTTAAATAATAAAAACATTTATTTAATTTAAGGTCCTTAAGGTCATTGCATTTAACTATGTAATATAGTTCATTGTTAATAACTTTGAAACACATCTATTGTAGCATAACTAAAATTGTTTAATGTTACACTTACACAGTAACTACATTTAACAAGAGGGTAACAAGGCATCACTTTAGATTACAGCCTGCGAATGTTACACTTGCACAGTAACTACACATAACAAAGGTAACAAGGCATCACTTTAGATTACAGCCCGTGGATGTTACACTTACACAGTAACTACACGTAACAAGAGGGTAACAAGGCATCACTTTAGATTACAGCCCGAAGATGTTACACTTACACAGTAACTACACGTAACAAGAGGGTAACAAGGCATCACTTTAGATTACAGCCTGCGGATGTTACACTTACACAGTAACTACACGTAACAAGAGGGTAACAAGACATCACTTTAGATTACAGCCCACGGATGTTACACTTACACAGTAACTACGCGTAACAAGGGTGTATGTTTGCATAGTAGTTTAGAAAAATGTTGTAGTGCATTTTTTCTACTTGCCTCAAACAACATACGGAAGCTCAAGTGCACCAACAGCACTACAGCTATCAAAAAACATCAATTCGGTAAATGTACATGTGTATTATGAAGGTATATTTATATGCTATATCCTGGGGGCAGCTGGAAACAGGTAATCTAGTTTTCCACTACTGCACCTCAAAGGACATGATTCACTGCTGAGATGACCATATGCAATGCTCTTTCATTAGGTAAATTGTCATATCCTTTTTTAAACCAAATCATAGCAGAAACTCATTACAAAATTTCCCCATACTTTAGTAATCTTTAGTAAATTACTAAATTATACTATAGTATAGACCTACTATTTGTATCAATGTCATGTAAGATATATGTTGTAATAATACAATAAGTACCCAGTATTTAGTGTAAAATATACTGCATCATATATTTTATGTTATTACAATAAGGCAACTTGTTCTAAATCACAATATTTTTGCCAAACACAGTACATCATGCATACCACATAATCTTAGAATAGTTACGCATTACTTATGAAATACTAATAGTATAAATACTTTTAATTTTCCAAGTCATTACCCCCTTATTCCCCAATTGTTTCCGTTTACCTACATGTATGTTCAGCTTTAAGTTATGCTGATGAGGAAAATCACGGACTCTACATACACGTAATTTCAGAATAGGTACACTTTAGTTATACAATACTTACAGTATAAATGCTTTAGAATTCTGCAGGTTACTACCCCCTTATTCCCCAAACGTTGCATATTGTTCCCTTATACCTATGAGTAGGTACTGTGGAGGTACTCTATAGTTACAAATAGGTATGCTGTAAATTCTGTTTAATTACGCAGTACATTGTGGGCTGTAATCTAAAGCGTTACCAAATGAACATATATTTATTGATTTGATATTCTAAAATGAACTTAACTGAGATATGACTTGCTTTGTTTATGGTCATCCACCTATTTTGTTCTGTTTTTTGATGGATTATCCAAACAGTCTATCTCCAATGAATTTATGTTTCTGTTATTATAAATTATTTGACTAATAGATTTATTTGGAATCATCTCAACCTAGTTTTAAAATTAAGAGATTTTTAAGTGAAATTTAAGTGTATTAAAATGTATAGACCTTTATATTTTTCTGTATTTAGATTCTCAGCACATAACTTTAGCAAGGGTAAAATTAGCTTCAATGACATTAACAGAAAACATGTAGTTAAACGGTAAACAAGTAAACACTTACTACACATTACTTCCCCTGTAAACTATCAACCCAAGAGTGCTGTCCTGGCATTGCTGTCCAAAAACTGCTGAGACTCAAAACTGTGGCTGGATAATGTCACAAGAGACAACAGACAAAATGTTTGAGATACATTTTGCAGGACTGCTTTGCAACAGCATTGTTGCCATATTGTAAAACAAACAACTAGTCTAGAAATGCTGTTGTATATTAAGGTGATATTTCTATAAGGCATGACCCCAAAAATGAAAAAAAATCAGAGAGTATACATTAACGATTAAGATTGTGTTAATTTATTCCTGTCAGTCATAACTTAAGGATTTATATAGCTCATTATCTCATTCATGTGACACCATCCTCAGTTTCTAATTTGTATATTTAAATAAATTCATTAATATCCACTAAATTCCCCCAGACTCCTCAATTAATCAGAATTTGAGTAAAGTCTCATCTTCAAGCCCCTCCATTGTCAAATCTGTTTACTTTATATTAACATGTGAACTCTTAAACTTTCCTTGGTCTAATCTAATGCAGTCCGATTGTTCCAGTCATATAAAATGAATTCTTGATTTGTATAAAATGTAATCATTTAGATGTTACCACTGGTCACATATTTTTGACCAGTTAATTTAGATGTTACCATTTTACAGAATGGTGTATATAAAAATATCCTTTGTGTCTGTAATCTAATATATGAATGTTTGCTCATTGCTTAGCCTGTTCAGGGATTTGACTATGCCAAGCAGCACCTGGGTCAGCAGGGTGGTGATGAAGAGACCCTCCCAGTTACCCAGGAGGCTATGGTTCTGCCCCACCCCATTCGAGATGCCCCTCTGTCCCTAGATAAGCCTGCACGCCAAGATGGATCCACTTCCAAGAAACGCCTGAACAGTGAGACAAGGAAAAGGTATGTGTGAAGAAACCTGACACTTATGGCATGCTGTAAATACTCAGTATTCATGTCACAGCCCTAACCGTAATTCTGTCATTTGCTGTTATTTGGCACAGTCCCACAAAACTACTTGTCATGGAAGACATAAGCTAGAGTAGATGCTATACAGTGTTCAAGAGAGGGTGAGATAATGGATATAGTGACAGAGACTTGTTTGGTAATTACTTTTTAAATAAAATCAGTGCTCAGGATGTCAGTACGATCTTAACGCTGTGTTAATGAGATCACTGGCCTCTTAAAAATTTGTCTGATAGTTAAGGTGACTGACTTTTAATGAATTTCATATGGTTGGATGAGCATACTGTAGGCTTCAGTTTCATGGAGGAGTGTGGTATAAATGGATCTCGCTGTAGGCAAAGTGTTCTCAGAGCAGAAACTGTTTGACTTAATAAGTGGATATGTTCTTGATTTAGACCATTTATCTCTGAAAAAGTTGAGATATAATTTCTGGAGAAAAGCATTTTTTTTCATTTTCCTGCCTCTGTTCACAGAGGTTCAGCTGAATGATATGTAAATCATGAACTACACTCTTGATCAAGAGTTTGATAATATATAATACGATTTTTTAGTCGCTTATGGTCACCAAGGGTGCATAGAACTGTTTAAAAGAACTGTTTTCGATTTGAATATATTGATTCACTTGATTCTTCAGAAATCATTATAATATGCAAATTTGGTGTTCAGGAAATATTTATTATTATCAACTTAAGTTTTTGCTGATTAATTTTTTTTTGTGAGAACCATTATACATGTATACTACCATTGGAAAGTTTGAGATAATATTATATTTTCACAATATGCTGTTTTTATAGTATATTTTATAAATTAATGTCAGTTTTGGTATGTATGAGACCTCTTTCAAATACATAAAAAAATCTAAATTTTCTGAAACTACTGACCAGTGGTGCACATGTCATACTGTAGAAGGACTAAATTTAATAGCTCTTTCACCAGCATCAATAGTCAGGATTTTTGAAAATACTAAGTTATCATAAAGTTATGTGAGAGGACAGATAGTGAGGGAAGCATAAACAGAGAGAATGACAGAGATGTTTGATTATTCACAGCTATTTGCACAAACATATGATAAATTAATTTGTATGACAATATACTAGGATGTAATACATAACAAAGAGGAATCTTAGAGCAATAATAACATACATCCAGAAATGCATGTATCTTTTTTCTGTCTCTATAGCATTTCCATAATATGTTTCATACAATATGTAATTGTATGTGCTTTATTATAATTCCAAAATATCAAAACTAAATGTATTAGATATTAAGAATGTCTGAATGAACGTATAAAATCTTCTCAATCAAGTCCAATCAACACTCTAGTTTTAGTACCACAGTGCTTTGGTAAAAGTATTTGTATCTGTTTGACTGTGTGTCCTTGCATTTATATGTACTGTATGTGTAAGAGATGTGGATGCAGACAAAGAAAATGACATAACCATCCTCTCATTTCACACATGCTCCTTGTTGCTATGGTTACTTGCAGTAGGTTGCCGAGTGAGGACGGTTCCGTCATCAGCAGCGAATCAGTGAAAGAGGTCTCAGGAAAGGGCTCGAGTGTGCAAAAAGCCACAGCACAGCAAAAACTCACGAAGGAGGAGACGAGGAAGAGTAATGGTGAGAAATGCCTCCACAGTTTCAGCACTTTCACACTTGTGCTCTCAGGCCACAAGACATGAAATGTCCTATTCTCAAAAAGAAAATGCAATCAAATGCTGCCTCCATAAACATTTGAAAGGAGTTGTGCTTTTGACAAATAAAGGTAGGATTCCAAAAGGCAGGAGCACCACTATGTCCATTGTAAAATGTGCAATCTCACAATGCATGGCACCAAGCTCTTTGGAAAGAATAAATCCTTGATGGTGGACAAAGTGAACAAATGTTGATTTAAAAATATACTTTTCCAGTGTAAATCTGTGGTGAAAAATGGAAATGCAGAACACACTAATTTAGATTAATAGGGACAAAAATCAGTTTGCCCCACTTGTTTTTACATTACCTTACATAAACCTTATGGAACAATCCATCCACATCAACAACATGTGTATATCAGTTCAGCACCTAATAAATCACATTGTGAACACATCTGTTCATCTTTAACAGGTGCAGGGGGATACCAAATTAGCTGTTGTATAAATCCTTTAGTTTAAACATGCTCATGTATAGCCTATTTCTGTTGTGTTTATTTTAAGATTCGACATGGCTTTCTTTTCTTCTCCTGATTTTCTCCTCAACTCGCAGCATTCTAAATCAACATTCAAACACAATAAATACAACATTAAAGTAATTTTAAGATAACGTGTGTACTTGGAGCCTGCCAATTAACATTAGAGCACCACACTCAGGCTAAATTACGCAAACACACTAGACATTCCCAGAAGCTATGTGCAGCTTACGAGTAGTTAATCATAATTATGAATTAATTATATAGCTTAAACGGATTTTATATGAAGTGTCGTCTTCGTACTATGTACTGACATTTACATCAATCATTTGAAAAAATGCTTATGTACATGTTTTTACATTGGGCACACATTCTAAAATACCTGCATGTAATTACATCTGCAGTTAGTTTCTGTGATTACACTAACATTTACACCTTAACCTACCCTTAAACTAACCAAACCACTAAACCTGCCTCTAACTTTAATCCTATCGCACCTCAATAACAGTAAAAACACAATACATTGTACCAAACAAACAGCAAGTATATAGTAGTTAAAGACACCTAATATAAATAGGAACTGTAATCTAGTGCTGTGACCCAGAACCCGCTCTACCTAAATTTATAGTCAGGAGCCGCCACTAATTATAAGCATCATAAATACATACAATTAAATAATATTTTCATAATTTTGGCATAATTTAGCAATTTAACAAAACACACGTGCTATTTACTTTTACACAACAAATATTTTATCCCTGTGCTCTTTACTGACACGGTTAATTTCATATCAAATTATGACCAGAAGTATAATGTACAAAACTGCTAAAATAACATTGTCAATAAAATATTGACTGGCATTTTCTATGTGTTTCCTTACGGAGTCAGTAATGTTACCAGTTGTTCCTTTCTTGCACTGAGGGACAATATAAAATGTATTCACTAATATATAAGAAGCATAATAAGTCCCCACTAAAGTCAGTGTGTATTTGGGTGCAGTGTGAGGTTGTATGGTGTCTCCCTGCATGGAAAATGAGTTTTTAACTAAGGTCCTTTTTACCAGATGACCATCCTTAGAAGGAAAATAGTGACTGAGTTCATGAATATAAATTAAACCCTCTCTTCTGACATGATCCAGTCTGTCACTGTGACTACCAGCATCGCTGAGGAGCAACAGGGTCACACGCACATTTTTGCAGACACATGCATCCTACAAGGCATACTGACAGACGGAGATAAAGCACACCCATTGGAACCTAAATTAATTATTTTATAACCTTTTGCTTGGCAGAGGTCATACTGGTCTGGATGACACACAGACTTGCCAATATACAACCATCAACAACACACACATGTAAATAAGCACGTCCCTCACAATAACAACATAAGGTGCCATATGTTCATGTCCTGTTGGCACATGCTGCATCTGACCTTTGTCAGATGGAACTTGAGTCTGTGGAGAATTGAAGTGTGCCAGAACAGAATTTTCAATTGTCTAAATTTGTCTGAAAAAGCACCTAAATTATGATTTTTTTTTTTTTTTTTTTTTTACAATTTATTTATTTTTGTTTGCCCAAACATCATTTGACCACATTAACTTTTATTGTACTGGGGGAAAAACAAACAAACAACAACAAAAAAGTACATATTTAACATTTTTGGGTGACATTAAATAATTGTTGAGGTAAACTACATTACAGATATTTAAGCTGTACTTTAGAGATTGCCAACACATGTCAGTTTGAATCCTTCCAAGTTTAAAACAATGAAAATTATGTCACTTATACGGACTACATTTATTGTGCTTTTTGGTGTTTTTAGTCCTTTTTGGAGCTTGATAGATGTGGCCACCATGAACTGGTGTGATATGTAAAAAGCAGCATTATAATCCATTCAATTCTCCTGTATATATTCCACAAAAGAAATAACAGCAACGAGTAATGATACAATTTACATTTTTTTGGGTAGTGAACTATTACTTCAAAAGAAAATGGGCTGAAAGATCCATTACATGGATATAACTTGTTAAATTCTGCTCACATCGAGCCTAATTCTTTATAGTTAGGACAAAATGTACAGTTTTGCTTATCCTATAATTTTTCCACATCCATATGAATATATTTAGATATATTCTCTCAGAGGTGGACAGACCTAATCTGTCTTGATAAATGGACCCAGTTAATTAAAATCAAAAGATACGCTGAAATCTCAGGATCAGACTTTTTCCACTTTAAATAGAAATGAGAGCTAAGGAAATTAATCTTCTGCAGTAGTGATAATGTTGGCCAGTGCAGCTGCCACATAATTAAGGAAGTGAATTTGTCTGTATTCTGCTTGTATAATCTGATTAAGTTTTTGCAATCTTTTTGTTGACATTAAAATCTGTGTTTTTGTTTTTGGCAGAGCATTATGATAGTTCCTCAGGATCACTTCAGCTTATTTCTATAAAACCAATGGCAGCTCCACCCACCTACTCGCACCCTGCGTCCTCCGACCGCAGCCAGGACTCTGCTGTATTCAATGGAGAGGTAAAACTTGATTTTATTAGAGACAGCTTCAGATGGAAACCACTGACCAAAGTCATTTTACTGACCTTCTGATGCATTTTACGTGCAAAAAAGGGCACTGATGGATGCAAAATTGCCACTTCAATGCTGATTGGCTGACTGTTATGCAACTTCTGCAAGTCATGGTGCCACAGGTTTTATATAGCAAAGATACAAAGTTATGTTTATATTCTACCAGGCTGCTTGGATGCTTTTGCAAGCAGAATGAATGAATGAATTAATGAATTGATTAATTTATTATTTAATTAATGAACACATACATTCTTTGCAAGTCTGTAAGACTTCATTTAGCATCATGTATAGTCTATAAAGTCAACAAAAGTGTAATCTTAGCAAATCTCGATGGATACTCTTGCTTAATTTTGTCAAATTTGGGCTTCAAAGAGACCTGGCACAGATTTATTTTAGAATATCACCTTACCTATGGGAAATCAAGTGGAGCCACATTTTTAATGCATGCATTTTTTTTATTTTTTTTTTGTGGATGAATGGCCAATCCCCCTTCTCTCTTTCTCTCTATGTGTATACAGGTGAATTTGGCTCTGAAACAGAAGTCAGACATTGAGCACTACAGGAATAAGCTTAGACTGAAGGCCAAGAAGAAGGGATACTATGACTTCCCTTCTGCTGAGGGGAAAGGTAGCACTAAAGACCTGAGTCAGCGACACAAGTACAGCCACGACAGGCTTCCACACTCGCACAGCAGAGCTCAGGAACCGGAAGACGACAGGGGCTCCACGTATGTGAAGTATCGCAGGAGGTAAGTGATTCTGGGACAGTGATTAATCAATTTACAGTGACATGATTATGTACAACGTCAATGTACAATGTTGAACATCACCACTTGTATTGATCAGCAACAGGACCCATGTATTTTTGATATAATTTTTTCTCTTTAAACTAGGGCCGGGACTTTAACGCGTTAATTTAGATAAATTAATTACACAAAAATAACGCGTTAAAGTTTTTTATCGCATTTTAATCGCACTTATTTTTGCACCGCGGAACGTTTCTCACTGGATGAGTTTCGGCGGACCGATTATACTGGAGCACCAACTAGCGTTCAGAATTCCAAGAACGCAAAGAACGAACTTGCGTTCTCGTGGAGACCGGTCTTGCCAAGCTTCCTTGGAAGAACGAACTCGGAAGGACGCGAGAACACAGAACGCACACTTATGAGAATTGAGATGTACTGCATTCCTGCTTAACTGACCGCATAATCTCAGCATAAGAAACGGCCAATGAACAATAAATATTACAAAATGTCATAACTTATTAAAACATTTCATACTATTATAGATATTACTTTCATATAATTGTATTGTTTTATTTTACAGCGTTATATGTTTTACTGTTAAGATTAATTTTAATATGCCAATAAAAATGCAGACTTTCTCCGGTTCTTATAACTTTATTAAAATGAACCAAAACAAAACGATAAATGTTTACTTTCAACTTGAAGAGCCGTTAAGTATTTGTGAGAGCGACTTTAAAGCTTACAGGCTTCCGTACACCGGCCACCGACAGCGTTTTCTGGGATTTCTAACGGCTCGATTCTCTCAAGTCTGCACTCGATGCATCCTCAGTTTCAAGAACATATCCGGGCACTTTCATGCATCCTCTGTACTTGCGTTCTTGAGAATTGGAACTGAACTTCGACGGTTAATGATGACGTAGAACGAGAACACAAGGACGCAAGATCGCTGAAGAACGCATATTGAGAAACAGCCAAAAACAAACCACAGTGAACATGGACAAAGAAGCTGATGAGACCGCTTTGGTTGGCCCTGTGGATGGGAAATTTAAAAATCCATATAAAAAAAACTTACTTCTCACTGTTCTCAGGTCAAATATTTATATGCGATTAAAATGCGATTAATTTCGATTAATTAATTACAAAGCCTCTAATTAATTAGATTAATTTTTTTAATCGAGTCCCGGCCCTACTTTAAACACATTGCTCTGTTACATATCCTTACAACATTTCAGCCAAATATTAATTATAAATGTCAACTAGATGTGTTCACTACCTGTCTAGTGATGTGTGCTTAACCTGAAATATAATACCAATTTAAAAAAAAACAAAAAACTTTTCGAATATGCTATTGTGTGTTAATATATTTATTTTGTTGGCTTGTGTGTTGTGTGTTTCGTGCTTCAGAAATGTAATGTAATTTCCAGTGACTGATACACTTGATGCACTCTGGTTTTTGCGGTGCATTTGGAGATTTTTCAGGGAGTGAATCTTTCAATACGCCGGAAGAATTTGGTGATTGAGACAGTCCTTAACATGGCCCACTTGATCCTAATCAGAGACACACTCATACTCTTTATCAGAGGCCACGTACACACTACAAGTTTCAGGAGTGACAACCGCATTTAAATGCGGGAGTGAATCCCGTAAATTATCGTTCCATGTGTGTACGGAACAGCAGTCACTCCCGCATTTGTAACCATAGCAACATTCTGTCATCTTCCAGGAGTGAATAAAAGTTTAGCCGTTTGTTATGTGCCACTTTTTGACTAAAGACGCTTTTTGTCCTTCAATTTTAACTAAACTACCGCTGATAGATAGCAGTGTGTTGTTTATGCTCGGGAGGCTGCTTTAGAGAGCGCTGTCTTGCAATGTCCTCCATGTCCTCACATTCAGAAATGCTTTCAGGCATGTTGTTTGGTCTTAGCTCATAAAGATAGTCACTTTATGAAGTTCATAAAGTTTTCGGTCACGGATATGAGATATATGATTTTTGTGTGTGTGTGTGTTATAAAACAAAGCATTTGGGTTTTAGTGTTTTTTTTGTTTGTTTTTCTATGAAGATCTGGCAACACTGTCACTTTACCGCACGGTTCATGAGCGCATCTAGCCCCGTGCTAAGACTTCTTTCACTGTTTTCTTGCATCTCACATACAGACGAATACACTGATGCATGTTCAAATACGTCATTAACAACTAGTTGTTCAGTTCAGTTCCGTACACACTGCGTAGAATTTCTCTAAATGCGGTTAACTTTTCGGAAGTTAATGCGGTTATGGAATGCGGTTGTCACTCCTGTATTTTAGTGAATTATGTGTGTACAGAACGCGATTAAGGAGTAAAAGGTGAACTGACAACCGAATTTAACTGCAGTGTGTATGGGCCAGTTCTAAGTCACATTGGTAGTCAACCTAGCCCAGTCACAACCAAAACTAGTCTAATTGCATTCCGGGGGCTGTTAAAATCACTTCAAAAACATGTCAAAACCTCCTTCCAGGGAGTTCCACTTTGGTCAAAATCACGTTCCAGTAGGGCAGAGTTTTTGCTTCAACCCGCAGCAACAGCATAAAAGTAGACCAATTCTGTGGGAACTAAATAATATACAGTAAGTTGCACTGTGTGGATGGCTTTCTCTAACACAAGAACATTTGGCAAATGATGAATATAATCAGTATGCAGTGAGCTTTGTCGACTAGCTGTTAGCAATCATGAGACTTGATGATGAAAACACTGTGTGCTCAGAAATGTCTGTTGTTCTTTTCCCAGGAGTTCAGTAGTAGACACAAAAGCCGCCGTCACAGACATGTCTGGATCAGATATCCAGTACAGCTTCTGCCCAGTTTCATTAGCTGACCGAAATGCCCTTGCTTTGGAATTTTGTCTCAGTTTAAATATTTAATTTCCTTTTTGGTTCCATTGGCACTCTGTCAAATCTTGTGTAATTTGCTGCTCATTGTATAAATAAGGAGAACATATCTTTCTGCTGCTTTCAGCTTTCCATTTGATTAAGCCGCAGTTGCCGGAGTCCTCTGGAACGGCTTAAAATCTAACCCCAATGATTTGTTCTGATGCCCTTAGAAAATAAATTGATATGATAGGGCTTCGGGAAAGCTGTTTCACTTAAAGCCTATGAGAAAAACAAAGTGTCCCACAGTGGTATCTTAATTATTTGTGTAATATTGACTGATATTTACACCACGATGGCCTAAACAGCCACAATGGTTTAAACATAATGTCTTTAACAAGTACAATAATTATCGCTTCATTAACATGTGACAGATATATTACAAAAAACTAGTCTATTGTTTAGTAATGTAGTCTTTTAACCGTGTTGTAGTTTGGTTAACTGCACGGTGCCAGAAGCTTGTGCCAAAACATTATCTATTAATTTCTTTTAAAAAGTCAACCCCTCTGAAAGTCATTCAGACACATGTTACTGAGCATTTCAAAAGGTCCTTTAAAGGTAGGGTAGGCGATTTTTGAAAGGCTAGCAATAGCAAGCTAGCTTTATAAGCAGGATCCCCACCCTCCATGTATAATCACTTTGCAAAGCCACGCCTCCTCCAAAGCACATGCACACACTCAGGCAGACCAGAGACTAACCTGCTACATGATGAGAGAAGGCGTTGGCGGAGGATTGAATGCAATGCTGTCAGATTACCTCATGTCTCATTCACAGCTGAGAAAACATTACAGTACAAAGCGCATAATATTACAATAATAGCGCCTTTGATTCTTGCTGGAATGTGCTAATGACATATCATGTCTGGTAGGCTATGGAAGCATATGTGTAGCTAAATTCAGTTTGAAATGTAACATGCAAAATGGCAATGTATTTCTGTATTTAAATTTACATTTTCCCATACATATGTGCAACTTTTAGAGCAAAATGAAAATGAAAATTAAATTATATAATTTAAATTGGCCATTTTCTACACTAGTTTTAATATTTAAATTAAAAACATATTTTAAAGCTTTATAAGTTGTGAAATTAAAATGAAAATGTATTACCCAAATTGATTAGATATGTTTAACATGGGCAAGCAAAAAACTGTTGGAAAATGCTGTTTTTCCTAAATGCATTTAGACTTAGGGTTAGGACACTTGAGATTGCATTTTCATTGTGATACCGTGTAATAATTGTAGCAAATTGCAGTGAGAATTTCAAAATGCATTCTGAGCCAAAGGTGCAGCAAAAGGGTAGCAAAATGGTGAGCTAAATGTCTTTTATTTTTCTTAAATGCATTGACACTTACATATATGATGTTTCAATTGGATTTTCATTAAATAACTCGCGATGAATATAGTTTAGGTCATTGAGGATTTGAAAATGCATTCCGAGCTGAGCACGCCCCCTACCTGTCAATCATTACATCAAGGCGGGGCTTGGCAAGAGGACGCACGATAGGTCAATATTCACCGTTAACCAAGCGCTTTTCACCTGCCTGAACATCTCTCACTGTTTACACTCTGATGCACATAAGTAAACAGACAGTGCTATTCAACACTTACCTACAGTTGGGCAAAAAAGTATTTAGTCAGCCACCAATTGTGCAAGTTCTCCCAGTTAAAAAGATGAGAGAGGCCTGTAATTTTCATCATAGGTACACTTCAACTGTGAGAGACAGAAAGGGGGGAAAGAATCCAGGACATCACATTGTAGGATTTTGAATGAATGAATTGGTAAATTCCACTGTAAAATAAGTATTTGGTCACCTACAAACAAGCAAGATTTCTGGCTCTCACAGACCTGTAACTTCTTCTTTAAGAGGCTTTCCCCCCATTCTGTCTCTCATAGTTGAAGTGTACCTATGATGACAATTACAGGCCTCTCTCATCTTTTTAAGTGGAGAACTTGCACAATTGGTGGCTGACTAAATACTATTTTGCCCAGCTGTATTTGCCACCTTACAGCATGTCTATATCAGACGTGACAGTTGTTGTGTTGCATCGCGCTGCATCCATTGTAGGCACAATCTGTATTGTTAAAAGCGCTATATAAATAAAGGTGACTTGACTTGACTTGACAGCATCACTGATTATAATGGGTTCAATGCTCGCGGCAGGTGTAGACATATTGCCTTATTTCCTCTTGCATGTCCCGTGGCACCTATAAGTGTTGCGCCTGCCTTAAGATTTCTCACTGTTTACACTCCGAATGATGCCCGTTACCATATAGAAAAGGCTGCCACTTTCACTGTGCCTGCCCCAGATGACAGTTCACAGTCAGATCTAGGCGCAGCTGTCACGGAACATGCCAGTGAGAGATGTTGTGGCAGGCACGTGAAATTAAGGTGCCGTGCTATTTTACAGATTAAAAATAAAAGAGTAATAAAATATAAGGCAAGGTAGTAAATAAGTGTAGATTAGCACTGTCTGTTTGCTTATGTGCATCAATCGGAGTGAAAACAGTAAGAGATGTTCAGGCAGATGAAAAGCATTTGGTTAATGGTGAATATTGACCTATCGTGCGTACTGTTGCCGAGCCCCGCATTGATGTAATGATTGACAGGTAAGGGCCGTGCTCGGCTCAGAATTCATTTTCAAATTCACAACGCCTTCACTATATTCGTCGCGGGTATTTAATAAAAATGCAGTTGAAACGTCATACATGTAAGTGTCAATGCATTTAAGAAAATTTAAATCACCATTTTGCTGCACCTTTGACTCAGAATGAATTTTGAAATTCTCACTGCATTTTGCTACAAGTATCACAATGAAAATGCAATCTCAAGTGTCCTACCCCTAAGTCTAAATGCATTTAGGAAAAACAGCATTTAAATAATTTTGCCACAGTCTTTGCTTGGACATGTTAAACATCTAATCAATTTGGGTAATACATTTTCATTTTAATTTCACAACTTATAAAGCTTTAAAATATGTTTTTAATTTGCATATTAAAACTAGTGTAGAAAATGGCAAATTTGAATTATATAATTGAATTTTCATTTTCAGTTTGCAATAAATGTTGCACATATATAGGGGAAATTTTAAATTTAAATACAGAAATACATTGCAATTTCACATAGTGCATTGTCATTTTGCATATTACATTTCAAATGGAATTTACTTTACTTTACTTACTTTTAGTCATTTAGCAGACGCTTTTATCCAAAGCGACTTACAAATAAGAAAAAGTAACTAAAACTAAAAGTTAACACTCTGTAAATACTCTATACACACCCTTTTAAGAAAATACAGAAATTAAATAAAATTGACAAATGCATACAACAACATTTCAATAGTAAACATATAAAGGAAAATAAATAAATAAAATAAAAATAAAAAGCAATACTTATATCCTTTGCCGGTGTCCTAGCCTGGTGGAGTCGCACGGTAGAGTCGATGGTCTTTACACTCTTTACTTTTTACTTTTAGTCATTTAGCAGACGCTTTTATTTAGCTACACATATGCTTCCATAGTAGGCAGGCACAACAGCCTATTGTAATGTTCGGACCGAAAATTTCGATTGGACGAACATTATGGTCCTACGTCTTCCACAGATGATATAAATACATATAAATAAAATTTAGACCACTTAACTTAGTGATTGCTATTGGGATGTGAAGAGACTTTCAGCCAGCATACAAAAAATAACAAAAAATGTTTTTGAATCACATACCCTGTACTTCACTTTATGTAATTTTAAAACTATTGACGAAATTTATTGAAACTTTTACATATCCAGTAACCCCATAATATTTATTTTTGGTGTGTTTTCTGTGTGAAAATGCTAACCTCTGCTTTACTGTGATCTGCTGTCTAACTGGCTTATTGCTTTGATGCAGGACTCAGAATGATGAAATCTGATGAAGTTGCCTACTCAGCAGCTCAATCCTTGTGCTTAGTAAAGTATTTCTTATCAGCTCCCAGATGATTTTTCTCAGAGCACAGTTTTTCTTACTGTGTAGATTTTAAAAATGTATCTGTTGAAATGTTTGTATTTTTTTTTGTTTCAAAAATGTATTTTCATGTTTTATGTCATTGTAAATCCATCACACCAGAGCTGCATTATCTGGCCAAGAATTGGCATGCAATTGATTTTGCAATGACAAGTCTAACTGTGACCTAAAACAGATTAAAACAGCAACTCTTGGGCAATATGCTGAGGGCCCCTGCCATATCTTGATACCAGAGCATCACGGAGACATGGAGTTGACTGTTTTAACGGTTTCTTTTATTAAACAATGTGTAGCTCTATATTCTCTAATCAATATATAGTTCTGTCATTTTTTTTTTTTTAGAACTGAGCCTATATACTGAAACCATAACACTTAACACATGCAACCCATGTTCATGGTCTTACTGTGAATGGATTATCAGTTCTTTCATTCAAAAGAAAAAAAAAAACGTCTTCATAATTTAAAATGTAATTAAAATTGTACTTTCTCTTCCTCTGAAGCAATGTTCCTTTTCGGATTACTGCATGTACAGCATGGTGCAATATACTCATTCTAGAGGGCAGCCCAAAAAATGACCTAGATTGTCAAACATAAAAATCTATTTCAGTGGACATGGCAGATTCATACATGGACACATACACAGTCCTTAGTCCCATTTACGTGTTCAGATGTTACTGACGTTACTGTTCTAAACTCTGTATCTCTCTCTCTCTCTTTGTGTGTGTATGTGTGATGGTTTCAGACCCTCTCAGGTGAGTCACCCCACAAATCGCAGCAGACAGTCTCTAAACAGTCCTGGAGGAACAGAGATGGATCTTCTAGTCATGAGAGAGAGACCCAGAAAGGGGATCCGTAACAGTGGCTATGATGTGAGTGTTCTTAATGAAAAGCTGCATAAAACATTAGCAAAAATGGAAAGGCTTCAAAAACACAGCTGGCAGAGCATGGTGACAGGAACAGCAAGGTTGTGGCTTTGGATAAAAGCATCTGCCAGATGCATAGATATATAACACAGGACAGTTACAAATGATTTTGTAAGGCATTGCTTGATTGTTATTGGGTGGGGTTGTAGTTGGCTTGCGTTACGCTTGATTAGTTGCTGCTGCTAGTCTACTCAGGATTTGCTGTTCGGCCGTTTTTTTTTTTGTTTTTTTAACAAAATAAACAAGTGCAGGTCGTTTGAAAGAATAATCATAAGTTCATCACTATGGAAATAGAACCACAGTGGTTTGGCTTGCAGATGGGAATAAAGAATGGATTCAGTGTTGACCACTTCTCATTTCTTTACTGTAAATACATAAATAAAGCTTCTAAGCAAGAATCTTACATGTGACATTATCAACACAGAGTCAGTGGCACACATGCAGTCGTGTCCTAGATCTTAAGTGAAATTCACATGCTGACTATGTACACCTCTCAGCGATTGTAAACATGCTTACGTGTTATATTTGAAATAGCTTACCTATTTTCAGCATAAAAATAATTATTTTTAGAGTAAGTGGAAAACTGTCCTCTTTACGCATGTAGAATTAAAAAAGCATATAGTTTTGTCTGTGTCCTTATTGTATGTTTTCTTCTTGTGGATTCAACTCTTTTCATCTGTGTCCCTGTACGTGATGTGAATTCTGGCTCTATGTGAGAAATAGCTTTAGTTCTATTGATTACAGTGGGAATTAGTTGCTGTTGGCTAATTTACTGCAGATCCTCATACTGATGCTGTAAGAAGGATTGTTTTATGTGGTGTATTGCACACACCAGTTCTTCACATCTCACATTTGACACACAGGAAGGAATAAATAAACAGACTGTATCTGAAACCTGTTTGAAGGTACTTTTTAAGGAAACCATCCTAAACATTTTTAGATTAGCTTTACCTTCTAATGATCCAGATTATAGAATTCCAGTATCAGATTTCCAAAGAGGCCAAAATTCCTCTAGGCCACTGATGTATACAGGTATAATGACTGGACTACTCATTGTGTTCTAAACTGCCATTAGACGGTGAAGCCACAGGAAGTATTCGAGCGGCCATCTTACTCTTCCCTATCAACAGAGGGCATCAGACTAGATCATTTTAGGTCAAGGTTTTGGCTGTCAGTCAATTCCTTTGCTTGTAAACAAGGCACAGCACATCTGGGTTCTATGTCAGAACACCAGCTCCAGCACCAGTAGCACCACACACATGCATGGTACTGTCATAAATTCATGTCAAAGACTAAAAGGGAAGAGAAGAAATTGTTGAATAAAGTCGTTATTTTTGTTTTCTTTGCACACAAAACATATTCTCGTAGCTTCATAAAGTTGGTTGAACCACTGATGCTACATGGACTGTTTTAATTATGTCCTTACTACCTTTCTGGGCCTTGAACATGGTAGTTCCGTTGCTATCTAAGCAAGATCAGAAAGCTCTTGGACATCATCAAGATCGCACAAATGACATTTTACTAAAATCACAATTTCCATAGGAGTAGAATGTTATGTATGTATGTATGTATGTAATAAATTATTAATTTAACCAACATTTAAATGTTTAAACATATTTAATATTAATACATAAGCTTTCCATTGATGTATGGTTTGTTAGGATAGGACAATACTTGGCCGAGTTACAACTATTTGTATATCTGGAATCTGAGGGTGCAAAAAAAAAAAAAGAAAATCTAAATATTAAGAAAATCGCCTTTAAAGTTGTCCAAATGAAGTCCTTAATAATGCATATTACTAATCAGAAATTAAGTTTTGATATATTTATGGTAGGCAATTTACTAAATATCTTCATGGAACTTGATCTTGACTTAATATTCTAATGATTTTTGGCATAAAAGAAAAATATTTAATTTTGACCCATACAATGTATTGCTGGCTATTGCTACAAATATACCCGTGCTACTTATGACTGTTTTTTTGGTCCAAGGTCACGTACAGTGGGGGAAATAAGTATTCAACACTTGAACAAATTTTTTTATTAAAGGCATTTCCAGTGCAGCAATTCACATACAATTTTGACTATGTGAATGTTGCATTTATATAGCGCTTTGTGTAATGTACACCCAAAGCGCTTTACAATCATGTGTGTGTGTGGGGGGGGGGGGGGGGGGTCTCTCCTCAACCACCACCAGTGTGCAGCATCCACTTGTATAAATCGCATTCGATTATGAACGCGATTTTGCATGGCTTGTCAGCGGACTACGGCTCTGTGTATTAAATGCGACAATCGCATACGATTAATTGTGCAGCCCTAATGTGATCTCTACATGCCCAGTCTATCCTCCTAGACCCATGGTGAGTGCTATTCGACCATCTTCCATCAACATGAAACCACTCATCACTATAGCCTTAGTTACGGCATCTGATGTTTCTCTTCCAGTCATTGCCTTTCTCGACTCCGGCTTGTTCGGGAACTTCATCTCCGGCACCCTCAGTCGCCAACTCAACCTCCCAACTACGACCACCAAAACAATCTACCAAATACAATCCATAACCTGAAGACCCCTCAGCCGTAAGCATGTACCCCAAAGTGTTGAACCTCTCCAACTTAGAGTCGGTCACTTACATAAAGAAACACTCCATCTTCTGGTTCTGGAGGACTCCACCGCGGATGTCATCTTAGGGTGCCCGTGGTTAGTGCAGCACAACCACATCCTTTCCTGGAAGTCTGGTGAGATCCTGAAGTGGGGCGAAAAGTGTTTCCCTGACTGTTTTCCACAAAGACCTCATCCTCCTGACCATGTTTCCAAGTTTCTCCATGTGTGCTCTACCTCCATTGAGAGCCCCATAGATAAACTGTCCGTTGACATCCCAACCTGCTACGCCCCCTTCTGCGACGTATTCTGCACAAAAAGAGCTTCTAAGCTGCCTCCACACCAGCCATGGGACTGCACCATTATGGTACGATACGATACGATAAACTTTATTTGTCCCCGAAAGGAAATTTGTCTCGGGCAAAGTGCTATAATGTTGTTCTAGACAATAATACATACAATAATAAACCAAACATTAAATAAGACTGAGCAGAAGGCCATGGAGGAGTACATCGAAGAAGCTCTCCAACAAGGCTACATCTGCCATTCGACATCCCCTGCTGCTTCAAGTTTTTTCTTTGTGGCCAAGAAGGACGGTAGTTTGCGGCCTTGTATAGATTACCGGGCATTAAACAACATAACAGTCAAATTACGTTATCCACTTCCCCTCGTCCCAGTGGCATTGGAACACCTCCGCAGAGCCCGAGTGTTAGCCAAGTTGTACCTCCGCAGTGCCTATAACCTCATCCGGGTACGTGAGGGGGGCGAGTGGAAGACCGCCTTTGTGACACCTACTGGCCACTATGAGTACTGCGTGATGCCGTATGGATTGGTCAACACCCCTTCCGTATTCCAGGACTTCATGCACAAGGTTCTCTGGGAGTTTCTCCATAAGTTCGTACTCGTCTATATTGATGACATCCTCGTTTACTCCCGGAGTATGGCCGAACATCGCCACCACGTTGCGGAGGTCCTGAAATGCCTGAGAGTACCACCTCTTCCTCAAAGCCGAGAAATGCTCATTCCACCAAACCTCAGTGCAGTTCCTTGGTCATAACATCGACCAAAATGGCAACCAAATGGACGAGGGGAAGGTAGCAGCCATTAAGAACTGGCCCATTCCTACCACCATCAAAGAGCTCCAACGCTTCCTACCACCATCAAAGAGCTCCAACGCTTCCTAGGCTTCTCAAACTTTTATTGAAGATTTATCTGTGATTACAGCTCCATTGCCAGTCCTCTCACCAACCTTCTGAAGAACAGGCCCAAATCACTGTACTGGACACCATCTGCCACTGAAGCCTTCCACAAACTCAAAGACACCTTCATCAGTGCCCCGCTCCTCATTTATCCCAATCCAAATAAACCATTCATCGTCCAAGTCGATGCCTCTACTACTGGGGTAGGAGCGATGTTATCTCAGCAGCAGGTGACTCCCACCAGACTCCATCCGTGTACCTTCTACTCACGTAAACTCAGCCCGGCGGAGAGAAATTATTATATCGGCAACTGAGAGCTCCTCGCCATAAAACTAGCTCTCGAAGAGTGGAGACACTGGTTGGAGGGTGCCCAACATCCGTTTACAGTCCTTAATGATCATAAGAACCTGGGATACCTTCGAGAGGCCAAGAGACTTAACCCACGCCAAGCCAGATGGGCCCTATTTTTTACCCGCTTTAATTTTTCCATTTCCTACCGACCAGGTTCTAAGAACACCAAAGTGGATGCCTTATCCCGTCTCCACGCTACAGAGGATAACAACGACGAACCAGAACCCATCTTACCTCAGGAAATGATTGTGAGTCCCATCCAATGGTCCTTGAGTACCTTCTACAGCCCCCTCCTATCAGCCGGTTCAAAAGGTTTGGCTTTCGACTAGGGACATCAGGATGTGCATGCCCTGCAGAAAGTCCCAGATACGTTGGCCCCTTTACCATCACGAAACAGATCAACCCAGTCACTTACCAACTCGAATTACTGCCTCACTACAGAATCCATCCCACCTTCCATGTGTCACTCCTCAAGCCTCACTATTCTTCCATTCCTGTCTCCACAGATCCCGATCTGGCTGAGGAACCCCCCCTTCCATTGATCCTGGAAGATGGCACGGCCTACAAGGTCAAGGAGATCCTGGACTCCCGACGCCGTGGTGGCATTTTAGAATACCTGGTGGATTGGGAGGGGTGTGGCCCAGTAGAACGATCCTAGGTGCCCAGAAATGACATCCTTGATCCCAGCCTACTAGATACTTCCCATGCCTCACATCCAGATCGCCCTGCGCCCCAAGGACGAGGTCGGCCACTACGACATCAGGGGCACCGGCCCTCAGGAGCGGGCCGTGGAGGGGGGGGTACTGACACAGAACAGCCTGATCCACATCCCAGCCAATCTCAGCGCACCTCGTCACCCGAGTACTAATCACCCACACCTGTCGCTCATCTGCTCACTCGTCACTCTGACTTCATAAGCACTCACAGCACCTAACTCCAGTGTCCGGTCTCGTTTACACGCATTGGACTCCTACTCTACGCAAGACGTTTTTCCCAAGTATATTCCTTCAAGTGTGATTTCCTGTAATTGCCTCCTGTGTTCTCTCCAACGTGTTCGCCTTGTCTTCGTCCTCCATCGTCTTTTTGTCCTCCTCGTCTCCAGTCAAGATAAACTGGTGTGGTCTCTCTTCATCCCATCCATCCACGATCTCCTTTTCCTGTAAGACAAGCCTACCATCACATACCTCATGAAGATATCCAAAGTTTCATTGCTCTGAATACTCACCTGATCCCCTGCTCATTCTGCGGTGTTGTTCAATAAACCATTTAACCATCCTCTCTGTGTCCTGGGTATACTTCCGTAACATTGTTTTTCTCCTTTCGCAGAAGCGCTGCAGGTGTATGTGAATCCTCACGTTCATGCAGTTTATGCTGCTTTGTGTGTATATAAAATTAATTCCTGGGAAACAAATTTAGATATTTTTAATGGGTCAAAGCCACCTATCAATTTTAATTTAATTGTAATTTTACATAAACTTGTCGGTAACGGTTAATATGGCTTAATCACCGTCGGTTAATAACCGAAATGAACATTCCTATTTCCTATAAACGTTAATCAGAAAAATAATAATACAACTGTTCCTGTTTATTGCTTGATTATCAACAGTGGCCTATCTATCTAGTCTATAACAAAGTACAACAAATATACTATAGCCTATAATTTACGCAATAGGAGAAATTATGTATGGAAACAGCTCAAGGGTAAATAATTTTAAATTTAAAACAAAAAAAATTTCTTTTGCGATACATCAAAACTTATGCAACAATTTTTTTTTTTTTTTTTAGAGATGACGTCATCACACATTGTTAAACCAACCAGGATTGAATGAGAATAGATTGTACACCATTTATTTCTGCTATTATTATGTGTTTTATGAGTATTTGTGTGTTTAAGATAGAAAGAGACACATGAGAGACTAAGAGATTTGGATGATTCGTTTTATATAATCCTAAAGATAATGAGCACTCGTTGTGTAACTTCATTTTACCTGCACATAATTCACTTGTTCCAATGAAAGCTCAGGGGTCATGTTATGAAAAAAGACTTCAAATGAAAATGGCCATTTGGGATGGACAGGAAACCTGATTCACAAAGCATCTCAGAATGGTATAGGGCTGCTGTGGGAACAGGCAGTGTGCAGGTGTAGCTTATTAGTTTATTCATTTATTTATTTTAACAGATTTCCCTGCAAATTGTTGAAAAACCATTGACATTATATAAGATTGAAAATGGAAATTATGTCTGGGTATTACTGACCCTCATGTTGTTTTAAACCATTGTCCTAAACATCCGAGAAATAAAAAAAGGAGTTAATCTCCTTTTTTTAATCTCCAGCAAACTGAAAATGAACTTCATCTTAACTGAGAAAACCAATATACAATTATGTGTATAATATATATTTAAGTATATAATGTTAGCATTTATCTTACAGAATTTCTTTCTTTCTTTCTTTCTTTCTTTCTTTCTTTCTTTCTTTCTTTCTTTCTTTCTTTCTTTCTTTGCCATTGCCACTGTTGTTTTTGTTATCATCAATATATTTATTTGTCTTCTTGTATCTTTCTACATTGCTGTAAAAAAAATTTAGGACAATTTTTATTATTCAGGACAATTTTTATTATTTTCTTGACTTGTGTTTGCTGTGTATTTTGATACTTCTAGCTTGCCAGACTTGACTAATCATTTCAGGATCTTGGCAGGATTGTGACAGTATCACAGATCAGCTCAAAATAGGCACTGGAATTTCCTGTATGTCTTGTTTGTTTTCCTACTAGAGCTGATATTGTCTTAGTTTCATCATGTTTCAGCTGATTAGATCTTTTGATATGCCAAAAGGAAAAATTAAAACAGTTAAAATTGTCACCATTCATTTCCCCTTTATATGCTTCTAAACCTTTATGCCATTTTTGTCAGTGCAACGCAAAAGGGGATATAAAGAAAATGTCAATGCTGATCTTCTGCATATGGTGACCAGGGGCTGCCAAAGAACCAAAACAGTATAAACCATAATAAAAGTAGTTCATATGATTCATATGCTAAGTGTTCTGAAGCCATAGTTTGCTTTTTTTTCCATCAGGTCTCAACTTTTAGCCATGTTTTTGCAATAAGTTTGTATCAAAAACAGCAAAAAATAGCTTTTGGAGCTTCATTGCCCTAATACTTTATATAAATGCATTGCATTGTAAACAACAGCATGGACATTTTCCAACAGATGAAAGAAATTCAAATGGATTTTTGATGACTTAAGTAACAGAGGAAAGAATTACCATTATGGTGTAAAGAATTGCTTTATTTTTCATTTGAACATCACACTTTAGTCTTAGATTTTATAATATCTGTGCATCTGTTTCTTTGTTCTGTGTCTGTTGCAGACTGAGCCAGAGATTTTTGAAGAGACTGATGTTGACAGACTGGCGGGCCACCATTATTTTGGCTGTGGTCGACAAATCAAAGGTCAATCTGAGACATCAACACTGAGTTCCCAGCCTTCCATAAATGAGGTTCGTCAGCAGATGCATTTGCTGCTAGAAGAAGCCTTTAGTCTAGCTTCAGCTGGCCACACCACTTCCAGCAGACACCATCCCTCCCACCATCAGCATCCACCACTGGGTCCCTATGGCTTGGGTCCAGTCATCCCGTACTCAGAGGTGGTGACCAGTGCACCGGGCACCACCAGTCAAGGGCAGGGAGGCCTACAATGGGTGCCAGCCTATAGACCAGACCCTTACCAGTGCAGCCTGGCCAAACAGGTACAGTTATAGATCTGATCTGTACAGATATGTCAGAAATGATCTTTCTTGCTAAAAGCTTCTATATGCTAATATGCAAATTCATCAAAAAGGCATTCAGGTTCACTCAGCTTCCTGAAATGGCTCTTGGGTCTCCTCCACCCCCTCTCCCACCAAGAACAGGCCCTCCTCCTGAGTCATCACTGCAACGGTCAGAACTTATCCACATTCTTTGCCTTTTTATTTTTCTGGAAGTGACCAGTGCATGAGTTTATTCAGCAATTATTAAATTAATATTTTCCCATAATTTACTATTGTTTCAAACCTGACTGACTTTCTGTCTTCTGTGCCATACAAGAGCATGTTCACAATCCAAACAAGACAAATAAATGTGGATAAAGCTGTCAAAAAAAAGTACAGAAAAAGTACAATTAAAGTAATACATAATATGACCTGTGTTCTATATTCTACAGTCTTCTGATAGCTTGTCATCATTAAGTCATTATTTAAAAAAAACAAACAAAAAAAAAACATGTCTGCTTAATATTCAAGTTCTGTATTCATGTCAAGTATGGTGTCATTTGTTGTAGCTGATCTGTTCCAAGTTAACATTTTTGAAGATTTGGAAAATATGGCTAATAACACACTCAATACTTTAAAGTCTCAGGTATGAAATATCCAGAAAATGTGCAGTTGCTGATATTTACATTGCCAAAATGTAAGATGAAATTCTGAGCTTGTAATGTAACAGAATGAGATCTTTATAACAGTATAGCAGACTACTTACGTACAATGCACGTAAATGTATTCTGTCACTCTATATCTCCCAATAATATGTATTAGTAAGATGATACTTAAATGCTTAGTTTTTGACCAAAGCTCTGTAGGTTTTATTCATATTTGTTACATAATTGTTTTTAGAAAAACAATGTAAAAATGTATGGATAATTAAGTAATACTGAGTTATTCTTACAAATCAGTAAAAATGTGTCACTGTAAACTATCAATCAGATGACAGAGGGCATGCAGTAGATTGTGCACAATAGTTTTGAACATTTAAAAAAATTTGAGCCTTTAGTAGCCATTCGGTTTTATTTAGGGATGCACAATATGAAAAAAATTAACCCATACCGATAACCGATAATTAAGTCCTTCTCATGGCCCATACCGATACGATAAGTTAATATTTTTATATTATAATTGTCATATAATCTGCAGTTTGTGCACCCAGGAGAATCTAAGATTCACTGATTAAACTGATATTTTAGTAGCTCTGGCCTAACTATAGCAAACATCAGTCCTGACTCTTCAAATGTTTTTTTTTTTTTTTTTGTGTAAGTACTTTGTAACAGAAATGGTTTAACAGAATTATGACATAACTATGGTTTATCTGCAATTAACAACTCATTACCAACAAATTTATGCATTACAGTAACGTATTAATTTTTGCTGTAACGCAGTAGTGTAAGGCATTACTAATACATTTTCAGTAATATTTTACTCGGTACATGTTCAGTAACGCTTGTATTACAACACACTTTTAGCCCCCAATTATTATTATTATTATTTTTTTAAATTTAATTTAAAGTCGGGCTCCTACTTTTTTATGTCCCTAGGACCGGGCTTCGGGCCAATATTAAAGTCATAGTTCAGACGCGGGCCAGGCTTCGGGCCTGTTTTAGGCTTCTCCTTATCTTTATATTTTAGACATCCATCAATTATTGATGAAAAAAATTGCCGCGCTAGTGGAAACAACATGAGTCCGTGCCGCGACTGTCAAGAGCGACTCGACGGTGTGTAGTGTCCCGCAGCAGCAGCGAGCCGTCAGCACAGATGAAGAGTTCTGCTTCAAATACACGCAATAAAGAAAAAACCCCAGCAAAAGTAATTACTATGAATGTGTCCACGGGAAATAGTAAGGATTCGCCATCTCCTCATTAGACTCGCCTTTAGAAAGAAGTGAATCTTCACGGATAACGATTGTATTAAATAGTTTTTGTTTTTATTTATTTCGTTAAGTAGCAATTTAAAGCTTTCTATAGGTATATTTATCATGTCTGTGAGGCATGTATTTCGGTTCATTTTTGTGAAGATGTTCAAGATAAAAGGACGTTTTGTTGATATTGTGAGTGCACACAAATAAAAGTAGACCCTTTACAGTTCAGAATGATGTATTACTCTTACCTTTATGAGCAAAAATTACGGCGTAAGTTGTTTCCTTTGAAAAAAAATTGCAATTGATTGCGCTGGTGCCTGTGCTTTAACTTCCACTCTCCGCACAAACTACTGATGCCGCACACATTTATCTAGGTTTAACGTTTAAACATTGTTATATGCTTGAATTGTTTTTGTATATCTATAGATTTTATTTTAGGCAAGTCGTGATGATTTGAGAAGGCTAAATTGATCAAACATGGCTATGATCAGCCTGCCGGTCTGCTGCTTGGTCGTTACTTTAAGAAAGAAAAAACTTATGAACAAAAAATGCTCCAAACGGTTTTTCTAAATGATCTTAATAAAAAGCCAGAACAAAATATAAACACTTTGCCATTAGGGCAGAGCTCTAGTACATTTTGTCATTTTAGAATGTTAAGTTCTACTTATCTACGTATATATTTTGGTGAAAGTAACTCAAAAGTAATACAGGAGTCATGTAACGCATTACAATTCTGAGACAGTAGTATTGTAAGGTAAGGAATTACTTTTAAATAACAGTAATAATAAAAATCATTTAGTTCAGTTAGAGAACAGACACTACAATGAAAACTGAACGCGGCTGCTCAATGCAGCACACCAAACGAACGACAGTCGCGCATCACAGATCAGATTTCATTTATCACCTGAGGAGAGTGAGTCGAGCTGACTGACAAGAAGAGTGAGGTGAAAAAGATAAGACGATGGCAGAAGAGTTTCAAAACTAAATGTAAAAGCGCCTGTTTTAAAAATATTTGTGGATTTTGAAAAGCCTGTTGACCTGCCATTTATCTAAGGTGATATTGGAAGGTCTATTTATTTAATTATTTTTTAACATTCATTTCTCATTTAGCCTATTTGGTTCCACAGTATTTACTGATTTTTATTTTATTCAAACTGTGATATTTTTCCCATTATTTAACATCAAGGTGTATGCAGTCCGTGCCTCAAAACTTTCCATCTCACTAATAAACGTTCTACATTTTTAATAATTATTTGTTCCTCAGTCTTTACTGATTTTCAGTTTTGTATAGGCCTACCATGCATATTTAAAATTTGTAAGTTATCTGTTATTTTATATTAGGCATATAGCATGGTGTATTTTTATTAGTTTTGTTAATAAAAGTTAGCTATATGTTCTATGTTGTATTTTGTTGTTGCTTGAGTTGAATTCAATCCGAACTGCCGTTAATTTAAAAGTGAAAATAAAATACGCACGGTGCTTTTACAAGCTATTTAAGCAAAGGAAAGTGAGAAAACTCAAGCGAACTAAAAACAAACAACTGCTTGACGCCGAATTGCCACTAATTTAAAAGTGAAAATAAAACGCGCACAGAGCTTACAAGCTATTTAAAACCGAAGGAAAGCGAGGAAAAGAGAGAAGATTCAAACGACGTCCACCCCCCCCCCCCCCTTCCAACGAGGTGATACCGGTAAGGTGTTGACACACGTCGATTAACCAGTGGGAAAATTTCCTCACTGTCACAACCCTACCTGATGCCTTTTTTCCTCCTTTCGGAATACTTGCTGAACATGCGTTGGAAATAGCAATGGCATTGTCCTCCTCTGCCACCGAGAAAAACTTCCAGACCGCCGAAGACATGTTCGCAAATGATGACGTAATGAGCACAACACATGCTGAGAGTCACTGCAGTTTAAAGCTGCAATCACTTGCACTCGGAAAGAAGATGAATCTCAGATAAATCAGACTGATTGATTGATTTACCAGCAAGCATACTTTATCGGATCTAGTTATAGGATTTAATTTATTTATCGGAGCAATAAAAATGACGTAATTTTCTCTCATATCGGTCGAAAATGTATCTGTCCGATAAATATCGTGCATCCCTAGTTTTATTGTAAGGAAAAGAACAGACAGGACATTACGCTCAGCATTTCTACAGGAAGTCAAATGGGTTTGGAACAACATGAGACTAAATAATGAATTATTTTGGGTGAAATATTCCTTTAACATGAGGCCAGGAATAATTAGGTAAATTTGTCATATTCAGGTTTATTTCAGTACTAAATTCAAAAATCCAGTAATTGTGGTGAAATCTGCCATGTCATGTTAATTCTTTATATATAAAGACAGCAGATAGACTAGTAAATCAATACTGTCACCTGGTGGTGAAACCATGTCAATACATGTAGGAATTTTTTTTTTCAGGTCATCCTCTGATCTTGGTCCAAAGGGTCATTGCTCTGAGTCCTCAGTGCCGAGTCAGCATGGCAGCGCCCCCTACAAGCCAAAAGGTAGAGCGCCACTCCCACCTGTCACTACTGAGCCCATTCCCAACCACTCAGGTTAGTGTGAATGATTGTATGGGCTTATGTATGTCTATGTACGCTAGTTTGTGTCTGTCTGTGTTTTTTCTTTACAAATTATAGTGCATTAGTTATGCATTATTATTGTTTTAAGTTAGGTAAGTGTAACACCCTTGCATAACTCATCCTGGACCATTGTTGGCACATGTAGGATACTTTAAATTGTGAACCGCTTCGAGGAGAGTTTGGCTGCTTAGTTTTTAAATGATCTGACAATAAAACAAGTAAAAATATCTTTCATATTTTCACTGAAAAAAAAGGACGTCCGAGTTTTTTATCTTAGTATTATTTCTGATAGTAGCATGAATAGCATGGGTTGTGCGATATTGACCAACATGTTATTTCTTAATATTTTCTGTGATTTTTTTTTTTTGATGATGATGATGATAATTAGACAATATTTTGCTAAATGTGTTTTTGTTTGTGTACATTGGCCTGTTTAGGCCTGTCATAGACAGCAGACTCCCAAAGCTTTTGATAACCTTCATTCTGGTGCAGTGATCAGTTCACAGCCATGACAGAAATTAAGTTTTTGTTTAAGGTTGATGTCTGCCATCGTCTGCATTTTTTCTCACCTTATTAGATGTTTGCATCATCCTTATATTTTTAAGCGATACATTCAGTTAGAATAGTAAGACACTATAGGCTGTTACCAATAAAATTAAAACAGTATCGACAAAATATAATTTTTATTTTGCAAAATCCATGCTAATTCATTCAGGTATGAAACCATTGTGTTGCGGCTTTTTTTTAGAACTATTTTCATTGGGAACAGATGAAAAAACAGATAATCCTAACAATAGTGTATCTAATATGTAACTCACAAGATGAACGTTTTGTTTTTTGAACTTGTGTATAAAATCAGTATCACATATGCAGTCTGATAGTTGAGATAAAAGCATGCTTGCTCGTGTGATATTACTTAATGTAATTTTGAAATATAACAGAAAAACTTGCCTCAGTGTATTGAATTTGGGGGGGTATTCAAACTGCATTCTACTAGGCTACATAAAACAGGAAAAATATGCATTCTCAAGTTGTGCTTTTGTTTTTTGCAAATTTGACAATTACAGTATTATCATAGACAATGCATAAATTGCCCACCCCTACAAAACTCTCATCCTTTTTTGTCCCACAGGAAATCCCATGACAGCAGTGTACGCCATCCCAGCCACTCGTCCAGGATACACGGGATATTTCATCTCCACGCCACCCTCCTCCTACCACAGCCCATCCTGGATGTCTTACCCCCCTGAACCCGAGGATGTGCCTCCTCAGTGGGCCGAATCTGTAAGAATGCAGTTATCACACAGTCCTTTATCATGTGTCCAATTCTGCTTCACAAACTGGGTTGCATCCGAAGACCCCAATGTTACAGTGCATGCACCATTAATACAATTTAATGTGGCATAAACCTCATGGACTGCAACCAAGGGAAGCAGAACTGGCCTGTCACATATGCCTCTATACATTGATCTGAACTTAGGGGGCATTCTGTCAGATCATGTGACCTGCCCTTGGGCACAAGACTCGTCTTTTTGGATTGTCCTTCTTATCCCTGTTTGTGTGTGCCTGCATTCACACAGTGTCTTTTTGCAGAACCAGTCTCATTTAGAAACCATTTGCTGAACTGAATTTATCGCTGACGTTGAGTGGAAACAACAAATTCCCAGGGTAGATGAGCACATTTCTTCAAATGAACACTTTTCTTTTTCTTTCTTTCTTTGTCACAAGCAGGGTTGTGTGCCATTCAGAATAGAATTGCGAATACCTTTAAAATTTCAGGTTTTGAAACTAGGAAAACAAACCAGCTGAAAAATGGAAGTAGAATTAAAAAATAATGAAGTATTTTTGAAGTATGAAGTAATAATGAAGTATGTTCGTATTCTGATCTTGCATTCATACTACGATTTACAAAACATTCCCAAGAATAAAATTCTTCATAACTGCTTTTTTTTCATTTTTAGATTGTACAAAACTTTTTTTTTTACTTTTATAACCTAGCACGTAAATTCACATTTTCCACATACACCAAGCTAACACATCTCACTTCATTTAATTTAATAATTTTTTACTTAAACATGGGGATGATAGACAATCAGATAAGAATTAAATGTCAAATTTTATTAATTGATTGATTACTTTTAGAATAGTCTTTATATTCTTTACCAGACTAGTCTTTATATAAAGTGTTACAATCAATAAATATCTCAGAAATATTAAAAAAAGGTCAATTACGTTTAATTTATATTTCCAAGAATTGCACTTAGAACATTCTTACATATTTCTTAGAACTTATGTTAAGATTTTTTTTTATTGTTTCTCTAAGATTTTCAATCAAAATGTAATAATATCTAATGAATTTCCTTTTTTTTGTTTAATGTCTATATTTATTTTTTTATAAATGAATCTGAAAACAATTTGATGGGTATTTATTAACATTCGATAGTTTTGCATTTAGTTCAAAGAAATACGTTTTTTTTTAGGGAAAATGCATTCCACATATCAGGGAATAAACAGGGCATACATATTTAACAGTAATGATTCAATTAATTATGTTTTGTTGCAATAAGTTGGACTAATGTGTTGGTCTAATGAGTGTTGTGTGACTGTTGAATATCATTGAATGGCAATTTAGTACATAAATCATCTTGTGGGGTGGCCAATTAAATTCCAATTTACACTCAAAAAGGAGTCTTTTTCTAAATTTCTGAATTATGCTCAACCCTGGTGACAAGGTGACCCTTGTTCAAAGTGTTTATGATTTCATAATTCATAATTTAATGAAAATGATCAAATCACACAATTCAAACTTGTTTGAATGGAGTGTCACTAATTTTACTTTGAAGCATATCCTTGAGCTTTTCGTTTTCCTTATCGTGAGTGTCGTCCGTGTGCATTTGTCTATTGGTTCCCTTTTTAACTGTAGAATTTGGTCAACTGCAGCACAGATCAAGACTCTAAAAATAAAAATACACCCTAGCTGACTGGTTTTAGCATAGGCCTTGTTGAATGCTACCCGTTTTCTCTTTCAGATGCCCCTACCAGGCTACGCAGAGGCCTTTCCTCACCCTCATTATCCTCAGGGCAGCCCTCTCCTGTGGCACCACCGCCAGGCCGCTCAGGGTGGTCCGGACAATCCACCCTCCTCCTCCACTGCAGTGTCCCAGCAGAGTCTAACAGAGCCCAGAGATCTGATCAGCCCCGACACCCTCCTCAGTAGCCTTTCCACTTCAGCCCTAGTCAAAGCCATCCGCGATGAGGTGGCCAAACTGGCCAAGAAGCAAGCAGACATGTTTGAGTTCCAGGTGTAGAACTTTCCGGTGAATTGGACCAGCTGCAATGAGACTGATCATTCTGATACATTTACAACTTCTGATTTCACAGGATTAAATCATATTTCACTGGTTATTTTTTTTTCCCTTTCAGTGAAACACCTGTCTGCTTTTAATACAGTTTTTGTGTGGTTCTTTTTGCCATTGTACTATAACATTAATATGTAATTAGCCTTTTCTCGTTTTAACTGTATTGTATTTTATGAAACCTGGCATGGTAATTAAAAGGATAGTCCACCTAAAATGTAAAATTCTGTTATTACACACCCTCATGTTGTTCAAAACCCGTAATGAAGCATGAATGAAGATATTTTTAATATTCTCTTTTGTACGTCCATTGAATCAACCAAAATTGTCAAGCTTCAAAAAGTTCATAAATACATGGTAAAAGAAACCCATATAATTTGAGTGGTATAATCCAAGTTTTCTGAAGAGAAGCCATATAATAATAATAGTTCAATTTACACTTTTGTTAAAATATGAACATTTATCAATGCACATTCATATAGCACACATGCACAAGCACATTTAAGCTTCTCAATCAAGCAAGCTTCGAGTCAAGCACTCGAGTCAAGCATGTACTGCATGTTTGACAAAAATGATGAGAGAATATTATCTTCATTTGTGTTCCAAACACAAGCAGATGTCTTTGGTTTGGAATGATGTGAAGGTATACAAAAGACAGATTTTTTATTTTTTGGACTATCTCTTTAAAATAGAAACAAACTGAACAGTTTGAAACAACTAACATTCATTCCCAAAGCTCAAGAAGGCAAGAAGGAACATGTTGTCACAACTGGATGCAATTTATAATAAAACAATATCTGTACCAATAAATTCACACATGAATTTGTGCCTGCAATAGCTCTAAGATGTCAAAAATTTTAACTACTTATTTGTTAACTGAAGGTGATGCTACATGTTGGACACTTCCCATGTAGACATCCTTATGTGGGTATTAGTCAGGGTGAACTAGAACAGTTTAACACTACATCTTATTGAGCACTTTATGAATCTGTGCTGGCTACAGGACCTACCCAGAAACCTTAGTGGCACAACAGCCCTCACAGTCTTGTTCTCATTCATGTAAAATGAAAAATGTCTTCTACCCTGACTAAAGCCCAAGGCAGCAGCAATCTTTTTAACTTTAAAGTGCTTAATTAATTTACATAATCAACAGAAGGAATGTGTTATGCTTTATTAGCTTGAGATATAACAATATACCCTGCAAAATAGTTTTGTTAAAGGTGCTAATATAGGTGTACTGCTTCATCATTGGTGAAGTGAAATATAAAAGAGCTTTATGATGATAACATGAATGAGTCACATGCTTTTATTTTTTTTTATTTGAAGTAGACGCATCTGTTTTGTATCCATACGCCGACACTATTTACTTCAAAGCTACTTGTGATTAATTCAAATATGTCAAATATGCATAGATCAAAATTCGACATAAATGATTTGACTAAGTCTGACATGCACTTTACTCAAGATTTTTTTCTGCATACGTGTTTGAAAAATTACCCAGAAGTTACTGATAATAACTAACATCTCAAAGATGATCCAGTATTTTCATTGCCAACTTGGCCCATGTCATCTTCCCAAATAAAACTATTAACTTTAGCAATTAACTATTCATTAGCTTGAGCATGCTGTGTGTACCATGAAGTGGCTAATAAAAACAGGAGTGTTGATGGTTTTTGTGATTTTATTGTATGTAAATTGAGTTTTATAGAATGTATGTATAAAGTTTGCCCTGAAGGGGCAACAGTAATGCATCATACTTGTATAACCTACAGTTTATTAAGTATGTTGTTTTTTTTAAACCTATAATCCCTACATTCTCTCCCAAATTTTTCTTCATCTGAAAACATTTAAATGTTTAAAATATGGTCCATTTTGTTAGATATAATAATATATAAACACTGTAATGTCTTATTTTTTACATTTATTTATTATTTTTAATACTTGTTCAGAGGCAGCTTGAACAAGTTTCTTAATATACAGTTTACTTACATGACTTATACACACGTTTAAAATACAGTGAAAATGAACTTTGAAAGATGGTGATTGCAGGAAGTTGTTATATTCCCAGTAACATCTGGTGATCACACTCAAATCCTGTGCAAATGTCATAACTACTGTCAAAATGTTTTTTTTTTTTTTTTGCATATGTTTCAGTTTGTTGATATAAATATTATAAAACCAATACATTGATGTTAATTTTCATTTTGAACCACATATCTAAGCACTATCACAAAGTGTGTTTGAGCCATTTTCGATGAGACATTTTGCAATAAAAGATAACAGAATGAACAGGTTTGTTGTTTATTGAACTTTTTAAACTCAATTTTATTTTGTTCCCACATGGCTCAGACAAAAAAAAAAAAAAGAAAAAAGATGTGGTGGTTTGTGTTACAAAGTTTAGATTGAAATTTCAGACAGTAATGTACTGGAACACTTATGTTGCACTTACAAATGTCTAAGTGTCACTGCTTTACATATATGGAAGGGGACAGGAATTTAGCGTCACATGTTTGGTTTTGTGAATAATTATCCACTCGCATTATGTGAAATGTGAACTGAAAACAGTACTTTGGCTTCACTCCCTCTATACATTTTCCATATTCATAATCCTCACCACATCTAGCACCTTCTCTTTCCTTTGTATATTCAACATCATGTACAAATTCCTGATTAGATATGTGCTCTCTTACACTATATCTCATAAATCCATAATATAATTCCTTATGGGATAATCTTTGTCTCAGACCCAACCAAACAGGTTTCTGTCCTAATTTTCTCAGCACTTGTTATACTGAGTAGTTTCACACCCTCAAGTTTTTCACTCTTTCCTTAATAACAGTAAGACATATTCCAAACATCACTCCCTTACAACCTTCTTTTCTTCGTTCTTCCCCACTCTTACCATTTCTGCTACTTTGATTTTTCCAGCACTAATCATTTTCTTTGTTTTCTCCATCTGTACTTCTGTACTACAGCCTATAAGCAAGATCTCGTCTCCCAAAACCTTTTGTTTTATCTTTAGCAGATAAAGATCACTCTCTGTTCCATCCTGCAATGTTCCTTTTTTTTGTTGTTCTTTTATGTCTAGTCGCCTTTGTGGATTTATTCCCTCTTATCACATCCTCCCGCTCATTTTCCCTCCTTTCATTACTACAGTTTCCCTCTTGCTCCCTAAACTCCATGCTGGTGCTGTCAACATCTGACTCCATCCCTGCCATCCTGTCAGATTTTGCTGGTTCAGCTGTCATTAAGTAGTAAAGAGTATTTCATTTGGATTTATACAAGCCGTCAAGCCAGCATTCCTTCACTCCACTCCTCAATCAACTCACCAGTTGCCAAGTCCATAGTTCTTTGCCCAATTTCAAAAATCAGTAAATTTGTTCAAATAGATTCTTCCTTTTATGGAGCTCTGGTCTCTACTCATCTCTACTGTCACCACTGCCCTACACAGAAGTCAGAACACAAATGTAAACCATTCTAAAAGCTGTTTTTAACCGCTCTCATCAGAACCCTCTGTTTGAATAGGCGTGGCAGATTGTGGACAAAAAAAAAAGACTCTGTCTAACTGGCTAACACTGTGTATGTTTGACAGCACACGTTCTTCATAGATGGACGCTGCTGTGATTTAAGCCAAAACACAAAGCAATAGTGACCACATAATCAAAACATCATTTCAGAAGTGAGGGGGACAGAAATGTAATATATGGGCAACTTTAATTTTTCTTTTATTCCTTATATACTTCATTTATTTATTTACCTGGAGATGACTTGACAAACACACATAAACCATATATTTTCATATTGTGTTTAATGTCTTCAAGTTTCCAAACGTTTCTGCTTTTTTCAGTTCACAGAGTGATACAGCTGGACGCTTTTTCCATATAAGGGATTTTCTGGTGTGTCTAAATTATTACTTCTATATGAGTTCGTCTTGGACTTTCTATGCAAACACAAGCGCCCTCCGGCTATGAGTATAAATGAAGCATACACTGCATAAGAATGTTTCGCACTCCGTACATATCGCCTCATTTCAAAAGCTGTCATTTTGGCAGATTGCCTTCAGTATAAACTGTTTTTAGAATAATGACAAAGTTTTGAGTTCTGAAACTTACAGGATGTTTTTATGCTTTTATGGTACAATGACCTCTTATTTGTCAAAAGATCAAGGGAATTTTGGTTTCTCAGTTAATGACCCCATTTAAGAGGAACTGATTAAATTCTAAACGATTTCCATCTCTACTCAGCTATCATTCAGTTGTGCACTTATATAACTATTTTGGTTGGGGCATCAAATCAGACATAAGCAAAGTTCAACCGACAGTCATGACTACCGAGAGAATAATTGGTGCACTCCTGCCCTTCTTCCAGGACATCTCAGGGTAAGGTAAAAGGGCAGGAAAAATAATCACTGACCCCCATACCTAGAATGTAACCTCTTGTTCTGCCCTCTGCCAGGAGCTGCAGATTATCTAAACATCCAGGCATAAGAACAGTTTCTTCCAACAGGGTGTCTCAATACCATTACCGTCCTTTGCGGTGGAATATTCTGCCAGGAATATTTGCAATAAGTATGTACATTATGCAAATATATAATTAGAATATATCCGTTTCCTTTTTTTTTTTTTTTTCTTTATAAATGCATTATAAATGCATCTGTGGTCATGTTTCGGCAATTTAATGCATCCTTAATGAAACAAAGCTTTTATATATATACACATATATATACACATATATACATATATATATATATATATATATATATATATATATATATATATATATATATATATATATACATACAACAGTTCGACAGCCTGAGTGTGTAAACACCTATGGAAATACAACAGAGTATCTTTAAAAGCCCTCTTTTGTGCAGAACTACTTACTTCTGCCTCGGATTCAAATCAAGTTGACAATTTAACAGCTGAGCCTAAGCCTCCGTTACTTTAGAGCTAGTAACGAAGGAACGTTGAGTCGCTTCATTAAAAGCTTATTGTATTACTGTATTAAAAGCTGTGTATTATGTGTAGTAGAGTATTATGAGAGAAACTGACTGAGTGAGTGTGATTACCTGCATCAAATTACAGTTACATCTGAAAAGTATTTTAGATTACTAAAGTGATTACTTGGAATTTTAATGTCAGTTATTTAATTTAAACATGAATGCAAAATGCACTGGGCAATTATTGTCAACAGCAGATGGTGATTGCACTTGTACTTATTTTGTCTTCTGGAAAACGTGCTTATTAGCTTCTGAAGGGCAGTACAAACAAACAAACAAACAAAAAATATCTTTAAACAAAATAAGAATAACGTACACATCACCCTGTTCAAAAATTACACCCATGTTCTTAATGCATTGTATTTTGTCCATTCACAAAATATAAAACTGATGGTAATAATATGCAGAGGAAAACCAAGTCCTATGATTGGTGGACATCATTTTTCTCTAGAGCACCCTTTGTTGTTACATACCTCAGTAGTATTCTAAAGTATTTAGATTAAGTTACAAAACTGTAATCTAACAAATTACTGTACCTTTTATTTAGTAACCTAAATAAGGTTAGATATGACACTGAAGACTGGCATAATCATTTCTGAAAATCCAGCTTTGCCATTATAGGAATACATTACATGTTGAAATATAAATTAATAAATTAATACTGAATGCAAGTCTTTCAGTTGATTGCAATAATATGACTGTTTATGATCAAATTAATAATAATTTTGTTTTTAAACCAGCTGTACAATTTCTGTATGTTCTTTCTCCAATAAGAGTTTTATTTAGCCTACCATGGAAATACGTGACGATTACATTATCTGGTGGCGTTTTTTATTAGTTACCAACGAATGCATTTTCCTGTATTGCCAGTAGATGTCATCCATGATCTTTCATATGTTTTGTATTCTAGTAGAGAAATCTCCTTGAAATGAATTTATACCAAATGTTCTCTCTAATGACAACTAGATATCCCCCAAGGTTTGATCTATTCTCATATTATATTCTCATATATAGCCAAAGGTTGTACAGAGTTACAGTTTTTTCTCCACAATATCTTCTTAATACCCTGACATAAATTCCTGTAACTACTGGTATTCTGGCTTCTTACCTGTTCTAAATTCTAGCTCTCAACTCAATTTTTAATGCACTCTGAAGTATTGCTCATCTTTTTTCAACCATATGCATTAAAAATGTCAAACAAACTAATCCAACACTGTCATTAGCCTAGTACTTTACAGTAGGTCTCTGTCAGATATTCACTTCAGCTGAAACACTTTGTATTTTATGCTTTCTTTTCATATTTATTTAACACTTTACACATTGTTATTTTAAAGCAATCAATTCAAATTTCAAATTCAAACAAACTGCAGTTATTACTTCTGCAACACAACAGCTGTCTTCCAAAAATAAAAAAAAATATGCCAGCTTCTTCTGAACGCTGTTCTGTATTAAACCTCACAGATGATCATTTATGAATGGCTCTGCATCATAAACTCTTTACATTAGTATATCTAAAACTAATCTCTTCGTAATCAAATGGGCATTACAGAGAATTATGTTTCACAGATTACACATTACAAGTCATTTACTCCTTTTATTAATCAGAAATACTGTACAGCATGGAGAGACTGCAGCTGGTGTGCTTGACCAAAGTGCTGTGGTTCATGCCCCATTACAATATGGCTGAGAGCGGACTCCCAATGCTATTTATCAGCTTCCTCCATGCAATTTATCAGCTTTTCAATTAGCTATTGAATCGCAGAGACGGGCAAATGCACTGCCTGCTGAAGAGTGCTTATGTCTGGACTGTGTATTATTCACATGAGTGTGTTGAATGATATTTATTATACAAGTGTTTTTATTCATATACAGTATGTGTATATTGTCGCGTCTAGTGTGCTGTTTAAGTGAATAGGGTATTTAGATTATGCTTTATGGGTAATATGTCAAATGCTATGCAGCCATCAGCATAATCCACATATCCATACACATAAACATGCAAATTTAAAGGTGCTCTATATCAGTGATTCTCAACCTCAACTAACTTCCAAGCGGGCCACAGGATGACTTAAAAGTATTTAAACCAATAAATTATCATTGCTGTATTAAAATATTCTAATACTAATTTAAAATGCATTAAATTAATATGACAATTGTTTCATTAAAAATCATACAAGAGGAATTCCACAAGGCTTTGTGCCCTTGAAAAACACTTTTAAAAAATAAGTGATGGTCACTTAATGGAAGATTTTATTGTTTATGGTCAAGCGACCCAGGGTGGTGTTTCCTGACAATTTGTTTTAAAGTGGAAATTAATGTACATATTTATGGCACTGGTAGTGTTTTGAGAACTAGAAGAGATTACAAAAAAGTTATTAAAACAAAAGATAAGTCAAATATATTTTTGTAAATTCTCCCTAGCCATCTAACTAGGAAGCTGCCATGCTGGAGTGACGTACAAGTTGTCTACACTGCCTAAGTTGTGTAGTTCTTTACACAAGAAGGTTGAAGGTTGACTGACTGCTTCATTTCCACTTTAAACAGTGGGATACATAGTGTATAAAGCAATTTACAAACGTCAGAATTTTTTTATTTGTAACATAGTAACAGCAATATAAAATATAATAATATATATAAAATGTCACCATACTTATTGTCATGGAAGCATTTCATTTGAAGATGATGAGGAAATTATGCTATCTTTGCTCTCTCTGCCAGCTGTCAGCTGAATTATGGTTAATTAATCATGGTTAATTATTTTAACTTATCAAAACTCCTGTTTATCGTTTGAAAACAGCTTTGTCATATTAAAAGCAGAAATAAAAGCAATATCTATGCAATACTAAATATTGTGGTGGGCAACGGGTAGCCTTCAATTACAAAAAGGTTGAGAACCACCGATCTGTATTAATTGGTTTGTTTGTTTGCAGTCTTATTTAGTGTGTAATTTGACAGAAAAACGGCAGCCACCATGATGGGGGAACATCTTTGTGTGGAATAAAGCAGCAGTTTTAACATTCGAAAGAGCAGTTTATTGAACAAAATTCTGGATTTCCCACTGAGTGCAGGACATTTTGTGAGTGACTTTTCAATTTTTCTTTATATTTATTTATTTTACCTTAAAATGTATATTTATGGTTTTATGGGGTAAGCTTTATTCAAAGATGTGGTCAAAACACAAGCAGGGTCGAAACGCCAGCAAACAGGTATGTGCCAGGCAAAACACAAGAGTAGTCCAGGGACAGACGTGGTCAGTCTCCGGCGAACAATATCCAACAGGGCAAGGCAAAGAGAGATAATCCAGATACACAGCAATAATGCAGGCAGGGGAAAACAGAGTCCGAAAGGCAAGATGAAAGGGGTAATCCAAAATACATAGGCGAGAATCAGAACACGGGAAAAACAGGCAAGGTGAGATTATGACTGAACTTGGAAAGCTAGGGCAGGCTCCGTAAAATAGCTATCAACTAAACAGTGATAAACGCTAAACAAGGATCTGAGTGGGTGTAATATAGTGTGTGTGTGTGTGTGTGTGTGTGTGTGTTTGATTGGTTACAGCTGTGTGTAGTCAGTGCAATGGATGATGGGGAATGCAGTCCAGAGTGACGTGTAACAGTCTGTGTGGTGTGAGAGTCAATATGATGGCAACCTTTGGTGGACCTTTGACTAAAAGTAACATACTCTGTTACTTGTGTACCCTCAGTTCCCTGAGATACAGGAACAAGTACTGCATCGCTAGACGCTAATGGGGAAAACTCATTGTTCTCCGAGGACTGAATACTTTTTCAATCATGCAGTGTAACTGCACGGCCATTGGTTCATGCAGTGAATTAAAAATGAACCAATGGTTCAGCAGCGGTGCTGCATGAGCCAATGGCGGTGAAGCCCACCAGAGCCCGCCAGAATGGGTGGGGCCATCTGGCTATATAAGTGGGCATTATGCCATAGGATCTCAGATAAATTCTACTGAAGTGACGACACTGAGTCTTGCAGCATCATGGCACGGCAATGTACGCAGTACTCGTTCCCCTATCTCAGGGAACCGAGGTTACGTGAGGAACAGAGTACGTTCCCTTTCGATACTTCACTCGTACTGCGTCGCTAGATGCTAATGGGTAACCAATTAAATCCCGCCATGCCATGTAAGAGGAACGACTGATATAAACTGGCCTTGAGCGATAAGGACTCAGAGGGACCAATTATATGCAGGGTGAGCCCTGTGGGAAACAAGAGGGTTGAACTCAGAGGTCAGCCCAGCTTTAGATAAGCGTTCCAATGGTCTTATATACAGCCTCAACACTATTATTAGGGCCAAGAGCGTTCTTGAAGAAACAGACAGAGCCTGAGAGTTAGACCGCCTTAGATAAGCGTGTGCCCCTTTAAGCAGATAAAATCTGGGCCTGTAAGGCTGGAACGTCCAAGCTATAGAACCTGGCGAAGGTGGATGGCGAGGCCCACCCAGCCGCTGCACAGATGTCTGCTATGGACACACCACTAGACCACGCCCAAGAAGAGGCCACGCCTCGAGTGGAATGGGCTCTCACTTCCACAGGGCTCTGAAGACCTAGGGAGGAGTAAGCTAGTGCGATAGCATCTACCAACCATCGAGAGATACTCTGCTTTGTGACCGGAGACCCCTTGGTGCGGCCACCAAAGCATACAAAGAGTTGTTCAGACTGCCTGAAGGGGGTGGAACGCTCAATGTAAATTCTCAGTGCCCTGACTGGGCAGAGAAGGTTAAATTCCTGGTCCTCCTCAGAAGGAGGAAGCACAGAGAGAGTAATAACCTGGGCTCTAAACGGGGTGACATACCCTTGTCTTGGCTTTAGGATGACTTTGAAGTCGCTAGGCCCAAACTCAAGACATGCAGGGTTTATCGAGAGAGCCTGTAAGTCGGCCATTTGCTTAACCGATGCTAGTGCTAGTAGCAGCACGGTTTTCAACGAAAGCGCTTTTAAGGCTGCAAACTGTAGTAGCTCAAAGTGGGAGCCTTTAAGGGCTTTCAGGACCGTGGGCAGATGCCATAAAGGGACTGTGAGGGGTTGTTCTGGCCCACAGACTGTCCGGCTATAGGAGCGTTAGAAGCTTCTATAGGTGCCACATACACCTTGAGTGTGGAGGGTGAGCGGCCCTTATCCAAGAGGTCCTGCGAGTGGGACAATATCACAGATGTGTCACATGATATGGGGTCCTCGCCATGGTTTGCATACCAGGCGGAAAGACCGACCACTTAAGGGCGTAGAGGATGAAGCTCTAGCCTGTGAGATCGTATTTAGGACATTCTCGGGGAGATCGACCGATTCCCATTGAGAGCCCACATGTGTAGAGCCCACTGCTCAGGGGAACGGGTCACGGGGTTGCTATAAGCAGCTGAGACAGCTCCGAGATCCAGTGATCAGTGGGGATTTCTTTTAGACTGCAAGGGAAGCACGGCTTCCCCGATAATGTCAAAAAATTAATGGTCAAATTTGTACTATTGTGTTAACATTTTGTTGATTAAAAATGCGTTAGAACACGTTCATCTCGAAGACGAGTTCGTTCAGAATCAGCTACATATAGCAGGTGACTCGATTTCCTTCTCATACTGTATATTCCCGTAGCATCACAGTGTATTTCCCTGTTGAAGCCTAGCGTCCATTGACTTCAATTGGGCTGCTTTGAACAGTTTTTTTCAGTGCTTCGAAACTAGACGGTCATTGGATAAATGCTGCGATTATGTCCCGCCCACGGACGCTCAGCGGGGCTGGACTCCGGGGCTGGCTGATGCTGAAGCTATTCGAGCTCAGTTCCATAGCGGATTGACAAACTGCTGCAACCTATTTCTTGGTATTTTCTTGGTGAAATTGCTGGCCAATTTTCATCATAACAGGAGAAAGCTGTGTGATTACTTGGTGTCCCTTAACCCACCGGTGCGGGCTGTCTCATTTTTCTTTATGAAGTGAAACAAACTAAAAATACTCCACGAGTTTTGATCATATAGATAAGAGCAAGGTATCATTTGAAACTGAAAAGGGTCTACTTTTATTTGTGTATAGTCATAATAACAACAAAACAATGTGCTTTTAAAAAAATAGAGAAAATAAACAGGGTGCGTTCTCTGTCTCTGTCACCTCTTCACAGACACGTAAATAAAACATGACACATTTCACATTGCCGTCGGCAGCCGGAGCTGAATGGGGTGCTCAGAGACATGAGAGAGGCTGTTTGGGGCGCTAGACTCAATGCTTCCATAACGAGAGCAGTCAGCCTCCCGTGGCCCAGACGCGTCTAGAGTCTGATACTGTCATGCCAGCCTGTAATGCCAGCCTTTTCTATCAATCTGCCTAAAAAAAGATCAAACCGCTCATTAGATAAAGGGTACTGATGATCCTTATGTGTAAACACCCCGGCAGATCAAAAATGCTGTGCGCATCCTCTCGGATTCGCTAGTAGCGGACAAGGGGAGGGGCCATCTTCGTAGAAAGCGAACCACGAGTGAAACAGGGTGAGACACAGACTCTCACGCTGGCAGATCAAAGAGCTGCGTAGAGTGTCAAACGCGGGGGGCATGGCCGGCGTAATTTCACTCAGACCTGAATGCTCAAACCTGCGAGTCTGCTTTTTCTTCTCCGAGGTAACTGGGAGAGGAGAAACGCGAGAGCAGGGGAGGCGGGGCCACCTTCGTAGAAGGATAACCGCGAGCGCAGCAAGGACAGACTGACGCTTTCATAGTGAAAGCAGCGCTAGCAGATCAAAGAGCTTCAAGAGGCGCTAATCTTTAGTATAAACACACTGGCAGATCAGAGCTCTCTGTGCAGAGTGAAACACGCGGTGTTACTGTCTCTTCCTATGAGGTGACTGGGAGAAGAGAAACGTGAAAGCGGGGAGGCGGGGCCGCGCAGCATTGTAAGAGCCACTCGATGTAATGAGGGGCGCTAATTCTCATGTGTTAACACACTGGCAGATTAAAGTGAGCGTACGGTATAAGCCAGCGTGCAATCACTCAAGCCTGATTGCTCTGCCTCGCGAGTTAAGCGTTTCTTACTCCGAGGTAACTGGGAGAAGAGAAACATGAAGTGAGGAAGGCGGGGAGCGAGCGAGCGAATCAGGGAACGGCTTCAGTGAAAGCAGTCTGTCTGTGTGAGTGTAGTTTCAGCGACGCATACACACACAAATGCAAAGCTGTCAATTCCGATCTGCCCAAGACGATAGAGCCGCTCATGTAACGAGGGTCGGTGATTCTCACGTGTAAAAACATTGGCAGATCAGAGCATTGCGTTAAGAGTGAGCACGCGGGCTCTTGAGCTGGCGTGGAATCGTTCAAACCGGTTGCCTAGCTCCGTGGCTCTGTTGTTTCATTCTACGAGCTTTGCTGAGAGAGGAGAAACGGGAGAACGGAGCTGCCTTCATTGAAGAAGGTCAGCGAATGGAGAAGAGCGAGACTCATACTCTGAGTGAGCATTCCATCTCAGTGAGTGTGCAGTCTCTATGTGGGCGTTACCATACAGGCGATGCGCTAACTGCCCTTCCGCATCATGCAGGACTCCCTGCGCGAGCCACACTCGCAGTGCGACGTTTGCAACAACAATCGCTGGAAATTTGCTCTTTCTAGAGAAATTTGCTTTTTTTTTAGACTCACCAGATGGCAGCAGGGGATGAGGCCGGAATATGCGCGTTTTGCTGGAGCAGCTCGAAGAGCAGGCAGAACAGCGAGAGGGTGCAGAGGAAAAGGCAGCTTCTATCCGCAGCGAGGTGTTTCAATGGCAAGCGTCTTCGAATCCTGAGATCAGCAAAGGAATATAATCATCGCTGAAGGAGAATTGATCGGAGATCCTATTGCGTAATGCCCGCTTATATAGCCAGATGGCCCCGCCCATTCTGGCAGGCTCTGGCAGGCTTCACCGCCATAGGCTCGTGCAGCAACGCTGCTGAGCCATTGGTTCATTTTTAACACACTGCACGAACCAATGGTTGTGCAGTTACACTGCATGATTGAAAAGTCTTCAGCCCTCAGAGAAAAAGGAGTTTTCCCCATCAGCATCTAGCGACGCAGTACGAGTGAAGTACGACCTCACGTTGTGTCAATCACGTTTACACACTGCCTCCGAAACGTTCGTCCGCCACAAAAAATTTCGGATTAGGTTCGATTTACTGCGTTTTCGCATCCGTAGTATGCATTTGGATAGGAAAGGATGATTACTACGAAAAAATTGAAAAAAAAACCCCCCACAAAAAGTTAGGACTCAGTGTGCAATGACTTTTAGTAGATATGTAGCAAATTAATGAGAATTACTTGACATGTAGTTACAAAGTTACTTATAGTTAGTAGAATGTCTCAAGTGGATTATCAAAATAAAGTGTAACCGTTGAGTCTTAAAGTATGATATTCATCCAAATTGTTCAGTGTATTCTCTTGCAGCTTATGCCCCAAGGCATTTTATAGTAACTACATAACTATAAATAAGATGAATGAAGATGAGAAGTGTACTTAAACAATTTAGCTTAGAGTTATTGGACGGTAATGATCACCACCTTGATGATGGTTCATTGCCCATTTGGTGCATTAAAGCACCTGACTTAACCATTTGATATAGAGTGCACCTATTCTATCTCCCTTGGACCAAGTTATGAGGTTGCTGACCTCCTCTAAGACTATGACCTTAATGCGGCACATGAGATGTGGCTATGAGGAATAAGGTTGCAGTGGTTCTCTGCTTTATATATCATCAAGCTGGATCATACATGAGGTGAGGTGATGTGGGAGAAGAGAGAGATGCATGCTGGGAAATCAGGCGTGTTCGTCACTGCCCTGTGGTGTTTTCACAGTGGAGTGAAAGGGGAGGTTTGTAATCGCTTCTTCCCAGTAATTAAACTGTGATAGAGGAACAGGGGAATAACACATTGAGGAAGAGATACACGTCACTGAGTTTAATCTTTAATTCTGTTTCTTTGTTTAATGAGAGCTCTCTCTCTCGCCACTTGCTCCCTTGCAAACACACACCACTTACTCCAGAAACTTGAGATAGGTGCTTTTGTTCAAGAGTTTGCAAACTGTATCACACAATTTATATTCCCAATTAGTATTCATCATAAGCAAGTGTGGTATAAAATCTCAGTCAATGCAAATGGTGAAGAATGTAATATACTTAGTGTTATTTTCTTTCGAGCCAGAAAAAAACATTCTTTAGAACTGGAAAGAAATGGGCACATGTACTCAAGCACCTAGAAATGACAGCAACGATCAATCATGAATACACAATTAGGGATTTTCTAGTTTATAACAGACAACCCTCAGTCATTCTAAACCATGGGTAAACTGAATCCGGATTATCTTGCCTCACACAGCTCATTATTTACTGGGGGTAAACAATTAATCCTGGGTATTTACAATCTGACATTTCCTATATTTCTAAAATTTAATATTCTTATTTGCATGTATTCATGTGTCAGTTTAATTAACTAGACAAAAGCAACATGCAACCTGTTTATATTATGGCTCTAACATAGTACAGTCTGCAATATATAACATGAGGATGCACAATCAAGTTTTTTTTCTTAGCTGACTTTTCATTCTTCACTTCTTCACTCCAATTCTCATGCTTTCTGTCCCCATTAGACATTTCCCCCCTCAAACGCTAAAACGACAACCCAAAATTTGTAACATTCTAACACTGCATTGTTTCACACTGTACAAGTTTGACATTGCAATATGGGGATAACACCGTATACTCTCTAACAGCAAAGCTGTATTATTCTGTCATATTACATCACAAAGACAAATAAAATTTTTCAAACAACACCCCAATTTATCAAGCATGTCCACTGTTGCATCGAAGTCTCAGCAGTGTCAGGAAAAACAACATTAGTGCTCCAGAGCTTGTCTAATTTGAAAGAAATCTAATTTATTAAGTGGATTTACTTGCTTTAGAACAATAGTGGTATAACTCTCAGGTATTTTACTTTCTTCTTTTTGATTTCTCTTTTTTCATATTATTTTCATTTTTCCTTTTCTGAAGTCATTTTAAAGTCTCCCATTCTACTATTAATTTAATCTAATTTAATTAGCAGTGTTTGTTAATGATCTGAATGATAAACCAAAATAAATTCATCCTCCCTGCACTGTCTGTGCTTGCCATAAATGATACCTCAAATTATGTGGCTTTTTGAGGAAAACCAAGCTATATTTTTTTACAGACAGGAATATCATAGACACTTGGGTTTTTTCAACTTGGGGCAGTAAGCAACAACACACTATTAGAACAATGGCTCACTGGGGTTCTATATACGGTATAACAGTATGGTTCTTTACTCATGTACACAGAACTTTTAATCCAAACCTTTTCTGTATAAGTAGAATCAATTTTTGCCATGATAAAGTTATGTCTGACAGCTTCCGTCTCTTTAAGACAGCAGGTTTATTACAAGCTATTACAGTCTGGTCTACTACCGTCAGTATTTAATCTGCACATTAACATGCATGATTGCAAGCTAATCAGCTGTAACATCAAAAGATGCCAGCTCTTATATTAACAAGCAACATGCTCATATAGTCTTTTATATAATTAGTGTTTCATATAGATTGTGAAAACCTATTCTTATAACTCTTTTCTTTCATTCTTACATGAGAAGATATGGTACCTGACATAAGAGAATATATATATATATATATATATATATATATATATATATATAAAATAAAAATGTGGTCTGTTGTGTTTTGTCATACTAAAATGTTATTTTCTTTGAATTTAGAAAGAAAATATTTAGAAACATAAATTCTTGACATATTTATGACATGAAATGATATGTCATAAATATGTCATCTTAGAATTTGTCTTTTTAGAGTGTAATGTCAAAGCAAACTGCCTTCACCTTCTCCCAGTGAAATTAGTATAACATTTTAGTCTGTCCAGCACATTCAATAGGAAATGTGAAGATAATTACATACAAATAATAATGATAATAATAATGAATTTCATAAAATGAGGAACTTTCACATAATAATAGGTTACTGAATGACTTCATGACGTTTCTCATTATTAAGAGAAACCAAGTCATTATTACAAAAAAGTTAATTATTATGAAATGTAAAGTCATTATTATGAGAAAGCTTATCATTATTATGAGATGTCAAGTCATTATTACAAGAACGTTTCTTATCATAAGATGTAAAGTCATTATTATCAAAAAGTTCCTCATTATTATGTATCCTTTAGGTTACACTTTATTTTAAAGTGTCATTGTTACAGTGTAATTATGGTTAGGATTAGAGTTTGGCTTAGGGTTACTTTCATGCAATTATGCATAATTTATTGTTATTATAATAGTAAGTACATGTAACGTTTAACAAGGACACCCTAAAGTAAAGTATTACCGTATTTTTATTATTATTATTATTTATTATAACACATGGTAATACCTTACAACAAGGTTTCATTGATTAATGTTTGCTAATGCATACACTAACATTATCTTACAATAAACAATACATTTGTTAAATTCATTAATCTTGATGCTTGTTATTAGTTCATGTTAGCTCAGCTCTATTAAATAGTATTAATAGATACAACTTTTCATTTTAATAATGTATTAGCAAATGTTGAATTTAACTTATTATTATGAGAATTAGATTTTTTTTTCTCAAGTATTATCAATATTATTTTCCTTGAATTTCCGATTAGATGGTGGAGCCAGTATTTCAGTTTACAGTACATCTTAAGTGGTGGAGCTGGTTGATTGTCTCTTTTGTCCTTTATTAATCATCTTTATTAATTATTAAATGTATTTAGTTCATTGTAAGCTTGTGCATATTCAAACTTGGCATCACATCACATTTAATGTAAATGAGGTCAAACACCATTGGTTTTCATTTGTCTTGGGAAAAATTGCAATGTGTCCGCTTTTAGTAAAAATATGAATGAAAATGTGAAATATAGTCAGCGCTGATAGCCTTTTGGTTAGTGCTTCGACATGTAGCACAACTTGAGGTCCTTTGTCAATCCTGCTCCCCTCTTTCTACCCAATGCTTTCCTGTCATCTCTCCACTGTCCTCTCACATTAAAGGCATGCAAAGCCAATAAATATAACTAAAAGAAAAGAAAAAAAGTGAAATAAAAATTACAGGCTTTAAGGGAGGGAAGATTTAAGAGAATAATTTTGGTATGTTCCTCTGCTACTTTGCCAGGAATAGTGCACTTGCTGTTCTTAGTGATAATTAAGCAGATTACTCATTCAGCATAAAAGGTCTTTTGCAGTTCAGTAAGGAATACACACTTGAATACACACTTTTGTTAAAGTCATGGACCACCATTATTTATATAAAGCTTTGTTTGTTATAGTATTATGGTATTGTGAGTTTCAGATTTACCTGTCTCTAAATACCATTTAAACAAAACGATGGTCTTTTCCTCTCTAAGTGGGACATTTTTGGCCAGACTGCACACTTATATTAACTGCACACTTGTCCCCTAATGCTACAACTTTAATGCATATATGCATATTTTGCAAGTTAGTTTTTATTTCGCCATCATTTCTATAATGATGTAATTCACAATGCTTTATGGGTTCATAGTTCTTTCCCTCATTTAAGCCACTGAGTATAGTAGTCTTGTACCTTTGTATTTTTGATCTGACTTTTGTATTATTTATTTATTTAAATCTTAGATTGTAATCACTCAGATTTGCTTACGTTTGTACTGTTTCAAAAAATACTGCTGTATTTCCACTAATTTCTTAGACCAAGAACAAGTTGAGTTTACTGCAAAGTTTTTACATATAACCTCATATGTATTCAGCCATATTTTTCAAATTTTATATTAGTACTTGTCCTTTTCAAACGCATCTCTCGGATTGGACTGTTAACATTAATTAACGCCATTCAGACAGAAGAACAGAGCTCAAATAAAGACAACTTAGAAATGCTGACTTTTCCTGTCCTTGAATACATTAAAATAAACCAATTAAATAATGGAGATAAAACCTCACCTCAGGAAGAGAGGAAATATGTTTTGAAGATAAATCTGTTCTTTCAATTTCACACATCTGACTGAATATAACTTATGGCCAGTGTTTTAGGGTTTTCAAACTTTTAGGACATGCACCCCCCAAGTTTGTCTTTTTCTTTTGCTGTTTTCGATTAATGTTATTAATGGAAGAAATGCACAAATCCGTTATACCGTTGTACATCCAATATTTTATTTACTGTTTACACTCACTTAAGACATAACTGACTGTGCTTACCAAGATACTCGTCAAGACAGTGCCATCATTTTGTATGTATTTGCTGAAAATGTGAAAGTGAACTCAATTGGGTGTTCACCTGCTGTCTGAAATACGGCTTTCTGTGTGCGCTTCAGGTGTGTGCACGCATAGAAACAATCTATCACAGCGTGCGAGTAGCCTATCACATTCCTTCAGATCTCTTGCATGCCATCATGCACTTGAATGGTTTAGAATCACTTTAATGTTTAAACTGACAAGACTTAAAACACACGAGAATGATAAACTTTCTTGAAGAAGCAGCACTGGCCCAATCATACTTTTGGGAGGCTGAAACTACAGATAAACGGGCTGAAGCCCATCTAAAAAGGGTGTAGAACCACCGCTGGTATAGTGTGCATAATTATACTGAAACATAAATATATAACCAACTTACCTGATTCAGTGTGATGGCTAAGCTGTTTCTGAGAGCACAACATGCCAATCCGTAGTTGGATTCCCAATCGTAATCCAATCGTAAATCCTAATCGTAAATCATCTTTCACTGTCAATAAGTTTGAGCAATATTTGTGCCATCTCTGCTCTAACTGTCTAATTGCTAAAGATTTGTTAGCTCATATTCATAATTACTTGAGTGTATGCCTCTCAATTAACAGGTTATCATGCCCCCTGTTTTAGAAAACAATGGGCCATGAAACTAGTGTTGTCACGATACTGGAATTTCTAACTTCGATACGATACCTTGAAAAATATCGATACTCGATACCATTTTCGATACCACGGAGAAAAAAAACTGCCACAATATTAAGGGGGTCATTTTTTTAATTTAAAGATAAATGTAACAAGTCGAGAACATGCGGTATAATTTACATGAACAAAAAAATGTCTTGAGGTACTGCATTTGTAGATTTATTTATTCATCTTTTATTAATCTTAGTTAAATGTTAATTGAAACTAACGTTTACTAATACATGTACTAATTAAAATCCAAAGTTCTATTTGTTGATATTCTCATTTGCTTCATAACCAAAATATTTCCAGATATAGGGCACTATGAAATCCGTTTTATTTTTCCCCAAATTCCATTTTATTTTTTTCTACATTAAATTTTTGTCCGTTTTAATTTTTCTGGATTCCGTTTTTTTCCGTTTGAATTTTTCTGGACTCTTTTTTTTTTAATGGTCAAATTAAATGCTATTAATCTAAAAGCATGTCTAATTCATTAAAATCATGAAAATTATACAATTTAATTTATTAAAAGTGTAACAAAAATGACACGTTTAGGGCCGTATGAAATGTTTTATTTTTTTCTCACCTTATGTTTCATTGTTACCAAATTCTGTGTTTTAGCATGTCTATTATTTGAATGCATACAAACAATTTTTATTTATTCTTACAGTAGCCTTATGAAATGTGTTTTCCCCCTCAGAAATTCTGTGTTGTGTATTTAAATTTTACTGGATATCAGATGAAGGCATACAACAATTTAAATTTATTTATATTTGAATTAATGAAAATTAAACATTTACATTTTTGGCAAATGAAGGGGATTTACTATTAAAATTAAAATATTTTGTGATTATTTCTTTAAAAAAATTAACAGTAGTAGTATTACGTACATTCTACTAAATAATAGTAATATAGTTAAACCGAACTTTTATTTTGACGGGTTGCCGTGAATACTTCTAAAGTTCTGTGTGTGTATGATATGATGCTAGTTTTACTCAAATTAAATGGTAAAATGCTCGTAAAGTGCCTTTCAGATCAGTTCTGGAGATATTGTTGATGTATTTATGTCCTCATTGAGACGGCAGACGCTGAAATCACCGCGAGCGCCACATAAACAAAACTACGGTGGCCGTGAGAGCTCAACGCGCTGCAACTTCAGAAAACACATGCAAATAGACAAATAGACCAGCAAATCAAGAAAACATCATCATTTTGACAACACATGCGCTGCAAATGCTCACAACACATGCAAATTGAGAAACGCTGCAAATGCTCACAACACATGCAAATTGAGAAACGCTGCAAATCCTCACAACACATGCAAATTGAGAAACGCTGCAAATCCTCACAACACATGCAAATGTCCCTTCTTTCATTAGCCTACTAAAAGAGCCTGAATAAACTTTTAAATATTATTCTTACTGACATTTTTATTTTGACCTGGTTTTAACAATTAATGAAGCATTGCAAATTTATTTTCATTAACCTTGAAATTACATTTAGTTGAGGATAAGTTAGCCATCTTACATAATAACGTTAATCGTGTTATTTGTCATTATTAATCTAATAATATCCAAAAGACAAAGAAATCATGCAAACAGGGTGTTAAAATAAACAACAACAACAACAAAACACTCACCTTTCAGTTCACCAACAACTCAACCAATAGCCACTGCACAATAAGCAAATCCCAGCTGGTCCGTCAATTTTTTTTGGGTCCCCTTAAAACATTTCCATTGTGGTCCATGCAGCACGTTTTTGTGAGGATTTGCAGCGTTTCTTAATTTGCATGTGTTGTGAGGATTTGCAGTGTTTCTCAATTTGCATGTGTTGTGAGGATTTGCAGCGTTTCTCAATTTGCATGTGTTGTGAGCATTTGCAGCGTTTCTCAATTTGCATGTGTTGTGAGGATTTGCAGCGTTTCTCAATTTGCATGTGTTGTGAGGATTTGCAGCGTTTCTCAATTTGCATGTGTTGTGAGGATTTGCAGCGTTTCTCAATTTGCATGTGTTGTGAGGATTTGCAGCGTTTCTCATTTGCAGCGCATGTGTTGTCAAAATGATGAAGATGTTTTCTTGATTTGCTGGTGTTTTGTCTATTTGCATGTGTTTTCTGAAGTTGCAGCGCGTTGAGCTCTCACGGCCACCGTACAAAACCGCACGTGCAGCACATTCACACAGAGACGCGCAGAACATGCAGGATTCATATTTAAATCCACTTTTGCAGCTTAATATTTACAGATACTAGTCCATATCGCGATTTGATTTAAGTGTAATGACCTACTTTTGATTAATTCATCCAAACTTTGACAAATTCCGTGACATTCCGCGTTAAACTGTAAATTCCGTTTTTATGACTGGATTCCGTGCGCGTTCTCTGCATCGCGGAGATCATAGATCCCTACAGATAGCGCTCCTGCTGTGTTCTATAACAACCAGAGCAGTCATCTTTCTATTCACTTCACTTTTGCTATTTAACCAGAGCTAAGGAGACGAGTGCGGTCACGTGTGGTGCTGGTCCACGTGCCTTTGGAGAGAAGTGAAAGTGACAGCTCGGCTAGTATCGGTGTATCGATACTTCGGGAAATTAATATTGGTACCGTTCAGATATTTCAGTATCGATATTTATCGAAATATCGATATTTTTGACAACACTACATGAAACTACACTTCTGTCAGATTGAAAAATAGACAGACATTATATATGTTTGGTACTTTTGGTATAGCAAGAAATTGGGGAGTGTTAGCAGCCAGATAATGCTTGAAACTAGAAATGTATATATTACAACATTATATATGACCCTGGACCACAAAACCAATTAAGTCGCTGGGGTATATTTGTAGTAATAGCCAAAAATACACTGTATGTGTCAAAATTATTGATTTTTCTTTAATGCCAAACATCATTAGGACATTAAGTAAAGATTAAGTTCCATGAAGATATTTTGTAAATTTCCTACTGTAAATATATCAAAACCTAAGTATAAGTATAAAGCTGAACACACATCTGTCAACAAGAGACTTGACATTTAATTACTCAGGACTGATATTGACTGTTTTTTAAGATGTAAATACAGGCTAATACAGGCTACAGAACTTGAGTCTGGCATACACAGAGCCCTGGTCTCAACCTCATTAAACACTTTTGGATGAACTGAAATGAAAACTACAAGCCAAACCTTCTCATCCAACATCAGTGCTTGACCTCACTAATGCTCTACTGGATGAATGGGCAACAATTTCTCACAGAAACAAAAGAGTGTTAGGTGTTATACAGTAGCTGCAAAGGAGGGACTCTGTATTAATGTCTATGTATTTAGAATCCGATGTCATCAAAGTCCCTGTTTGAGTTTCCCAATACTTTTGTCCATATTTTTGTCCAACTTAAATCAACATACATACAGTACTCACATAAAGGGATATATAACAAAGCTTGAGTAATTGATTGTTTATATTACCAGAAATGGTACAATGTCTCAATCACCCAGCTCTAGTTTAAAACATATTAACACAATATTAGCAAAATAATGTTTTTACATGCAAAATGGACCCACTTTATATTAAGTGTCTTAACTACTATGTGATAACATCAATTGATTGCACTTATTGTGTAACATGTTTTACATTGTACTTTATTTAAAAAGTACATTTACATAAGGTATGTAATAAAAAAACTGCATATAATTACACCTGTAAATAACTTCTGTAATAGAATTTTGACCCTTTACCCACCGTTAAACCTTACCATTCCACAAAACCTCTCCATAACATTAACCACATCACACTTCAATGGTGTTTTGTAAAACATGAACACAATAAATATACCATACCTAGTACATAGTGGTTAAAGACACCTAATATAAAGTGGGACCCACAAACTTGACTTCAATGCTGTCACCTCCCTGAAATTAACTACAGTTTTCAGCAGTTTATACTATCTTTTTTTTTGTGGTTTTACACCTCAGATCTTACACATTTAAATGCTGTAAATGTCTGCAGTATTTTAGATGCTTACCTGTTAATGTTGGTTTGCTTGTTGTTTATGTTGTATTGAAATGGAGTGTGTGTGTGTGTGTGTGTGTGTGTGTGTGATTAACTGGTGCATAAATTTAGCTGCAATTTTCAGAGGCAGACGGAAGAACACAGTTCCTTGTCGGAAATGATGCTATAAAAATGACAAACAACTTTGTTGTTTTTTTTGTGACAATTTTGTTGTTTCTTTATTTCCCTTTCGTTATTTTGACAGCATGAGCTGGTCTCATTTTTTCTTTCATGCAATCAAGATCATTAATGAATTCACTGGTTCCAGTTATGCTTTTATAAGCTTTCTATTATCGGTTATGTCATATGTTGGGTTTTGTTTAAAAAGGTCTTCGAGGTGATGGCTGATATACTATTATTATTATTATTATTATTATTAAATTGAGATGTGTTACATTAAGTATGGAATTAGTGATGATTGGTTTTGTGTCAATTACCATCTTGGGTGTGCATTATTAAAAAAATATATAAATTAATTAATAATAATATATATATATATATATATATACACACACATACACACACATACACTACTAATTCAAATTCAGTGCACCATGGTTTCAACATGACAAGATGCTCAGATATTTTATTTCAAGATATTTGTCAGGTTTTTGTCCTACTAACGCTATTGTGTGTATAACTAAATTTTTACATCTCAGTACAAGCCTCCATTGATAATTTCAAAATAATTTTAGTGCTAGCAATGGAGGCTTGAGCCATTGATACTGACTAATGTATTTATTAGAGAAAGAAAATGTATAGCTATGTCCCAATTCCAGAGCTGAATATGTCAGTGACACAACAAAGACTGTCTTGTTTCGAAGGCTCCTTCAAATGTGGCTTTAAAGTACGTTTACATATTTAAATGCAAGAATTGAGGTTTACTCCAATCAGTACAAAAAACAAAAACAAACAAACAAAAAAAACAGTTAAAATATTGACATCTTATCAAGATTTGATTTTATAGAGGAATAAAGGCCTCCTGTAGTGAATTTATGCATTTTTGTAAAAAGCTTGCACTAAATGTCACAAGACGTTCCGGGTGGATGATGTAGGACGCTGGCGTTATGTAGCGTTATCTCCAGTGAGAATATGTTAGTCTTGCAAGAACCAAAGTTTGTAGCAAAGGAAGCAAAGTTTCCTGGTTACACTTTATTTTGATAGTCCACTTTAGACTTTCTACTAACTAGAAGTAACTTTGTAACTACATGTCAACTAATTGTCATTAATTTGCAACTACATGTCTACTAACTCTCAGTAGGGTAGGTTCAGGGTTCGTAGAAAAAATTGACATACTTGCAACGTTTCTCATAGTCAGTATGTTGTATGTTGTGAACCCATCAAAATAAAGTGTTACCAGTTTCTTTCTTTAGCAAAGGAAAACCAGTCTCTTCTTGGATTATATCGAAATTCTCAGACATTTTTCTTTATAAATCCTCGTTTTGTACTAATTCGTAACAGGTGTAACGTATGTACAACAGTAAGCGGAAGCTAAAGACAACTGTTTAAAAAAAATTTAATATTGATATTTTTCTTACAAAAATGCATTGATTCGCTACAGAAGGCTTTTATCCCAGATTAGATTTGACAGTCTTTTATGAGCATTTTAATGTTCTGTAGGACGGACAATATTGCAAAAAATAGTTGCACGAGTTGATATAAAATAGAATGAAACTAAACAACAATTCTAAGCAGTTCAGTGTCCATCACAATCACTCATTCTGGAATTTTTCTGCCCATCGTGAGAGTTGAAAGACTCATCTCATCTGTTGTGTACAAGAGCAGATGGAGGCTGGTGATGTATAGTTCTGTGTGTACTGCTCTGCTGTGCTAAGGGGAGCATCATTAGCGCCTTCTGCCTCTCCCATCCATCATTGTGGACAGGGTGGTTTGATTGACAGCTATGCCTTTTTAGTCTAGTGCTGCTGAGAGTGGGGCTGTATGAAGACATCTATCCTGAAGCAATCAAATTTCAGGACATGCAAAGCCTGGATTTAATGCACCACCAGAAGGAGATAAAATCCTCACTTCAGAAGAGCACAGACCTATTTCAAATAGACGCCTTTTATTTCATTCACTTTGAAATTGTGTGAAATTGACATACCTCAGAAAGGACTGTAATTTTTCCAGAATCATTTTTTTTTCCAGTGTCCACTTTCAGACACTCAGGAGCATGATAGGTCCCCATCAGGTTTTTGCTAAATGTTCTCTTTGCTGGAAGGATGGACAGCGATAAACAGTGGGTGGGCGCCAGGAATAGTCAGGGTCCATTTTAAACTCTTCACTGGCATTGATGATATGGAAGCCAGACAATTCCAGAAGTCATGACAGCTAAACTGCAATTTTAGACCTAAGATCTATGATTGCAGGGATTGTATATCTCTGTAAAAAGTCTGGAAAATAGGGGTCTCAGAGGCCTTATGTCAAAGAACGGCAAGGCTCCATCATCACCCAATTACTCCACGATCACTTTCACCTGTACTCTGATCACCTGCACCTCTCATTAATGCAATTATCTCATCATCAACCAAGTACAAAAGCACACACCTCAGTCACCATCACGGTCCGTTCTCTTACATATGAAGAGGACCCTCTGACTCAGTTCAGCATTCTGTACGGCTTACCTTCTGTGTTCTCCCGTTGTGTTCTGTGTCTCCACGCTCTCGCTCGTCTCAGAGCTACAGAGGTGTGTGCTCCGTTCTTCCTGATCATCTGCTAAGATAAGAATTTGTCAATCCACCAGCATCCACAAAGTAATTCTAAGAAGCTTCTACTCACCTGCTCTTCACTTCACCATCCTTCTCTAGGTCCTCCGTGCTATATTAATAAACATTGTTATTTTAATTTGCCACCTGTGTCCCACCACTTCTGTTACACCTTATATATTACAAATGTGAAATAAAACCTAACAAATATTAGGTTAGTCAAAAAGTTCACATTTCTATTAGCCTTTTTTCTGTTTTTACCTTAATGATGATCACATTTCAACAAAATACAACAGGCACAATTACACTATAAAGTGAGGCAACAACAACAACAAAAGTTTGTCACATTTGTGATTGTAATACAAAAATCATGAAGATATAATATCCTGACGGCAAGCTTGAAGGTTCTCCTTCAGACTAAGAAATATAACCAGTCAGTACTTATTCTAACCCTTTGATTCCTTGTAAAATGTAATTTGTACATATTTTTTTCTTGTCTATATTCTTCTTGTAAAAGTGTTACATTGTACAAGACATAAACTTTAGGTTTATATGAACCATTTATTTGTGTTATTTGTATCTATCCCCATAAGTTGGTGAGTTATAATTACTTGTACAAAAATGAGAACAGAATGTTTTACAGTTGCCATATTGCAGTGTCATGGAGGCAACAGAAGCCTAGACTCTATAGCTCATTGGAAAATAAATGGTCCTCTGATGTGGAATATGTCTTGTGATTGATAGGTTCTTTCCTTTGCAGAGTAATAACATTTTATATTATATTTTATTTTGCAAGGCATTTTTTTGTTTTGTTTTTTTTCTGACAATTCTTATTTGATATAGTTAGGCTGTTGTATAACTTATTTGGTGTGCTCACTCCATTGTTATGTTTAAAGGGTTACTCCATCCCAAAATTAAAATTTTGTCATTAATCACTTACCCCCATGTCGTTCCAAACCCGTAAAAAAACTTTGTTCGTCTTCGGAACACAATTTAATATATTTTAGATGAAAACCGGGAGGCTTGTGACTGTCCCATTGACTGCCAAGTAAATTACTGTCAAAAACTGTCAAAAAGTATTCTTGTCGCATCATATCATTATGGTTGAACCACTGATGGCAGATGGACTATTTTGGTGATGTTTTTCATACTTTTCTGGACCTTGACAGTGTAATTTACTTGGCAGTAAATGGGACAGTCACAAGCCTCCCGGTTTTCATCTAAAATACCTTAAATTGTGTTCCGAATACGAATGAAGCTTTTACAGGTTTGGAACGACATGGGGGTAAGTGATTAATGACAACATTTTAATTTTGGGGTGGAGTATCCATTTAAGCTTATCATATGGATTCACTGAGTAGCCTGAATCTCCAAACCTGCTCCTGAAGAGCTACTGTCCTGCAGACCTCAGTTCCGACTCTGGTCTAACACACCTGCCTGTAATTTTCACGCAACAGTGATCACCTTGATTAGCTGGTTCATGTGTGTTTGATTGGGGTTGGAGCTGAACTCTGCAGGACATAGCTCTCCTGTAGCAGGCCTGGAGACCCCTGCACTAAAGCCTTACTGGTTAGTGATATTTTTTGAGAATAAATTCTACCAAAAAACAAAAAAACAAACAAAAAAACTCAATACTTGAAATTTATTTCCTGTGTATCCAAAAACAGATTACATCCCAAGATAATAGCAATCTTCTTTATTATTACAAACTTTTTTTTTTCAACTATGGCACTAAAGCACATTTATCCCTATGGGTGTGTAGAAATTAAACTTATTTTTGAAAGATATGAATATTTTCACTACAGTGTCTTTTCTAATATTGGTGAAATTAAAATTAAAAATCAAATTTATTATAAATTAAACATATTTAAATAAAATGTAAAATGACTTTGCATTGCTTATTCTAGTATAATAGCTATATTTAAATTTATTCATTTAGCAGACACTTTTATCCAAAGCGACTTACTTTTTAGGAATACAACAAGCGATTCATCATAACGAGGCCACTAAACACAGCAAGTGCTCGTAATACAAAGTTTCAGAGATGGTTTAGATTAGCACAAGTTCAAATGGCTAAGATAAGTGAAAGCAAAGTTTTTTATAAAAACACTTTGGGGGGTATAGCAAAACAAATAGTTTGTAATTTTTTTCCCCTGTTCTTTAATATATTTGAACTGAAAACTGACCTTTGAAATAACTGAAATCATTTGGTGAAGTGACATTTTCACATTGAGCTGTAATGCGGTCAAGAACTACTTTAGCTTTTTTAAGAAAAAATAAAGAGGACTTTGACGATCTTGATGAAGAAGTTTATTGCAGCATAGCAGTGACAAAGTACATGTAGTACCTTGGGTTCAACGGAGTCGGAATGAACCCCTTACATCCTAAGTTAAAACATTGTATACATTTCCAGTTTACTACCCTACATGTAAATGAAGTTGCTCCTTTTCTAACAGCTGTAGTCTGTATGTTAATTAAGTTCTGACACCCCTTTATCTGAGATGGTTTTCAGTGTCCCACACCTGCTCCCATTTTACAATTGGTCACCTTTTGCTCAGGATGTGATCATCCCAAATAGTCTACAAACAACTGTTGACTTTCTTATTCTCTATAAAAATTAAGCCATTTTGGGAAATGAGCATGATCAAATATATTGTGGAGTGGAAGTTGGGTCGAGGCAGACTATAGATTCTTACACTGTGCACTTCCCTGAAAAGAACTGCACACAGGTTTGTCAACCAATTAGAATCAAGCATTCAATTACAAATACTTACAGTATATCTTTCTAAACAAGAGCAGCTGAGGAGCTGCTTAGAGGTATTTTCACAGTATGGCAGAAAGCGTAATGTGGTAATTCTACTCTTCCTCAAAAGTATCAGGGCATCTGCTCAACCAATCTTCTTTCCCCTATGTGCACAAAGCTATCAAAATTACAAAAGTTATGGAAAATGACTACAAAACACAGCATTGCTGAGGTAACACACACACACACCACCAACATCGCAAGAACTGTGGTGAAGGCAGACTTTATGAACCAGCATGAGATGGAAATGCACTTGAATACTAAAGTTGGAATGAAACACTGGAATGATGCCATGAAATAGTCAACAAATAAAAGCGTTTAACTGCAGTAACCACCTCAAATGTTTAGTTATACTGTAGATGCTTATTTATAACCATCTGGTTTTGAGCTAACACTGTTAGTTAACACAATTCTGACAAAGAATTAAAAAAAAAAGACAATTCTGTCATTATGTACTCATTCTCAAGCCATTTTGAAAGGTTCATTTTTTCATTTTTTTTTTTTTTCGTGGAACACAAAATAACATTTCAGCTGTTTTTATCTATGCAGTGAAATTTGTCAAAACATTAAGTCATGTGACACAAGAATCGAAAGCTTTAATCTGATGTGTTACAATTTTTGATTTGGGCTCTGTATGGAGTTGATAATGAATAACCACATACATTTGGTTCAGTTTATTATACATATGAAACTTATATTGTCTTTAATTAAATGGCTTAAGACGTATGGGCATTTTTATGCTACCTTTCCCCTGGTTTCACAGACAAGGCTTATAATTTAGTCTAGGACTAGGCTTAAGTCTGAGCTGTTTCAACTGCAATAAACTTGCACTGACTGATCTTAAAATATATCAGTGCCTTTGTTTTGTCTCAAGATGCACCTCAGTAATGTTTTTTTTTTTTTTTTCTAAGAATGTTTATAAAAATCACTGAAATGTCCTAATTGAACTATGGCCTAATCCTGGCTTAGTCTAAACCCTGTCTGTGAAACAGGGCCATTGTGCCGTTTTTGAAGCTTGAAATATTTGGACCTCGTTGATGTCACTGTGTAGGGAATAAATAAATAACGGCTGAAATGTTCTAAAAATATATATTTTGTGTTCTTCAGAAGAAATTTGGAACAACATGAGTGTGAGGGCAGAATTTTCTGCAAGATGAAACAGCTATATATATTCTCTCTGAACATTTACACTTACCCACTTTAGTCCTTCAAACTACTGAAATAATTATTCCAGAACGGTTCAGGAATCAAACTAAATATGTGTGTGTGTATATATATATATATATATATATATATATATATTATTTATTTTTTTATTTTTTTATTTTTTTTAAGAATGTGCCTTTATGTGTATGGCAACTGGATCCTATTCTCCCTCACTTATGAGTTTCTTGCATTACAGCAGCATTACTGAGTTTGATTCCTGAACCTTTCTGAAATAATTATTTCAGTTATTTTGAAGAATAAAATATATAACATGATTTTTTAGTTTTTTTTTTAACCTGATCAAAAGAACCTTAATAAAAATAACAAAAATAATAAAGTTTGATTTAAATTAATTGGAATGCTCAATGAAAAAACATGATATATATATATAGCAGTCAGCCTGTGGCACTGCTGAGGCACTATTGAGCCTTCAGCTCGTCTGGATTGTTGGGTCCACTGTTTCTCATCTTTCTATATATATATATATATTCTTTTTATATATATTCATCTTTTTTATATATATTCTAGACATGTAAAGTAGAGGTTTCACACTCATTTCAAAAGTTTTTTTTGTTTTAATTTTGATGATTAGAGTTCACAGCTCATGGAAGTCAAAAATCAGTATCTCAAAATATTCCAAAATTTACATTTGAGTTTCAATTAATGACCATCCCTACAGTATAAATTCCGGGTATCTCTTGTTCTTTGAAACCACAATAATGGTAAAGACTGCTGACTTGGCAATGGTCAAGAAGACGAACATTGACACCCTCCACAAAGAGGGTAAGTCACAGAGGGTCATTACTGAAAGGTGTGGCTGTTCACAGAGTGCTGTATCAAAGCATATTAAATGTAAAGTTGACTGGAAGGAAGAATTTGGGTAGGAAAAGGTGCACAAGCAACAGGGATGACCGCAAGCTTGAGAATACTGGCAACCAAAGCTGATTTAAACACTTAGGAGAGCTTAACAAGGAGTGGACTAAAGCTGAAGTCAGTATATCAAGAGTCACCATGCTCAGACTTCTTCAGAAAAAGAGCTACCAAGCCACTTCTGAAACAGAAACAACGTCAGAAGTGTCTTAACTGGGCTGTGGAGAAAAAGAATTGGACTGTTGCTCACTGGTCCAAAGTCCTCTTTTCAGATGAAAGTACATTTTGCATTTCATTTGGAAATCAATGTCCCAGAGTCTGGAGGAAGAGCGGAGAGGCACAGAATCCATGTTGCTTGAAGTCCAGTGTGAAGTTTCCGAAGTCAGGGATGATTTGGGGTGCCGTGACGTCTGCTGGTGCTGGTCCATTGTGGTTTATCAAGTCCAAAGTCAATGCAGTCGTCTACCAGGAGATTTTGGAGCACTTTATACTTCCTTCTTCTGACAAGCTTTATGGAGATGCTGATTTCATTTTCCAGCAGGACTTGGCACCTGGCCACACTGCCAAAGGTACTAAAAGCTGGTTCAGTGACCATGGTGTTACTGTGCTTGATTGGCCAGCAAACTCACCTGACCTGAACCCCATGGAGAATCTATGGGGTATTGTCAAGAGGAAGATGAAAGACACCAGACCCAACAATGCAGATGACCTGAAGGCCGTGTAAGATATCAGAGACCGAATCAGACGAATTTAAGATGCATCAGAACATTGGAACCTGAGGAGCTGGAATGCAGAGAGACCTCAAAGCTGTAACAGGACAATGCCATAAATCGGATTCCTGGCTCCTAACCAGCAAGCCTAACCAGCAAGCCTCTTTCACAAAACAGCTTGCAACATTGAGACAAAAGAACACTTATTGATAATTCCAATTCAAGAAGGAGACTGTCAAATTTGTTGCAAGTAATCAAGACTGATGTTCACATGTAAACCTGTGATAGAAAATCACGAGCTACAGACTCTCTTGAGAAGGTCTCCACACATAGAAGACAGACCAAACCAAAATTCCTTTGTCTAAAAGAACATGCCTTCGTTCTCCATAGAACTACATAAAATACTTTCATTTTCAATTTTTAATGAAACTAATCATTTCTATGCATAACTGCATATTATGTATGTAACACACATTTGAATATCATTGTTTTAATCACTCATTGTGTATGTAGTGGTAATAGCTGAAGGATTAATATTCATGCTTGGTATGTATGAGTTTGAAAATTCATGCTTTAAATGTTTCTTCCAATCAATTCTTTGCCAAATGCATCATAGTCTTGTTATAGAAATCATGTTCAAAAAGTATACTTTGAAAGAGCCTGTAAAGTTCGGACCTCTGACTGAACAGATATCAATGATTTATTAGTGGGGTGGAGAAACAAAGCAATACCCCATGCAAGGACAGTATCTAATTGGTCAAGACGTCCAGATGGGACGGTCTGAAAGCTGAGTTTAAAAACTCAGGACACCATCAAACCTCCTCTTACTCTTCTTCGTAAAATGCTCTCTTACTCTTCTTCGTAAAAATGCTCTCTTAGTCACTCTTACTCTCTTGGTCGCCCTTCTTCTCTTTTGCCACGACGTGCTGCTCTTTGAGTGTGCTCTGGCCCACGTGCCAGCTGCTACCGCAATGGAAAGAAAACCAACCTAGTCTCGTTACATCCTTTTATTTTTATTCTTTTACTTTAGTTTATTTTCTTTCCGTGGAGTTTCGTGTTCTAATGTAAGTTTGCTACAAAGTCCAGCTCCGACTGCACTCGCTTCAAACTTCAACCAGACCAACTCCGCTTCTGCAGCCAACGCCCCAGACGTCACTTCAAAGACTACTGAACTCTCAACCAATCAGCAACTTCGGGGAACCCCCTGTCTGCAAAGACGACACAAAGGAAACCCCTTAACACAGGCAAAGCAAGCAAGTAACACCTCCAAGTTCTAACTGAATCAGGTGCATTTAATATAAATTTTAGCCTCATTGAGAAACTCAAAGCGAGGGTTAAATAAGTGATTGAAGGTTGTTCAGGTCTATGCAATAGCACATATTGCTGTAAACTTGGGATATCACATTTCCATTCTCTTAAACTCATAATTTCCTCACTTTCTCTCTTTCTGCAACGTGTGAATGTATGAATGCTTGTGTTCATGTGTTAGATTAGTTTATGTCTTAGGTTTATATAAATAAAATCTTATGTATATCGAAAAGAGAAGTATCTTGTGTTTTCTGCTCACAAGTTAATGTCTTAATCTGCCGATTTTGTTACTGTGCTATTTAATAGTGTTTTCACTATATTTTTACAGAGTTTGTTATACGGCTCGTTCAGTGAATCACCGTCACAGTGATTCTGTTCAAATCCCTATAAAATCATAAATGATTCCCTTTGAGCTAAATTAAACTATTTATTTAAATTACATATTAATATTATATGTTTATTACGTTACAGCCGCTATCAAAGCAACCTGGGCTTCCATTACACCTGAGCAGTGCCACAGGCTGATTGCTTCCATGCCACGCCACATTGATGCAGTAATTCATTCTAAAGCAGGCCCAACCACGTAATGAGTGCATATAAATAAACATACTTTTCAGAAGCCTGACATTTCTGTTTAAAATATCCTGTTCTTATGTAATATTCTAATTTTATGAGAAACTGAATTTTGGGTTTTCATTATCTGTAAGCCATATTCATCAAAATTTAAAGAAATAAAGTTTTGAAATATTTCGGTCTATGTGTATTGAACCTATGTAATATATGAGTTTCACTTTCTAAAATCCATGACAAAAAATATTGACCTTTTTCATGATATTCTAATTTTTTTTAGATGCACCTGTATATATATATATATATATATATATATATATATATATATATATATTGTTTAAAGGTGCAGTAAGGAACACTACAACACAAAATGGGCTCACCTAAAAGGATCACACCCCTATTTTGATAGCCCCACCCCCAAAATTCACAAACATGCTATGCCCTTTAGTAGTTTTCTAAACTGCTTTGGTAAGCAACCCTTAATATGATCTTATTTTTTGAGATGTCAAGTCAAGTCAAGTCACCTTTATTTATGTAGCGCTTTTAACAATACAGATTGTGTCAAAGCACTTAACAGTATCAAACTGGAGGATAGAGTGTCAGTAATGTATAATAATAAGATTAAACACTCAATTTTCAGTTAAAGGCATTTCATTATTGAATTCAGTGATGTCATTGTCTAGCTCAGTTTAGTTTAAATAGTATCTGTGAAATCAAATTGACGATAATATCTAGAAATCAAGTGTCCCCAACTGAGCAAGCCAGAGGCGACAGTGGCAAGGAACCAAAACTCCCTCTGTGACAGAATGGAGAAAAAACCTTGGGAGAAACCAGGTTCAGTCGGGGGGCCAGTTCTCCTCTGGCCAGGATATTATTTTTATTTATTGTTTAATTATTGATTGAATAAAAAATTTAAATGTATAAATGTATTCTATTTCTATTTTTATATTGTTGCAATTTCTAACAATAATAGTATTATGTAGTTAGGTATTGTATTTTTAGTCGAGGTCTTCACTGGGGATATGTCCCCAGGGCTAATCCAGGTGTCCGGCCTCCGCCAACGATCAAGGCCGCAGACATCATCTCCCAGCGCCGATCCACCATCTGATCCGGACACGGACTGAGAAACAGAATAAGAAAGAAACAGACAAATATTAGCGTAGATGCCATTCTTCTTACGATGTAATGAGTACATTGTGTGTTATGAGGAGTGTTCCCGGTTCCGGTTGATCTAATTAATGCAGCCTAACAATCCTTTAACAGATTTGAATAATAGAAGTGTATTATTGTGTTGTGTAAGCCAGGTTAAAGAAATGTGTCTTTAATCTAGATTTAAACTGACAGAGTGTGTCTGCCTCCCGAACAGTGTTAGGTAGATTGTTCCAGAGTTTGGGTGCTAAATAGGAAAAGGATCTGCCGCCCGCAGTCGATTTTGATATTCTAGGTATTATCAAATAGCCAGAGTTTGGAAAACGCAGTGGACGTGGAGGACTATAATGTGATAAGAGCTCACTGAAGTACTGAGGAGCTAAGCCATTCAGGGCTTTATAAGTAATTAACAAGATTTTAAAATCTATACAATGTTTGATAGGGAGCCAGTGCAGTGTTGACAGAACCAGGCTAATATGGTCATACTTCCTGGTTCTAGTAAGGACTCTAGCTGCTGCATTTTGGACCAACTGTAGTTTGTTGATCAAGCTTGCAGAACAACCACCCAGTAAAGCATTACAATAGTCTAACCTTGAGGTCATAAATGCACTCTAGGTTCCTAACTATATTATACGGTCTAAATCCCAACTGGAATTCCTCACAGATACCATTTTTCTCTAAGAAGGAACATATTTGTGAGGATACTACCTTTTCTAGTATCTTTGACAGAAAAAGGAGATTTGAGACTGGTCTGTAATTAACTAGATCCTTGGGGTAAAGTTGTGTTTTTTTAATGAGAGGCTTAATAACAGCCAATTTGAAGGTTTTGGGGACATATCCTAATGACAATGATGAATTAATAATAGCCAAAAGAGGATCTATGACTTCTGGAAGTAACTCTTTTAGTAGATTAGATGGAAAAGGGTCTAACATGCATGTTGTTGGTTTAGATGATTTAACAAATTTATACAATTCTTCCTCTCCTATAATAGAGAATGAGTGGAATTGTTCCTCAGGGTCAATCTATAGTCATCTGATGCGATACTGTAGCTGACAGCTGCATGATTACAATTTTATCTCTGATAGTATCGATCTTGGAAGTAAAGTAGTTCATAAAATCATTACTGCTGAGCTCTTGGGAAATGCCAACACCTGTTGATACTTTATTTTTCGTTAATTTAATGACTGTATTGAATAAATACCAGGGGTTTTGTTTGCTTTCTTCTAGAAGAGACAAAAAGTAATCAGATCTTGCAGTTTTTAATGCTTTTCTGTAGGATAGGGTACTTTCCCACCAAGCTATGTCCAGCGCTCTCTCAACCCTCAATACCATGACTGAGGTGCCCTTGAGCAAGGCACCGAACCCCCAACTGCTCCCCGGGCGCTGCAGCATAAAATGGCTGCCCACTCCTCTGGGTATATGTTCACGGTGTGTGTGTTCACTGCTGTGTGTGTGCACGTTGGATGGGTTAAATGCAGAGCATGGGTCACCATACTTGGCTGAATGTCATTTCACTAATGAATGGAAACGCGCTGCACTCTCGGTTTTAAAAGCGAAAGATCAAATTAGTTAGATTAGTTTGATAGATAATACCAGAAATATGGTCGGAATTTAGTTATATAGTATCACTTTAAACAACAGAGAGTGAAAGTAAGGTAAAGATTCAATAAAAAAGCAGAGCTACAATCGCAAACCTCTCAGCAGCACAACAGACAGGAACAGACTGAAGCAATCGATCAGGCAGGAGCAATCGAATCAATGTCTTAATCGATCCTTATAATTCAAGAGGGCAAGCTGCGTGCTTTCCAGTCCCTTGCTTTATATGACACTAAACAGTCTAGCTGTCATTCAAATTTATGTGTAAATTTGGTTTTCCTTCAATACATCTTCTTTTATTTACGCTCATCCTGAGAAAAGAAAGAAACTTTAAATAATTATTTTAACGTGCATGAATAAATCCAATCACCACTAGATTAAAGTTTCACTTTCCATAATCTGTGACCGACAGAGGAGCATCTTGGGATTTAAATCATTAACAAGACTCAAATTGACACTGGCAGAGTGAAAGACTGGACTTTTTTCCAATCAGGTAGGGTACAAGTGATTTTTTTTTGTGTATATATTATTTATCTTGTATAAGATGCATTTGGTTGAGTTACGCTGCAGTAAAGGACTTCATTGTACTGTGATCATCTCTTCAGCACGCAGCGCGAGCAGGACAAACAACTACCCATAAACTAACATCAACTAATGGCTGGTTAAAGTTGATTTTGACATGACTTTACTTGAGAGGGCCCAATCATAATGAATTCACTGTTAACTATACTGAACTCAGCTCATGATTTATGTTGTGCTTTCTATCAAACACACATGTACTAACACAGTGAGTATTCAGCCCGGTTAAGAGATGCTGTGTGGATTTTCAAGAAGTCAGAGAGCGGAGGTACAGGATCATCATGGCTGTGTCTAGATGGACAGTGAACTCTTTCCAGTTTGAGCATTTCTTTAGGAATTTTTCTAAACGGAAAGGAAAGGGAAGTGGTGTGTGGCCAAGTATGGTGACCCATACTTGGAATTTGTGCTCTGCATTTAACCCATCCAAGTGTACACACTGTAGTGAACATACACCTGGAGCAGTGGGCAGCCAATACTGTGGCGCCCGGGGAAGTTCTTGGTGTTACAAATGTTAGAAGTACAAATGTTCTTGGTGGGGTTTGGGTTTAAATTTTTTATTAATCCGTGTATAAAGACATCTTTACACAGCAAAGGCGGCACTGAGACCAAATCTGAAGCGGCATAAAACCACGAAAATGTGCATTTACACAGACCGTTTAATGCTGTTCTGCAGCGGCATAAATGCATTTACACAGGAATTAAAATTGTGGGAAACATATACCTTTTATAATAACTACAATTTTAAAAACAAATGCTATAAAATTAAATAACAAATATAAAAACGAAGAAATAATATAAAACGAAATAAACACAAAATAAATAAAAACACGACATTTTAAAATGTAACGACATTCAATTTAAATTTCCTGCGCGTGCTACAGTGTATCTTGCGCTGGAAGTTTGTCACAATGTTAGCTTCTGTGGTATTGACAGTTATTTTCTTTTTCTTAACAAAATTGTTCCAACTTGAAAAAACACTTCACATCCGCCATGGCCGCCCGAGGACCCCGATCCGCCATGGTCGTCCAAGGACCCAGATCCATCATGGCCTCCCGAGGACCCCGATCCGCCATGGCCGCCCGAGGACCCTGATCCGCCATGGTCGTCCAAGGACCCAGATCCATCATGGCCTCCCGAGGACCCCGATCCGCCATGGCCGCCCGAGGACCCAGATCCGCCATGGCTGTCCAAGGACCCAGTCCCGCCATGGCCTCCCGAATCTCCAGTCCCGCCATGGCCTCCCGAATCTCCAGTCCCGCCATGGCCTCCCGAATCTCCAGTCCCGCCATGGCCTCCCGAATCTCCAGTCCCGCCATGGCCTCCCGAATCTCCAGTCCCGCCATGGTCTCCCGAATCTCCAGTCCCGCCATGGTCTCCCGAGTCTCCAGTCCTGCCATGGCCTCCCAAGGCCCCTGATCCGCCCTGGAGGCTTCCCAGTTCTCCTCCCTGTCCTGATCCTATGCCAGCCTCCAGGACGCCTGCCCCCCCTCCCCGATGTTACTGTTACGGTGCGGGACGATATCTGTCACATGTCGGTTTTCCTTTCAGTTCTGTTTGACCTTATTTGGTAGTTCCTGTTCTGATTTAGTTAATTAGTAATCATCATTTAGTCTTGTCACCTGTGTTTGCTTAATTATCTAGTTTGCTCCTTTATTTCCTGTTTCTTTATAAGCATTCAGTTTTGTCTCAATCCTTGTCGGATCTTAAGTTCATAATGGTTTATAGTGTGTTGATGCAAATAAAATTACCTTTTGTTATTCGTCGTTGTGGGCACCTTCTCTACAACCACCAACCGTGACAGGTACTGGCAAATTCCGATATTTATTGTCTTGCTGAGCATCAACAGGGTGGTTATCTTTACGCAAGAGAGGTGAGAGAAGTGCTTGTAAAATAGTCTGTGACAATTTGAGAACTATAGGCTGGCGCACACATTATCAGTCTTAATTATTTGCTAGAATGATTTATATTTAATATTCATGTTTCATAGCCCATACATGTTCTTTCCTGTAATTAATCTATACTGTAATAGTCAAACAACATCTTTGAAAATTGAACCATCCATTAAATACTATAATATTTTTTATTTATTTGTTTGATTTAGCACTCAGGGCACATTAATGGCTTGGAGATTCCTCTATATGTAATCGGTGACCCGGCCTATCCCTTGAAAAAATGGCTGATCAAAGCCTTCCCTAACAGTGTTACACTCAGCCAAGAAAAGCGACACTTCAACCATCGGTTGAGCTCGGCAAGGATAGTTGTGGAGAACGCATTTGGACGCCTTAAAGGAAGGTGGAGGTGCTTACTGAAGAGAAATGACATTAACATTAACACTGTGTCAGATGTAGTGCTAGCCTGCTGCGTTCTGCATAATTTCTGTGAATTCCACCGTGAGCAATACCTGGACAACTGGGACTATCCCCAAGAATGCGTGGAAAGAGCTGTTGTTGACAACAGGGATGACAGTGCATCTGCTGTTTCCATTCGTGATGCCTTGCTGACCATTGTTTGTAGGAACTAGTTGCTGTATTAATGTAAACTTAAAAACTGTAAACGTTTGCACCAAAAAAATTGTAAATATGTAGCATTAATGAATTCAGCAAAAATGTTTTTTAATGTAATTGTTATATTTGTTTTGTTCTGTTACTTTTTTTTTATATAAAACAGATTTATACAGACAACTACAATAGAACAGAAGTCTTAACAATTGAACAAATAGGCTACTACAAATATGTGGTTTTAGTCACAGAAAAATAAATAATACAGAAAAATAATTATAACATTCTATAAATACATAAATAATTTTAAAACTATTAAATACATTCATTCAAACGTTCATTTGTTGATGAAAAGTACTCATTTTTTCATGCTTTAACATTTCAGGCTTCAGAACTTAAAGTTATACTGGATAAAAAAATTGAAATGAGAATATGCATAAATCAAGTCAAATGCCTGCATTACAAACATGCCTAGTCACCCAAAACTGAAAAAATCTGACATCATTTACTCACCCTCATGTTGTTTCAAACTCTGTATCCAAAGCCATGCATCTTTGTACTACATACATGAGGGTGAGCAAATGATGACAGAATTTTCAGTTTTGGGTGACTTGTCCCATAAAACCATCAAGGTTTTATAAGTAGGTCATCACCCTTTCATAAGGCTCCTCCTCATCACTATAACTGTGTGGCACTGTGGATGGTGCATCATCTCGTGAGGCAACATGAACTGATGATGTTCCAGACCTCCATTGGTGAGTAAAGGGCTGACGAACAGTTGACTGGGCACCATGTGGAGGAAATATACTTGCTAAGATGTTGCCAAACTGGCTAACAGCCTCCTGTTGCATTGCCCGCATTTCCCTGGTCATTTCCAACACTGTTTGTCTGTGCTGAAGTTCTGCTTCCTTCTCCCACTCCCTTTGCATTTGCAGCAGTTGCTCCTCTCTGGCAAAGAACTTTTCCTCTGACTCGTTGAGGTGATTTAGGAATGCAGCACTCATTGCCTGAGCATGGTCTGCCTTAGACATTTTTCTTTTTTTCGCAGGGGGATGGCTTGTCATTTCTGGTGTGCCTATAGATGAGAAGGAAAAAAAAGATTGTACTCAAGTTAGATAGGATTTGACAAAACGTCACATGCATAATAAATTATCTTTTTGATTTGAAACACGTTCAGAATCAATGCTGTTTATGTAACTAATAATAAGGTTCGTCAAAACAAGCACATGGAAATTTACTCAGCATTCATACACTAATGTATTAAGTTAATGTAATTCAGTGGAAACAACTGAGAATTTCAAATTTCCCCCGATATGTTTTTTGTCCAGTTGTAATTAAATACAATTATATTCATAAATGAGTACACATGGTTTTAGAATAATTTACTTTAGGCCTGCATCGTGCAGACAAGCGAATATGAACTTGTTGGAGTGACAGTGAAAGAAAGTAGTATAATTTTAGTTTAGTTATTTTAATACTAGCCATTTATGATACAATTTTCATCTTAATGTAAGAGTAATAAGAAAAACGTACTCCTTGTTGGCGGACAAATGTCTTCATCATCTCCATCTTCGGTGGCGCTGTCAGCTGGAGATTGCGCTCTTTCTTCTGTCTGTGTCAAGCATCCAACAGCATTTACCGGCAAAGCACAGGGACGATGTCCCCAGATATTATCACACAGATCATAATAAGCGAATGATCTGGCAGTCATTCCACTCGTGTTGTTGTGGTCTTTTGTTTTTAGGTAAAAACTTTTCAGACTTTTGAGCTTAGCCGTAACCTGCTTCTTATCTCTCTGCACACCGCAAAGTCCAAGTCTCTCAGCAATAGTATTGTACACATTGCTGTCTCTTACGGTTCCGTCAATTTGCCGGTTAATTTCATCCTCTGCTCTTATTAAAAGAAGCTCTTTTACTTCTTTGTCGGACCAGTTGTTTCCCCTATTGGTAGACATTATTATTATTATTATTATTATTATTAACGTTAGCTAAAAGATATGGAGCTAGCTTATGTGTTTTTGGCTCGAACTGACAGGCGTCCTTTGGGTTGTCATGACAACGACGCTGCTTTAGAGCGGCACTGTTTCGCGTTTCATTTACACTGAATAAAAACAGCATTGCGTCGCCTTTGATACTAGGGACTGAGGTGGGTCCGACCCGGCGTATTTTAGGTCTGCTTGGTGATGGCGCAGTGGATAAGACACATGCCGTTGGTGTGAGAGACCCGGGTTCGAATCCACTGTGAGACACCAATGTGTCCCTGAGCAAGACACTTAACCCCTAGTTGCTCCAGAGGCGTGCGACCTCTGACATATATAGCAATTGTAAGTCGCTTTGGATAAAAGCGTCAGCTAAATGAATAAATGTAAATGTAAATGCTTTTATGCGGCATTGCGTCTTTACACTGAATTCTGAGCAGACACCGATCCGCTTTAGAGCAGCCTTAAATCGGCTGTGTAAAGATGCCTTAAGTCACACTAGGGTGAGTTTAAAGGGAAAGAACATAAAACAGACAAGATCATTCTTTAGTGTATTTAGTATTTTCTACACTTGATGAGGAGGATCAACTAATTCATTGCCACCCACAGGGGCGTAGATTACGCGGGGGACGTGTACTTTTCATAAAAAGTAAATTCGTCCCCCGCACTTTTTCAATGGACAGTTGTGTTCTCGACATGTTGAGGTTTTAATGGAGCAATATATATATAAATGCAGAATGATTTAAAATTCAAAGAGACAAGATAATTTATACATGACGTCTACGTTTCCATGGCAATCAGGCACTCAGTTTGTGACGTCACGACATGGTACTTTTTGAACATCTCCAGCACATTTTAACAATACCGTGATATTACTGATAACCGTGATAATTTTGGTCACTATAATCGTGATAAGAAATTTTCATACCGTTACATCCCTATTTATGACAAAGCTGAAGATGTCAAATGTTCAAATTATGATTTATTATTAAGTATTAAATAATTTAAATTAATTTAAAAGTCAGAGTATTTCTTATTTCTTCTTAAAGAAGTTGTTTGATATAGTTTACCCATAAATGTTAATTAATGCATTAAATATCAAACATGTACTAACATGTAGTTAAGGCTGCCGTTATTCATGCATGAGTCCGTATGACTCCAGTTGTAGTTAAGGATAGTTCATAATTAGTTAACTCCTTTAATAATCATTAGTATGTGATGAATTAAGCATTAATTTAGGCATTAGTACATGATTATTCATTTACCCTTATTGTAAAGTGATACCATTTTTCTTTTTTGCACACAAATAATTTCTTGTTGCTTCATAAAATTACAGTTGAACCACTGATGTCACATGGACTATTTTTGTCATTGTTCTTGGTACCTTTCTGGGCCTTGAACATGGTAGGACCCTTGCTGTCTACGAAGAGTCAGAAAGCTCTCGGATTTCATCAAAAATATCTTAATTTGTCCCAAAGATGGACAAAGGTCTTACAGGTTTGGAACGACATGAGGGTTAGTAATTAATGACAGAATTTTATTTTATCTTTAAACTTTTCATTAGCTTATGAGTCAGAAACTGCTTCAGATGATTCAGTGCGTGCAGGGAAATGAACAAATCATTCAAGCATTTTTCAAAAACGGAATATATGACGATAATGACACAGAAGAATAATATCATTGTTTGTTGTTGTTGTTTTACCCTTGATATCCAAGTAACAGCAATATGAGTGAAATATTTAAATCACAATTCTAATATTTGTCACAATAAAAAGTTTTTAAACGAAATCATGCAGCTCTACTTTATACAGTTTCATGAATTCAGTGAACAATCATCAGTACAGTAGGAGGTCTTCAGTGGCCTTTAAAAAAAATTATAATTTTTTTTTTTTTTTGCATTTAATGGGCTCCATGTTGTTTATAATTCCAGGTAAGTAATTTTTCATACACAATTCATATTTACTGAGAAAACCTTAGAGACCTGTGTCAGCACAATACTGACTATATCATTATTTTACAGTAATTACCAGTTACACCAGATCAGCAACTGCCAGTAAGATCTCAAAGCTCAGGATATTTCATACTGCATTTAAAACTACAACTCCACTACACCCAAATGCTGATTATAGTAAGGTTATTCACCTTTCCTGGAACAAAAAAGCTTAAAATATTATGTTGGTACATACACTCAAATTCACAAAATAGCTGCAAAATCTGTGCCTTTCCTATTCACTAAACACCTGCAATCCAGTTTAACTACAGGTAGGTGTTAAAAGTGCTGAAGTAGCGCTGTGGAATATTTAAATTAAGTCACTGTCATTCTTTTTAGTGCAAACACACCTCCTTTCTATGCAAATGCGACTCATTATACAGAAGATTGTGATTTATTCATAAAACTAAGCACTATGTACCTGGCTCAACTGACGTCATACTATAACTGCCCATGGACAGCAAGTGGTAAATGGAACTTCACGTAAAATATGTGTTTATTTGCATTTATGCTTGATATTGGCAATAGCAATTAATCAAATTATGGAGAAAAACATTATTTGCATTCTCATCTGCTTCAGGGCGAAATATAAGGCTATTCCACATCATACACAACTGGCAGAATTGCAACATGAGTATATTTCTTGCAAAAATATCAAGAATGTCAAGAAGTTGCACGCTGTTTTTTTTTGGTTTTCATTAGAGATGGGACATTTGACTCCGAAGGCTATGAACTATGAAGCCTGTTTTACTCTGTTGAAGCAGACTGGTTTGAAAGACTGTCGAGGCTTGTATCAAATGTGATCAAAGTGTGGATTCCATGTGTGCTATGCTTTAGTACATATACGTATCAGATGTGTGGACACTTTTTTTGTCTAATTGTATTATACATTTTTAGCATCCCACACCATGAACTTCACATTTTAATATGTTATCAAGTTCAAAGTAGTTCATCTTTGAATAACGTATATTGACATTTCTATGTTATGTCCCATCTAACATCCTGAAAACCCCTATATGCAGTAATGAACTCGAATGTCAAGTCTGATTTCAGTCTGTTTATCACATGTTATCAGGGAATATTTACAAATAACAGCATCCAGGTTTGGAACAACTTGAGGGTGGATTAAAAAACACATTTTTGAACTATTCTACTAACTTGTCTACAGGTGCTTGTTGATTATTGACTTCAAGTTGCCTTAATGTTAAAGCTTGTCATTGCTCATTTCAAATAGCATACATAATTTTTCTCTCAAGTTTGTCTCCTGACAGAGAATGACTGTTCTCTAACCTTGCCAATACTGTCATATATTTAGTTTTCAAAGCAATTCTGTCTTCATGCAGACTAAGACCTTGCTACAGTTTAATAGCACACCTGTGTCCTCTAATTCTTAGTCAACATCTAATTATGAACTACTCAACTCTGGGTCTACAATTGATGTGCGCCATAAAGAGACAGGAGTACAACACACACAATGAGCCTGTGTCACCCTGGAAACTAATAAAAGCTGGTGGTTCAGCTGAAATGAGACCTCTGAAAGTAGTTTTAATGTTAGAAGTGCAAGACTCTGCACTTTTTTACATCAAGAGGTTAAAGAGATGCTTTTCATTGCATTTCAGTGCAGCTCAGCACTCCGAGTGTATAATATGTATTAGCTTGGGGTTACAGGACATAACATTTCACAAAATGTCATGTCCTGCTTAGCCAGGCATTCAGAAAGTTGCAACAGTAGGTTAAAGTGATGCTCTCACTACAGTGAAGCTCTTTATAGTAAGATTTGTTGTAACTGGTAAGTCGGTTGTCTGAACAACTAATTCAGTAGTCTGAAAAAAGAAAATCAATCAATCAATCAATCAATCAACCAACCAACCAACCAGTCAATCAAGATAAACTAAACTAACCAGTCAATCTTGGAGGGACAGTTTACCCCCCAAAATAAAATTCTGTCATAATTTACTCACTTTCCGTTTACATTCCAAACCTTTATCGATTTCTATCGAGGTTTTTTTTCCCCTTCTTTTTTTGGTCAATACAATGAAAGTTATTGGGGTCGAATGTTGTTTTGACCTTGCGTTCTTCAAAATATTTTCTTTTATGTTCCACAGAAAAAAAGTTGTACAGGTTTGGAATTTTTTGATGAAATTTTCCTTTAGTTGTTAGTTAACTAGTAATCAACAATTCTGACCATCCCTAACAGAGTGTTAATGACATCATTATATATATTGGCCAAATGTGACTTTAATGAGCATTAGTTGTACAGCAGATGTTAGCACAGAAAACTGGCTTTCAGAGGATTACAGAGGAATGTGGGCTTCAATCAGGTCTGCTCCAAAGAACAAATGTACTGAACTTACGCCTCCACTATGCCTTTAGAACTAACAAATGTTTCATAATTAAAACCAAATGCATTTTAAAAATACTCATTAAAAATTAATTTAAAACTAATGATTTGTTTGTTTAAAAAAATATTTGAGAACTTCTGGAGGCACCTAGTGACATTAGACACATCTCTCTCAATTAAATAATGCTTTCAGTTTGGTCAAATTATAACTGCTTTTATAATAGCTAAGTTACGTTTTTGTGCTCCTGGATGTTCTGTATGTGTTTAAGGAATCTTGGATTCTGAACATCGATGAATATTATGTTCTGCATTAGATGGTAAATTAACAAATTCATATAATACTTTTAAAAAATGCACTGGAAATTTATACATAATGAATATAAACAAAAATCACTGAAGGCTAGATATATCTTTAGATATCAATAGATATCTTGTTTATTTCTAAAATTAATTACTTGCTTTAATTTGAAGTAATAATAAGGTGGAGTGACTATCACATCAGACTCATCCTGTATTTGTTTGTGATTGGTTACCTAGAAAACAGTGCACCTGGAGCATGTTAGCTCTATAGCACATATGTTGATATCCATCTTGGTAATGCTGGAGAGTTCATGTGGAAGGTGCAGCTTTTTTCATAACCTATATTGATTTAAATAAGGGTCAGGGGTGTATTATTAGCCAGCAGCTATCAACTGGACACAAACTAAAGCTAAGACCTCCTGGGTTGCATCTGGAGGAAGAGATATCTCTTTTTTGCAGTGACCAAAGAGTGAGCACCCCTTCTGGAGTGCTCACTCGACCTACTGGGTCCTAATAGTACAGAGATGAGAACATTATATTTTCACAGATCTGTTCACGCCAGCCTAAGGATTAGGTTTAGGACCTGCATGGTGACATTTTATCTACAGATTGTACAAATTAAATTTCATATGTTGGAAATCGCTAATGTATAAAAATTCTTGTAAGACTACGTTTGGTGTAAAGGCCCATTCACACCAAGGATGATAACTATATCATCTTGTTTTAATATGTTTTAATAAACATAATTCTAAAAGAATAGAAAAATACTGTATATGTGCACTTTATAACAATTAAATATCACGAAAAGTCTCTGACACAATTTTTAAAAAATTAAGCCATATTTGCTAACTATTAATAACTTTGGGTAAAGAAAAAAAAATGTTTTAATTATATCTATTTAGCTACCTTGTTTCTGTGTTTCAGTGTTTCTCTGTTCTCCTGCCTTGATGTAAGCCCTAAACACACTGCACGATTTTAGCAATCCTATAAGATCATTGCATGTCACACTGTGCGACATGGATCTAATAAACTTAGGCTACGATGTGTGTGTATACTGTACATCAGGGGTGCCCAACCATGTTCCTGGCGATCGACTATCCTGCAAAGTTTAGCTCCAACTCTGATCAAACACACCTGCCTTTAATTTTCACGTGATGCTGAAGACCTTAATTAGTTGCTTCAGGTGTAAACTTTCAAGTTTAGTGGGTTCAAGCACCAGCAGAAGACAGTGTAAAGAAATAGTCTTTAAGAGAAGCAGTCTATCAGCGGAAGTTAAAAACAGCTCGTAAGTGTATTTACTTGTCTCATTAGTGTTTAGCGCAGTTGCCGTTGCTAGGAAATGCTTATTTTGTTTACTGTGTTGAGCCTTGCTGAAATCGCATTTGGTCTCATACTGTATCGCGTATCTTGTCAGTGTGTGCACTTGCTTGGCCATTTTTAGTGATAAACAGGAAAGTGGGTTCAGCTGAATTGTAATAGTGATTTGTTAGAAGGGGTATAAAAAAGGTTATTATACCGCGGCAGCCCTCGTGTAAAGCCCTCCTCGTGTGAAGACCGAAGAGTGTAAAGACCATCGAATCTACCGTACGACTCCACCGGACAGGGACACCGGCAGAGGACAATTATCCTATATTATTCCTACTACTTGTTTCACTTCTGTTTTTGTTTTTATAACCAATTCATACTATGTGTTTCCAGATCAATACTACCACTCGCAAGCCACGCATCACACACTGTAGACAGCGCAATCCTATCAACCTGTGTACTTTGCCTATGTCTGCTAATAAATTACTTTCTTTTTCTATTGGTCTCTGGAATTGTCAGTCTGCTGTCAACAAAGCTGATTTCATTACTTCCATTACTAGTCATTCGAGGTTAAACCTCATGGCCCTGACAGAGACCTGGATCAAACCAGAAGACAATGTTACACCTGCAGCACTCTCCAATAATTTCTCCTTTTCCCACACCCCCCGTTTGACTGGAAGAGGTGGAGGTACTGGTCTGCTCATCTCTAATAATTGGAAATGTACTCCTTTACCATCTCTTAGTATCAACAGCTCTTTTGAATCACATTTGGTTACTATTACCTACCCTCTAAAAATCCATTTTGTAGTTGTTTATCATCCTCCAGGATCACTAGGTAACTTTGGATGAATTAGATTTATTGCTCTCAAACTTTCCTGAGGATGGTACTCCCTTTGTCTTACTTGGAGACTTCAACATCCATCTAGATAAACCTCAGGCTGCAGACTTCCACACTCTGCTTGCGTCTTTTGATTTCAAGAGAGTGCTAACTATGACTACTCACAAATCAGGCAACCAACTGGACCTTATTTACACACGACACTGCTCTACTGATCATGTGCTGGTTACTCCACTACACACCTCAGATCACTTCCTCCTCACTCTTAACCTCAACATGATTACTGACACATCACATACCCCTCCACATGTCACTTTTCGACGTAACTTGCGTTCACTCTCACTCTCACCCTCCCGGCTATCTGCTATGGTTTCATCTTCACGTCCTCCCCCTAAACAGTTATCCTCTCTTGATGCTAACAGTGCTACTGATACTTTCTGTTCCACTCTGACGTCTTGTTTAAATACTTTCTGCCCCTTATCTTCCAAGCCAGCCCGTACCACCCCTTCTGCCCCTTGGCTATCTGATGTTCTCCGTGAACATCGTTCTAAACTCAGGGCAGCAGAAAGGGTATGGCGCAAATCACAAAATCCTTCTGACCTTAATTTATATCGATCACTCCTCTCTGACTTCTCTGCTAATGTTTCCACTGCTAAAAGGACATACTATCATGACAAAATTAACAATTCACCTAACTCTCGCATGCTCTTTAAAACATTTTCCTCCCTCCTTTGTCCTCCTCCTCCTCCTCCTTCATCTCTAACAGCTGACGACTTTGCCACATTCTTCATTAATACAATTACAAACCTCACTGCACAATTTTCCACACCACAATCTATCAAACATATCTTTCCAGCAAACATACACTCGTTCACATCCTTCTCTCCACTCTCTGAGGCAGAGGTCTCTAAACTCATCCTTTCCAGTCATCCTACTACCTGTCCGCTTGATCCTATTCCATCTCATCTCCTTCAAGTCATTTCTCCTGCAGTTGTACCTGCACTCACTCACATCGTTAATACATCCCTTCACACTGGAATTTTTCCCTCAGCATTTAAACAGGCTCGTATAACTCCACTTCTTAAAAAACCCACTCTTAACCCAACTCTTTTAGGGAACTATAGACCGGTTTCCCTTCTTCCTTTCATTGCAAAAACACTTGAACGAGTTGTGTTCAACCAAGTCTCTGTCTTTCTCACACAGAACAACCTCCTGGACAGTAACCAATCTGGCTTCAGAAGTGGACATTCGACCGATACTGCCTTGCTTTCTGTTTTTGAAGCCCTAAGACTTGCAAAAGCGGCTTCCAAATCTTCATTACTTATCTTGCTGGATCTGTCTGCTGCCTTTGATATGGTCAACCATCAGATCCTTTTGTCAACCCTATTGAGAAAGGGCATCTCAGGAACCACACTCCAGTGGTTTGAGTCTTACCTCTCTGATAGGTCCTTCAAAGTATCTTGGAGAGGTGAGGTATCCAAGTCGCAACATCTAGCTACCGGGGTGCCTCAGGGCTCAGTTCTTGGACCAATTCTCTTTTCTGTCTACATGGCATCACTAGGTTCTGTCATTCAGAAACATGGCTTTTCATATCACTGCTATGCTGATGACACTCAACTCTACCTCTCATTCCATCCTGATGATCCGACGATAGCTGCTCGCATCTCAGTGTGTCTAACAGACATTTCTTGCTGGATGATGGACCATCACCTTCAACTCAACCTAGCTAAGACAGAACTGCTTATAGTTTCAGCTAACCCATCGCTTCATCACAATCTCACCTTCCAGTTAGGCTCATCTACCGTAACACCTTCAAAAACAGCCAGAAACCTTGGAGTTGTGATTGATGATAAGCTAAATTTCTCAGACCACATTGCTAAAACTGCCCGGTCCTGCAGATTTGCATTATACAATATTAAGAAGATCAGGCCTTTTCTCTCTGAACATGCAACACAACTCCTTGTTCAGGCTCTTGCTCTGTCCAGACTTGACTATTGCAATGCTCTCTTGGCAGGTCTTCCAGCCAATTCTATTAAACCTCTACAATTAATCCAAAATGCCGCTGCAAGGTTAGTCTTTAATGAGCCGAAAAGAACGCATGTCACGCCTCTGTTCATCAATTTGCACTGGCTACCAATAGCTGCTCGCATTAAATTCAAGGCATTAATGTTTGCCTACAGAACCACCACTGGCTCTGCACCCCTTTACCTAAATTCATTAATTCAGACTTATATGCCCTCTAGAAGCTTGCGTTCTTCAAGTGAACAACGCATTATTGTACCATCCCAAAGACACACAAAAACACTTTCACAGACTTTTTCATTAACTGTTCCCATCTGGTGGAATGACCTGCCCAATTCAATTCGAGTAGCCGAATCCTTACCCATCTTCAAGAAACGGCTAAAAACTCATCTGTTCCATCTTTACTTGACCCTCTAACTCTAGCACTCTCTATTCTAATTTTATTTTATCTGTCTTTTTATAAAAAAAATAAATAATAATAATAATAATAATAATAATATTTATCTGTACTGCGTTAGGCTAACTGAGACTTGTAATAGCACTTGCACGTTGTTGCTCTTTTGTTGGTTTTGATTGCTTCTTATGTCCTCATTTGTAAGTCGCTTTGGATAAAAGCGTCTGCTAAATGACTAAATAAAATAAAAATAAACTTTGCAGGACATTCAATCACCAGGAACAGGGTTGGGCACCCCTGCTGTACATGATGACACCTACTGACTCGTATGTTACTATCGAAGAATAAAACGTCATCAGCATGCATTAGTGGTAAACAAAAAGAGCATGATAAAGAGGAAGGGATAAGAGTGTAAAGGCACCAACGAGACGAGAGACGTGCGGATCCATTTGCAAGCCTTTATTAATAAACATAGAAAAATAACAGGCAGGGTCAAAACACCAACAAACGGGGTATGGCACGGGCAAGACACGAGTAATCCTAGGGCATGCGTTGGTCCTCGATCGACGAACAATATACAGAGGGCTTGAGAAGAGGGGTAGTCCGATAACCTGAGCAATAATCCAAACGAGATATACACAGTCCGAAACGATGACACAAGGGTTAATCCACGATACAAGGGCAGAAAACAGGAAACGAGACTATAAACAAAATAAACTAAACTTAGACTTTGAGAACACAGAATGGCTCGGTAAGGCAGCTAACACTTGGAGAGTGCTAAATGTAGAACCAGACTCAAAGAGTGCTAAATGCAGAACCAGACTCGGAGCTAGAAATAAACACAGAAGGCTCGATAAGGCAGCTAACACTTGGAGAGTGCTAAACGCAGAACCAGACTCGGCAGAGAGGAAGAGGAAGTCCATGGTTTAAGTAGGGTGTGTGATGGTGTGATAATTCTCAGGTGTGAGCGTGATTAGTGCAATCAGCTGTATATGTGTCATCAGTGCAATGGATGATGGGAATTGTAGTCCGTGGGTGAAGTGCAACAGTAGTGTGGTGCAAGAGTCAATATGATGGAAGGGCGACCTCTGATGGTGAGTGTACGGAAGACCATCAACCGTATTCGTGACTGAGCCCTTTCCCAGACGCTCCAGACTCAGAATAATCCAGGAGGGCGGTGGAGCGGAGGAGGAACAGGGGGAGGGATGGAGGGCCAGGTCCATGAGGAAGTTAAGAGACCTGGAACAGAGGCAAAGCCAGCAGACCAGGGCACCAAGGTGGAGCAGACGTGACTGGAGCCCACCAGGGCGTAGTAGATGAACACCACGGCGAAGCAGACAGAGCAGGAGCCCACCAGGGCGGAACAGTCGGAACTGGAGCCCACCAAGGCGGAGCAGGAGCCCACCAGGGCGGAACGGAAGAGCAACATGATGGATCAGGAAAGCACCCCGATGGAAGAGGCTGATCAGGAACCCACAGCAGATATTGGAGTCTAGGAAAAACAGAAATACAAGAGACAGAGAGCGCGTATCCGGTTTCAAGGACCAAGGCAGGGAACATAGGAAGTCCATCAAAATTTTCCCTGATGACAACCGAGGGGGCAAACAGTTCATAATCAGGTTCATAGACTGTAACTGGTCTGACAGATTGCTCAAAATCTGGTGCATTGACAGAGACGGAATCAGACAGTTTAGTGACATAACCTGACAAAACAAACAATTCAAAAACAGACTCATTGAAGGAAACTGTCTGATTCCGTCTCTGTCAATGCACCAGATTTTGAGCAATCTGTCAGACCAGTTACAGTCTATGAACCTGATTATGAACTGTTTGCCCCCTCGGTTGTCATCAGGGAAAATTTTGACTGAACCTGGACTAGCAGACAGTTCAAAATCAGGCTCTTTGGTCGAAAAGGGACAGACAGACAATTCCAAAAACTGATTCATAGGTTGATCCTGGGCAGATTGACCGTTCATGATCAGACAGATTGACAGAAACGGGCAAGACAGAGAGTTCAAAATTGGCATTCAAACAGACAGACAGATCACAATCAGCCTCCAAGGCTATTTCAGAACAGGACGAGAGTTCGGAGATGGGACCATCGGCCAGCCCAGGGCAGGACAAAAGTTCATAAGTGGCCTCTGTGGCCAGTTCGGGACAAAGCAAGAGTTCGCGAGCGGCCTCCATAGCCGTGGCAAGACAGGCAAAGAGATCATTGACGACCTCATTAGCTGTGACAGGGCAGGGCGAGAATTCACAGACGGCCTCCTTAGCCGTGACAGGACAGGATGAAAGCTCACAGACGGCCTCCTTAGTCGTGACAGGACAAGGCGATAGTTCACAGACGGCCTTCTTAGCCGTGACAGGACAGGGTGAGAGTTCATAGTGGGTTACCACTGACACCTCTGGAGGATCTGCAGCAGACACCGCCACCTCTGGAGTCTCTACAGTGGTAACATCAGGAAACAAGTAGAGTTCATTTACAGGACAGGTACAGTGCTCATCTACATTTCCTTCGACCTTGACATGATGGGCTGGATGTGCGTTGCTGGGCACCACCACCACGCAAGGAGCTGTAGCAAGCACCGCTGCTTCGGGAGGCTCTGCAGCATGTGCCGCCACCTCTGGAGAAACTGCAGCGGGGGCACCATTCTGGGAGTTTCTGCGGTGATGTATGCAGCCCAAACAAACCAAAATGCGATCCCCATCATGGGAAACGCTTCCGACAGGAGAATTAGTTCAGGAACAGGAAGGGTTGAGAGCGCTGGTTTAGGGATACCAGCTGCACGGGCTGACACCAGCGGTAGGTCCTCCATGCTGGATGTCAGTCTGGGAGCTTGAAGAACTGACCTTGACGATCTAGGTGCAATAGAGTGACATGACTCAGGATGAACAGTTGTGACATGGCGAGACTCTGGACAATCCGCTGAGACGTGATGAGACTCTGGATGGTCAGCGGTGACGTGAAGAGACTCTGGAAGATCTGCTGAGACGTGATGAGACTCTGGATGGTCAGCAGAGACGTGAAGTGACTCTGGAAGGTCAGTGGAGACGTGAAGAGACTCTGGAAGGTCAGTGGAGACGTGACTTGCCTTGTGACGATCTGTTGAGACTTGACTCATGAAGATTAGCTGTGACTTGGTTGAACTGAATGGCAGCTGTGACATGACGGCGCGTCGTTGTGGCCGCCATTTTGTGAACGGGTTCCACTGTCGCTGCCATTATGTGAGTGTGCTCGGGAATGGCCGCCATTTCACAAGCGGGTTTAATCACCGGAGTTGCGATCAATAAACTTGAATGTCCCAGAGCTGGTGATTGAATAAACACCACCAGCCATTATCGGCACGGACGCAATGTCGCCGAGACACCCACGGTAAATGAGGAACCGACTAATAACAGAGAATAGTCTCTCCAGAGCAAGTGAGAGCAGAAATAGAAGAAAAGCACGTAAACATCTGGAAATGGTCTTTATTATGCTGCACCAGGTATGCAATACAATTTTCAAATGTGTATTATAAACGGATCTATATCGCGTGTAATTATATACAACTATAGCACGTATTTTCCTATTTTTAAACAGGAAATTTAAATAATCAAATAATAAATAGGATTATGCATTATAAAATATGCTTGGAATAATAAGAATACATTTTACATAAGTATTTTTAAATAAATTTTCCACAATAATAAGAATACATTTGTAAATACAACAAATTTTATTTACCGCAGACAATTATGTGACTGCACGTGAGCAACACGTTCCCGGGTGCGCAGGATCACAGAACTCACTCCTCCACTGTGAATAAATGGCCGTCCGCATCCATGAGTTTTATCACTGAGGTGATATGCAAATTTATTTTTACAGACATCGATATGAGAAACAATTACCATCCGAATCGGGCTTTAGGCAACTCAGTTCAGTTTGAGTTTGTTGGGTCTCGTCAAAGTTACGTGTGTCTCCAGCCTTCCTTTATGTGGATTACTTATCAGTGGCTTTGTTAAAGACTATTTATCTTCATCTTCGTTGTCTTCATGTGTGTTCATCGATACAGTATTGTAACAACTATATTCATTCTAGCTGTTTAACTAGTGTTTTTAGTCACCACTGCTCCGGGTGTGTGTTCACGGTGTGTGTGTGTTCACTGCTGTGTGTGTGCACTCGAATTCCGAGTATGGGTCACCATACTTGGATGAATGTCACTTCACTTCACTCACTTATATTGATTTAATTTATTTACTCACCATTGATTAGCGTTCTCTTTTGTTGCACTTCGACCATATTTAGTTTTTATTAGTTTTCTACTGACAGAACAGCTGTATTATTCATAGCTATGAAAACAAACATACAAACAAAAAAATATTTTTCATTATTCAATCTTTTTGTTCACAAACAAGGCTGTATGACAATTTAAAGAGGTGTGTTAAAGTACTGAAACACTGTTTGAGTAAACATGCACTGATTCAGAGAAACGGAATGAGCAAAGTATTTGAACACATGCATGCCTATGAACTTCATTGTACTGTGCAAAAGATTTAATATTATTTTTTTCATCTGCTTTTCTCTGATTCTTGTTGAATTAAACTTTTGTCATCCTGCATAATTTGATTTATTATGATTAAGTGTGCAAAATGAGTGATTATTCATTCATCTTTGCTTCTCATTTATCAGCGTGAGCCATTGGAATCGCTCTGTGCTCTTGCTGCTTTTGTCGCTAAATTATTTTGTCCTTTCATTTACAGGGACAAAGGACATTGTAACAATCACACAAGAAATGCCATGTCTGAGGACAGCTCATCTGAGCAGATTAAATCAAATCTTTTCATACTTCAAAAGGGAAATAGCCCAATTTACCACAGCATATCATGTTATGCACTTGCTATTCAGTCAAGGAGTTCTAGCATCTGATAAGACCTTCTGGTGGGGTCACAATGTGTGTGTGTGTGTGTGTGTGTGTGTGTGTGTGTGTGTGGAAGAAAAAAGAGAAACATTTAGAGGATAATTCACAGTGAATTGTGCCCTGTCTACAGTGTTTTAGGAACCCAACAAGGAATACAAATCAGGTAACAGCACAAAAGTGGTTAAAAAATATATCATTGATATAGCAGACCATATGTGTATATATATGTGTGTATATATATATATATATATATATATATATATATATATATATATATATATATATATATATGCGCGCAATCATCTAATCATATTTTCTGAATTATCTTTACTGAATGCATGAAAACATTGCACCCATCATGCATTGTGTTATGAATAATAATGTCTTTAAATAGTCTATTACCTAGTTTATGTGTTTTTCCTTCACTATTCACTTTTACTGACTAATTTTATTACATTCAGAACTTATCAAGCAACTGTGTAGCAAAATGTTAATATCCACTCAGAACAACTCAGTAACCTCATAGCACTGGCCTGAAAAACATAACACTCTCATTTAGATAAAATGATGTGTAAAAATCTAGATGGTATCTTGCGGTTGCTGAAGTGTCTAATCAGGGTTGTTTCAAGCTCAAGCTGAAGGATTTGTTTATGAAAATCTCCTTTTATTTTAACAGAATAACAATAGCTGTAATTATATTAAGTGTGTTTACTGCTGAGTATTTAAAACCTGACATGAACCACATAGAGTTCCCTCCTTGTAGCATATAACAGTAACAGAGGTTTCACTTAGTAAAATTTGTCAGCACAGCAGATGAAGGTGACATTTCATTAGCTCTACAAAACTCCCCCAAGCGATCCTATCTCCTTGAACCTCATATCCATTCTCTTTAAAGTTCTCATTGCATTCTCCCTCCACTGGAGCGAAATGGGATCTCAAGATCTTGCAGTAAAATTGAGCCATTTGTCTTAAATATAGCTTTTATGAAAATGTATTTACTCCCCAAGCAGGACTTGAAATGGGGAAGCTATACCTTGACCTTCCCTGTAGAACCAAAATGCTGCTCAAGGGCTGGCGTTTCTGAGTGGAAAATATATTTTCTTGATAAGCATACTAAGCGTCTTTATATTTATGTTTACTTATTTATTTTTTAACTTAATTATTCATTTTAAACCTAACAAACTTCATGCAATAAAATATGCTTACATATTACACACTATTTCCCCGTCTAAATACTGTAAAGCTGATATAAAGCTGCTTTGACACAATTTGCATTGTTAAAAGCGCTATACAAATAATGGTGACTTAACGTGACTTGACTTCATGAATTGCAAAGGGATTTGTAGCATTTACGTATCTAGAATTTCATAAATAATAAAGAAGATGGGTTTATAGAAGCTATCCACGTGGTGATGTACAAATGTTTAAAAAATGTACTAAAACGCTTTACTTTTACTACATTTTAACACATTGTTACATTGCAAAATGGTGTAAACACACTGTGATGAACCACTGATATGTTTCATCAGCAAAGAGGACCAGTACCACTCTGTTTTTAGTGTCCATTATATGAGAAAGAGAGTTCAAAAAAGAACCTTCTAGCTTCTTCAAAACACCATCATTTACGGCTATGAACTATGTGCTACTCTTTGATAGAGAAGTGGTAAAATTTAAACTACAGTATTACAACAAAAGTTGTTTGATTTCAGATATGTGCTAGAGATACTTAGAAAATGTAATGCGTGATATAAAAACACATCAGTTCACAGGAGGAGCTCTTCCTAGAGAAAGTATGGGTTGAAAAGGGCATTTTGAGGCCGGATGCTCACAGAAGATTGATGAACCTGTCTGGTTTAGCCACGTTATAGGGAGGACTTTGGAAAAGAGAGGTTACAACAAATGCACCATATTGAGGAAAGCGTTTCCTAGATGGAACTGACAAGCTCTTTACTATTGGGCAAGCTCTTCCTATGTAATAGGATTTCTCAGGATAGCAAATGTATGTATAAATGTGTCTCTTTTTAAAAGCAGTTTGTGATATAAGAGGTGCCTTTCAATGATGAGCCAATTCTACGCATGGCTGCTTTTCTTTTCCCATCTCCAGAAAGGCTCACACACATACAAGAGAGTACAGAGGCAAAGTAGAAAACAAAAGGACACAGAAAAGCGGTGGCACAATGAAAAATGATCAGATATGTATTATCAGATATGTATTTAAAATGCAAAATATATATATATATTATACAATATATATATTATATATAACAAAAACATTTTAAAAATAACAAATGTAAGTTGTATTATTTAAAAACATTGAAGTATTTTCAAAGTAGTCAATCTGCTGATTTCCTGTATCAACAACTTCAGCTTCTTAAATTCCATTAAAGTATTATGTTAGCTAGGATACTACCTGTGCAATCAGAACAGGAAATCAGAACTAATCAGCAGCCAACTACAAGCTTGTTTAACTCTCAGTTTTTCATTTATAAGCTGCTTTTCCAAATTTACCAAACAACAGTTTTACTTTTTTTTTTTTTTTTTGTCACACTGTATTGCCTGTGCAATTCACCACAGACATAAATAGACAAGAATATATAAATGTTTATAAAATAAAAATATAAAATGTTTAAGTTAAACAGATAAATGAAATACTGTATACTGTGCCAATCTTATCAAATATAATATTTTGTATCTTGCATAACACAAAAAAACAAAATAAAATTTTCACTAATTTTCACTATCACTATCAGGGTAAAATTTATCTGGAACTAATTCCCTTTACTGAATATGACTAATATATGACTAATTACTGAATATGACTCTGGAAGCCCATGGATGACAAGGCTAGCACTACAAAAGCAAGCCCTTTACTTTCTGTGATAGGTACAAAACAAGTTTAAATTCTCCCTTGGCATGGCGACTCAGAGCTTTAATTCTTTTCTCATTACTAAAGATATATTTGTTGTTGTTAAAATGTGGTTTGTAATTAGATTGAGTCATTTCTCACAAGGCCTTAATATGAGGCAGTTAAGAACAAAGACTTCCATTATTTCTTTCCTGCATGTTAAAATGCTATCCAGCCCTCACTCTCTCATTTCCTTCATTTAAATTACCTTTAGATGCAGGGGTCACAGTGCTTGATATGAAAATGCAAAAAAAAAAAACAGTTTCATAGGAAAAAAGTGTGACACCACCAAGGAAGTCATCCTCAAAAAAAAAAAAAAAAAATTGTACTGCGAGAAAATAAACCAATAGGTCCCTGTGGTAAGAAGCTATGGTTTACTGTGATTTTAGACCAGTTAAAGGGACTTGTTAAGAACAATGCAGAAAGATTCAGCCAATCATAATCAAGGACCGGAATTGTCCAATTAATAAACTTGCATTAGAAAGTCAATAGAAAGTCACCTTCTCTTTATATGTTCTTAAAATGTTCCTTTGTCACAGGAGGACAGGGTCAACTATTTGTGTTATTCATGAGCTCATAAAATGAGGTGTGAGATTTAGTGTGTTCTGTATGAATATGAAACTGTGATTTTTTTTTTTTTTTTTTAATAAAAAAATACTTTGTTCTGATTCAGAAGTGTTTATTGGTTCACATGGAGTGTGGCACGTCTGTACATTTTGTGATGTACTGTCTCAGGAGATGACATTGCCACAGGCAGTGTGATTACTGATCGACAGTTTAACGGGAAGGATGAGTGATTGATGTTTGAATGGCAGGTCAAGACAGGTTTGGTTCAGTATTGTTGTTATTACATTTGCTTCTGGGATTGTAAGTGATTTCTTTTCTTTATACTGCATTAATATTTTCATTAACATGTTCCATCCTTGAAGCTTAAGGAAGTGGGTGTCAATTTTTAAAAGAATCCATGGTATATCTAATATATTATATTTATATTTACAAGATGTTTTTACACTTTTTATCCAGTCCCTAATCACTATTTATACACAACATAGCGTGTACCCACTGTTACACATGCCTTTTGTCTCAAAGTGAGCATTTTGATGAGAAAATAATCTATAATTTTCTACTTGCCTTCATGTTCAATTGCCTATCAAACTGTCAACCCGATTAAAGACGAAGATTAAATAAGAAACAAAAAGAAACAACAGAAAAGTTTTTTTTTTTTTTTTTTTTTAATTATACAGGTCTACAATTTTCCAAAGATGTTGCCAAGGTAACACTATGTGCTCTTTTAGAATAGCTTACTGTCTAGACAGTTGTACCATTGAGTGTTGCAGTAAAATTCATTTTCTCACTGACCTTTCCTGACCACTTGCGTATATTTTGAATAGGAGAGTAGAAGGCAGATGACCTTTTCACTTTCTGCATATGAACATTTAATAGTGTTCTGTTCATCCAGCCCTAATTGTGCCACGCATTTCTAGGAGCACCCCATAGAGTAGCTAAATTACTGACATCTGCGTGGATGTGTGCAATGCAATTCTAGCAACTCATGCACAAACATAGTCTCACATATCTGTTTATATTGTTGACGCATGGTAGGTTGCTAACTATGTCAATATTTAATGCATAATTTAAATACTAATTGAGTTTGGCTAATTTTCCATTTAATTTAAAAGTAATCGTAAAGTAATTCGCTAAAAAGCTTTAACCCTCATGTACTGTTCAAAACAGGTGACTTCCTATATGGTCTGGGTCAGATTGACCCGTATTGGATTCAATGTAATTCCACAAAAATTACGTACAATCAATAAACTTTTAATATCAGTACTTTTCACACATTTCAAAGAATGAATATCTGAATTTATGATTTATAAAAATATTTTTAACCACTATTTTTGACTTCCACTTCCCCAGACCTGTGAGATGTTTGCGATTGCACATTTTTTTACGATAATATCAAACGATAATAAATAGCTAAATTTGTGATATGGTGCCAAACACACTATTATTCTATATGTATGTTTTTATGTGTTTTAGAGATAGATTTCAAATCAAATATTAAAGTTACTGCCCAAACTATTTCTGAATAGGAAATAAATATTTTTAAAAAATATGGAAATATATAGTTCAAGGCCTGTATTCATGAAGAATTTTAGTGCTAAGAGTTGCTCCTAGTAACAAAATTCTAAGAAAATTCTTAGAAAAAAGTAATTCAGAAAGCATCTTACCCCTTAAAAGAGGTCTTAAGGTCCAAAATTGTTAGGAGTACGGACGAGGACTTTTAAGGGGCTTAAGAGTTTCTTTAGCAGTGAAGAAAATGGACGAAACATGAAGAGGAAGAAGAAATGTGTTGCACACAATGCATGACAGTGAGTTAATAAGATGCTACATATTAGATCATGCAGGGATCATGTTTGTGACGATCTTATTAAAGACATGCTAACATCTCAGACACCGCGCTGAAATGCCATAGCGCCAGAAATGGATGTAATCACTACATTAACATATTTGGCAACTGGAAAAATACAACTACGCAGCAGTGATGATTTGGGTCTGTTACAGCACTTATTAGGCTTATATGTCTCTGTTCATTTCCTATAAAACACGGTAAGTATGACAGCATGGTAAATAAAGAATATATATACATATATAATGTGTGTGTGTGTGTGTGTGCGTGTGTGCGTGTGTGTGTGTGAAAGAGCAAGAGGAAAAATTACGCCTGTAATTTCAAAGTGAAGGCTTATAATATACCCTACTTTTAAAAGTGCTCTTTTATTTCCTTCTTGACAAACAACCAATCACAGTCTTCAAAAGACTGTGTCATTCCTAGCAACGGGGTCAGCCCCGCCTCCTCATTAAGATAAAAGTTTTTGTCTTTTCCTCACTCAGAGTTGCTCTCAGATTGGTCCTGAATCACTCTTAAGCTAAGACTCCTAGTTAGAAATGTTTAAGCTAAAATAGGAGCTTTCTGAGAGGATTCTTAGAATCTTTATGAATACGGATCCAGAACACTCAAACAATAAATGGAAATCAAGAGTCCCTGTATATCATCTAGTGGAAAGGTTTGGTACTGCATCCACAAAATCGTCTAGGTTATGTATGTAACCCTCGTTCCCTGAAGAAGGGAACGGAGACGTCACGTCGGTGACCGACGAATTGGGATCTCGCTTAGAGAGACCAATCCCCTACGAGAGTATCTAAACAAGCCAATGGATATTGGCATGCGATTATTGCATCCAGCTGCCGCTAATCACAGCGTGAGTATAAGTAGGCAGCGGGTGCAACACATATTCAGGTTTTCGCTGAGGAGCCGAGCCGGTGACCCGGCCGCTCAGCGGTGGTACAGCAGCCGTGGCGACGGGACGTGACATCTCCGTTCCCTTCTTCAGGGAACAAGGGTTACATACGTAACCGAGACGTTCCCTATCAGTCGGTCACTCCGAGTCACGTCAGTGACCGACGAATTGGCATCCCTACCAAAGGGCCACGGATACTGCCCCTTCCAGTGTCCTGTGGAAGCCTCCTGAGCCCCTATTTTTTGGCGCAGGTCAGGGCTACCACGGAAGACCAACTACTGTTGCCATGGCACTACCCACTCAGTAAGACTGGATAACACTGGGAAAACGTACCCGTTCCAGTTGGAAACGGACGTTACGGAAACTCGCTCTTCCCGCAGGAGGTTCGGAGCAATTACGCATATGATCAACCTTAGGCGCATATGAAAAATTAGAGGAAATTGTACCTCATGGAGATTGGCAGAAGACCTGCCGGGGAAACACGGGCTCTCAGGCTATACCGTGGACTATACACATATGGGATCCAATTAGGTCTTTCATATGGAACCCAGCCCTCTACCGGTTCTCATGGATTCAGCGAGTGAGGGCCTGGCGTCAGCCGCTCCACCACGTCTGACTGCCGAGGGGACGGAGGAACTCTTCAGTCTACAGTACGGACTCTCTGGAGCAGTTTTAGCAAGCCGACCCGAAACCGGGGCCTCTCAGTGCTTCTACCCGTTTGAGGTGAGAACACTGGAGGAAACCGGTTCCACACGAAGGCTATAGAACCTAGTGAACGTGTTAGGGGTCGCCCAGCCCACAGCTCTACAAATATCTGCCAGCGAGGCGCCACGAGCCAACGCCCAGGAGGATGCAACAGCTCTAGTAGAGTGAGCTCTCAACCTGAACGGGCAGGGCACACCCTGTACCTGATAAGCCAGGTTGATGACGTCCACTATCCAGCTTTGTGTCCTGTCAACGTAGCATCTTAGCGCTCGGACGGGACAAAGCAAAGCAAGGGCTGGGTCTGCCTCCTCCGAGGGCAGCGCTTGCAGGCTCACCACCTGGTCCCTGAAGGGAGTAGTGGGAACCTTGGGCACGTAGCCAGGCCGGGGCCTCAGGATTACCTGGGAGTCAGCCGGCCCGAACTCTAGGCACGAATCGTCGACCGAAAATGCGTGCAGGTCCCCTACCCTCTTGATGGAGGCCAATGCAAGCAGGAGCAGAGTCTTCATTGAAAGAAACTGCAGCTCAACTGACTGCAAAGGCTCAAATGGGGCCTGCTGTAGTGCTTTGAGCACTAGAGACAGGTCCCAAGAGGGTATAGAGGGGGGCCGTGGAGGATTTAACCTTCTTGCCCCCCTAAGGAACCTGATGACCAAGTCATGCTTACCCACCGACTTCCCTTCCACGGGGTCATGGTTGGCAGCAATCGCAGCCACATAGACTCTAAGGGTGGAGGGAGACAGCCTTCACTCCAACCCCTGCTGCAAAAATGAAAGCACGACTCTGATCGGGCACTTTCGGGGGTTTTCTCGGTGAGAAGAACAGCACTCGACGAACAGGTTCCATATCAAGGCGTAGGCCTGTCTCGTGGATGGCGCTCTAGCCGAAGCGTCCCGTCCAGGGACCAGACATGTAGTTTCCAGAGGTCTGGACGCGGGTGCCATAAGGTGCCCCGTCTCTGAGTCAGTAGATCCTTCCTCAGAGGAATCTGAGTGGGCCAGTACGGCGCCACCAGCAGGACCTGCTCCTCGTCCTCCCTGATCTTGCATATTGTTTGTGCGAGAAGGCTCACTGGGGGAAACGCATACTTGCGAAGGCCCCGCGGCCAGCTGTGTGCCAGTGCATCCGTGCCGAGTGTTCCCTCGGTCAGGGAGTAAAACCTCTGGCAATGAGAGGTTTCTAGAGACGCAAACAGGTCTACCTGAGCGGGTCCGAAACGTCTCCAAATCAGCTGGACCGTCTGGGGATGGAGTCTCCACTCTCCGGGGAGCACAGCTCGTGACAGCTCGTCGGCTGCCCGGTTGAGCAAGCCCGGAATATGAATGGCACGAAGCGACCTCAGATGCTTCTGACTCCAGAGGAGGAGGTGGCGGGCGAGTTGCGACATGCGTCGGGAGTGCAGACCACCTTGTCGGTTGATGTACGCAACGGTCGCAGTGTTGTCCGTGCAGACCAGTACGTGTTTGCCTCGTAAACGCCTTCTGAGACGGATCAAGGCCAGACGTACCGCTAGCAACTCTAGGCAATTGATGTGCCAGTGCAGTTGGGGGCCCGTCCAAACCCCCGACACCGCAAGCCCGTCGAACGTGGCACCCCAGCCGGTGGTGGAGGCATCCGTAAAAATCACAGCATGCCTGGAGACCTGTTCCAGGGGCACTCCTGCCCGCAGAAACGAAAAGGTCTGACCACGGGGTGAGGGTTCGGCGGCAGGCCGGTGTGACTTGGACCCGGTGAGTGCCGCGCTGCCACACCCACCTCGGGACTCGGCCATGGACCCAGTGTTGAAGCGGCCTCATATGAAGCAGCCCCAGCAGCGTGACTGCCGCTGCAGCTGCCATATGCCCCAGGAGCCTCTGAAATTGTTTCAGTGGGGCCGCTGTCCTGCTCTTGAACGCATTCAAGCAGTTCATCACCGACTGAGCACGTTCCTGCGTGAGGCGTGCTGTCTGACTGACCGAATCCAACTCCATACCGAGAAAAGAGATCCTCTGCGTCGGGGAGAGTTTGCTCTTTTCCCAGTTGACCCGAAGGCCCAACTGGCTGAGGTGTGAGAGCACCAAATCCCTGTGTTCGCACAACTGGTCCTGAGACTGAGCCAGTATGAGCCAGTCGTCGAGGTAGTTGAGAATACGAACGCTCTGTTCTCTCATGGGAACTAGGGCTGCCTCCGCAACTTTCGTGAAGACACGGGGCGACAGGGACAGCCCGAAGGGCAGGACCTTGTACTGATATGCCCGTCCTTCGAACGCAAACCGCAGGAATGGCCTGTGATGCGGAAGGATCGACACATGGAAGTACGCGTCCTTCAGGTCGATCGCTGCAAACCAATCTCGGGGACGGACGCACCCGAAGATGTGTTTCTGCGTGAGCATCTTGAACGGAAGCTTGTGAAGAGCCCGGTTCAAGAGACGCAGATCCAAGATCGGTCTCAACCCACCGCCTTTCTTGGGTACAATGAAGTAGGGGCTGTAAAACCCCGACCTCATATCGGCTGGAGGGACCGGCTCTATCGCATCCTTCGCCAGTAGGACTGCGATCTCTGCGCGCAAGACAGGAGCATCTAACGCTTTCACTGAAGTGAAGTGGACGGCCCTGAACTTGGGAGGACGCCGGGCGAACTGAATCGCATAGCCTCAGTCTGTCTCTGTGCAGCGGAGAACTGCTGGGCAAAGTTCTTCACTGTGTCGCCGAAAAGGCCGGCCTGGGACACAGGGGCATTCAAGAACTGTCTCTTTTCCGCATCCCTCATGTCCGCCAGACACAGCCAGAGATGGCACTCCTGGACCACCATAGTGGACATCGCACGTCCCAGAGACCGCGCCGTAACCTTCGTCGCCCGTAGCGCGAGGTCTGTGGCAGTACGAAGTTCTCTGAGAACTTCTGGGTCGTGACAACCCTCGTGCAGGTCTCTCAGTGTCTCAGCCTGATGAACCTGCAAAAACGCCATAGCGTGTAAGGCGGAAGCAGCTTCACCACAAGCCATATACGCATTGCCGGTCAGGGCCGACGAGTGCCTACAGGCCTGGGAGGGGAGCAACGGAACCCCACGCCAAGTGGTAGCAGTAGTCGGACACAATTGCATCGCAACCGACCGCTCCACCGGCGGGATGCCCGTATACCCCCGCGCTACCCCACCATCAAGGGTGGTGAGGGAGGACGAACCACCAGACCGGTTTCGGGCAGTGAAAGGTGCCTTCCACGATCTAGTGAGCTCATCATGCACCTCCGGGAAGAAAGGCACCGGGGTGGGGCCCTGAGAACCAGCGCAAGCCACCCCGTCAAACCAATCGTCCAACCTAGAGGGTTCGGGACGCGGTGGAGGATTCCACTCGAGCCCGACCCTTTCGGCGGCCCGGGCAAGCATAGCCACCATCTCTGGATCCGAATCCGGAACCGCTGACCGCCGAGAGGGTGGCAACGGTGCCGAATCATCATCTTCAGAGAGGTCAGACTCACCCTCCGACGCAGCGATTGACATCTGGTCGCCGAGGGGAGCACCAAAGGATACATTTGGTACTCCATGAGAGGGTCCAGCATGCTCCCTTGGCAGCTCCACAGGCTGCGAAGTGCCGGTGGCAGGAAGAACCCCCCCCGAGGGGAATTCCTCACTGTCACCGTCAGACCAGTCCGGCCACTATCAGAGGTAGTGGTCCCCCGGCTGCCGCCAGGAGGAGCCCTAGATCTAGGCAGGGGCACGGGCACGGGTACTCCGCCCCTTTGCAGGAAATGAAGCCTGGTCCGCAACTCCGCGACGGTCATCCTCCCGCAGTGAGAGCACGAAAGCTGCCTCAGCGTGATCAAAGCCCAGACACGAGAGGCAACGATCGTGACCATCACCCGGCGCCAGGTAACGACCGCATCCAGAAACGCACGGGTGGAAAGGCATCTTGAAAAAGACGCGTCTTTAAAAAGACGTTCCACCCGTGAATGCTTTTTTAGAGAAAAGCACTCTTTTAGTGTGCCGAAGCGCACAGGGGAGATGGCCGCTTGCAACACGATCAGAGGGTAGTGCAATCCGATGTGTGCAACCCACTCGACAGAAGGAGACCACCGCCGCTGACGCGCCGTAACACCAACACACTGACTTGCAGACACCTGTTGAAGAATGGTCAGGAGAAGAACGAAGAATGCTTGGCTCCGAAGCGAAAAGCTGAATATGCGCTGCACCCGCTGCCTACTTATACTCACGCTGTGATTAGCGGCAGCTGGATGCAATAATCGCATGCCAATATCCATTGGCTTGTTTAGATACTCTCGTAGGGGATTGGTCTCTCTAAGCGAGATCCCAATTCGTCGGTCACCGACGTGACTCGGAGTGACCGACTGATAGGGAACGTTATCATTTAGAGACATCAACCTAAAATTTGTCACTTGTTCAGATGATTGGCTTTGATTTTCTTGGAGATTTGGTGATAAACATGTTTTTTTTTTTTTTTAATATAAAAATATATATTTTTATTTTACATTTTCATACATTTAAACTTCTATAACTTAAAAAAAAAAAAAATACTTCTATAACTATGCTTTACTTCTACAATAAACCTGTGATGTTTCACCTTTAAAAATATACCAATCTTAAGTCTGTTCTCTGAAGTATTCAAGTTTTATAACATAATTTTAGCCGGAAAAGTCATTTTTATGTCTATGCTCAAAAACTGTGACTTACAGTTAAAAGCCTAAACAGTTTTGTTTTCACAAACATTGAAATTAAAAAGTTGTTAAACTCGTCAAGACACTGCCACTAGGAGACACTTCAGGACTAGAGCTCTGAAATACAACAAAGGAATTTGTTGTTATTTTGTGTGTATTTCAGTTGCTTTTAAATGGATACCTATGCGGGCCAAATTGACCCACGAATATCACAAACGTATAATAATTTCTGTATGTACAACACGAGTTAAATAGTATTTCAGGTAGATTGAAAAAAGAAATTATAGCTAATGTTTACCATCTTTGGTTGACAAAATATTTTTCTGTATTCAAATGAGTGGGGAAAAGCAATTTTTTTTTTTTTTTGCTTCATAGGATAGTAAAAAATTTAAATATAATTAAGAAATGTTATTATTTTGGGTCTGCAGAATTGCCTTAGAGCATTAAAATAGGCGGGTCAAATTGACCCGGGAACAGTACTAACGTAACAAAAAATCTGAACAAAACCAATCTGGATGTTGACTTGACTCCTAGCTTCCATTATCTGCGTGAACAGTTCATTGTCAGTCCTTTTTGTTCTATCAGTCTGGTTCACAGGCTGATAAATTTGCAGTTACTCTTGCAGTAGTATGGTGCTATGGCAGGGGCGTAGCATCTGGGTATGCAGGGTATGCAGGTGAATATGGGCTCGGGCAGATTGGTGGCCCGCTGAGCCGAGGGGGAACTTTTAATTGAAACAAGGAAATGAAAATAAAGCCCTGCATGGGCCCGGCAGCTTATCAGAATTCTCCGTCCAAGTCCTACCCGAGCCCGTGTCTTTTTCTCTCTCTCTGTTCCCCTTTACACAGCTGCTGTTGCAGCCACTAAAAAAAGTTACAATTTTGGTTTTAATGGCAAAGTGGTGATATTTCATTTAATTTCTTTTGGAAACATGATTGGAACATTTTATGTTTGTTAAATTCAAGATTTGATTTTTATTTCTTAAATACCAAGAGGCCAGCGCCAGACAGTGAGTTGCGCATATGTTTGATCAGTTTAGCCTTCTCAAATAAACACGATTTGAGACATAAAATTTCATCACAATATAAATTCAGATTTTTTTTCAATATGCATTCAAATATTTATTCATGCTTATTTCGTGATGCAAATATTAAAGAGGAAAATATAATTGATTCATATGCAGCTTGAACTGAGGCGAATGTAGGCCTAGTTACCTCACTACAAATAAACCTAAACACATTTTGCATCTGATCTTAAAATTTACAGAAGGATGAGACTTTGTGTTGTAATTAAAAAGCACATAGATTATTGCAATTATTGGGTGGCTTGGGTGCAATGGATGGACTTGAACATGTTAAATATTATTTCCACGCACTTATACAGTAATTAAAACAGCTTGTGAATAGTCACGTAACGTTATTTATTTCTAATGTAAAAAATGTGTGGGGGGGTGTACATATGGGCCTGGGGCTGACCCATAGTGCCAGATATGCAGTGTCAAGTGAACCAACAGTATGAAAGGGAGCATCAAGGTTGCATATTACTCTGGTTCCCTGAGTAGGGAAGACAATGCATAGCTCTGCATATGCCATACTCTTTGTTAATGCATTTGACTTTTTTCATAAAATTCAGAGGGGTGATGGTGCTGGCACATATCTGATACACCCCTTAATTACTAAATTCAGGTTTTTCAATCAAATCCATTGCCACATGTGTATAAAATTAAACATCTAGCCATTCAGTCTGCATTTAGAAACATTTGTAAAAAAATAAAATAAAATTGTAATGGATGGTATTGTAACGGATGCCACATGCAATAAGTGATTTTGTGAAATTTCACTTTTTTGTGATTTTTCATGGTCAACTGTAAGTGTCATTATTGGAAATTGGAAGTGTTTAGGGACAGCAGCAAATCAGCCATGAACCGGAAGACCACATAAAGTCACAGAGTGGGGTCACTGAGTGCTGAGGCACATAGTACGTATAAGTTTGATTCCATAGCTGAAGAGTTTCAAACTTTCACTGACATTAATATCTGCACAAAAACGGTTTTGGGAAGACTCTTTTCTATTCCAGCATGACTTTTTCACACTGCAGAAAGTTTGATGTAGAAGAACTTGACTGCACAGAACCCTGACCTCATCCTAATCAAACAACTTTGGGATGAACTGGACAGGATATTGTTTATATTATTTATTGAATAATAATATTTAATAAACAACAACAACAGCCATTAGAAATGTTGCTAGGCAAGTCAGTAAAATGTTCAAAGGCAGCAATCAGTTATGCATTAAAGTTATATAAGATATAACGTTATGAGACGTTGCCCTCAGCCATAACTAGTTCCTCTGGGACAAATAATTAATTATGTATAGATTATGAATATATTAATGAGACCAAAGACGGGCCATTAGATTTACCAAAAATGAATTATATCTCATGTTTAACCCCTATCAGAGCCAGTGGCAGATTCCAGAAAAACTGGCTGAGGTAAGGTTCCTCTCGGCAGGTTCATGAGCGCTGTCGGCCTGGAGCCTGAAGCACATTTTGAAGCACATTTTCAAACAGAAGTTATCTTTTTTAAAAAACATCATATGTGAAGTCTAAACAACTACTTTCTTGTCAAAAAAACTTCTAAAACCTACATTCCATGGCACAAAACTGTATTATTTATAAAATTATTGTGGTTTTGGGCGTCCACCATGACACTCACTGTGAGAAATAATGCAAGCTGAGTGAAACAAACAGAGCAACGGTTGTTAACAATGGATGAAATGGCCTCAATATCAAGATTCGACCGTGGACAATTGGAAGGAAGAGGCCTGGTCTGATGAATCAAGATTCCTGGTGCATCTCGTTGATGGCCAAGCGTGGATACGCCGATTACCAAACATGGTACCTAGATGCACTGTTGCACTTTAAGCCCCATTATCCCAATAGCACAATTCCTGACATCTGTCAGCTATCTGAACATCGTTGCAGACCAAGTGCAGCCATTCATGGTAAGTGTGTACCTTGCCAGTGATATCCATTAGGCTACCAGCAGGACAATCTGCCAGGATCCTCAAAGAGTGGCTTGAGGAAGATGACGGTGAGTTTCTGGTTATTCATTGGCCTCTAAATTCACCTGAAATGAACCCATTTGAAGTAGGTGCTCAAAGAAAATATTTTCATGTGGGGAGATACTTTGATGTGCGGATGTCCACATTTGCCAAAGTAGAGAGGTTATATTTGGTATGGTACCGGCTAACTTTAGTTTAGTATTAAAATAGACTTGTGTCATTAAACAAGAGTAAGTTATTTAAATTTGAACTAATTATTTATATAATTTTAAAAGTCCTGTTAATCACGGTGTGTCTGAAGTTTAAGTGTCTGACTTTGAACCAGAACATATTTCTAAAATTCTAGTAAATTGAAATGCTTTGTTAAATTACAACAAACGCATACAGAGCCCAAATGGTTCTGCATAATGGGAATGGGACCGTTTGACCTTGTATTGTCATAGGGGGCTCGTGGGAAGCTCAGCTTTCTTTGTCCACTGAAGAGAGAAGAGAGGAGAGAGCAAACGAGGATAAAGATTTTCTCCCACTACAAACAAAATTACAGTACTGGCGAAATCCAACAGCATGTGAATGATGAAAGAATGAAACAAGAGCTGCTCATTCTCCATTAGTGTATGTGTGCAGAAACCTCTTAGTCTCTCTCATAATGTTTGTGCGTGCTTGGAGCTGTAATATGGCAACATATACTATTATAATGGAACAGTTTTACTAAGGTTAAGACTACTTTACACTGCCACAACAAACATCAACAAAATTGCAAGTTGTATGTCATTGGATGCCTGTAGAGAAATAAGTTGTTGTGGAAGAAAGCGTTCTTTGATGCAGTAATTGAAGTGCAACAGGTTATAATACAACCTGTGTGTAATTTTCTTTTTCATTAAAAACCTTGTTACTGTATTATTGGTTTTATTTTCATGTTTTTTTTTTGTGTAATTTATGTTAACTCAGCGTAGAGACTTTTATTTTTATATTTTCTTTCGGCGCTTCCCTGACATAATTTTGGGTTGAACGCACGCCTCTGAGACCAATACCCTGAGAGTGTATTGTTCTGTTGTATATTTATGGTGGGTGATTTATGGGATTTGAAGATATTTTGCAGGCTGTACGTGATAACGTGGTTTCATGTTGCTAGTCAGCTAAGGAGTGTTCTATTGTTCAGGAATATGCTGCTGTAAAGAGCCCAGAGTGATATATTATCTTTATTGTTGTTAATTCTTTATTGTATTTTTGTTTCATATCTGTATGTTTTGTAATGGTGATTTAATGTTAATGCATATTCCCATCAATTGTTATACATGAGTTGAGTCCAGGCTGATTGTGCTAAGGAGAGGAATATGCTGCTGTAAAGAGCCCAGAGTGATATATTTTCTTCATGGTTGTTAATTCACAGGCCTGCATTTATTGATGTGAATGACAATAAACCTCTTCAGTGAATCACAGTGTCCAAGTCATTCTTATACACACAACGCTGAGGTTACATTGGTACCATGACCCGGATGAAGATTTGCTTCAGTCAGGTCATTGAGGGACGGTGCTTTGAGGTTCACTGTTTTGTCAGTGAAGAACTGTGAGAGTACAAACAGACATTTGGGATTTCTTATATTTACTGGTGCATTTTCTCATTAAGTGATTATTATTCTCAGACTGATACTTTCTGATAGATTTGATTCTATTTGGACATTTATCTTCTGTTGGATTTACTTTGTGTACGAAACTGAACATGGCATTTAGTTTAAACGGAGATGAATTTGATGAAACAATGACTGGGTTGGGTCTTGGTATAGGGGGAACATTTTTTGATGAAACTCCAGTTGCTCCAATTGAAAGGGAGAGTGGAGTGAACAGAGTGCTTTGTGTTGAGATGAATTTGATGAAACAATGACTGGGTTGGGTCTTGGTATAGGGGGAACATTTTTTGATGAAACTCCAGTTGCTCCAATTGAAAGGGAGAGTGGAGTGGACAGAGTGCTTCGTGCTGTGCTCCAAATGTGTAATTGATAATGTTTCCAGTCCAACAGCTGACACTTTGCCCTTAGCTGTTCCACACATAAATGATCCAGACTGGCAAGGGTTGATAGCACATATCGCTCAACAAGTCGGTCAGACAATGTTAGCATCTCCAAGGGATGCTAGTTATAGGGAAGGAGAGAATAGAGGTGCACAAACACAGGGGTTAGATACTACTAAGACATTTTCAGACATACCTTCACTTAACTTGACTGGAGTGACGTTGGTCATGCAGTCAGACGCAAAAGAGCCCCCAGTCTACCATGGTGATATGTCAGACAAGCTCGGATGTATGAATGGGAGATGCTGATGGACACACATCTGCAAAAGAGACGAATACCATTAGCAGAGCAACATCAAGAGTTTTTAAGCAGATTGATGGGTAAAGCTGAAGATGTTGTCAGAGTTACTCTTTGCCGTAATTCAGCTTTAAACCCAGTTGAGAACCCAAAGGTTATCATGGACATTCTGAAACAACATTTTAGTGATGTCAGTTATTCATGTATTCCCTTGGCTGACTTCTATGGCACTGTACCATTAGCAAGAGACGATCCTGTTGAGTACTAGGTGTGGTTGAATAAAGCAGTGGATCTTGCGGAGGAAGCATTAAAAAGACTTGGAAGACGAATGGAGGATCCATGTAAAGAGGCGGTCATGATGTTCGTGAAGTACTGCCCTGACTCCACTCTAGCTTCAGTGTTCCGTTTCAAAGCTCCAGAAAAATGGACTGCACAGGAGATATAAGAACAGCTTGACCGGTACCAAACAGAGTGCAGATGTTGATGAAGTTGAAGCGTCATACTACTACAAGCTCATGTTCAGACATCCCACAAGGTTGATGAAGTGGATGTTGGCTCTCCAATAGAGTCAGGTGTGTGTAGTCGAATCAGCGCTGCACACACTATCCAGAGTGATGACAAGTGTATGAGAACTCTGATTAATCTTCTTGATTGTCATCTCAAAATATCTAAATGCCATCTCATCAGCCCCAAGGCAAGCTCAGTAGAGTATGCAGATCTGCAGATCACTCCACTGTAATGCATTGTCGGTGAGAACATCTGTGCTTTGCGTGCTTTCAGTCTGGGCATAGTTAGAGAGACTGTACAAGTGACATGTCGAGAGCTAGCCTGGCTCTTCAGGGCTCTTCAGGTTTAAACTAGATGGCTCACGTTTGGAAGGGGTATGCGTGGGAACAAGTGAAGAACCCCTAGAGAGTGTTGATCTCAGTTTTGATTTCATCAGTTTTATGAGAATGCATTTGCACAGGCTCCCAATGGAACAAAAGTGATAGCACAAAATGTCCAGGCAGTTGAGGCATTTGATGAATTGTTCTATGTGCTAGTCAGTGTAAATATGTTTTCAATGAAAGAAATGGTTGATACCATTTCTTTTTTTTTTGTGGGTGGAGGCAATACAGCATGTATTGCCTCCACCCACACCTCTTCGACAAGAGTCATTCTAGTAGGATGCGTGGGTAAAGTTACAAGGCCAAAGAGTATGTATGAGGTTGAATTGAAAATTTATGGAGAGAGCTTCCTAGTGCCTATTCTTGTTGTACACGCCAGTGGGATGATCAAATCATTGGCACAAATGTGATCAAATTCCTCACACATCGCATGAAAAGCGACAGTGATTACTGGCGATTTGTTTCTAATCAGACAGTGGAACCGCTGGCAGGATGTCATGATTTCATGGCCAACACGTATGGGTGGAAGGGCTCAGAGCTGCCAGACAAGGTGGGAACAATCAAGCTACAGCAGTGTGTCACCCTCTTAGCAAGACAGGATCACCTTGTCTGGGGAAAGTTGCCAAAAAATATCCCCATGTCACCAGGGAGCACAGTTGTGGTGGAACCAATGACTTCAAGGTCTGTGTCACGAGACATCATGATCGGAGGAGTTGTTACGCCATTATGGGGTGATTGCTGGGTTCTTGTAAAATAACCAGACTGAAATTCCTTCCAAACCCCTTTTGACCTTTTTGTTCTCCACAGAATGGCACAGAGACTTTCTTTTTCATATGCACCTAAAATCATCCTAAAAGGACATTTCTATGCATAACCCCATATTACGTATGTAACCCACACTTTTGACTTTCATGTTTTAATCACATATTGGGTAGGTCTTTTGAATAATTATTGAATAGCTTGAAGTTGCGGTGCTATTGATGTTCATGGTTTTGCGAACCTACATCGACATCCAAATATGGTAAATCCAACGCGTTCGTGTTTAGCTGCTATTTCAAATATGGCGGTCCAAAGTTTCTGTCGTCTTGTTGGTCACGGTAACCTCGCCCCCAGCCCCTGACGCAAGTGGTTCTTCCTTCTAGCCCAGCATTGTTTTGGTGCTACTTACGAACCACTTTTCCTGGTTCGGAGCTGGTGCTTTGGGTTTCGAAAGACAAAGAACTGGTTAGAAACTAGGCTCTGGCCCTGAACCAGCACTAACTGTCTTGGTGGAAAAGAGGTATTTGAGAACCACTGGTCTACACAGAAGAAAGCCCTGTCTAGGTCTAGGCTCTGCCTTGTACAGGCTGTGTTGAGCTATTAATTTGTGTGGTTGTTTGAGGAAAAATAAGATTAAATCTATTTGCAATAAATGCAATAAAAATTGGTACAACTGCAGAGGACTATTATTCTGCTGTGCGGAACTGCAGAACTGATGACGGTATGGTTTGATCTTGCAGAAATGTGGTGTATAATTCCCACCCACGTATAGAAATCAAATATTCAAGATGTTTATTCACTTTTTAACCCCTGAACGAAAATAAAAAAATTAAGCTGCATCACTGTTTTTTAGTTTTTTTAGGGGGGGAAAATATATATAGATATATATTTTTTACTTTCAATATTAAATAATAAAATGAGTGAAAGAATGATACATGGATTAATGACTTGCTCTACCTGTTGCTTTGGTCTTCATCAACACCTGAATGCGCCACCTGCTGGTGAGCGACTGGAGATCATGCATTTTCTGCTGCTATTTGCGCACTTCCCGGATGTGCAATGATGAATTTTCTTCCGAATTTGGTTTAGGCTAGAAGGGATACAGCTGTGGCTACTGGGCATGAACACATCAATATAGAGTAATTTTTGTCATGCTGATCAACAATAATTACTGTATTTGCATTAATGTAAGGGGTAGGTTTAGGGACGGGTAGGTATAAAGTTTAATAAAACACAATCTAATAGGTATAAAATTTAATTTATCATTGGTTTTCGGGTATAGCTGTATCCCTTCTTGCCACAACTGCTGGATTTGAACCACTGAATTTGTGGAAGAAAATTTGTAAAGTGAAATAAAATGGACTGGAAATTGCCTGTCAAATATTATTCAGCGTATATTTAAACAAATTTAATATTTCAGGAGTGAACACTGGAAGCCTAATATTGATTATTGAATTTTTAATTATGAAAATGTGTGTTCTGAATTTAAAATGTTTTGAATTGAAACATTCACAGCTTAAAAAAAAAAAAAATGTTGAATTTCAGCCCCTAAAAATGCAAGCCCTGAAAATACAAGGCATTAAAATGCTGGCACTGTTCATGCAATGCATTATTTTTCCATGCTTTTTTGTTTCAAAGACATTTGTCATTATTTTTCTTTCATAGTGTCACGAATCCGGTTCGTGGTCTTTTGTCCGACTGCCACAAGAGGTCGCCTCTCCATCATATTGACTCTCACACCTCACATTACACTGGACTGCATTTCCCATCATCCATTGCACTGACTACACACACACAGCTGATTGCAATAATCACATGCTCACCTCAGAACTATTACACACACCATAACATATTCAGTTCCTGATCTAGTTGCATTGTTCTGCGTTTAGTACTCTCCAAGTGTTAGCTGCCTTACTGAGCCATTGTGTTTGTTTAGTTCCAGTATTGTCTAGCGATATTGTTTATTGCTCTCCTAGTGATAACTACATTATGGAGCCCTTCCGTGCTTTCTAAGTCTTAGTTTAGTTTATTTTGTTTATAGCCTCGTTTCCTGATTCCTGCCTGGGTATCTTGGATTAACCCTTGTTTTGCCGTTCGTACTCTGCTCATACCTCGTTTGGATTATTGCTGAGGTTATCGGACTACCCCTCTTCTCAAGCCCTCTGGATATCGTTCGCCGATCATAGACCCATGCTTTCCCTAGGATTACTCTTGTGTCTTGCCTATGCCATACTTGTTTGATGTTGTTTGACCCTGCCTGTGTTTATGACCACGTTTCTAAATAAAAGCCTTGCAAATGGATCTGCATGTCTCACGTCTCGTCGGCTCCATAACACATAGTGTTCCTTCCTGAATTAATCTGTTACCATCCTTACCATCAGGGGTGTCATGCACTCATTATTTCTGAGGGGGCATGAGTTGGGGGGTGGGGGTCGTTATGTGACACACAACAGCCACAACAGCACTTATGTTTTATTTTTTTCCTTTTTATTTGAAACATTCCCAAATGCATTAACTATATCATGAAATAGATTGATTCTCACCTTTATAGATTATGTTGATAGTTAATAGATTACATTATTAGGCTACTTTTTTGACCATCGCCCACTATGCATAAAAACCTGTCTGATTATGGGTGTCATGTCATTTTTTGTACACACATTTACACTTTGTTGTTTCTGACGAGAGAATTCGCTAGAAAGAGGTATTCAGTCAGCCAGCGAGCGAAGAAAACACCGGCATTTTAGCGATGACTCATCTGAACATCTATGATTGGTCATTGCATTCATAAGCTCAACAGAATCGTGTGTGATTAGATATAATGCGCAGTGCTGTAAAAACGCATCTGTATCTGGCTCAGCGCCAGCAAGCGAAGCAGATTTGAGTTTAGCAACTGATGATATGACGCACTGAACGTTCTAATCACGCCAGTGTGATTGTATCAAATATAAAAAATATGAATCGGCTATTTTTGTCTTTTGGAAGTTACATTCAAAATCCACTTGGCTCAAAAATCTGAGGGGGCACGTGCCCCCTTATTTTGAATAGGCATGACGCCTCTGCTTACCATAGCATTCGCAATTTCCAAATTCTCACTGAGAAGTTGGTACTTCCTCTATGGCTTTTTTTTTTATAAATTCAGTCTTCTGAAAGCTGACTATTGGGGAAAGTGTGTCAATCTGTTTCTGTTGCATATTGCCAAACAAGGGTATGCACCCTGCACAGCATGCACCATGGGAGCACCGCTAACTGCAAGTACAGTGTTATGAACATTGTTAATCAAGGCACAACTCCAGTGCTCCGAATGTGTTGTGTTGTTATGTGGGGCATAAGCAAGACAACTCTTGTTCAAGATGCAAAGATGATATGATCCAAAACAGACATTATGTTGAAACTGACAGGAGAGAATATCAAGGGCAGAGAGAGGAAAGGTACACCAGTGGTTTTACACAATTTTCTGAAGATGGGCCTTCCCCTGTTTTTCCAGACAAACCAATCAGGGATGGCCCTCTAGCACTGTGGGTTGGGAAACTTTAGTCGCCAACCACAAGTTTATGAATTTAAGGAACTGCAGGTGTTCTAAGGCTGCAGGCCTCAATATTTCTGGATGTGAGTCCTGGAGTATGACCAGACTGAAAAATCCACAGGGTCTCAAGCCCATTGGGGAATCAGTTGTCGAGAAGATATTAAGCTAAAAGAAAGTGGTCAAAGGATAGTTCTCTCAGACATATATGAGGGTCAGCCAAAGATACCACTCAATCATCATTAACCCTGCCATGGAGTGACCAATCATGTGAGCCGCATTTTTGGTGACTTGAAGTGTCAAATCATTCACCGGTTTGTGCTCTTTGGTTTCAGAAATATTGAAGCTCAGTTTGACAGAGATTAATAAATATAAACAAGAGAGATTTACAGACTGAGGCAATGGGGACATGGGCCCTCTGACTATCAGGGGCCAACAGCTGAGAGGTTCATAGCGATCCAACACTTGGAAACAAGCTATTGCAGATGTAAACTTGACATACTGTAAACAGGTATAGACTGAATTTGTTCCATTAACTACTATCACACTATTCAATATTGAAATAAATGCTATTTGTTCCTACCGTATGCTCCAGCATCCCAGTGACTCTACAGAGAACAAGTGGTTTGGAAAATGCACAGATGTGTGGATGTTATTTGTTCCTGTATCAGCCACAGGTGTAAAAATCTGGATTAGAATTACAGCACAGAATTTCAGCACAGCTCCGGTCTACTTCACACAATGATTCTACAAATGCAAATCTGTATAATAGAGGAAGTTAAAGTTCTCTGTAGAACATAATATTAGCTATAACTCTATTATATTTTAACCAGGCTACAACTTAAGATGAGTTAAATAACTGCCTCAATAAAGAGTCTTTTGTAAGACCCAAAATCTGCACAATCAATAAAATACTAATACCATAAATCTGTGGAGCGGCTGGTGTGATGACAGTATCAAAGTACTTCTGTCATCCCAGCTCGCTGTGCTTTGATAAATAGCTCTGTAATGCTTGCCTAGTAACTCATTACACCTCATAAACGAGTTGAGCGGGACCCCCAATGTGTTTGCTTTATGTAATCAAATTCAATTCAGTTATTCAGCAATGCCTGGCTGCAATTACTACATGTCCTGCAGTAAATAACCACAAGACGTTATATCACTGACACCCAGTTCAATTTTGTAACATAAATTTGATCGGTCAGTTATTAATGTTACAAAAGCAGTGGAAACCGACTTTATATTTGACTTTACATTTGCATTATCACGTTATTACCAATTAGTTATTGCCAATACAAAAAACAAGCTCATGAAATAACTGAACTCATTTTTTAATATAATTATTCATTATATTCTTAAAATTGGTATTGTAAAGAGATAATTTCCATAATGTCTACAAGTTTGTTCATATTAAATGACATATCATATTGACTAACATATCATCAACAAGCCCTTGTTCCCTAATTGTGAATACTGTAATTGATAAGGCAATGTTCACGTTTGTCGCAGATGGTATACAGTCTTTGCCTGGCTTTCTTAACCTGTGATTGGATGTGTGTAGTCCAAGTCAGGTTCTCGGAGATGTTTACGCCGAGGTACTTGAAGCTACTCACCCTCTCCACAGGGGTCCCACTGATCCTGAGAGGAGAGTAGGGCTGCTGCTGTCTCTTCCTAAAGTCCATGATCAGCTCTTTAGTATTGCTCACATTCAGAGAGAGACAGTTGTCCTGGCACCATGATGTGAGTCTCTCTACCTCATCCAAGTATGCGGTCTCATCGTTGTTGGAGATGAGGCCCAGAACCACAGTATCATCAGCGAATTTGACAATAGATGTGGAGCTGTGAGAGGACACGCAGTCATGCGTGTAGAGAGAGTAGAGCAGGGGACTCAGGACACAGCCCTGTGGGGCTCCTATGTTCAGAGTGATGGAGTTTGAGGTGAACTGGCCAACTTTCACCACTTGAGGTCTGCCGGTGAGGAAGTCTTGAATCCAGTCACAGAGTGAGGAGTTTAGGCCGAGGTCTGTGAGTTTAGATGCCAGCTTTATAGTGTTGAAAGCTGAGCTATAGTCAATGAATAGCAGCCTTACATTGTTGCTGTCCAAGTGTGTGAGGGAAGAGTGGAGAACGTGAGAAATGGCATCGTCCGTGGATCTATTTGGGCGATAGGCAAACTGAAGAGGGTCCAAAGTATCAGGGATGGAGGAGCAGATGTGGCTCTTTACAAGTCTCTCAAAAACCTTCATGACTATAGATGTGAGGGCAACTGGGCGATAGTCATTCAGGCAAGAGGGTTTATTGTTCTTTGGCACAGGGATAATTATGGATTTTTTGAATGAAGTGGGAACCACGGAGGTAGCAAGGGACTCATTAAAAATGGAAGTGAACAAACCAGCGAGCTGATCGGCGCAGGACCTCAGAACACGGCCGGCTATCCCATCAGGTCCGGCTGCTTTCTTGACGTTCACTCTCTTTAGCGCCCTCCGAACCTCATCCTCCAACACGGTGATTACAGGATCGTCGCTGCTCTGCCTGTTGCTTCCTGACGCGCTGGTCGGCAGAAACGCGCCGCCGCCGTTGCCATCGAAGCGGCCGTAGAAGATGTTTAACTCGTCGGCCAGCAACGGATCTGCTCTCACCTCCGCGGAGGATTTGTTTCCGAAGTCACAGATGGTCCTCAGTCCCTGCCACATCCGTCGAGAGTCGTTGAGCTGGAAATGAGACTCAATTCTCTCTCTGTATCTGTGTTTGGCGGCTCTTACTGCGCGTCGGAGAGCATAGCACGATGCTTTGTACTCGCTCGTATTCCCAGACAGAAGAGCCTCATTGTAAGCGGCAGTGCATGTGTTAACCGCGGCACGGATTGTTCTGTCCACCCACGGTTTCTGATTGGAGAATGTCCTTATCGTTATTGTTTCTGTAGCTTGCTCGGTTAGCGTGTTTACAAAACTTAATGCTACATCCGTGAACTCGCTGACGTCAGAAGAACTCGCCCGGAACATGTCCCAGTCGACGTCATCAAGCGCCGCCTGCAGCATAGTCTCTGAGTGGGAGGACCAGCGCGTCACTACTCTCTGCACCGGAGGTTCCTGAACGAGCCTTTGTTTGTATCCCGGTGTTAGAAAAATGGTGGCATGGTCCGATTTGCCAAAAGCCGGTAGTGAGCGGGTTTTGTAGGCATCCTTGAACTGAGTGTAGCAATGATCCAGTGTGTTCGGTCCTCTAGTTGGACAGGATACATGTTGATGGAAGTTCGGCATGACCTGTCTGAGGTTGGCTTTGTTAAAGTCCCCCGCAATGTTGAAGGCAGCGTCAGGATGTTTGTTAATGTAGCCGCTGAGCACATCGTGAAGTTTAGACAAAGCCAAGCCGGTGTCCGCCTGTGGTGGAATGTACACAGCAGTAACAATGATCGATGAGAACTCCCGGGGCAGATAAAATGGGCGGCAAATAATGGAAAGATGTTCCAGATGAGGCGAGCAGGAACGCGACAGAATGGAGATATTCCTGGGATCACACCATTTCTTGTTGATCATGAAACACACTCGTCCACCCCTGGATTTACCGGCCTCTGCTGTTCTGTCCGTCCGAAAGACAGAGAAGTTATCACTCGGCATTACAGCAGTGTCCGGGACCGAGGACGAAAGCCACGTTTCTGACAAACAAAGGATGTTACAGTCCCTAATGTCCCGTTGGAAACTAATCCTGGCTCTAAGATCGTCCATCTTATTCTCCAAGGATTGGACATTAGCGAGGAGAATGCTTGGAAGAGGAGGACTGTGAGCCCTTTTCCTGAGTCTGACTCGAATTCCAGCGCGCTTCCCGCGGTGTTTCTTGATCCGTCGCCTCGGGGGGTTATTGTTCGTCTCCGCGTTCCGAAGAATCTCCAGAGGCCACGCAGGATTCGTGGATAAAGTGTCCTGAAGCAGGTTGGTGTAGCGGTTTCCAATGTCCAAAAGTGTTTCTATGTTGTAGGTGATCAGTGCCGACGTGAAATGCGTAAAAACAGAAAGTAAAAGTAAGTAAAAAAGTAAGTTAAGGCAAAATCTCAGTGGAGCGACCCGAACGGCGTCCGAACACAGCGGCGCCATCATTGTTCAATGATGTTCTAAGTATTTTCTGAATTATGGAGTGATACAAATGACATTACCAAAATTCCCTCTGTAAAAACGTATGACTCTAATACGTCAAAAAAATTAAACAAGAATTTTGAAACTGACATCATCCAGTGTTTAGATTGTTTTACTAGAAATGTATGCAAATTGGTGCATATTTCATTAAATAATGACTCATTTGCATATTTAAACCTAACATTTTAGAAAACTTGTAATACAAAAAAATGTTTGCAATTATCAATGTAATCAATCAGCTAGGTAAGTAAGGTGACAATTATTAGTATAATTTTTTTTAAACCCTATTTACCTGTAGTGTCTCACCTTAAAAGAGGATCTATTAGAAGGCAGTTTCTTTATCAGACAACCTTAAGGGTCTTTCACTAGACTTCTAATAGCGAGACTGTCTGCAGGTCTAGATGGCAAACATTTGAAATTCATACTACATATGAAGGGGTTATTGGAAATACCTTTGGGCCGTTGTTTAACTCAGTGCCCCTCTTCATTTATTAATCTGGCTAGAAGTGAGAAAATGTGCTCCATTATATGGTTTTGAGTAGTGAAGGTTCTCTTTGCCAGAAGCTCTGCACAATCAATTACGTTTATATTTCAGACAACGAGGAAAAATGCCAGAGGAGCTTATTCATAGTTCTGAAGCTCAATCAATAAATAAAAAGTAGAATTTTGACAGCAGCAAAAAGCAATTAATTTTAAAGACAAGACATTTCTCTGTATGGTCCACTGTTCTCATCAGTTCATAAGTGAAGACAAGCAAAATCCTGACAAGTAAAGTCAAATCAGGTCAAATCAACTGAAGTGAAGTTAAGTTGTATAGTCTTTACATTCTTACTAAGTAAAATAATGTAATCCATTGGGAGCTTTTGCTGCACCAAGACTGGTAAAATAAGAAATAGATTATACATGTTTGATTTCCTGTAGTAGATTTCTAAAGCGTATAACTGGGGGAGACTTCATTCATTTTCAAGAGATCACTTGATGCTGCATCAGTAGTTAGTCTTGTTTGAGTTGCATTGGTGCTGCGCAGACTGATCATCCGTTCTTCTTTCGGTAGTTTGGTACTGCAAGAGCAATTCAAAAGCACAAATTGACTTCTACTCTCCTGTCACTCTCGCAGTGCATGCCGATGCATCTCGAACAAGCCTGTTGACTCTATGGTAACAACCTCCAGTGGTGATGATTATCTGAAACCTATATAGAATCATGCCAGTTCATTGGTTGATGACATCACCAAAGCCACAAAAGGACACACCACGGACCATCACTCTTCATTACGAAGACAGTATATCTGCCTGTGGTTTATGGAAGATTTTGCAGTATTATTTGGATATTTTGTATTATTTGGATATTGCTTTGAACACTAAGGAGAGGTTGGGATGCGCATCTCTCACCTGCCTCTTCAAAATGTTTAGACGTGCAATTGAATTGGTGCTTTAAACTACCAAACATTTTGCTTTCTTAATCAGTCAGTCTATTCACACAAACACAACGTTATGATTATACACATTTCAGATGACAACTGTTCGACTTCTCATTTTAAATGAAAACGTACTAACTCCACAAGAAGATAGAGTTTATAGTATCTTCTGCTGGTAGCACCATTTTGGCCATCCCACATTTGGTTCTTGTATCTCGTGTCTCCCTTGGTGGAGCTTCCTTGAGGATTCCGATCAAAGTAAATGTACTATACCAGGCTATGTGGTACCGTGTGACATTCTCATTTGAAAATGTGGGAATTTTGGGTTTGGCCTTAGAGTGGGGCTTAGTTCTAGAATGCTTAAACTTTTAAGGGGCAGCTCTTTGTGTCATGGTGTAGAGACTGGGATTTGGATCACTGCCCCGTTGGGTTAGTGCTAGTATTCCTTCAGAATCTTTTTTTTTTTTTTTCTGCAGCCATGACCCCAGCTACACTTAAGGTGCATGTGGTGGCAATTGCTGATGAGCACACACCAGTTGATGTATCTCTAGGGAAGCATTCACTTGTTTCTTTTTTCTTGTTTCATGCATAGTATAAAATGGCTGAGAATTTTCCATCTGGCTTGTGTTCCTTCTTGCATCTTATTTGTAATCCTAAATGGTTTACTGGGACCTCCATTTGAACTTCTTGAATCAGCTTCAGATATAATTAAGATGGTTTTGTTTTTGGCCTTGATAACCGTGGTCAGGATTGGTGATTTACAGGCCTTATTAGAGAACCTATCCAGTATTGATTTTGCTTTCAGTCTGGTGAAGGTTTTGTTTCAACCAAAGCTAGCTTTCAACCTGCTTAAGGTTGATGAGAGACTCCACAGGCTTTGTTCTGGGAGAGGGTTGCAGACTGCACGAGCCAGTGACATGAATCTGTTCAGCTATTTGCTTGTTTTGGTTTGCCTGTTGTTGTTGCTAAGGATGTCACATTTGGTAAATGATGCAATTGTTCTTGCTTATGATGCATTTGAGTTAATATTGCCTCTTGGCATTCAAGCTCACTCTACTTAGAAGAGTTATCAGGCATTATCTAAAGGTGAAAGACATTTGGGTGGTGGCAGGCTGGGCCTCTCCACTCATTTTTTTTCACATTTTATGATCTGAACTGATTCCTAGGTTTTATGCTTGAATGGGTGTCAGTTCATATTCCTCTATCAGTCTATGTTTACAGGCTGATAAACTGTCAGTTACTTTGTAGTATGTCACTGTGGCATAGTGTTCTCATAACATCAGCTACTGACCCAGTGGCAAGTGAACCTATGATAGGGAATGTCTCATTTGTATATTTTACACCGATTCCCTGATTAGGGCTCTGCCATACTCCATTATTACTTCGATTTGATCCTAGAAAAATCTCAAGAGTGATGGCGCAGACATGCGCTTTTGAGCCACTGGTGATGCAGTGCATAGAAGAGTGACACTTGAGCCATCAGCTAATGAGTTGGTGTTATTCTATCCACCTTAATTTGTAACATGGAAATAAACAATTTTCTTGGAATGTGCAAGACTTCTGATTCATCGGCCGCTATTGGTAAATAAACAAATCTGTGTGTTTATGATTATGATAAATGATTAAAATAGCATAATTACAAATACCAGTTCACAATGTTAAGCAGCATAACAGACTCTTCTTGAACAGGTAAAATAACTGTACTTCTGAAAAAGCAGCTCCTCAGTGTTTGCCAGGGGAGTTTCTTGTGGTTGTGTAGCGTGCAGCAGACAGAGTTTGGCAGAGAGTGGCTGAAAGCATTAATATCCACATCCTTAATGTTATAATGATGGAAGCTTTTTTAACTGAAGCAGACATGCAGTTGTGTATAAATAAATGCGTCATAGTTTTTGTCCATGCCCTGCTGCATTAAATTTCTGTCTTTCTCTGTCCATACAGAATGTGGATGTCACCACCAACAGCGCTCTACTCTCATAGCTTTTTATTCCCAACATACCCTGTCTTTATAAGTTCTCCATCCCTGTTATCGGCAGGTGATTAACAGTGGTTTTGTAAGCGGTGTGGTTTCTATTCTCTTTCTGTTGATTAGCTCTTCTGTCTAAGACAATGAAATGAAGGAAGGAGACACTCATAGTGACGAGCCATGGAAGATGTGTGTAATTAAAATCATATTCTGTAGCGAACGTTAATCTCCCTTCTTTGTGCAGACCTTGACAAGATTGGCGAGCTCAAGGCAATAGATTGAAAAACCTTGTCTGAGCATAAAATCATAATTAGTAGATTCACTGGGGGAAGATATATGGAAGAATAGATGTTGAAATACATGTTTGTATCAGTGTATGTGATAATAGAGTCCATTTGGGTGGAAAAAAGCATCTATTTTGATTGTGTCTCGAAATGGCTACAGAACCAAAGGGCTATTGGAGGAAAAAGCAAAGAGATTGTTTATTTATATTTTTATAATGCAAGCTGAAAAAAAGAGCATCACTTCATTTAATGAAGCCACTGTACCTCTTTTAGATTAAATTGTCATTGTGGGCTTTGTGAAAGCATTGGGACAATAAAACTGATGATATCTAGGTTAGAATAACCAAATCTTTAACTTGCAAAATAAAGTCTGTTTAAGTTTATACTGCAGTAAAAATATTTTATCAAGAACCACTCACATAAATCATAATCTGAACATGATATCATGTGAAAAAGTAGATGCAGAACCACAATAATAAAGCCTTATAACTAATTTAATTCAACAGTAATATCGATCCATGTAGAGAAAAAAAAAAAAAAAAAAAAAAAAAAACAGCAGATATGTGTGAAGAATGTGTGATCACAATTTCTATTTATTGAAGAGTAATAATTATTTTAAAATTCTTAATTAGACATGGTGGCCTGGTACATCCTGATTCTTAGATGTTGCATTGCACGATTCAATCAAATTGGAGCAGATTATATTCAAACTTTTTTTGTGTGTGCGATATGCATTAGTCAGTATGTGCTTAAGGAAATTGGCCATTTTCTCTAATATAAATATTGTTATAAATATAATTTATAATATGAAAATAATTGTATTTCTAAAGTTGATTAGTTGTGATTTAAATACTTTTCTAAAATCTGACATTAAATATGATCTATCCATTGTATTAATGCATGCATTGCTTATTATTATCATCATTGCTTATATATACACTATATTGCCAAAAGTATTGGGTCACCCCCTTCTAATAAGCATGTTTGACTACTTTAGTAATTTCTATGAGTACAAATCTTAATGTTTAAGCATATAATGATATTCTACGGAATTGTATGCTTCTAATTTTATAGCAACGGTTTGGACAGAACCCTTTTCTATTCTAACATGACAGTGTCTCTGTGTATAAGGCACGGTTCAAAAAGACATGATTGATTCAGTCAGTGTGGAAGAACTTGACTGGTCTGCAGAAAGCCAAGTCCTGATTCCAGCTGAACACCTCTGGTGTGACTTTATATGCAGACCTTGAGCCAAAAACTCATCACCAAACACCAATGACTTGTACATAGAGACACATCCAAAACTGTTGCAACAGAGATACAATTTTTGAAATGAAATGAAATACAATTTTTAAATACATGAATTATGTTTCCATCTTTGTTGGCACAGTTTTGTTAGTGCCTTTTTCTGTTCTAACGAAGGGGGTGTCTCAACACTTTTGTCCTTATAGTGTCTATACAAGTCATTGGTGTTTGGTGATGAGTTTTTGTTCAACATGTTCATTAGAAGGGGGTGACCCAATACTTTTGGCAATATAGTGTATATATATATATATATATATATATATATTGTTTTAAAAGTAACAAAATGCCAATAATTAGATTCAACTTGTTCATTTGTGTATTGTTTAGTCCCAGCTGTATTTCAGCAGGATAGCTTTAGTTAGTTTTTAAACATGTTGAGCAGGTAATCAGATTTGTGTCTCTTTGAGTTCTTTTGCAAGGCAACATGTTTAGTACATGAGGGGTACAGTATCATGTTTAAAAAGATACTTCAGATATAAGTCTTTAATTGATCATGGTGTTTTTTTTTCCTTGACAGTACCGGCCTACCGTACACTTTCATTATACAGAAAATGAGGGACCATTTTCTTTCTTTCTTTCTTTCTTTCTTTCTTTCTTTCTTTCTTTCTTTCTTTCTTTCTTTCTTTCTTTCTTTCTTTCTTTCTTTCTATAAATAAATAAATAAATACCTCTTTTGTGTTCCACAGGAAACAAAAGAAGGCCATAGAGGTTTGAAAAATAGTGGGGTGAGTAAATAATTACATAATTATTATTGTTGGATGAACTGTACAGTTTAAATTGCTTAGGACTGTTTGGTCCAACACATTTAATTTTAAATTACTGGCCTTTCAAGGTGCAGCAAAAACAGCAAGATGAAGTTATCTTTGCAGTGCTAATTTTATACTTTAGAAGCATGAAGATAGAGCTCAATGTTCTCAACACTCGATTAATTTTTAATAGCATTTGGATGAGGTCCCTAACTCAGGCTTTGCATATGGCCCGGTGTCATCTAAGAAATATGGGCTCATCCAGATCATTTGCTCTCCTTCTTACACTATTTTGACAAATACCAAAACCTTGTGACATTCTGTGCACAGAATGATCCTTTGATTATCGCATCACCAGTTTATTCAGCCCACACGTGTATTATGGTATGAAAGGTTTGACAGATTGATGTCAGCTTTAAAAATCGACAGACTAATATGTGCTATTAAACATTTATATTCTCTTTCTTTGTCTGAAAATGGGTTCACGTACTCATGAAACCGAAGAGTTTCTTCACTAGTAGGCTGTTAATGTATAAATCATGATAAAGTGAATAGAGGCAGGTCCCCCAGAGCGCAAAGCTAAACGGTAGAAGCACATAAATTGTAACGTTTGTAAATTAATGAGAACAGTGAACCCTTCGTAAGTCTTTTGTAAAATTTAAAGGGATAGTTCACCCCAAAATGAAAGTGCTGTCATTAACAGTAGAGGTTTATTCACATATACATATTCAATATAGTCTTAAGAGTGTGATTTGAAAATTTATCAGGAAACTGGGCCTGGGCTATTTATTGATTTTTGAAGAAATGTGAACCAATGATAACCAAATACTGAATATTTTCTTATAAATATATAATATATATATATATACACATGCCAATGAGCATTTTAAATCACGGACATAAAAGGTGTCTATATGACTTTATGTGGCACCACACAGACCGATTGGTGTCTGATTTTAAGCAGTGCATGCCAGTAAAAAAATTTGTCCAACTTTACACGGCACTGACACCACATCAGTGTGACGTATGCCATCAAAGTTCCATGACAGCTTGGATTTGAGAGCAGTCGACTGGTTCAGTCAAAATCTGCTTTAAGGCAAGCCTCCAAGGTTAACTAAGAAAAGGCCAATGAAAGGAGAAAACAAGCCTTTTTCTTCTTTTCATCACTTTTTTTTAATTGATGTTAATAGAAGAGTTGTTTTTCGGGGGCAAAAAGCTTATCATTTAATGAAGTGACAGCCTATTGGCTAATCTTTGATCTTCAACACCGAAAAAAAATGCTGTTTTATAAGAGAAGTCATAGACAAAAATATGTGTATCTCCCAATAACACACCGTTTTGTCACAATTTGCCTACTTACACCATGCCCTGAAAGTACGTATTTTTTATTTATTTATTTTTTAAGAAAAATAACATAGTTTTAAGTCTGTAGCGAGAGAGTAGGCAAGCACTGGAACATACTACCACTTCAAACTGAGTTGTATGTTTGTAGTTTTTTTTTTTTTTTTTTTTATTGTTTGTAGATCTGAACCGATTACTCCTCCAAAGCACTGTGGACCGTGGGCAATATTAGCCATCAGATCCACATCCACACTTCAGAAATATTCTGGAAATAGTAGACCATCCAGCATACTAGACCCTTATTATAATTTCACATACACTTCAAGAAAAAAAGGCACAAAGCTGTCACTGGGAAGGTCCCTTATAGGCACAAAAGCTAAAAGGTACATCTTTGTACCTCATTTACCTCTAAATTGTAAATATTTATACCTTAAATGTACATATTTGTACCTAAAGTCTGCATATTAGTATTGTGACGAGTCGGCTGCCTCCCCCCTTATTGTCATCACCACCCCGTCCCGTATTCGCCGCCCTTCACCAGGCTCCCGACGGGAGTGGGTGTGTGAGAGAGGAGGGGCGCTGAAACAGCCAGGGCTGGCGGCGTGTGATGAGGCGCACCTGATGTGAAAAGAGCCTCATCACCGCCGCCGTTTAAATGCCGAGCGCACCTCTCCTCGGGAGACCGGTCTCTTCCCCGTGCATGCACGCTGGTGTCCTCGTGGGTCCAGGAAGGGAGCGTCGAGTAGGAAGACTGCCGCACCCGTTAGACGGCCGACGGGCCAGGATGCCGGGCCGTCGAGTCCCCCAGAAGCTCCGGGGGTTTAGGAGAAGGACGTCGCCGCTGAAGGAAGCCGCCGCCACTCGCTCCCGGACCCGAGAGGGGAGCACGTGCGGCCACCGGACTCCGCCCCTTCCCTGGACCCTTTCCTCCTGAGCACTGCCCTCCTTCACAAGCCCCCGCAGCACGACGAGGACACCAGATCCCCTGCTTATTTTGGACACTTTTTCCCCCTTTGGACACTTTATTTTAATATTTTTGTTTAATAAAAACCTCTCCGAGGCCTGACGCCACGCCCACTGTGTCTGTCGTTTGCTCCTCCCGCCAAAATATATATATATATATATATATATATATATATATATACACTGAACAAAATTATAAATGTAATACTTTTGTTTTGCTCCCATTTTTCATGAGCTGAACTCAAAGATCTAAGACTTTTTCTATGTACACAAAAGGCCTATTTCTCTCAAATATTGTTCACAAAGCTGTCTAAATATGTGTTAGTGAGCACTTCTCCTTTGCTGAGATAATCCATCCACCTCACAGGTGTGGCATATCAAGATGCTGATTAGACAGCATGATTATTGCACAGGTGTGCCTTAGGCTGGCCACAATAAAAGGCCACTCTAAAATGTGCAGTTTTATCACACTGCACAATGCCACAGATGTCACAAGTTTTGAGGGAGCGTGCAGTCGGCATGCTGACTGCAGGAATGTCCACCAGAGCTGTTGCCAATGAATTGAATGTTCCGGGTCATCGAAGGCAAGGAAGCTCAGCCTGCCCCCCACCCTCCGTTTCTGCAACGACTTCCGTCGCCTCAACGAGGTCTACGAGTTCGACGGGTACCCCATGCCTCAGGTGGACGAGCTGTTGGACCAACTGGGAAGGGCCCGATATATCTCGACATTGGACCTCACCAAAGGTTACTGGCAGGTACCCCTCTCTGAGAATGCCAAACCTAAGACTGCTTTTTCCACCTCTAGTGGCCACTGGCAGTACCGGACCCTTCCCTTCGGCCTTCACGGGGCACACGCCATGTTCTAGCGGATGATGGACATCCTGTTGCGGCCCCATCAGTCACACCGCCGCTTACCTGGACGACGTGGTAATCCATTCCGAGGCATGGGAAGACCACCTGGACCGGTTACGGAGGGTGCTCACGGAGCTCCGGAAGGCTGGGCTCACTGCCAACCCTCGCAAGTGCCACCTTGTACTCTCCGAGGCGATGTACCTGGGTTTCCAAGTCAGATGGTGTATCATTTGGCCACAGGAGAAGAACGTGTAGGCGGTACACTCCGCCCCGAGACCCGAAACCAAAACCCAGGTACGAGCCTTTTTAGGGTTGGCAGGATACTATCGCTGCTTCATCCCTAAACTTCTCCTCTTTAGCCACCTCCCTGACAGACCTGACCAGGAAGGGGCAGCCGGAGAAGGTACTGTGGACACCAGAAGAAGCCTTCCAGAAGGTAAAAGGGGCCCTCACCTCGGCACCAGTCCTCCGAGCCCCGGACTTTAGTTGCCCCTTCCTGCTGCAGATGGATGCCTCCGATACGGGACTGGGAGCCGTCCTGTCACAGATCCAGGAAGGTGAGGAGCATCCTGTCATTTATATTAGCAGGAAGCTGACTCCAGCTGAGAGAAACTACGCTGCGGTGGAAAAGGAGGCCCTGGCCGTCAAGTGGGCAGTCCTGGAGCTGTGCTATTACCCCCTGGGCCGGAAGTTCACCCTGGTCACTGACCACGCACCCCTTCAATGGATGGCTCGCGCTAAGGACACCAATGCCAGGGTGACCCGATGGTTCCTCGCACTCCAGGACTTCCACTTTGTTGTGCGTCATCGGGCTGGAGCCGCGAACGCTGACGGTCTCTCTCGGACCTGGGCAGCTTTCGCAGGTCTGTCGGGGGTCACTCCCCACCCACCCCCTAAATTTCCCCTACTATCTCACAATATCAACAGGACCAGGACGACGCTTGGGGGGGTGACGAGCGTCCCGAAGCTTCATCAGCGTTGCCCTGGAAACGAGCGAGGAGCACCTGCCCATCCTCATCACAGGCTGATCAGTCACAGCTGCGGCTCATCACACGGCGGCTACATAAGCCACGCAAGCCCTTTTATCCCTTTACTTCAGTTTCTTTTCTTTCCGTTGAGAGTTTCGTGTACTGAGTTAAGTTTTGCCACAAAGCGCTTGCATCAAAATTTCAACCAGCCCACAACTCCACATCTTCAGCCAATGCCCAACCATTGGCTTCCCAAGACGTCACTTCGAATGACAACTGGACTTCCAGCCAATCAACAAACTTGGGAAACCCCTTTCCCCCTAAACAAGCAACACAAGTACCTCCAGATCTGAACTGATGCATTTAATATTAATTTTAGCCTCATTGAGAAACTCAATGCGAGGGTTAATGAAAAGATTGATGGTTGTCCAGGTCTAAGCAATTGCATATATTGCTGTAAACTTGGGATTTCACATTTTCATTCTCTTAAACTCCTTCTTTCCTCATGTTCTCTTTTCCTGCAACTTGTGTGAATGTGTTAGTGCATGCGTTTATGTGTTAGATTAGTTTATATTGTCTTAGATTAATCCAATAACGTCTTATTTATATAGAAAAGAGAAGTATCTTGTGTTTTGTGGTTACAAGTTAATTTCTTAAACTGCCGATATTGTTATTGTGTTCATTAATAGTGTTTTTACTATATTTAGGATTTTAATATCCATTGCAGAGTTGATGTTATATGGGCATTTCAGTGAATCGCTGGCCAATTCAGTTGATCAGCAGTAAAACAGTGATTCTGTCCGAATTTCCAATAAAAGAAAAATAATTTCCTTTGAGCTAAATTGACCTCCTTCCCTTACAGCAGAGATGGCAGATTTCAGATGGCATATTTATTGAGGGTCCTGCTCCACTATTCAGCATTATTGAGCTGAATTGGATGATCTGAACAAATTAATAGCTTTCTTCAGGTATTATGGGAAAATAAAATTAAACTGCACAAACTGCAAGATGATTTTTATGTGCTAAATATTGTTAGGCCTTCTTACCAACATGTGTTCATCCTTGATCTTAGCCTGTCCTCTAAAATGAATTTGAAGCCTGCTGAAGGCTTTATAGATTTGTCTCTCTTTTAAAGAGAAAATGAGAGATTACAACAAAGTTCTCATCAGTATTCTGTGTTGGAGAAATTTGATTTAAATGACCAGCCACTTACGCTTGGAACAACAGACTCCGTTTGATGAGCACTGTTCATTATGATCTTCCTCTGGTGAGCACAGCATACTATTGTGAGCTCATACAACATATTCAAGTACAAATTTGGGCCCAGTCCAGTGGTTCTGATTTGGCTTGATGCCAGGCTAAGATGACACTTAAAATCCTGAAAGAGAATACAAGGTCTTTGAGCGCAGGATGAAAATGAATGCACCTCCTTGAGATTTCAAGAATGGCGCAGTTGTCAAGTTCTCATTTGATGCTATCTTTCCTTTTATTGTGATTGATTGACCATTGTACGAAAAACATACACATTGAAATTAAAGTGGAAATTGACTAGGATAACAAAAATGAGTGTGCATACAACACCCAAGTAAGGGCAACTGAGCTGGTTATGGTCTTTGACTGGGTTTGATTAAGAGATGGGAATGGAGAATTGGATGATAAACACATAATTATCTGGAGTCACATGATGGCTCATTTATTCAGTGTCCAATGAGGAAAGAATAGTATAAGAGTGAACATCTCAGCACAGGGCAGACATTCTGTACAGGAAATTTACATTGCCAAAGGCTGTTCCGGTATACAGTGTCACCAGAATAAAACTCACAAGACTCTGTGCTGAGCTTCCAAGTGCTGTCAAAGTAGTTTACACAAAACTGTCATAAACCAGGAAATGCAGAGGTGGAATGCTGAACTTGCCCACTGGTCCATTTAACATTTCTGGCAGGGAGAGATGTACAAGTTAAAAAAAGGTCTTGGACTCACTTCGCTGTCCTGTCAAAGTGTGTACAAGTGCCACTTTTATGACAGTGTTGGTCGTTGTTCATGAAATCACCAACAAAACCAATGTCCTAGTGTATGGTTTTTATTTATGTTTTATTCAAAACAAATTATTAGCCTTAGCCTCAGATGGACTCAGATACATATTTCAGACAAATACAAAAAGTTCAGATTTGATTCACTGGCTTCTGTGATATTTTGGGGGCATATTTAAGGAATAGTTTAACGAAATATGGAAATTCAGTCATTATTTACTCACTCTCATGTTCCTTAAATTCCAAACCTAAATTATTTCCTCCTGCTGAATCCAAAGGAAGATATTTTGAAGAATGTTGGTACAGCAAACCGTTTTCATTTTAAGAAAGAGATAAAAAAATAAATACAAATCTTATTTTATGTTTGACAGAAAAAAGTAACTCATAGTTTTGGAATGAGGTGAGTAAATTGTAACATGATTAAAATTTTTGGTTGAACAGTCTTATCACCATTTAATCCAATACAGTTTTTCACACTCCCTCTCAATGTGATGTGCAAATGCTATAAACAATTGATTATTGGACATTGATGAAACATGAAAAGTGGGAGCAAAAAAAAACAACAAAAAACATATGTCGTGAAATGGACACATGACGCATAGATAAACAAGACAGCAATGCAGGATGCAAAACAGACAACACAATAACATGCAATTATGCATCAAATATTTATTTAAGGCAGAAGCACAATAGTTTTCAGTAGTAAAATCATTAAATACAAATCATTGTAGAACTAGTATGTCTTACAGATATATAACTATCGTTTCTATAATAAAATACATTTCAACAACAACAACATGTAAATAGGCATTGCACACTCAATATTCTGTATAATTTTATCACTCTCAATTTTAACTTCTGTCTTTTCTTTTCTTCCAATCAATAACTGTACCTACATATAGTATCTACAAGCCCTGAAATACTTGTTCATATGGCTCATGAGCTAAATTCCAAGAATATTTCTCCAAATATATACACACACACACACACACACACACACACACATATCTGTGTATTTTTGAATATATATATATATATTCATACATACATATACACACACATATATATATATATATATATATATATATATATATATATATATATATTGTATATTATTATTATTATTATTTTTACAAAGAATAACATTTAGTTGATACAATGAGCTATTTTTAGTAATAAGTAGCTCATTATCTACACACAATCAGAACAACAAAACAACACACAACAGTCTGTAATTTCAGCTTAGTTATATGTGTCTTAAATATTTCAGTCCTCATTACTTTTGAATAAGCCAATTCTGATTACAAATTCTACACACGTTTTCACTCATTTCTTCTGTGTTTTCCATACAACATTGCAGGCTGACACTGCTGTGCACTTAATTGAGTGAGTTATTCTGGCAGGTGGACTGTATCAGTATTGTAACATGATGGTAGATGAACAGAGTTACAGGATTAGTATCAAATTGACAAAACCATCATCAGCTTTCTTTGTCAACTTTGAGCTTTCTTCAGCTTTGATCCTTAGTTTGTGGAGCGTGTGCACATGAATGTGTGACATCATGGTGAACAGCCAATCACAGCAGTTGTGGCCTAATGGATAGAGAGTTGGACTTGTAACCCGAAGGTCGTGGGTACGAGTCTCGGGTCTGGCAGGGATTGTAGGTGGGGAAGTGAACAACCAACGCTCTGTCCACCCTCAATACCATGACTGAGGTGAGACCCTTGAGCAAGGCACCAAACCCCCAACTGCTCCCCGGGTGCTGCTGCATTATGTTCACTACAGTGTGTACACTTGGATGGGTTAAATGCAGAGCATAAATTCCGAGTATGCGTCACCATACTTGGCTACACACCACTTCCTTTCCCTTTCCCCAACACAGAGCAAGTGTGATTCACTTCTTGTGAAAGAGTGAGATTCAAAACTCTTGTTTTTTGTTTAAGAGATTAAAGAATATGAGGAATTTAAATAAATTTTCTTTGAAGAAAGTACTTGTCCATGAAAGAGGACAAATAAATTAAATTATCTTTCTCTATTAGTGCACTCACAAGTGAATATGTAAATTGCAATCATCATTAAAGCCAGACATTTTTTTTTTTATGTATACCTAATGACCTTTAATTTGTAGGAAGAGAAACTGGGGGAGTGACGATTTTTGTGTCAGACATGTGTCACTTTGCTCACATCTGATTGGTCCAACTTCAGTTTGAGATTTCTTACCCAGAACATAACCTGCCCTGGAGCAGGTTAGCTGTGCAGTGTAAGTTACTATGGCAACAAACACAGCTAAAAGCCAAGCCACTTTCATGGTAACTAAAACCCAAAATTGGTGCAAACTAAACTGAAACTTACCTGGCTAGCCAGCTAATCCAGCTTCATGGTACAGGCCCCTGCACATCAATTTAGTATGTTAGTCAGTTTAGTGTTTTTTCATAATTTGCTTGGTCACCATCACAGCTGTTCACCATCACAACTGAGTATTATCTCTCTGTGTGATTAATTCCTTGTGTGTATTTGTTTTTGTATTAACAACAGTCTCTTGTGTATGTACAGATGAACTGCAATAGTTTGCTGCTCACAGTATGCTTGACACACCCAGCATGCACTGTGGCATGAATAAATTATGTTGTTGCATAGGACTATTAGTGTAACGGAGTGACAGAAGCGTGAGAAGTGCAGATCCATCTGCAAAGCGTTATTAAAAGGTGTGGTCATAAACAAGCATTGCTCGATACACAGCAAACAGACATAGACGAGGCAAGACCAAGAGTATTCCTTAGACAAGCGTGGGTCTTCGATCGGCGAACAGTATCCAACAGGGCAAGGCAAAGAGAGATAATCCAGGTACACGAGCAATAATCCAGGCAGGGGTAAACACAATCCGAAACAGCAGGGCAAAGGGTTAAACCCTTATAAAAAAAGATACACAGGCTAGAATCAAAACAGGCAAGGCAAGATTATGACTATGAAAACTACGAAAGGCTCTGTAAGGTAACTATCAGCTAGGGTAGCGATAAGTGCATACAATACTCGGTGATGACAGAGAGGAAGTCCAATGCTTATAAAGTGTGTCTGTTGAGATCAGATGTGTAATCAGTGCACTGTGTGATAGGTAACAGCTGTGATCAGTGCAATGGATGATGGGAAATACAATCCAGGGGTGACGTGCAACAGTAGTATAGTGCAAGAGTCAATGTGGTGAGCGAGTGACCTCTGGTGGTGAGTAAACGGAAGTTCATAGACCGTGACAATTAGTTGTTGATATTTGCTGTTGTTGGTCATTTGTGTTACTAGTATTATAATTTGCATAGGTTATTATTCATGTACAATGCGTTTGTTGGTTTTTGATAGCTAACCACTGAACCACAGATGTATACTATAACTCAAAACAGATTGTGCAATTGCGAGTGTAATACTGATTTTATACAACAGTTCAATAAACAATAAGTTAATATTGTGTTACATTTTAGACTTAATATTGTATGTTTTTGCTATTTCATTGGCAAAAATAGTTCTAAACAAAGCCGACATGTTGTTCCTTTCCAAATAACACACAACAGTGTTTTGTTAATGAATGAATCCACAGTTTGGAATGAAGAGAGTGAGCCAATGATTCGGTGGTTAATCATAATTGATACATGCTTATAACTTTTGATGTTATTGACATATTTTAGTGATCTCTTGACATTCCTTGGAACATGCTGAGGGGATGATACTAAACATGTGTTGCTTCACCCCACAACCAGTCCAGCATTTTGATTTATATTTTAAACTCATTTGCTTATAGGCCATTCACCAGATTGTAATGAAACCACTTGAATAATAACATATTTGGCCAGCTTCTCATGTATGATAAAGAAAATATCAAAACTGTATTTATATATTTTTTTTATTATTTGAACATATCTGTCTGTGTGTGTCATGTGAGTTGTATAAAGGTGTGTGGGTTAGAATTTTTCTTTAATTGCCAGATGAAGAGCCGGCATGAGAAGCGTCACGTGATAGTCTGTTATTAAATTTTTGTATTTTTGGAGCCCAGGTGTACGCTTTTTTTTTTTTTTTTCCTTTCATGTTCATGTTCATGTTCTTTTTTTTTTTTTTTTTTGTAGAGCACCCTGTTTAACAGTGCACTTTACATGCATTATACATTATTAAGACTGGAGTTATTGGGGTGACTCAAAACCCCCATTTATACAAAGACCCAAGTTCTCACCCACATAGAACATTTATCACCATAGTGGCAACTTCTTGTGAAAGACTCGTATCATGCAGTGCAGCATGATACTGTAATTTGTTGTACCTGCACTGATTTCACTCTAAAAGTACAGTATTTATTTGTAAACAGAATAATCCTGTTTATTTATTTATAAAAAAAAAATCTACTTCTTCTTTTACAGTGCAGCAGTAAGAGGATGTACAGTATGTGATAAGCTTAATGACTTGCAGGAAATAAATGGAACCTATTTGAATCCACTGAAACTCTTCAAGCTCCACGATTATCTCAAAATAATGGAGATACACCTTTGTTTCGTCCTGTTCTGACAGCTCAGTGTGGTGGTGATGGACTGACAGCTGATGTTTGGGCATGGGTGAACAGCATCCTGCCAGAGCTGTACAAACTCCTGCATGCACGGGTCGGCCGTCAGCTAGCTGTCTTATTTTTTAATGCTGTGACAGATTTAAGACTTTAGAAGAGATGTTGCAGTGGTTGCATCTCATGCTGAGAAAAGACTGGTGGTGCTCTGTCATGTTCTGTGAATGCACTGTGGTCCTCGGGACTTGAGACATGAGGCAGAGAATAACAGAAAATATATTAATGTTTACATTTTGATTCTAAACGTAATACTACTTAATAAACCCCCAGGTATCAGTATATTTGTTATACTGATTTCATTTGAGGGCACCATTAAGGAGACTAGTGTTAAGCCTATACCTCCTCAGGAAATACAGATGTATTTATTCAGTTGCAAAATTAATTGCAGGAAAATGCTTGTTTTTGACAAGCATTTGAATGTGAATCTCTGAATGTGGTATCAGTGTTCCAATCACAATTTTTGGTTCCCATGTACATGTGGATTTAGTCCTGGCTACTTCTGGTCACTCAAGACAGGTGTTAAAGTTAACCTCGGCTTATTATCTTATTTTTATTTTAGATTTTCAGTGTTTCTAAGTGAACCTTGTAGAGGGAAAAAGAACATGGAACATTCTCGACTGGGAAGTGATTAACTGGTAAAATGTGAGCATTCTATTCTGAATATGTAAAACAAAACGCATGAAAAACAAGTTGTTTTCCACCAATTGGAGTAAAATGTATAAAATGAAATAATAATTCATTGGTAAGCACATAGGGTTTAGATTTCATGTTGACTTTAATATCAGGTGTAAATGAGGACAGAGAAATGAAAAATCATGGAAAAATTGTCAGTCAACAACAACGTGGCAGTGAGTTTTACAGAGGTAGGTGTTACTTAAATTGTTGTCAATCTATAATTTGCTTAAAAAGTTTAAATACTACACACGCTTCTATATAATTCACAGCTAATGATGATTTGTGATTATGTTTTGTTTATGACCGCATTGCTGATCTGCACCTTCAGGTCATTAGCTGATCTGTAGAACAACAGTGAGGAGGAGCATTACATTTTCCCCTTGTTCACAGTCTAAATGCACTATTAATTCCAAAATAAATAGCTGTTGTTAATTTTGAATATCCAAACACAAAGAATACTATGATGCAAAATAAGTGCTAATCTGTCATTTTTATTCTTGTACAGTGTGTTAAAGTAACTATACTAAATTTTTGCTCTGTGATTTTACCATTATTACCCAGCCAGTTTTCTAACCCTCCGGTTTTGCTTGCTCCATTGCCTGTATCTGGATAGCACACTTTCGAGTATATTAACACATTAATCTTTCTGATGCCACGCACACTTAATGGAGTGAAATAGAGATCTCGCTCCCGCTCCATGGTCTGCTTCCACCTTGCATTATATCATTTAATCATTTCAGATTACTGATGCTTGGTATTGGATGCAAACTTTGGGTCAAATCAAGAAAGCTCTTTTACTGCTTTTGAAATTACTGTAGGATTCAAAAAAACTCGATGTGACCTTAAGAAGTTCTCGGCTGCTTCTCACGGAGAGCTTTATAATCATTGACCAGAAGTCTTATAAAAGAGAATTAATTTGTCTGTTGACAAAGCCTGACTGCTCGTAGATCAGAATAACATGCTGTAGGCTTCCACAGTGATAAATGACAGTGACAAAGACTGGATTCAGGATTGTGGCAGTACTGATTCTCTCTCTACTTCTGTCTTGCTTTCCATCTATCTCACATTCTCTCTTGTTCTTTCCCCCTCCCTCTTTGTCAATTTCTTATCCAGAATGACAAATGAGGCTTTGTGTATGGTTTATCTTGTAACAGTGTTGTGAGGTCTAACCCAGATCAATTCTCTGAAGTGTGCACTGATTACACGAACACCAAGATCTATTCATTGTTTCACACGGCTTTTGTCTTTCAGCACTCTGCCTACCACTGTCAAATATCCAGGAATAAAACCGAATGCTGTACATGCAAATGTCTGAGATTCATGCTGCTATTGAAAAGTTTGCCAATCCACCATATGAAAGTATGCATACAATTATTACACAATGCCAAATTATTTCAGATAGAGCTGCTTCCACAAAGAATAAACGTTGTTGCAGCTCAAATGTTTTTTTTTTGGTGTTGTTTTTTTATGAATTCAAACACGTTGCTCAGATCTGCAGGATGAATAACATAAATTTGTTCTGTGTTTGAATCTCACAGAATGCAGTCTGTTTCCAGCATGCTAAAGGTTATAATTACCAGAGCCACTAATTGCTTTCACTGTTATGGGGAATTTGCAAGAATTACATGAATCTTAATAGCTACTGAGGCACTCAACCTGCTGCAATAAATTAAGCAATTTCTATGTTTCAGCTAAAATGGTCAGCTTGCATCTTGGACCAACAGTTTTGGGTCTTGCGGTGAGGTCCAAAGGCTGGAAGACATTAGCAAGAAAATCACCCATGTGCTTTAGCAGCATAAGAATAGAGCTAAGTCTCTATTAATTTTGAATTCCAATTTCTGTGTATGGATGAAAAATAAAGCAACGCTGTTTTTGTTTGTTTGTTTTAGAATTTCAGCTTAGTTGACTTGATAAAACCTTAAAGGTTTTTTTTTTTTTCACAATAAGTTACTGACCATTTCAAATTCAGATTTTGGAAAATGAAGCAGTGAACTTAACAGCAAGATACACTAAATGGGTTCAGTCTTGATCAGAATATGGAAATTAAAGGGTCTTCGTTTACTTAGGGAATGTGACATTTCTGACATATATCATCTTTTAGATAGTACTTGCAAAATAAGATTTCTATAGATTTGCTTCTGCAAGTTTCTCAAAGGAGAAATATGTAAATTTCAAGTAGTACATGATGAATCTGAAAACAGTTAAATTATGTATATTAGTATCTCAGTTAAATTTATATAGTTAAATTTGTTGTCAGTGTGTCTATTATATTGTAAAATAAAAATCGATTATTTTAATTGTATTTATTTATTTATTTGAATCATCATTTTAAAACATGCAAATCAGAAAGTTTTTATTGTGGCGGGTAGCCAGTAAGTAAGTATAGGCCTATGAATTCCCCCTTTTGATGCACATCAGTGAATGAAGAGTCACAGTTTCACGTTTTGGTCTGAAACTGGCAGCGCATAGCCTCGATTTATGCTTTCAGTTCAGATGGACATCTTACACAGTATTACAGTTGGTCGATCTAAAAAAAAAATGTGATACGCTGTACGCAAATGAGTGATCTGTCAGAGTTAGGGTAAAGGGATAGAAAATAGTTATATGTAAAAGACATTATGTCTATTGAATGTCCCTATAAAACATGGAAACCCAACATGTGTGTGTGACTGATGAAGTGTGAGTTTAGTGTGATTGAAGTGACTTGAAGAGGCTGATGTTATGCAAAATCAGTCTGTCTGCCTGTAATATGTTATTTATTCATTTTTTTTTTTTTTTCAGAAGGATGGGAAACAAACAACAACAAATACAAACTAGTAGATATTTCTTATATTGCTGGAAAATAACTGCATAGTTGCAGTTGTGTATTAGAAGAATGGAATGCATTGCATCAACCTTGCTCCATATCAGCCTTTGATTTCTTTCTTTTTTTTTTAGCTTTAGTCTTGCAGTATTACTTGTGCAGCAGAAATAGTACACAGCTCTTATTCTCTCTCGTTGTCAGGTGGGGACCATGACACCCTCTGGCCGCAAGCACAGAGACTGATTGAGTACCTGTCTGCTGAGCTTTAATAACTGCTTGTGTTCATAGCCGGAGAGAATGTCATAGATCTCCAGTGTCTGTCCGTAACCTCCACTAAACTCAGTTTGTATATCTTCCGGCAGATGACATCCAAAACTTCACTAGGGTACAGAAACAGTTTTTATAAGCCAAATAGCATTTGGCAGAGATGAAGTTCATTACAATTTTGGGACCCATTGAAATCCACATATTTCTTTAGACGTCACAAACTGTTAACAACTTGTGTAGTAAAATTGAAGTCCATAAACTTGTTATATGAGAAGCAATATTATTCATATTACAAATTGCCTTTTTATTATCTCTCAGAGAGACATCTTAAAATTGCAATGTTAAACTTATCAAATTACTGACACTTCAAATGTTTCAGAGGGGATGGGGAGAGGGCTACTTAATTTGTCATTTGAGAGTTCGATATTAAATCAGATATTAAAGCTGCAGTATAGTACCTTTGACATGTCTATGAATCTGATGGCATCATTAGCTGCAATATTCGCCAAATAATCCATTATGGATTTTCACTATTACAACCTTATCAAGAAACAAGCTCTAACACGTTTTCTAATATCTAATAATACATAATAAGTCTTAAGAGGCATCACAACAAATTGTATTTTTCTAATAAATAAAAGACAATAAAAAAGGCTTTCATTATCATTCTGGTGAGCTGTTTCCAATTCAGCATAGTTGTTCTCAATGGTGATCCAACGCAGTACCAATACTTTTACGATACAAAAATTAACAAAAATGTTATAAAAATCTAAAGAACTGCGTAGCCCCAATGAGTATGAGCTGTCAATATAAGATAGTTATTAATATACTCATTTTATACAACCGTTCATTTTTTAAGCAGTCTTTGTGCTCTGCTTTACTTTAAACCATCCAGAGCTCATTATTTTGACTGACATTTGCAAATCTGAAGCATATGTCCAGTGAAGTGTCTGAGTCACGGCAGGACATTTAACCTCAATTAGCCACAGAGGACAGTTCACCATGAATCTGTCCAATAGGCAACCCACTGACCTTTCTAACACCAATCTCCCTCCTTCTGTCTCACACCATCCACTCCATCCTCTCCCTCAACTGACCCACAATAAATTCACAAACCTGTAGTCTGTTTATGTGAAAATGATGAACATTTATATTTGTGTTTATGATGTGTGGCACCAAAATGTGAATAATCAAATTTATATTTTATCAACTAAAGGCCCTGAAATACTCACTGCTATTTTTCAACCCTAATTAAACACAGCTGAACCAGCTAATCAAGGTCTTCAGACTCACTAAAAACTTCCAGCAAATCTGAAGCTAAACTCTGCAGGACACTGGCCCTCCAGGAAAAGGTTTGGACACCCTTGTCGTAGACCAACACTGTTGAAATATTTATTACATTTAAAGATACACTTTCCAAAAAAATGGGACAGGAGGGATGCATTAATGAACTGGGTTGGCAGTGTGAGATGAAACAATCATCAATCATAGATTTAGTTCTGGCAGGTCATGTCAGTCAAGCTCACATCAGCGACGACTATCTCAGCGTTCATATATAAGGTCCTTCAGTATTATCAGCAGCTTCTGCATTGCTCAATAGCTAATTAACCTCCTCCATCCCCAGCTCCTCCCCTCGTCCAGTCAGGATTAAGCCTTCTTATTCTCCTTTGAATCAGTCTAGTTTCTAAAATGTGTACATTCAATTATTGAACATTAATGATATCTGCAATACATTTATGTTGGTTCTGTTCTGTTTACCCTAGAGGGTTATTGCAGCTCTCCCTGCTCTTATCCATGCTAGGCTTCATGAATGTGCAGAACAGAATCATACCACCAATCCAAATTGTATGGTACATAATTGTCAATCGTCTTTGACGATAGTGGTCCTGACAGAACTGGAGCTTATGGTGCTTCATCACAACTGTAAATTAACCTCCCCATAAGAGACCAGTGTCTTCTTCATGTGTGCACAATGGTGTCCTCAGATGTTTAGAAAGGGAATGACCAGAGATGCTGCATTACTTAAGATAGACGTCTCTCCGAAGCCTTACCACACACCTGCTGCATTATAACAAACACAGACTTTTGGGAACTCTGTAAATCAGCATGTATGTTTTAAGTTCTACACTACAGAAGATGATAATTTGGAAATTCTGAGTAAGTCCTCTGTTTAATTGCTGTCTCAGCTGAAGGTTTTCTATATGCTCGCTCAGGGGCTTCACCTTGAGCAATGATGCCTGACTAAGCAGCTGAAATCAGCATTCAATATATGCAGGTACATATCCTATATTCATTTTCTCATCTAAACCATTCTCACTGGAGACCCGGTGCATGATCAGAATTCATTGTCAGAGTTGGAACATGAATATATTAACACAGACTTTGCAAATTGAAACTCTCTTAGCAATCACTGCAACCATTGAGGAGTACCATTTATAGGGATTTTAGCCCCACTTACTCGCACACATTTTCACTGGCGAGACTAACTGCAATGATAGGTCAGTGCTACAGACATTATTTTCCCTCATTATTTTATTGTTATTATAATATATTACCACTCGCAGAGTTTGACTAATAATCTTTCGGAAAGTCATAATGAGATTCAGAAAATGGTGTTTGACGGTTGGGAAAATGAGCTTTGGGACAATCAAAGAGAACAATATTATGCCTGAACAGACATAAACCAGTTATTTGTCTAATTAAAATGCATAATTGTGTAAAGATTGTATAAGTATAGTACTCTTCTAAAGCCTTTTTTAGAGTGTAAGTCTAAATACATTTTTTTTGTGTGTAAATCTGATCATATTTAGCAGTGTGAATTGCAAAAAAAAAAAAAAAAGAAATTTGTTTACAAATCTGTTTCACATTTCTGGATATCTGTTTCAGCCTAACTGGTCAGATCAGCTTTTTTGTCTATCACTTTCTCATGCAATCTAAGTCAAGTCAAGCAAGAAAAAATGACGGTATAGAACTGGTCTACATAACTATTGGTGTTTTTAGACTTGAGACACCAGCATGTAAGAAATCTGCACATTCCAGTTTCTTAAGTTTCTACTACTGCCTCACAAGACATAATAGGGACTTTAAAGGGATAGTTTACCCAAAAATGAAAATTCTGTCATTAATTACTCACCTTCATGTTGTTCTAAACCCGTACGACCTCCGTTCATCTTCGTAACACAAATTAAGATATTTTTGATGCATTCTGAGAGCTCTCTGACCCTCCCATAGACAGCAATGTAATTAAATATCCTCATTTGTGTTCTGAAGATGAACGGAGGTCTTATGGATTTGGAACGACATGAAGGTGAGTAATTAATAACATAATTTTCATTTTTGGGTGAACTATCCCTTTATGCAACAGCTGCTGAAGGAACAGCAATGGTGACAGGAAGTAAAGTGTTATCTGCCATAGCCAAAAATGCAAAAATGACTAAGCAACAATAAAGAGGATAGCTTAATGCAGGGGTGCCCAAACTCGGTCCTGCAGAGTTTAGCTCCAACCCCAATTAAACACACCTGAACCAACTAATCAAGCTCTTACTAGGCATACTAGAAACTTCCCAGCAGGTGTGTTGAGGCAAGTTGGAGCTAAACTCTGCAGGCCACGGCCCTCCAGGACCGAGATCGGGCACCCCTGGCTTAATGGGACATTTAATCATTTGACAATGCACAAAAAGTACTTTAAAAAAGAAAGAGAATAGTTAAAACTTTAGATTTACTTGCTACATCAAATCAGCTACTCTCACGTAGAATATGGTTACAGTACAAAGTCATGAAGTAGCAGTTAAAGTTGTGCATGCCCAATAGACGTGGCATATAGAAATGGTAACTGGTATTTGTAGTAAAACTGTGGTTATACAAATGGAAATAAAAAAATGCCAAAAACCATGGTTACTACACTTTTATAATAAAATCATAGTTAATTTTAGTTAGGATTACTTAAAGTCCCTATTATAATCCATCTTGACAGAAAGTGCAGGCATATCAGCCCAATTCAATAGAAACCAATGCAGATATTCAGTAAAAAAAAAAAAATCAAATTACATAGTCTACACTAAATACATAACTGCAATTGTGAAAATGTAAACATAGTAAGTATATTGATGATCTGAATTTGCAATCTAACATACTTGGTAGTAACCCAGTAGTTACACTGATACTTGATGCCCACCAAACAACAGTCAGACTATAAATACAGTAAAATGACACATACTAAGTGTCTATTGGTGTCATGAATCCAGTCTGTGGCCTTCTGCCCGATAGCCACCAGAGGTCGCCTCTCCATCATATTGACTCTCACACCACACAGCACACTGAACTACAATTCCCATCATCCATTGCACTGACGACACATATGCAGCTGATTGCACTAATCACGCTCACACCTGAGAACTATCACACACTCTACTTAAACCATGGCTGTATCCGAAATCACCCCCTATACCCTCATTCACTATTCCCTACATTAGTCCACTCATATAGTTCACTTGAAGGAGTGAATGAAAACGAGTGAGTGAATTCGGACACTGAATGCACCGGAAGAACTGCCGCTTTTGCATAGTTTTCTTCCTGTTAAATAATCATTTGAAACGGGCAGCTCCAATAGTAAGATTGAAGGATTTATCTAGAACTCAGTCACGGAAATTATGTATAAACTCTAATTGTCAATTTACAATTAATTTGTACCTGTGTAGTATTACGCTGTGGACGAGTGCTTCTAAAATAAATGAATGGATGATTCAGCTGCGGGCGCCATCTTCTGGTGAAGATCTCCAGGAAAAGGATTGGGCACCCCTGTCCTAATCTGTTTGGACAGTGTCTTCTTGAAAACTACCATCATCCCAAAGCTACAGTATAAATTGATCTATTGCAAGATTTATTTGCATATGCACTCAAAGTGTGGAGAAGACACTGGTTTCTGATAAATGATAAACACTTTAAAACCAAGATACAACATACCCAGCCATCAGTTTTTTGCTGAAAAAAGTGCATCCTGGAATTGTATCTGTAACGGAACAGTCAACACAGAGGTAAGTAAAATAATCGGTGCTTTATTTAGGTGCTCAGTCACACATCAACGGTGATAGCTTTCCAACCCAGGTGAGTCACACTTCGTGTGGATAGTGGTGATTGGTGATCGGTGATTCTTATAATGTCTCTCTTGTCTTGGTAGGTCTCTAGAGATCAGTGTGCCAGGACTACGGGAGGTAGCGGACAGCCACAACAGCCAAACAGGATCTGATGATGGAGAGGGAACGGAGAAGGACAAGGCAGAAGGTAAGTAGCAGGTAAGTAATGATAGGAGCGGTATACTCAGCACTATGGCTTCGTAGAGCGTCGGTCCTTGTCGCAGGTACAAGATCGGACACTGAATGAACTGGTGAAGGTGCTTATATGTGGCTGGTGATGATGGTAATAACGAGGTGCAGGTGCTGGTGATTAATAGTCTGGTGAGGTGGAGCGAGGTAATTGGCTGGGAGAGGAGCCTGGTCCTTCTGTGACAGTATCGTTCTTCAAACATGGATTCTAAACAAAGCTGACACAGGCAAAAACAATAAAGAATTGCTGCGTGATGCCTGCTCTGAGTAGGCAATAGCAGACAGGAGTATTGCTTATGTTACAGATAACACCTGCAATATGACTGTTGCAGGTAAAGCTGCTAGATTTACCTCCCACATCACTTGCTTTGCAAACACTCTTAGCATGATATCTCAAAAGGCCATAACAGTCAACAGTGCAGAGTGATTGTTGGTCAAAGTATAACATATTATCTCCTTTTTCCACCGCTACTGTACATGCACTTTAAAATAGAGACAGCAAATTATCAACTTGCCATTGCACAAATGTAAACAGGACATTTGCATTAGCTTCCTTGGAAATACTATCTGTTTCTTAGAACAATAAACTGCAATTTTGGCCATACTTATGTTTAAGAATTTAAAGAGGAGAACATAATTACACATTGTCTCAGAATCAAACACTGGTAGTGCTGAGGTCATTATGAAAGTAATGGCAACCATAATCATTACTACTATGATGTTTGAAGAAGAACAGCCTTTCTTTATTAGTATAAGGCATCAGTGTCTCTCTGTTCAGAGTTTTTTGTTGTTGTTTTTGTTTTTTGACTTCGTAACAACTAAAATTCTTTATTATTATTATTTATTTACTAGTCTCTTGCTTGCTAGAAAACAGAGGAAAGATAATTAATATTAATTAAACTTACTGTGGAGGCCAAGAACAATGTTTGTTTGTAACTTTCCTTATCCATAAGCCAAAGGTTAGCTAATTTGCTAGATGGCGAATGGTAATTTTAGGTTGTAAATTCTATGCTTGTTTTAGTGACATTCTAGGTCTGTAGTGCTGGTATTTTGAAAAAAAAAAAAATTGGATCAAATTGCTTCAAATGTGTTAAATTGTCAAAAACATTCCCAAAAAATGAATCTCCATGTTCAGATGGAGATTATTTTGATTCACACCTCTGAAATATACTGAATCAAATTGTTAACTGAATTTGAATTGAATGGAATTTAAATTTGAATTGAATTTCATTATACATCAAGTTGAAATTAATTGTTCTGAATTTGAATCAAATCATCCATGAATCAAATAAAAACCTATGAATCATGCATTTAATTAATTTGCTGTCTACCCAAAGATCCACACCCCTAAAATATACAAAATCAAATTGTCAACTGAATCAAATCAAATTTCATTGTGAATCAAGCTGAATTGAATTGTCCTGAATTTGAAAGTGGAAAACCCTTATTTCTTTCACAGTCCATGATGCAAAAATGTACATGAAAATATAGGCCTACGGATCATTTCCTAGAAAGTGGATGGGTGAACTTTTGGAAAGTGATCTAAAGCAGTGGTCCTAGCATAGTCTTTCACAAAGTTAAAAGATGAAAACGTATTTTGGTTGCCCCATTGGCATCACTGGGTAAGAATTCCAAACTTTCAGCATAGTCTTTTTTTCCCTTATCTCTCATCTTTTGCCTCCCTTTATTTCTCCCTCTCTCCTCCACTGATACTTAGTCTTTCTTTCATTCGCTTTGTCTCTTTGCACCTCTAATTTTTGCTGCTTCTCTCTCATTTGTCAGCGATATTGAGGCTGTATCAGCTCTATAATGATGAATGGAATGTTCTGCAGCCCGGAAAGGCTTGTGTCTTGTCAGTGAACCTCTCATCAATGAGATTTTCTGTCAGAAAGATGCAATTACAGGGCTTTTAACAGACCCCTTTCTCAAACACATTTTCTAGCTTTTTTTTTCAAGAGTGTCACAGCATCTTGAAAACCCAAGCTAACTGTTTGTGTAGCAACATCAAAGTTCAAATGGTTTACAGGCATACGTGACTGTTCTGCACACTGAGTGGTTTGAAACCTCTGGCAAGACAAGGGTCTTGATAGTAAGATAAAAACAAAAAGTCAATAAACTGTCATGTTTAGAACTAGCCTATCTAAAATAAAGACCCATGACCCAAGTTTTTTCTAAATCGCTTTGGCACAATTTTTGAAACAGTTTTAACATTCCCTAAAATATGTGCAATTGTCACAATTGTTCTGATCAGACCTCTATTGTATTTCTGTATCCTAATCCACAACATTTAATTTATGCTTCAAAACCTAGCTATTGTGCTATTAAATTGTCCCCTTTTTTTGGGTAAGATTTACTGGGAATGTCAGTACCGTATACACAAAAAGAAAATGAACATTTTTATTTATACAGTACATTTATCACATGCAAACTGAAAATGCAGTTGCTTGTTAATTTTTACACACTCTGATATGTCTTTCCATAACACCACCACACATTCTACATATCTTCCTATTGCTGTAACACATTTCTATAGATACATGTACCATGAGTGCATTTAGTTATCAGAATCAGAATGAGCTTTACTGCCAGGTATGTTTACAAATATGAGGAATTTGTTTTCATGACAGAAGCTTCCACAGTGCAACAGAATGACAGTGACAGAATAAAAGCACAGATAATAAAATAATAAAAATAGAACAAGTAAATAAGGAATAACAATGTACAAATTAACAATTCTATGTACATGTATATTACAATAGACAGTTTTGTATGTACAGTTATATTATGTGAAAATTTGAAATGTAGACTAAGTATGTGTGTTAAACAAGTGTATAAGTGTATAAATAGTGTGTTCCACAATTATTGTCAGGTGTTCATAAAATCGATTGCCTGAGGGAAGAAACTGTTCCTGTGTCTGGTCGTTCTGGTGCTCAGAGCTCTGTAGCGTCGACCAGACTGTAACAGTTCAAAGAGGGAGTGTGCTGGGTTGCGAGGGGTTCAGGGTGATTTTGCCAGCCCTTTTTCTCACTCTGGATAAGTACAGTTCTTGGAGAGTGGGGAGGGATGTGCCAATGATTCACTCAGCAGTCCGGACTACCCTCTTCTGAGGTCAAATTTGGTAGCTGAGCTGAACCAGACAGTTATTGAAGAGCATAGGACGGATTCAATGATGGCAGAGTAGAACTGTTTCAGCAGCTCTTGTGGCAGGTTGAACTTCCTCAGCTGACAAATGAAGTACAACCTCTGCTGGACCTTTTTAACAATGGAGTCAATGTGAGTGTCTCACTTCAGGTCCTGGGAGATGGTGGTGCCCAGGAACCTGAATGTCTCCACTGTCGTAACAGTGCTGTTCATGATGGTGAGTGGGGGGAGAGCAGGTGGATTTCTCCTGAAGTCCGCGATCATCTCCACTGTTTTAAGCGTGTTGAGCTCCAGGTTGTTGAGACTGCACCAGACACCCAGCTCTTTAACCTCCTGTCTGTAAGCAGACTCGTCACCATCCTGAATGAGGTTGATAAGTGTGGTGTCATCTGCAAACTTTAGGAGCTTGACAGAGGGGTCTTTAGATGTACATTCGTTGGTGTAGAGGGAGAAGAGCAGTGGGGAGAGAAAACAGCCCTGAGGAGCTCCAGTGCTGATCGTACAATTGCTGAATGTGTATTTTTCCAGCCTCACTAGCTGCTGCTTGTCTGTCAGGAAGCTGGTGATCCACTGACAGACGGAGGCACGGAGAGCTGAGTTAGTTTGGGCAGGAGGAGGTTTGGTATTATTGTGCAAATTGTAGACAAGTGTACTTCTAATTATTTTGCACACGTCCAAAAAAACAATGTGCTTAAATCAAATCTGAATCTGAAAAGAAGAAGTGAATAACTTATTTTTGTTTTGGTCCAGATGATATAATGGAAATGCATGTTCTCTAGATGTGACTCATTTTGGCTGACATTGCTACTACAATGGTCATTCTTAGCATTCTCATCAATTGTGTTGGCAAAAAGGTCTAAATAAAGTAGCAAAACAAGACATTTAGTTCATGTTACATTACTCAACAAAGATCAAACTACATATTTGTATATAAATAAATCACATAAATGCATGTAAATGCAATTTTATATGATATATTTACCCAATTTCCTCAGGTAAAATGAATTAAACATATTGATGACATCCTGTCGTCTGTATACAAATTAAGAAGGATGAATTTTACACACTTTTTTTTCAGACAAATGTTTTCACAAATCAAAACAGGAATCAGTGCCTGAGGTTCTTTGCTAGCAAACTGAAAAGAAGTTGACAATGCAATGACTAATAGAGTTCTGTCTGTAAAAAATGAAGGGCAATAGACCAAAATATGTTTCTTTGTCTCACAGTACATTAGCTGTGTAAACTTAAAACAAAATATATGGTGACAACCCACTTACAGCTTCCAAATTTAACCATTTTTATTTTATCCAATTTTTTAATTATGTATTTTAATTATGAATATTTAATTGTATGTATATTCCTGGGTTCTAGTTGAACTGCTTTAGTAATTCTTACAGTAGTTGATTTGCTATATCACAATAAAAATACAATACTGTGTTAAGGAAATGACTATGATGTTGCAGCATTATGTTGAAGAATCACAAAGATCAACTGTCTATATTACATATACATTTGCTTTATAGTTCTACAGTTTTGTTGTTGTTAAAAAATAACTGTTGAAATGCATGCTGAACATCTTGCTGAGCATGCTTGAAATCTGCGCAGTAGCTGTTTAACAGCTTATGCTGTCACAATACACAAAGAGTGTATTTCCAGTCATTCTGTGCATTCAGGAAGTAATCTGACTTATTTTACTGTATATTGTTACAGTGAAGCCTACTTAACTTCCCCCCACATCAATAAACTTATATACTCCGAACTGACAAAGAACAAAACATTTGAGATTACTTTGTAAATGTATTAAAAATATATCCCATTGACATAAGTATTCAGACACTTAACTTAGTGTTTAGTTTAAGTCCCTTTGGGAGTCTTTTTGGGTATGATGGAACAAGTTTGCACTCTTGGATTTCTGGATTTGTGTATGTACTTGACACATGCAGTAGTACTTCAGAGGGTGTTCAGTTTTGATCCTGTGGCATGTTGTGCATGACAACATTTTGCGGTCAGCAATGATTTCAAAGCAGGAAGCTGAAAAGGACTTTTGTCATGTGCAGTGTTGGCATGTTTATGTTTTGTTTATTATTTGAACTATTCTGTCATTTCATTTGACAGCTTATTTCAAGATGGATTTTGTTTTTAAACAGCTTGTAGGTCAAATTGTTTAAAACAATAATTGATGGTAAAAGATATTAACCTCAAAGATCTGACCTTGAAAAGAAACTGTTTTAAGTCAGACCCTTAACCATATCACTTGTGGGTTTGTTGTGCTCTGCCATGTGATTGTTGTCACAAAAGAGTTTTTTTTTTTTTCAGATGCAATAACATCTGATCAAAAGACATTTCAGAGGATCAGACTTCAGAGTTGTTGAAATTTATCTCAGCTGGAGGGTTGTTAAGCTGTCACAAAGCTTTATTAAAAAAGCCTCCATCAGTCCACAGTCAAGCCTGCCAAACAAGGACACCCTTGAAGAAGTGACAAAGAACCCCAAAGTGACAGCTGAGGATATGCAGATATGCCTTAACACCCGATAACTCACTTTAGTCCTATCCCTGAACTCTTTTTTTTTCTGAGTTCAGAAAGTTGAATCAGTGGTTTACAGTAGAGGGCTGCATTGGGATTGGGACCCGCCGGGTCCCGCGGGACCCAACGCAAATCTCGCGGGAGCGGGCGGTTTGAACTTTGCTGCGGGCGGGAATGGGCGGCTAAAAAAAAACACTGCGGGATCGGGAGGTAGCCTAGCGACATGATGTCATTGTCAACAAAATCAAAGTACTTGAAGTCTAAAGAAACGCGCGGTAGCCTAAGCGTTTTAGATGTCCCCGATAGCCCAGGCTATATTCATCTTCCCTACCAGTGCGTCAGAATACATGCAGGTCAGGGAAAGGAACAAACATGAATCTCTTTAGCAATACAATACGTTTTTTTCCCCCCCGCGGGACGGGAGAAGACACAAAATCAATGCATCTCTATTATCGTGCGGGAATAAATTCTCAGAGTTTTGTGGGTGCGGGCGGGAGTGGACATGCAAATTGCGGGAGCGGGCGGGAGTGTAACACACATGTTGTGGGAGCGGGCGGTAATGGTCAGAAATTCGGCGGGCGCGGGCGGGAGCGGGATGAAGAAAACAGTCCCGCGCAGGGCTCTAGTTTACAGCAGGTGTCAACCCTTTTTGTTCTTCCACTGGGGGCCTGCCTGTTCCTTCAGTGATATTTAATGATTCAGTTGCAAAATTGTGTATTTTAATCAATGGTATTTGTGAAGCTGACAGACTGACAAATTACTCTTTCTCTATTTTTCTCATCTGTCCGTCCGGGATGTTTGTTGCCCAGGCGGCCTACAGAGCATAAATTGCTTGTTGATGTTTTGCCCAAACCATTGATGAATTAATAAAAAAAACATCTCTTGGCTACATATGTAACCTTGGTACGCCGAGGGAAGAAGACGCTGCGTCAAACCGCTTTGGGAATGCCTGTATAATCAGTCCAATGGATAGGCGAGACGTCACGGGCAGGGCACTCCACCCGGAGGGTCTACATGGCGGCTTTATCGGCCTACCATGCCCTTCTCGGTGGCCTTTCAGTGGGTAGATACCCCCTAGTACAGGTTTCTTCCAGAGGCTGAGAGAGCTTATGCTATGTGGTGGATCAGGATGCTATTCCATAGCCTCGAGTCCTCTGCTCTCCCCTTTCTTGGGGATCAAGACTCACTTCTTAGAAGTTGGCCTTTGGGACGCAGGCCCTGCCAACTTTAGCCACTCGTGGCCTTTTTTCTCTCGCCCTCGTTGTGCTCCCGAGGGATATACACAGGGCAGGGACTTGGAGGTCTGGCGGCGTGGGCATCTCGTTTCCCTAGCGTTTTCGATGCAGCTCGAGTTCCTGAAGGGGAACGTCTCAGGTTACGTATGTAACTATGGTTCCCCGAAGGGAACGAGACGCTGCGTCTCGAGGGCCACACTTCCGGCATCCCTGCCAGCGCTTGCTTCATTCCTAGAAGCTAATGCCGGCTCCGCCGCATGTGCTTTTATGCTTCCTGGTCGATTACATCACCCGCCCGTGACGTCTCGCCCTTCCATTGGACAGATTACACATGTATTCAGAGAGCGGTCACGCTGAAAGCGTTCCCCTAGCGTTTTCGACGCAGCGTCTCGTTCCCTTCGGGGAACCATGGTTACATACGTAACCTGAGACGAGTTAGTTCAATGTTCAAAGGCTGACACTGACGGTGCGTTCCCAACAGGATATATCACCCTCCAAGGGGCACTTTAAAGTGAAAACAATCATGGCTGCCATATTGAAAGGTTGATCCAAACCGAAGTGCTCAAAACTGACCATTTCAAAGAGCCATTTGGAATGAAGGATTTTGAAAGTTACAACTTATGGAGACTTTAGCTCCCATGATTATTTGCACAGATTCTTTGCATGATGATGGTGCCTCCATATGGGCATGGGATGATGACGGAGAAGGGCAGTTCAAGAAACAGTTTTTTTGGTCCCCTACACCCTTCAGCCATACGAAGCTCTCACTCTGGAGGGTAAACCATTTGAAGGGATTAGGGCATAGGGATGTACCCTTTTGAATGGAAGACAGGGTGAGTTAAGCACATGCACCATGACTATAAAAAGCCATGATCAATGGAATTATGATTCACCATGGCAACAGCACCTGCTAAAAGAGATCCACATACTTCTGAGTCAAAACTTTAATTCTTAAACACTGTTATAATATCAGAAGTGAAAACTGGCAGAACAGTAAGTTATTGAAGTAATATAATTTTCATTGATATTACACTAATATGCTGGTGGTGGATGAGGAGACCCCCACACACAATGTCAAGAGCTTTGAGTGCCTAGAAAAGCGCTATATAAATGTAATGAATTATTATTTTTTAATAATAGCAGATAAAAAATGAAGTATAAAACACAATTCAATAAGGTACGTTTTAAACATAAAAGGTTTGTGGGTGTAGGCTACATGACCTTACAAACATTTGCCATATTAAATAAATATAATTCAGTGTTTATTTCAATGTGCAGCAGCTTTTTCCACATAGTCGAATGCTCTTTTCACCTAATTTTTCATAATTACAATGTATCCTTTTTTAATCCCGAAAGAATGGAAATTAAATGTGATAATATGCCCCATAGTTGGGACACATTGTAATATATGAGGGGCACATCGCAACATGGCCACAGCTTGAAATGTTATCTGATCTATATATATATATATATATATATATATATATATATTAACTTATATTAAAACTTTAGCTTATATTATAAAACTTAAGGCATTTTATTTAAAAATATAATAAAATTGGAGGTCAAATAAAATGGTGTTTGTTGAAGCACTGTCTTTTTTTCATTTTATTTCTTTTATCATATTTTTTATTTGATTGTGTATAGGTTCCATAAAGTGAATTTCAATCATGACCTGCCTCTGCAATGCATAATAAGAGATGTCAGCAAACTATATGGGAGAATGGATTACTGTTTTCATATATGGCATATATTTCATATATGCTATTGCCATTGCACATAACACAAATTGTATATAATGTGCTATTATTTCTCAACTCCAAACTCAGTGATTGCTTACATAAAAAAAAAAAAAATGATGACCTTGCTAAATGTATGCACACTTTAATGGTTTTAGCACCCCAGTGTGTTTCCATAGTGATAAAGATGCAAATCAGCGACTCAGAAATACATATTACTGTATATACTGCTGCCAGAAGACAATAAAAATGTTAACTCTTTCTGCACAGGATCTTTGCACTGTTTAATTGCATGATATACGGAACGAGTACTGCGTCTTGCTAAAGACGCTATGGGAAAAAGCCTTTTTTCTCTTTTACTGAAGCCTTATTCAATCACGCAGTGAAACTGCACGATCATTGGTTCGTGCAGTGTGTTAAAAACGAACCAATGTGTCAGCAGCGGAGCTGCACGAGCCTATGGCAACGGAGCCCGCCAGATCCCGCCAGAATGGGCGGGGTTATCTGGCTATATAATCGGACGTCTCGCCATAGGATCCTCAGGTTTACTTCGACTGAAGCGACGACTGAGTCGTGCAGCTACCTGGCACGGCAAAGTACGCAGTACTCGTTCCGTATCTCAGGGAACTGAGGTTACGATAGTAACCGAGTACATTCCCTATCGATACTCCACTCGTACTGCGTCTTGCTAAAGACGCTATAGGAACACAATTCAATCACGCCGTGCTATGGTAGAGGAACAACTGTGTAAAATACTTCCATAAGCATTCCATGCTCAGAGGGAAGTATAATAGTATACTCGGGCTAAGGCGAACTGAGCTCATAGAGGTCACGCTCGGCCCGGGTCATTCCATGTATTCCTCGCATACTCAGCACTTTCAGGGCTGAGATATGTAAGGAACCCATCAGAGAGCTTGAGAGTATCCACTTAGAGAGTGTCTGCTTCGTGACCGGAAGCCCTTTGGCGCGGTTACCGAAGCTAACAAAGAGCTGTTCCGTGCGCCTGAAGGAGGCGGAACGCTCAAAGTAGATCCGTAGGGCTCTAACAGGGCATAACAAAATTAACTCCCAGTCCTCCTCGGAGGGAGGAAGTGCGGAGAGTGTGATGACCTGAGCTCTGAACGGAGTGGAAAGTACCTTAGGTACGTATCCATGCCTTGGTTTTAGGACGACCTTGGAGTCGTTTGGCCCAAATTCCAGGCAGGAAGGGCTCACAGAGTGCGCCTGCAGGTCTCCTACTCGCTTGACTGACGCTAGTGCTAGTAGCAGAGCAGTCTTCAGCGACAGTGACCGAAGGTTCGTGGACTGGAGCGGCTCAAAAGGAGGGCCGCTCAGGGCCCTCAGCACAGTGGGTAAGTCCCACGTAGGGACAGTAAGGGGCCGAGGCGGATTCAGCCTCCAGGCACCCCTTAGAAAGCGGACGATAACATTGTCCCTGCCCACTGATTGGCCCGCGATAGGGGCGTGGAAGGCCGCTATAGCCGATACGAACACCCTGAGTGTGGAGGGAGAGCGTCCTTTATCCAGCAGTTCCTGCAGGAAGGACAGAATCACCGCCAACTCAGATGTAGGGGGGTCCTCACCGCGGTTTAGACACCATACGGAGAAAACCGCCCATTTAAGGGCATAGAGGCGTCTCGTAGATGGGGCTCTAGCCTCAGAAATGGTATTTAGCATTCGCAAAATACCAGTTCGGGACGAGGGTGCCACAATAAACCGTTCGCCTGAGAGAGGAGGTCTTGTCTCAGGGGCACGGGCCAGGGGGCTGCGGTTAGCAGCTGGGTCAGCTCTGACATCCAAGGCTGGTTCTCCCACAGGGGGGCCACCAACAAAACCTTGTGTCGTTGTTCCCTGATTCGCCTGATGACCTGAGGAATCAGAGCGATCGGAGGGAATGCATAGAGGAGGAGGTTGGGCCAGTCGTGGGCCAACGCGTCCTTGACCTTCGAATAATATGCTGGGCAGTGAGAGTTGTCTTTGGAGGTGAAAAGGTCTACTTCGGCCTTGCCAAAGATTCTCCAGATCATTCGAACCGTCCGCGGATGGAGCATCCACTCTTCTGAGGGGACGTTGCTCCGTGATAACATATCCGCTCCTTGGTTCAATCTGCCCGGCAAATGTGCTGCTCTCAGCGAGCGCAAGTTGAGCTGAGCCCACTCCAGAAGTCGCTCTACCATAAGGAAGAGGCGCTTCGAGGAGAGACCTCCCTAGTGATTTACTTAGGACACCACTGACATGTTGTCTGAGCGGATCAGCACATGTCGTCCCTTTAGCTCTGGCAGGAAAAACTGGCAGGCTCGACACACTGCTAGCATCTCTAAGCAGTTGATGTGGAGGTCCTGCTCCGCCTTCGACCAAAGGCCGAAGGCCGGCTTGCCTTCGCACAACGCCCCCCAACCCATGTTGGAGGCGTCTGTCGTGACAACTTTCCTGCTGCAGACCATCCCTATGGTCACACCCTTTCTGAACCATTGTGGGTTCTTCCAGGGGGCTAGGGCTGTTACACAGGCCTGGCTCACCCTGATATGTAGGCGACCGTGTCGCCATGCGTGGGGCGGAACCCATGGTTTCAACCAGTGCTGAAGGGGCCGCATGCGAAGCAGGCCCAACTGTAGCACCGGCGATGCTGCGGCCATGAGGCCCAGCATCCTCTGAAAAGCTTTGACGGGGCGAGCGGTGCCGCTCTGGAAGGAAGTTGCGAGCTTTTGAATGGCCAGAACGCGTTCCGGTGCTAGCACAGCTCTCATCTGAGCTGAGTCTAAAACTGTTCCCAGAAACGACACTCATCGGCTGGGAAAGAGCGCGCTCTTGGCAAAATTGACCCTGAGCCCCAGGCATTCTAAGTGGCTGAGGAGGAGGGCTCTGTGTGAGAGTAATTGTGCCTCTGACTGAGCCAGAATGAGCCAGTCGTCGAAGTAATTGAGAATGCGGATTCCCATTTGTCTGAGAGGGGAAAGAGCCGCGTCCATGCACTTCGTAAAAGTGCGTGGTGCCAGGGACAGTCCAAAGGGAAGGACCGTGTACTGATAAGCCACTCCGTCGAAGGCGAATCTCAAGAATCGTCTGTGATGGGGGGGCTATCTGGACGTGAAAGTATGCGTCTTTCAGGTCCAGGGAACAGAACCAGTCCTCTAAGCGAATTTGCGAGAGGATCTGCTTCAGTGTGATCATCCTGAACGACCTCCTCATGAGGGCGCGATTCAGGCGGCTGAGATCGAGGATGGGCCGGAGGCCGCCATCCTTCTTGGGAACGAGGAAGTAACGGCTGTAAAAGCCTGATTCGCTCTGAGCTGGAGGAACCATTTCTATGGCTCCCTTTTCCAGCAGCGTCATCACTTCTGAACGTAGAACGTGAGCGTTCTCGCCGTCTACAGAAGTGGAGACCACGCCGCTGAAGCGCGGGGGTCTGCGAGCGAATTGGAGTGAGTAACCTCGTTCTATTATCCGTATAACCCATTCTGACACTCCGGGGATGGCCCTCCAGGCCTTGGCCCGCGTGGCAAGGGGCTGGATAAACTCGAGCGATCGACCGCACGGAGGCAGGACTCTCGTGATGGAAGGAAGAGGAAACTTGCTCTCTCTTTGAGAATGTTTGTGTTTTATTTTGCCCGTTATAACAATGGACGGTTGCAAGGACGCTTGTACAGGCCCTGTGTTTGCAACAGACACAATGTGCTCTGCACCCGGCGATGAGCGGAGTGACAAGAGGTTTTCTAAGAGAGGCTGCTTCTTGGGATCAGCGAAGGCAAGATGTCGTCGCTGAAGGAGAAGAAATCTGAGGATCCTATGGCGAGACTTCCGATTATATAGCCAGATAAACCCGCCCATTCTGGCGGGATCTGGCAGGCTCCGTCGCCATAGGCTCGTGCAGCTCCGCTGCCGACACATTGGTTACTTTTTAACACACTGCACGAACCAATGATCGTGCAGTTTCACTGCGTGATTGAATAAGGCTTCAGTAAAGGAGAAAAAAGGCTTTTTCCCATAGCGTCTTTAGCAAGACGCAGTACGAGTGGAGTATCGATAGGGAACTGTACTTAAGCTAAAATTGTGTACATTTGACCAAAAACAAGAATTATTTGGCTATGCAAAAACAGCTTCCATATTCAACTTTACTCAAATAAAGTACAATTTCGCACAGTTATACTTGTTTAGTAATGATGTACAATTATTCAAGTACTTAACACCCCTGATGTAGTGTTTTAGAGGAATAAATCAACCAGTAATTCACCAAAAAATCATGCCGTTCCAAGACTTTATGCATTTCTTTATTCTACAGAACACAGAATATATTTAGATTGTCCATAAAACAAAAGTCAGTGAAGAGTCAAAAAAGTTAGTTACAATTGATTGATTTCTACAATGCTGTTCTACAGAAGAAATTAATACAAGTATGTAGCGACATGATGGTCCTTTATTTGCTCCCCCCCACCCCTTCTTTTTCAAAAAGCTGTAGAAGGTGGGCTTTCTCTAAAGATTCCAGTAGGAAGATATTTGCCCTGAGGCTTGACATTAACGACTGAACAGAAATGCTGTGGCCCAAACATTCTCCTACACTGTTAAAGGGCATCCAACCAAGTGGAAGGCTGACTCTTAAGAAAAGGTCAGATATGCTGGTTGTATGTTGAAAACCTAATGCAAGTACTTGTAAACAACTGCAGGGCTGGCCAGCTGTTAACTGTCCTATGCGTGTCAACACAGAGATTTTCTCTAGCGCTTTCCTACAGCATACTAATGCTTTAGATTCTGATATAAGATATAGATCAGGATCTTTAGAGGTTTATCCACCATTACACATGCTTTAAAAGAGCTGTTTGTCAGCCTGTATCATGTAGTTTTTCAATCTCTTATCTTGGAAAAAAAAACATAAAAAAAATTGGTTTCCTCAGCCAGCTGTAAAACTTCCCACTCATGCTAAGAGGAATCTTATAATGCCTGGCCTATGGAAATGGTAGTGGCGTGGTGCACGTTAGAACACTGAGCTGGTTATTATATGAAGGAAATTGAAGATTTTTAAAGTAGTCTGCAGTGTATTTAAAGCTAAGTTCACTTCAAATATTTATTAAACAAGTATCTAGCACTAATTAAGCAGATTTCTTGAAAGCCCCCTTAAAAGGCTTGGTAAATGCTCAACCTTTTTCATTGTATTGATATATTTGGGGTATAAATTTGTTCATGTTGTACATTTTCATAGAGTAATGCAAAGTTCTGTCAAAAACTCGAGATGCCACTGGTTCTAACTCAATCCAATGTAATCACATTATCACTCACATGGTGCACCTGATCAGTGGCCAATGAGCTTGCTGCTCAACATTCAAATATTAGGTTAATGCTTGCTGTAGCAGTTGCAGCATGCTTCAGTAACCCCCTCCTTCCCCAGCACCACCTGTATAGATCTGCTACACTCTCGGCATTGCTCTGCCACAACAACAGCAGCGTAACAGATCTATTCTGCCAAGACCAAACACATTAACATTGCCATGTATATTACCACGACATTTTTTCTCAGTTGATTTGAAACATTTCTCCAATGCAATGTACTTGTTCTCAAAACAATTAGCACAGCCATCCAAACACAAAATTACCTTAACCAGACAGTTCAACTTCTACTGCAAACTGAAGCACTGTCATTTTTTCTAGTAATGTATTTATTAAAAAAGTTAATTTATTAAAAAAAGTAAATATTAACATCAAATCTATATCTTATAAAACACATTCAGCTGTAGATGCACACATACGTTAATAAAAATACATGTTTATTGCAATTGCTCAACAGGGAGTTTTGTTTTATATCTAAACAAAATAAAAATTGTTATCCAGCATATATATATATATATATATATATATATATATATATATATATATATATATTATATCCTTAAGGTTTTTACAGAGGGATTTGTTCATATATAATTTGCTTGATTATATACAACATTTTATTCCTCCCCAAAATTGTGAAAATATATTGTTTTCTGTCTGTTCTAAGTATTTTCTGAATTATGGAGTGACAAAATGAGATACCCAAAATACCCTCTGTAAAAACCTTTGACTAATATGTTGAAAAAATTAAACAAGAATTTTGAAACTGACTTCATCAAGTGTTTAGATTTTTGTTCTAGAAATGTATGCAAAATAGCACATATTACATTAAATAATGCCCTATTTGCATATTTAAACCTAACATTTTAGAAAACTTGTAATACAATTTTGTTTCAACTTGGTATGTAAGGTGATAACTATAATTTTTTTTTTTTTTTTTACCCTATTCACCTGCAGTGTCTCACCTTAAGTAATTAGTTATGTAGTGTATTGACAAATGTTAAGTAGACTTTAATTTCTATTAATGTAACACAGATTTTAAATTTAGAGAAAATTTAAATATGCTACTCCTTTTTTTTTTTTTTTCCTGTCCTTGTTAAATGTAATCATTAGTTAATTCATGTCCAGCTGTGATTGTCTCGTTATCTATGATTTACCTGTGTATATTAGTCCTGTCTGTTCAGTTAGATTTGGTCTGGTCTATTCGTTACTCCCCAATTTTGCTGTCTGTGTCAGTCTTGCCTTGTCTTGCCCTGCCCTGCCTTGATGTTATCAGTAAAGACTATGATTTGAAGTTACACCCTCATCTGCGTGTTCCTGTGTCCTCCCTTGTGTGTGCACTGTGACAAGTTGACTGCATTTTAGTTTGATGATGAATGGCTGAAATGTCAGGCAACGTTAGAACTAACGTTTTTGTGTGTGTGTGTGTGTGTGTGTTTGTGTGTGAGGTACCTGTGCGATCAGATGGATTAAATCAAATAAAGATATAAAGAAAATAAATACAATGCAGAGTCTCACAAAAACAAGCGTAGGCTATATTTGTTGCAGTTTTTTAACCTTTTGTTTGTTAATTATATTAGGCATATAGCCTATTATATATTTGTGTAGTCCTATTTATTTTATTCCTTTTATAGACTTAATTTCTGTTTTTCTCATTTCACAGAAGCGCTGCAGGTGCGTGATGCCGCGATGTGTGAATCCTCATGGTCTGTGGTTTATGCTTCTATTCGCCCATATAAAGCTAAAGCCCTGAATAAAACAAAAGATATTCTAATCTTACTGGTCAGTGATCGACTAATGAGCTTCAGTTTTCGGTCAGGAAGATAACCTAAATGAACAAAATGATGTCATTTTACAGTTCTCCACATTTACTATGCTGCGTGCAAGCTCAGGCTAAAAAACTTGCATACACAAGCTGAGACCAGATGTGAGATTTGAGCGTAGCCACCACTCATGTCCATATTGATAAATTACAAGTTTTGCGTAAAATATTGCAAATTATAATTAAAATTATTGCAACACTCAAATTAGAATGGATCTTCATTTAGGGGCACTTTTAACATGATATCCTATAAAAATAATAATAATAATAATAATAAAAAAAATAAATAAAAAAAAACCTTCTCTAAACAATGTGAATCATTTTGTGTATAAATTAAAATTCTCACATACTGATCGGATTGGTAATAAAGATATTCCCATTTCTGATATTTAAAGTTTTACTCTAAAATGTTTAGTGTGACGATGATAGCAGTATTTTGGGATAGTATTCTTTGTAATAAATATGAAGAAATAGTAGTTCCACAATTGAAAAATCAGCCATTAATCAATCCTTGTGTCATCATAAAATGTGATTGTACCATGATTGTACCAAGTCTCTGATATGTTATTGCTCTGATATGATCTTACCCTGATCTAACCCTGCATTCTCAGCCTGAGCCAGTTCATATTTTGCCTCTCTGGAGCGAGGAAATGGAGAGCAGGCCACCTTTAGAAGCACTTCTTCCTCTTGTTGTCCTGTCCCACTAATTCCTGGAAGTGGTGTTAGTGAAGGAGGCAGAGGTGCTCACCCTGTGGTCTCTGTGGGACCTATTGCTCCAGGATATTCAAGTGAACTTTTTTAATGCACTATCATTTGGATGAGGTGTTACCAATGTCTCTGAGGTCATTAAAAATCAAAGAGGGCTTCGAACTCAGTCTCACAAGAAGTCAGTTAAAGTTTAGTTTATTACAAAATCATACAACCTAAAGGCATCTTTCAGGACACACAAGGAAACCTTACAGCATAGATAGTAAAATTAATAATATACAAAGCAATACGAAACACAAACAAACCAACTATAAACACAAACATACAATTAATAGTTACTAGTTTTTTTGGAATACCAAATAAAAGAGAACTGCAATGATTGATGTTACGGGGAATGAATAAGGATTTACATGCTATACTGAAAAAGTGAATATTATGAAAATGATGAATATTATGTAAAAATAAAAGACATGAACTAAAAGCTACAAACCACCAATATTTATTTAATGGGGTCTCTTTACAAATAGTTTTTAACTCTTTGAGTTTCAGGAAACTCATAGTGATTTCTTCTTATATGTTTCAATTTGTATTGCGTGTCAAATATTTAGTAATTTACAGAACAGAAGAAAGTGGACCTCATACTTTCTGTGATTCACTTTCTGTGATTTTATTATGCATTATGCCATGCTAACATGTCGTTGAGACCATCATATATCCCTCTGCCCTTGCTACCATCAGGTAGCACTGCCACATCACAAAATCTCAAAGTATTGATTAGCCCCAGAAACCTAAACACTTTCTTTCAGCTTAACAGAGAGTTTAAGGAAATGCCACACAACACATGAAATTACTTCACTTAGAGCTCAAGATATTTGGCTTTCCAACATTACTGATTGACTGATTGATTTTACTAGACTGATTTAAGTTTATAATACTGTTAGCCCTTGAAGAAGCTACCTCAGTCCTTATTTGTTAATATGAAACCAGTCTCTGAATATAAAGTCAGGATATCAAGTCTGGTCCAAGCATGGCTTGATTTGTTTGTATGTGATGTTTAGGTACAGACATTTCTGAAACTATGATACTACAATAATGATGCCAGAATGGAGAAAATAATGGCATGATAGTCTCTGCCAGTAATTATAATGAAAAAAAGTATTCAGTTTTTCCACATTTTATGTTGCAGCCTCATGTCTCATTTATTTTTATTTTTTTTCATTTTATTATTTTTTTTATTATTATTATTTTATTTTTTTTTATTTATTTTTTTTTACAGTGAACAACACTTCGTATTTGTGATAACTCTGAAAAAAAAAAAATATATATATTGCATTGTATAAGAAGTCAGACCCTTAACTCAGTACTTCATTGAAGCACCTTTGGCAGCAATTACAGCCTCAAGTCTTTTTGGGTATGATGTGATAAGCTTTGCAACCTTTGGATTTGGGGATTTCCTGTAATTCATTGCTGCAGATCCTCTCATGCTCTGTCAGGTTGAATGTTGGTGGACCTTCATTTTCAAGTCCCTCCAGAGATGTTTGACTCAGTTCAAGTCCAGGCTTTGGTTAGGCCACTCAAGGACTTTCACAGAGTCATCCATTCTTGCATTGTCTTGGCTGTGGGTTTAATGGATTAGTTCACTTCCAGAATAAAAAAAAAATCCTGATAATTTGCTCACCTCATCCAAGTAGTTCATATCTTTCTTTCGTCAGTCAAAAAGAAATGAAGGTGTTTAAAGGAAAACATTCCAGGATTTCTCGCCATATAGTGGACTTCAACGAGGACCAACGGGTTAAAGGTCCAAATTGCAGTTGCAAAATGCTCGTCTTGCACTAACTCTGCAATGCTCATCCATGACTACGCATTACATAGTCACATTGGAAAGGTCACAAGAGACATAGGCAAAAGTAGAACTGAACTCCATTCCCCTGTCCCTGCTGCTGAAAAACAATCCAACAGCATTATGCTACCACGACCATGCTTCACAGCTGGAATGGTATTGCACAGGTAATGAGCAGTGCCTGCTTCCCTCCAGACATGACGCTTGGAATTAAGGTTCATCAGACTAGAGCAAGCAGACTTTCAAGCAGGCTTTTATGTGTCATGCACTATAAAGAGGCTCCTGCCTGGCCAACTCTAGGAAGAGTCCTGGTTGTTCCAAACTTCTTCCATTTAAGAATTATGGAGAAGAATAGCCTAGAGAACAAACCGAAAGGGTAACACTTTATAATAACGTCCAGTTATAAGTCATTTATAAGTGATTAGTTAATGATTAACTAATCATTTACAAAACATTCATAAGCGATTAATAAGTGATATGCTAACAATTTGTGTATGTTTTGTTAATTCATTTAAAAGTAATTTACAAGTAATTAGCTAATGATGAACTAATCATTTACAAAACATAACTATACATTCACAAATTATTAAGTAATATGCTAACGATTTATAAATCTATCATAAGTTATCTTTATAAATAGCATCATGAAATAATTAAACACATCCTTAATGGTTAATAGTTACTAGTTAATATATTATTAATCACTTATAAATCCTTGAAATGTCAACATTGTACTATTATCTCAATAAACATTATAAATCATTTACAAAGCTTTCTGCATCCCCTAATCTAAAGTGTAAACTACTCATCAGTTGTAAATGTTTTACAAACCTTCCAGGTTACAGGTTGTTTGTGAATATATATATATATATATTTACGCACACACGACTGGAAACCATAAAGTTTGTAAAACAGGGCCCGCAATCGCCCACTGGCCATCCGGAACACCAGGTATATTGGAAAACGCTAATAGGCTTGTCAATTCAGCACCATAGTAATGAAGTTATTAACATTGTATAAATAGCCTATGTGTTGGCAGAAATGTATTATTACTGTTACTGTTATTACATATTGGGGAATATGTTATTTTAATTTCATAGAAGCTGTTTTGTATAAATTTTTATGTTTTATTAGACTACTGACTTTAAAATCCATATAACCATGTTACTGAGGACCATGGTTTTACTTCTTGTGACCACCATCCTACAACTCAGTTAAACTCTGGACATTTCTTTCTTTTTAGATCTCTCTTTTTCTTTTTAGTTCTAATGAATTTTAATTGAAGTAAAATGTTAATTCAATAAGGGCCTGATTAAAGATAAATATCTTAAAACATCAACATCATGTCATTCCAAACCTGTATGAATTTCTTTCTTCTGTAGAAAATAATTTTAAAAATTCAAGAAATGTCCATACAGTAGAAATTAAGGTTACATTCTACAAAATGTTCTTTTGTGTTCAACAGAAGAAAGTCATTTGGAACGACATGAGGGTGAGGCTTCTCTATGTGACAAAAATGCATTATTAAGTTTGTTGCATTTGTCATGAATTCAGTAATATCTATAGTTTCTGTCTTGTGTTATTTATTCATTTATTTACTCCAATTGAAGGTGCTATGACCCATCACCCCAAACGTTATTTGACAATTTTATGATTGCCACTCATATACCACCCCAATGTCAGAGCTGTGTGAGATCAGTAACATCCTGCTTTTATGGGGGTGGGTAGGGGTGTTAAATTTATATTTTTATTTTATTATTATTTTCACCCATAGGATTTTAACATTCTAAAAGCTCTTTATTCCAAAGATAGTCAGTGTATTCAGTAGGTGTAATGTATTGTAAGTTGCTCCAGAGGTATTGCAAGTATTAGATACAACAATAATAAAACAGTGCATTGACATAAAAAAGGACATTCACTTTTAAAAGCAAGTACTTCTGTACTTTTACTTAAGTAAAAATGTGTCTTTACAACTTTCACTTGTAATGGAGTAATATTTGACCAGCAGTATCTGTACTTTTACTCAAGTAATGGAGTTTTGTACTTTATCCGCCTATAAGGCTTCAGGTGCTATTCTCTTCCAGTTTTAGCTGCACAAAACAGGTTGTTATGCTGCTAAAACTGGAAGAGAATAGCACCTGAAGCCTTATACATTTCATTTACAAAAGTACATGGCCATGCCCAGATCTGCTTCTACATAAAAAAATACACAACATGGGCTAACAAGACAACTATAAAACTCTGTATGCTGTCATTTCATTAATAGAACTATAGAACCTGACGTGGGGACAACTTGAACTGGGGCCACTGTGTCACCCTGGTTTTAAAATCACACTTTTAAGACAATATTTGTCATTATGTCATTGTCATTAAACTTTTGATTAAATCAGTACTCTCTATGGTGGGGGCAGTGTTGTTACTTGCTGGTAGAGAATTAATTAAATTCCAAATATCAGTCATCACTTGTAGAGTATAACTACTCCATTAATTAACTATAACACTGCTTCAGTGAACCGACTGTGGGTGTTCCATGGGCTGACACTGTGAAACTAATTATTTGGGCCATGGGAATCGCATTAAGATATCTTCCAGCTATTCTTCTTGTTTTCCCAAGTTGCTAAAATTTTGAGATTTAAAAATGAAAACATAAGAAGCAATCCCCTGTGATTTGATATATTCTAGCTGTTGACATGTAATTTGTTTTCTTTGCTTTGATTTTACACTAAACTCTACCTGACCTGATTGGCTTCGATACAAGAAGTCCAATAGAGTCTGACGGAGTGTGTAATTTCTTCAAAAACTTATGGATGCTGTGCAGGCCTACGAAACAGAGGACAAAGACCCAATGAGTTACGCTTGAATTCTCACTCTCCACCTGGGGATTTTCAGTGCCAGTCATCCACACTGATGTCCTGCCATGGCTTCTGAAGGACCTTGGATGCCCAGAATGCAGACAATAGAGCAAGATCGTTTAGTGGACATCAATTCAAATTACACATGCCCATGATGGAAGTCCTCCGCAGGGATTTGAAAGCAAGTGGAATGTTAAAATATACATTTGCTGGGCTAAATTACCCTCAGTTTATTTGTTGGTGGGGGGGGGGGGGTGGTATTTGATCACACTACTAAAGACTTTTAAATTCACCAAGTGTTGTGAACAACCCTCTTATTAAACTGCCAAATCAATCCCAAAATCCACTCAAAAATAATAATGGAAACTATAGTGCTAAAGTAAAATAAAGTAATACTTCCATTCTATTTAATATTCTTAAATATGAAGTGTGCAATTTACATATGTTTATTGTGGAATGTATTTATATGAAATTTCCAAATTAATAATTGGCTGTATTGGAACTGCATACTATATATTACCATAAAAAAATACATATTTATCCTTTGTAAACACTACATACGACTTCACGGCATGCATCTGTGCGCCATCCAAAGCCTCTCTATGCAAATATAAAAGATAATTACTACTTCGTTCTTGAACTCTCACTCCACAAAGCAGTGAGAAATCTTAGTGGAATAACACATCCACCTGAGTCCACCTGAGATTCATAGAGTGTTGAAGGGTGAAAGAGGGCACCGCTGCTTGTGTGGGTGGGCATCTGACTATTTGACCTACAAATTCACACACCCACATAAAAGACATTGATGCCAAAATTACCTATTGAGGAACAGATGGGTTCTATTAATGTGTTTCAATTAAAACCAGCCCTAATTAAGGGAAGACAACATTTGAGCAGGAAAGGAGGTTTCAGATGGATGTCAAAACATTATAGCGCCTTTTATATACCTATACAGGGACGTGCACAGACATTTTGAGGGGCAGGGGCTCAAGTAGAAAAAATGGCACTTCTCATAATAATTTAATTATTTTCTAAACAAAACGCTAAATATATTAGGGTTGTGCGATATTGACAAAAAATATATCAATATTTTCTGGGATTTTTATTGATAACGATAATTAGACAATATTTTACTGAGTGTGTTATTGTGCTGATATCTTAAGGACTACCGTGGACAGCTGACTCCTAAAGTTTCCGATATTCTGCATATTCTGTGGTGATCAGTTCACAGCAGTGGTAGAAATTAATCTTTTCCAATAAGTTTAAATTGATTTTTTACCTTTTATGGGCATTTTTACCTTTATAAAGCCCTGCATGAGTGTGCATCATGTTTTCGGTCAAATTCTTAAATTGAATCAGTCAATTAGAATAAGTCATTTAAGCTGTTACCAAGCAAAGAAAATCAGTATTGACAAAATGAATCTTTGCAATGCAGAGAAAACACAGAAGCTGCATTAGAAGTGGCATTTAGATGTATTTACACACTGTTTAATGCACTGTTTTAATCAAAATGTCATAACCTGTTCTTCCTGTGATATGAATCACTCTCTGTTGATGTATGTAAGGCTGTGCTGCAGTATTAAGTATTCAGATTAACAATGTAGGTGGCGGCATTTAAATTATGTTCAATTGATACTATGGGGCTTAAAATGTTCTAAGAAAATATCCCCCACACCATTACACCAGCACCTTGAATGCAGGATGGATCCATGCTTTTGTGTTGTTTATGACAAATTCTGACCATGCCATCTGAATGTTGCAGCAGAAATTGAGACTCATCAGACCAGACAATCTTTTTCCAATCATCTTTTGTCCAATTTTGGTGAGCCCATACAAATTGTAGCCTCAGTTTCCTGCTTTTAGCTGGGAGGAGTATCACCCTGTGCTCTTTTGTTGCTGTAGCCCATCTGCTTTAAGATTTGATGTGTTGTGCGTTCAGAGATGCTCTTCTGTATACCTCAGTTGTAACAAGTGGTTATTTGAGTTACTGTTGCATTTCTATCATTTGAAACTGGTCTGGCAATTCTCCACTGACCTCTGGCATCAACAAGACATTTTTGTCCACATAATTGCCATCACTTAATATTTTCTCATTTTCGGTCCATTCTCTGTGTGTGAAAATCCCAGTAGATCAGACAAGCACGCCTGGCACCAACAACCATGCAACATTCAAAGTCCCCATTCTGATGCTCGGTTTATACTTTGGCAGATCATCTTGATCATGTCTACATGCCTAAATGCATTGAATCGCTGACATTTGATTGGCTCATTAGATATTTGTGTTCAAGGGCATCTATTATGCCCCTTTTTACAGGGATTTTGGGTGTCCTCAAAATGTGTCTGTGAAGTTTCAGCTCAAAATACCCCACAGATCATGTATTATAACATCTGGAAAATGACATTTTTGGGGCATTTAAGGTCTAAAAAGAGCTGTTTTGGTGTGTATCACTTGCAAATGCAAATGAGCTGCATATTCCCACCCCATCTCCAAGAGTATCCATCTCTGCTTTCCATACCTACAGCAATAAACAACCAGTAAATGTAACATGACTGAGAGCGAGAGAACAGGTGTTCAGACGTACATAAGGGAAGCCAAGTGCACTGAAAGTGGAACGAAACAGCGTGAAGTTACAGAGCTTGTGACGCGCTGACCAGTCATCGGCGCAGCTCTCTGCACCAAGCCATGCAACCAATCTCGACCTAATCTCACAAGCGCGGCACTGATCAATTAAAATACTTTGATAATGTAAACACACAAATACAGTTAAAACGCAAAGCACTATAACAACATGACGTTCACAAAGCAGTGTGGAGTGAAATGACTTGCGCAGACATAAACGTATTTAGGTAGACCTTGAGGCGCATTGCCTTTAAAAATAGAAGTAATTCATTGCATCCTCAGTGGCTCAGATGTTGGGAAAAAGTAAAGACTCTAATGTTCAGTCTCACATCCAAACATAGAGCACTGGGATTTCTTACGAGACATTGTTGACGTTACAGCTGCTAAAGTGCGGAGAAAATGGAGGACAGCGTACAACCATTGAGGGCAGAAACTATGGCAATGCAGGACTGTCAGTCAGCTGCCATGTGATGTCATATTGCTTAGAGAATCAAAACGGCAGGCCTAGTGAGACTGCCATGATATATTCTACCAGTATTCCCTCGGGAACCGTTTGGCCGTTTGTATCACTCCATTTAAAACATTTATCACAGAGTGTGTCATGGTGGAGGACCAAACCACGGAGTGTAGTTTCAAGAGTTTTTTTTTTTTTAATGCAAGATTGTAGTTGTTTAAACTTCAAATATGCAGTTTAATAATACAGATTACATAGTCAAATCAGTTTTGTCAAGTCTTACGCATGCGTCGTGATACTCTCCAAAATGGTGCCTGAGGGTGACGTGGAGGAGAAGTCGTCATTGTTTTTGTTTTCTTTGTGCACAAAATGTATTCTCGTAGCTTCATAAAATTACGGTTGGACCACTGTTGTTACATGGACCATTTTACCAATGTCTTTACTACGTTTCTGTGCCTTGATTGTGGTAGTACCCTTGCTGTCTATAGAGAATCAGAAAGCTCTCGGATTTCATCAAAAATATCTTAATTTGTGTTCCAAAGATGAACGGAGGTCTGATCGGTTTGGAACGACATGAGGGTGAGTAATTAATGACAGAATTTGAACTATCCCTTGAAATTGAAATTGAATTTGAACTATCCCTTTAACACTGCCAAGATGCTTCCCTGTTTGTCACGGATCATGGAATATGAAACTTAAATCTGTCACAGAGGTGGTTGAATTTATTTATTTTATTTACAGCATTATCATAATAGGCTGTAATATTAATTTATTGAGAGAAAACCGGTAGTTCTATGTGAAATCAGACACTGAGCACCCCCATATAGCCAAAATGGTATGATTTCATAACACCTCTGCGAAGATTTGACTGTGAGATCGGTAGTTGAATCCGGTTCGCTCTATCGAAGTATCAAAGCTTCTACTATTGGGGGTCACCCCTAATAAAGACAGTGCCTCTTTTAAACATTTACTTTGATGTTTTTGGAGATGTGAGCTCCAGGGTGTCAGCAGCTGTTCAGTGCTCATGAACCCGACGAGAGCAGCCTTACCTTGGACAATTCTTCTAGAATTTGCCACTAACTCTGATGTCTCTATAGTGGTTAAACATTAGATACAATTTGTTTTGGGTAAATCTACAGGCAGTCTTTGGTCTCAATAATTTATTATTTGTTCCAGAGCACATTGTTTTAGATGAGGGCAAAGTTTCATAACTTTGTAAATTAAAATATATTTTTTATTTATAAATAGTAGTATTAATAATAGTTTTTGGTATTGAGAAGTAGTCTTTTATAAGGGAACGAAACAAGGTTGTAAACAAAGACGTTATTTTACTTTAAAGGGGTCCTATTATGCTCTTTTACAAAGTCTTGATTTTGTTTTGATTATGCAGATAATCACATTCACTCAGTCCATCTCTTTCTCATAATACAATAAGCTTTTAACTTCAGTGAAGCAACAGAGTTCCTTTGTTACTAGTTCGAAAATGACCTTTTTTAAATTAGTAGCGGAGACTTGTTAAACTGTCAATTTGAGATTTCAGTCTGTGGTGGAAGGAAGTATTTCCCCACACAAAAGGGTTTTTTAAAGACATTCTGTGGTTGTTTTACATACTTGTGCAGTTGAATTGTTGTGAAAATGAAATCTCACACTCGTAGCCATGCAATATAGAGCCATATTGTGATTTGGCTCTATGCATGAGGCCACAGGCTCCCCACTGTAACTGGAGTTTTGGCAAGAAAGCAGAACTCAGTCAGGGAACTTGCGCTGAACTGAAGTGATTGACAGCTCCAGTGATTATAATGAGAATTTTCGTTGACCACTTTCTGTTTAAATTGCATATGTAAACATTAACTAAACCATCGAGTAAGCCACCATTTTAGGAAAAAGGTATTATTTGTGGTATTATTACTGCTCTTTTGGAAAATGTTGGAAACAGTTTTGGTGACCATTGAATTGCATGGGGAAAAAAATTATAAAAAAGAAGAAGAGAAAGAAGAAGAAAACAGATCTCCATGGTTCTGTAAAGGAAAGTTATAGCTACATGATGATGGCCAGTAAATTATGAATTTTAATTTGAGTGAGCAATGCCTTTAAGCATTCTGACCAGGAAACAATGTTACTTCAACCATTAGCATGTGCTTGAGGTGGAACTATCCATTTATTGACCCTATTTGGGGACCACCCTATTTGAAACCATTTTTGTCATGGTTTGGTGAAATGACACACACACACACACACACACACGCACACACACACTTTGTTTTTAAGAAAGTAAATAAGAAAATAGGCTACTATTAACAACACTGTATGTAAAATGCTGTAAAGAAATAAGACCAATCAAAATACAGTGCAAATATTAAGATGACATCATAGTCGTGGGTCCTATTTTTATTATTATTATTTTTTTCTGTTTGTAATTTCTTAGAATGCATAACCTTTACAAAAGGCAAAAGAAAGGTTGAAATTTGAAACAGAAGTTAAAAGTTTAGTTCAGCTACAGGAAAGGAGAATCCAATAATTGGGTGCTCTAATATTTATTTATATAATATGAAACATTGAGAGCGCTTGAGAAAGCAAAATGAATAAATGAATGATAATATAAAATAAAATAATGAAATAAAATAAAACATTTATAAAATGTATAATTAATAAGGACTGCATACAATTTGTTCTGACGATTCTAAAAATATCTGAAAACCGGGGCTCTCTCTGTTCTGAGCATGTGGTCTTTGTTTTTAAGTTTGTGTGGCTGAATCCATTCAGCTGTCAGTGTAAGGCAGCAGCACTAGAGTCAGTCCACTCGGTACAGACGGGCGATTCCTCATCTCTCTTTCTCTCTTCAGTTCAGGATGGCAAAATAACACAGTGAAGGCGGAGATATCAGCATCTGCGTATATGGGAGCCTGTCATTACAGCCAAGTTTAGTTTCCACTAGAGTTCAACACTCTAGAAACACGCTTGTAAGTGCGTATTGGGAAATAAAAGTGAAGCGATCGGAGATGTGGGGAGCCGCTGTCCTGCTGCTGTTAACCGGCTGCGTCTGCGCGAGTGTGCCGGAGGAGCCCGCGGACAGAGCGACTTCATCTGACGGCTATTGCAGCTGGATAACGCGGGCTCAGCCTCACGGAGCTGGAGGCAGGAGGGAGGGCTTCACTGAGTTCAGACTGCGAGTGGAAGGAGACCCGGAGCATTATCAACCAGGCAGCACTTACCGAGGTACATGTCACTGTTTCAGTTGTTGTCAGGACCACCGGCGCGGACAGAGACGCTTCACAGTGCGCGCGCTGGATATAGGGGCTTTGTTTGAAAAACTAACAAGCTGCCCACATAGGCAGAATGTTGGGGCTTAATATTGCCTAAGTGATAGTGGAAACTGAGTTTTATTGTGATGCGGGGAAGTTGTCTGATAACTATAACGTTTTTAGTCAAAAGTCCATATACATTTGTGTTCTCTAGTGGTCATATGTGTTGGTTTTAAATTAAAACAAACTACCCCCCCCCCCTCCTTTATATTAAGCAAAGGGTAAACCAAAACAGTATATTTTAATAGCTGAACTGTGTTATCAGGACAAGGATGCATTTTATTATGGTCAAGTCAGGGCAAGTTGTCACATTTAAATCAGGGTGAGCTGTCACAACTGCAGTGTCTGTTTTCCAAAACTGTAGATTTGAAAGAAAAAAAAAAAAATTGCCTTTTTCATTTTTGCAGTTGTATAAATTGTTCAGTTTAAATGCTGCTTAAAGCTCCCAAATAACTTACAATTTAAATACATCTTTAATACTGATATGCCATGGATGGCTTGAGTTATGTTAGATAATGTTGTCATATCATGTCATTTTGACATGACTGACTGACTGACTGACTGAAAAAACAAACAAACAAAAATATTTTACAGCTATTTTTGTTTTATCCAATAATGCAAATTGTTTTCAATATGCAAATGAAAGGTTTACAATATTTCTAACTTCTAATTTGTACTGTGTGTATTAACCAATAATTGGTTTATGTGCATCATATGTTTAATAATATTTGTTAGTGGAATTATTTAAAATAGTTTACATGACCATTTTACTGGAGGTATTTGGAAATAAAAAAGAAGAAAATAAGTGAAGTTCCTAAATGCAATTTTGGGAGTGGTGAACCCATCTCATTTTTCAGTGCTGGAGCATGTAGGTAGCATGTAAGCTCACCTTGCTCCGGCATCAGCTGTTTCGTCTGTTTCCTTCACCTCCCCAACTCCACGAACAAAATGTAGGCATCTTGCTATCCATACTCATCTTCCAAGCATTTGTAGCTGTCTCCTTCAGCCTCTCCACTGCGAACAACAAGCCTAAAGCTAAAGATTATACGGGCACAACTAAATATTACCAATTCTGTATCAGAAACCTGATATCATTGTATGTGTTTACTGATTTTTTGATTGACCTGTGAAAGCTATCAGAAAGGTAATTCAACTGATTATTTTTATTGTGATTATTTCCAGTATCCCTGTATGCAACCAACCCCGCATACTTCAGAGGCTTTACTCTTATCGCTCTGAAGGAAGGGCACAATGGTGACCAAGAGGATGATTATGCTGGAAATTTCCAGGTGAGAATCTAACCAAAGTCATGCACACTAGCAATGAAATGTTTCTTGGGAGACATAATTCTCTGTGATGTAAAACACGGTAACCCCCAAAAATACAACTCTGCGTACCCATATAATCATATAATGCATAGTTAAATTAGAAAAATAAATTAGCTCATCAGCTTTTTAAAGGAAGGCTTTGGCATATGTGTCTGTGGCTAATCAAACATGTCAGAAATTAATCTGACCATCCGACTGCTAGTCAGAAGAGGCTTCTCACCTCTTGTTACCCCTTGTACACTGCACGTAAAAAAGGACGTATGACAAAGCTGAAATTCGTCCGACTCAAAAAAAAGAGTCACACAAGTCAGAATTCGGCTCAAAATTGAAAGAAAATCCAACAGTGTATGCTTGGCCTAAGATGGTTGTTCATTTTCTAAAAACAAATAAGACATTTTTAATGAATCCTGAGCTCTTTCTCTTCATCAAAATTCAATTCAACCAAATCTAGACAGTTCAAAAGTTAATAAAACATTGTGAACATAATCCATATGAATCAAGTGTCAATCAAGTATGGTTATAGCCTTCCATTTATATTTGATGAGCTCTATATATGTGCACTGATCAATGTTTATATGGGAATAAAAGCAGAAATTAAATGTGTTCATCATATCACGTGATAATGTCTTATCAGAAGGCTTGGACTGAACTTCTCAGTTCATATGGATTCTACTTTAAAAACTAGCGTTTTTATGAACTTTTTGAAATGCCAAATTTACATGGACTTTCAGTGGGGGACCTTGGTGCTTCAAAGATGAACAAAAGTCTTATGGGTTTGGAAAAACATGAGGCTCAATAAATGATCACAGAATTGTTTTTATGTGAACTAACCCTTTAAAAGGGTGGGTGCCTATTTTTGTGTTTATGGGGTGCAGTTTAACATGTGTTAATGCTTTGTTTCAAAAAAACAAAAAACAACAACAAAAAACATTACCGTATTGATCTGAATATAAGACAATGTTTTTTTTTTTTTTTCTTGGAAACACATCTTAAAAAACGCGGCCATCTTATTATATTCAGGATCTAGACTTTGACATGTCAATAATACACCCACAACAATAGGTGGTGACAAATATGCGTAAAACGAGTGTCAAATGAAATACGTATTGTAATGTGTGTTGTAATAATGTTAGAAGATCACGAGTGAAAACAAAAGAAAAAGAAAAGCTTACAGTGGCATGAGTCGTGACTGTCGTGTTAGCCTGATGGGACCAAACTTCCACTGTAAGTGATTTTAAAACATAAGACAGTACCCAGATTCGAAGGCTACAATAAGATTTCACTTCTACTGTTAATACAATTTTGGTAGGCTACTATGAGATGGATAGGCTAACTGTTATATAATTCAGATGGGCTGCCTGTTATTTTTATGGTCAAAAAGTGTATATTTTAAAATGTGATTGTTGGTACATTCTACCAGTATTTACCATACTTTCAAAACAAAAATTAAAATAGGAAAAATATGCAATTTGAAAATAATTTAAGAATTGTTTTTTTTTTCTCAGTAAAACACAAGATTTGGTTTTCAAAAAGCCTTTTTCCAAAAGGTACATCTGGAAAAAGGGGGGTCGTCTTATAATCAGGGTCGTCTTATATTTAGGTCAAGATTTCCTGGTTTTTAGATTTCCTGGTTTTAAGAAACCACTCCCTCAGAAATATGCAATGGGCTCAGATTGGTTAGCTGGCCCAGTGTCTAATATGCATCTAAATGTCACACCCCTCACTTCAGCAGCATGTGCTCCGGTTGTATTGTAAACAATACTTATCAATTTGAGCCCGATTAAGATGCAGAGGATATTAGTGAAGAGGATCGTGCAGAACCTGTGCAAGCACGGCTCTGAGTGGTAGGTTTTTTGTTTGTTGTTGTCTCATACTTTTAGATACACTGTTCATTTGTAAATGCTACTGCTTATGTTAGCTTTTAATATACGGTTTTATCCTGTTTACAGCTTTAATACAGTACGGCAACCCCACGCGCGTCATGTTTAACACTTCGCATAGCTATGTGAAAATAAGTGTATATAAGTGAAAAAGTTAATTGAGAGAGAGAGCGATGCAGAGCAGAGTGTGTGCAGAGCAGGGGGATGCGAGAAACAGTATTAAGAACTGCCGCTTTAGAACATTGATTTTGAAACTAGTGAATCCATTAGAATTGTTAGAAGGCAGAATCACGATTCATATATGAATAGATTTTTATGTGCACCCCTAGTTTTCTCTTCCTCTTCTCTAAAGCAGCGGAACATGGCCTCGCCCCCTTTGCTGCATGTTCCCGGGGGCAGGGTTTATCTGGGTTTGTGATGTCACAAACCCGGGAATTAACTCGTTGTAGTCCCAATTAGTTGTTTTTGTAGGCATTAAACTGCCATAATTTTAACTCCGTTTGCATTGAACTTTCAGCCTTGTAACTTTGCTGATATTGTTTTTGCTCAAACAGCAACACACTAACTAACGTTGAAAAAGTTAAATCACAATCAAACACCCCTTTAAAGGAAATTATTATTACTTCTGTGTTATTTTGGGTCACTACTTGATGTCCAAAGAGTACCAATTACATCACCAGGATCTCATGGATATGAGATGCCCTGAGTCCTTCTGGGACAATAAATTACAGAAGACTCCACTCATATAGAGCTGATGGTTTAGTCTGTATAAGGCAGCCATCCTGATTGCCTGGCTGTGGGATCTACTGTACTCCCTTTGTGTGCTGGAGCCAAGCTCAGATTCAGCCACACCTGGCAAAGCTCTTACATCAACACCATATGCTGCCTCTCCGCACGAGCTCTCATGCTATGCCAGAGAGTGGAAACGGAACAAAAAAGGCCCATTAAATGTCACATAAACCATAAATCTCAGCTCCCTGCAGAAATGCTCTGCTCAAACCTGCTCTTTTCTTGATTTCTTTTCTTGCAAGTGGGATATAGATCAGTGGTTCTCAACCTGATTTTGTTTCATGTCGCAGATTAGACATTTACATTTAGTAAATAGCGAAGAACGCAATACAACACTGTACAAAATTGTTAAGCTTTCAAAAGTAAACAACTATTGTCATTGAAACCATTGTTTGGAATTTATATCAACAAAAACTGTGTTGCACCAACATTTGGATGGTTTGATGATCGTGAAGTCCAATAACACAAAACAATTATACTTGACTCAAATCATGGTTATCCTTGTTAAAACTATGAGCAGTACTTTCTACTAATGTTGTATACCTTGTTAATGGTGTTTGAGGATGAAAGCGTCACACAACCTGTCCATGTTGGCATTTATCTAAATAAGATAGATTCTACCAAATGGCAAATCAGTTCATAATTGATTGATTAATTGATTGATTTACATTTTACACATGTACACAACCCTACATCAGACTAAAAACTACCATTTTTGGGTGTTGTCCCACCAGATGAGAATCTGTGATGTAGAAGGCATTACATACAGTGTTGTCCACCTGAGAACATTATTTTGGTAATGCACTCTGATGGTTTGTTCTGATATCTGAAGTTACCAGTTAAATTGTCAATTGCCTATGCTAGTACAGTGAGTAAAGAGTGTTTTGGCAAGTTCTTCATTGAACGTATTGTGATTGTACAGATTTTTCAGTCTGAATACATTCCGTCAGATTGCATATTCTGGATGCAAAGTTTCTATAGCCTAACCAGGGGGGTCAAACTCATTTTCACTGAGGGCCACTTCAACATTATGGCTGCCATCAAAGGGACGGTTGTAACTGTAAGACTGTACAAATGTTACCACTCCTTAACATATTGTTAAATAACTGTCTCTTTATATTATTATTAGCTACTTATTTAAGTTACAAATATTGTAGGCTATATGCATTTGCATAGATGTAAGAATATATGTTATTACTCTGTGTTATTTTAACATAAATAATTTATATAATAATAATAATAATAATAATAATAAATTATTAAACATAATAATTTAATTTATCAGATTAAGAAATCCACATTATCATTACATTAACTTTGTTAAAAACTTTTTTGTTACATGTATGGTATAACAAATAATTGTGCACTGTTAAAAACCTGTGACAGATATGGCATTTAAAAAAACAAATGGGCCGGTCTCATGAAAATGCGTATCAATAGCACGGTTTTCTGTTTCTATTCGGCGTGCTATTTATATGCAGAAATTGACTTTGGTGTGCATATGATACAATGCTTACAGTAGAAAAAAAGAAGTGGCCATTCTCAACCCCACCCCCCCCACACAAAAATAAATAAATACAAACTAAAGTACTAAAAAAGTATTTTTTAATTTTCATAATTTGCAATGAATGTATATAGTGACACAATAAATAAATGAATCAGTCAATTAAGTAATTAATTAATAATTGTTTGCAATTCACATTTATTTGTATAACGCTAAGCAAAGCAGTGTCACGGAAAATGAACATTTCTACATTTAGTAGTTTACAGCACAAGTCAATCTGTGATACCAAACAGGAACACAGGGGGACGCCAAAAGACCACTAAATAAGCTTGACCTGATTGATCCAGAATTACTAAACCACTGACCAAACACCTTCAGCCAGCATCCAGTATAAACCACACATGCTTGTAAGCCAAATAGCTTGCTGAATTTTTTATTTTTTATTTTTTTTACTGACACCTATAGAGAGCGCATCCGTTTTCTGTGAGAGTGAATGAATGGGAATCCACCTGCGAGCAGAGAGATTTGCGCTTGCGTATTTGATGTGCTCTTGCAGGCTATAATGCGCTCTGGACATTTGTCATTAAAATAACTCCATAGAAAAAGGAGAAGAAAGTCGTGTCGGAAAGCTTCCATCGATTTTTTTATTTTTTTATTCATTAAATGAATGGAGAATATCGTCGGTGATGCTCGAGCACTTGATGAGGTCCGCTCTATTCCTTTGAGCAGTCCACGCATCAACGGAAAAACCCCACACCCCTAATTTTAACCATTATGTATAATATGCACACAAAAGTCAATTTCTGCGTATAAATAGAATGCCAAATAGAAACAGGATCTTGTGGTATTGATACGCACTTTCATAATTTACAATATAAAGCTGCATAGAATTTCTTTGCTCTCGTGGGCCGCCTAAAATGATGTGGCGGGCCGGAATTGGGGCCTGGAGTTTGACACGTGTGCCCTAAACTCTACAATCTGATGAAAATATCTATACTGTTGTACATATGCATTGTACATGCAAAAAGCGAATTTTTTTTTTACCATAGCAGGGAGAAGCTTGTGAGACCTATTGAAGAAAGCCGATGAGACACCTGACTAAAGACATTCTCAAATGTGTGAGAGCAAATCAGCATGACAGCCCAGTGCACAACTGGTGTATCTTGAATTAAAATAATTCTAAACACATTATGGTCATTCCAATGTTTTTGGCAGTTATTCTTACTAAATAATCTTTGAATCAAATAAGCATTTTGTTCCACTCAAGCTCTGTTGGATCACTTTTTTTTCTGATTGAGGTTTATATAAGAGCTTTCATTTCAGTTGATTGCAGATTATTAGGATGTGCAAGTTTGTCATCTCCACTTCATCTAAACTGCCATGGTCCTGTGCGTCTTAGTCTGCATAGTGCTTAGTGAGGAAATACAGAACTCACTAAAGCATTTAGTATCACTTTACACTGGCTTGGGAGAAAGTGGACAGGAGTGGGAGAGAATATTTGATTTGAGCAGACAAAAGAAAGCTATATGCTTCAGACTAGGTTTACTGCTAATGTGCAAAAATGGAAGATTACATAAGGAGGCCAAAAACAAATAGCATGGGATTTTTGGCAGAACAGCCTTTGTTTTTTTTATTTCTTTTTTTTTGCTTGAACACACAGTTCTAGCACAAGTCTGTGACAAGATCTGCCAAAGTCCTTGATGTACTGTATGACATAATATAGTGGCATAGACACAGGGTATAACATACTCAGAAATGTCAAGTTTTTTTTCTTTCTGTGTATATGTTGCTTCTCCACTGCGAACAAAAATATACCAGATCATTTTTGGCACTACCATTGTATACTTTGAAGTGCGTTGGAGCTTTTATTATTATTTTATTATTATTATTTTTTTTTTAAAGAGGCTGTTTATAATAAACCTACATAAATGAGCAGAGCAATCGAAACATATTATCTTACCTGATTACAGTGATTTGGCTCTAATACATTTACTTTAATTTTCATTGGATTCCTTCCAAATTGAAAGGTGCAGCATGCGTCTGAGTGTGCAAATGATAGCTCAAGTCTGTCACAAACATGAGGAGAAGAAGCATTGGGATACAATTTGGGTTAGCAAAAAAATAAAAAACAAAAATAAAATAAGAAAACATCTTCATCAATTTGACAACACTCCCAACACAACCAAATACAGAATAGAAACTGTTGCAACCAGTTTCAGCAGATTTTTGAGTTATCTCAACTTATTTTTGTCAGAGATTCTCAACTTTTTGATGTATAAACTTAAAACAACAAATTGAGATAACTCAAAAATCTGCTGAAGCTGGTTGCGTTAAAATTTGAAGTTGGCTCAACTTTTTTTGTTTTTTTTTTTCAGTGTGGTTTTGCTACACCAACCACAATATTAACCATGGTATTTGTACAACTGTGGTTTTACAAATGGTTATCAATACGCCAAAAAAAGAGATGGTTACTACACTTTTACTATGATAAAACCATGGTTAATTTTCATTGTGTTGCCAAATTTTTGGCATTGTTGTGGTCTTGCAGTGCATTTCTGTATTTGATTGTATTGTCAGTATTTGCAGCACATTTTTGTATTTGTTTGTGTTTTGTGTTTTTGCAACGTGCTTATGTATTTGGATCTATTGTGAGTATTTGCAGCACATTTCTGTTTTTGATTTTGTTGTGAGTATTTGCAGCACACGTGCTGTCAAACTGATGAACATGTTTTCTTAATTTGCTGGTGGTTTTTTTCTTTTTCTATTTGCATGTTTTCTTACATTGCGCATTGAGCTCTCTCAGCCACCGTAAAAAAAAAAAACAGTAGGTAATTTACTATGGAATTTTAACAAAGGTTGTATGAGAAAAATTAGGCAGATTTGGACAGGATTAAAATGATAAAGTACATCTGTAAAACACTAATTTCTAACATCCTCTGGGAAAACTAGTGTTGAATAGTGTGGTATAAACTGTAAAAAAACTAAATGTGTAGACTTTGTAATAAGAATAGTTGCTGGTTGAAAAAAGTACAGACATGACATTTTCTCATTTTAAAATTTAAAATACTTTACAAGTATGATTCTCCTCTGTGTCTTTCTTAGATTGCATATACAGTCAGCCAATCAGATTGAAGCTTGCCAGTTCAACAAAGTACCAAGTTTTTAGTGCAGTAGGCATTTGGCTTTCGGCAAACAAACTAGGAGGTCCATGAGTGTGCCGAGGCTAAGACTGGAGGTGTTTAAATTCCAAGCCTTAAGTATGAGAAACTCTAATTCTGGTCGTAGCAAATGCCATTAAATCTAAGACCTTGTCCTGTAGTCATAAACAGAATTTATTATGCCTGAATCTTCTTTGTAATTAACTGAAATAGGGTCAGCGATGACGGCTTTTGGTGTAATTACTCAGGCTAAAACATGCTCACGTAGGCAACACTCCCAAAGGGATGTGAGCCGTGGAGGGCTGAAGGAAAGGTCGGCGCCTTGCAGAGACACCCTCACTGCTCCGCTCTCCTTCCTTGTCTCTGTTCTTTTCGCTCATCTCCCCAGAGAGCCCACCTTAGTGTCTCTGTCCTTAATGAGTGAGAGCACTGCCATACTGACTCTTCGAGTCAGAGCTGGCACATGATGTCTCACCTTTTACCCCTCTGCTGCATTTTCTTAGCTGGGAGAGAATGGTGATAATTCTGGGGGTCTTAAGTGCTTTGGAAAAGTTTCCCGAGCTATTTTGAGTCAAGAGGCTTAAATGTTAACAGTATTTCGGCTTTTGACAACTTGACAACAAAATATACCATAAAGTGCCATGTTATGTGTACTGTATATGGGACACTGGTACCACGGCAGAAGGTTACAATGTTTTTTGGGATATTGATAATTTATTTTTTTGAAAATGTTTTGCTAATATTTGCATTTTTCAGTGTACCATGATACAGTCATCTATTACCACTGTGGTATAGTCAAAGTTTTTGTAAGGGAATACTGAAGAGAATTCCTTGAGAAGCTATGCTGATTCATGACCACAAGTACCGACCTCCCCATTAACCTCCAGAACCAACCTGGAGGGCAGTTGCATTTATTATTTCGTTTCTTATTATTCCCAGGAGCTGGCAGAGACCCTTTCTCTTTCTTTGGTCTTTTAATTGCTCTTGAAATTGATTTTGTGCCATAGTTAATTAGTGCCAGCCTTGGGTTTCTTTGAATGGATGATGTGCGGTATGGCTCTGTGAGGAAACACGGGAAGCATTCACTCAGAGCCGTTCAGTCAGTGATATGTTTCCTGACCATATTCAAATTCAAAGATGATGAAGGCACTGCAAACATAATATTTCCGAATCCCCCAGGAGTACCTAAATGACAAAACTGAGGAAAATGAATTGCTTTGCAGAATGTTTGCTCAATTTGATGCTTGGAGAAACGACACAAGAGCAGATTTGGAGAGTTTGAATACAACCATGTTTCTGGATCTGTTCCAAAATCTAGTGAATCGTCTTGCTGCCTACTGTTAGGTAGCTCCCTTTTTTTCTCTCCTCATATAGGAAACTTTTGTTTATTACAGCTTTGGCTCAATTTGGTTTATTTCCCCTCAAAACAAGAATTTTACTCTGAAGAATTTGTTTCTTGTTCACGCCAGATTTGAATTTTTCATTATTTTTTTTAACAAATTGCTCGTCTTTTGGCACATATACTAAAGATTGAATACAGTTGCCTACTATTTGGAAAATAACCAAATGCAAGTTGCTTGCTGATCAAAACTAATGAGTTGTTTCTCAGTGAAACTGTGTGAACTTTTAAACATTCTTTCTTAATGTGAGTTATCACATGCAAAATGGTCCATTCAATTATAAAAGTCTGTCAGACATGAAATGTGAACAAATGGCTTGCGAAAGTCATGAAACAGGAATTAGAATCTTAGCAATTAACCATTGGCTTTCCAAGTACACTTTACTCACATTTTTTCATCACACGTAATTTTTTTATAGGCTTTTTATTGAGATAGGACAGTACAGAGAAGACAGGAAATTACTGGGAGGAGAGAGGGGAGCAGGATCGGCAAACAACCTAGAGACGGGACTCAAACGCGGGTCGCCGTGAGCGCAGTTGCGCTATATGCCGACACATTAACCATGAGGCTATTGATGCCTACTTTACTGACCTTCTTGTACTATAGTATAGTAAGCAGTCAACAAAACAACAGAACAAAAATGAACATTACCTGGGAACATTACCATTTTGACCAGTACGCTCACACAGAATGTTCATATTTAGGTGCCTTACTCATAATTGACTTCAATAGAATTTGGTGTTTGCATATAATATTGTTAAGCCCTCTTTACTACTCTAATGAGCATATCTCTCTAATACTCAAAAAAAAAAAAAAAAAATCCATAGCACAAACAAATACTGAATAAAACTAATAAAATATTTTTAGTCAAATTTATAAGGAATGTTTCTGAAAACACTAAACATAGACCCTGACCTGGTCTGTTCCTTCCTTTATTGACAGTTTTTACATTTTATTGTGAACTAGCTCTATAAAGCAGGGCAATGTATTGTATTCCTCAATATTTTCCTGTTCTTCCTCCTTCTATATAGTTTTTTTTTCTTCTTCTGGGCCTTGATGAAGGTAAAGGCAGGCTTACTCGGAAGACTCAGGTCTCTTTCTCACTCATCAGGCAGGAGAGGCAGCCATATCAAACCAGCCACTTCAGGAACAGCCTCCCTGGACCTGCTTGCTGGCTTGGATTCAGGGCCTGGAGTGACAGTCACTTAGAGCAGCACTCTGTCTCTCTCTCACTTGTTCGTCAGCCTTCAAGGTTGATATGGCCCAGTAAGGCCTGACGTTTTTGTTGTTTTCTTGCTGTGCCTCCAGAGAAACCTTTTGCAACTAGCGTTATTTTGAAGAAAAGCTTATTTAAAATCTGGGAGCATGCGCCTTCTCAGCCATTTTTGAGACTGCTCTAAAAGCACTTTTTGTTAGGTTCTCCTGGGAGGTGAGCTGGCACTGGTACTTACTGACTGACGGCTTTTCTTTGGACTTGATAACAACGTGCTTTAAACAACACTCCAGCAGACATACATTTATTGCAGGTTGTGCATCTTGCTCTCATTATGGTGAGTAATCATGCTGTGGTACTTGCTGAAACAATATGGTAACTCTTTATATTCAAATTAAATGAGTCATAGTCATTATTTAGACAGAAGAGAAAAGCTGTCATTTATAATATGTAATTTTTATACATATACATATTGTTATATAATTAATTGAGGAATTTATTAAATATCAGATCTTTCTACAGTGGCCATTTGGACTTTACAGTTTCCAAGATCAGACTTTCCTTATATTCATTTAATTTTCTTTTTTACATTAGCCGGGATACCAGCAGTGATACCAACTGTCAAAGCTCTAAATCCACAATGTAGGGGTATGAGAAAGCACAACAAGAAGTTTGGTGGTTGACCGTCAAAATAAATAAGGGGAAGCACTGTAAGACAAAAATAAATAAATATATATATATATATATATATATATATATATATATATATATATATATATATATATATATATATATATATATATATATAGTGGCGGGAAGAGCAAACGACAGACACAGTGGGTGTGGCGTCAGGCCTCGGAGAGGCTTTTATTAAACAAAATAATAAAAATAATAAAATGAAGTGTCCAAAAATAAACAGGGGATCTGGTGTCCTCGTCGTGCTGCGGGGTTTGTGAAGCAGGGCAGTGTTCTGAAAGGAAGGGTCCAAGTAAGCGGCGAAGTCCGGAGGTCGCACGCGCTCCCCTCTCGGGTCCGAGGCGCGAGGGGCAGCGGCTTCGTCCTCCTTTGGCCCGCGGCGCTTCCGGGGGTTATACGGCCCGGCATCCTGGTCTGTCAGCCGTCTCGCGGGTGCGGAACTCGGTACCTCCTCGATGCTCCCTTCCTGGACCCACGAGGACACCAGCGTGCATGCACGGGGAAGAGACCGGTCTCTCGAGGAGAGGCGCTCTTGTAATTTAAACAGCGGCGGTGATGAGGCTCTATTCTGATCAGGTGCGCCTCATCACATGCCGCCAGTCCTGGCTGTTTCAGTGCTCCTCCTCTCACACACCCACTCCCGTCGGGAGCCTGGTGAAGGGCGGCGAATACGGGACGGGGTGGTGCTGATAATAAGGGGGAGGCAGCCAACTCGTCACAATATATATATATATATATATATATATATATAGCAAACACATAAATTTTTACCAAGGCTGTGTGAAAAAAAACCTAAAAACATCTTTGATATTACATAAATTGTTCTCAGCTTTTTTTTTAACTAATGATTTAGTGATACATAAACAAAAGTGCTGGGGAAATGTGGACGAGCTGACTGTTGACCCTACACTTTTCAAACTAATGGGCTTAGACTACACACTTTTTGATTGAGTTGTGTGTTATAAACCAGATATACTCTTTAGTTACGACCAACCTTTTTTCCTAAATATTAAATTTTTCTCTGAACTGTCACAATACTGAAGTAATTGTGGTTGCTGCTTCAGTTTCACACAGACTTTCTAACTCCACATGAAATAAATGGTATGGTGCTTTGTTGCTCTGAAAGCATTTAACTGGCTGGTTGGGCTTGTTTGACAATACATTCCATTGTATCAGCTGCGACAGCTTGCCTGCCATCAGTCATCCAAATGGTTGAGGTCAGGGCAGTCGAGGACAAAGGTCACCTGTAGACTTTTCAGAGCTGAAGATCTTACAGGATGCACGTGAGGAGTCAGAGACATACGTACACACATGCATTCAGCCTTTTCCACACACAGCTAATGTTAAGATGTCTGCCAAGCCAACCCTCCAAAGTAATTGAAAAGTAATGTAATAGAACTCTTATAACTGTGTGCTAAGGTCAGTAAGCTTACGTTTCTGATAATTTGAGTTTATGACATGGTAAATTAAGTTTAGGTGTAGAGGTTGACCAATAGTGGATTTTATCGATAACGATATTTAGGTTGGACTGTGCTTGCGCAGCAGCATTCTAATGCGTTTGTTATTATTTACATCCTTGAAATGGTCTATGACTGGTCAATTAACAGATTTTTAGTTTTAGTTTTAGTTTTAAAATGGATACTTAAATGAAAGCAAACATAACACTACAAGTAAAATAGTGCTGAACAGATACCATTTTAAAACGTAAAAATTTATTAGTAAATCATGAAATTAACAATCTTAACAATGAACAGTAATTCTACAGCATAGTTAATGTTACAAATTGACTCTTATTGAAGTATTACAACTTCATACAAATCCAAACAGTCATGCTTAAAGATGGCCATCTTTAAATATCTACACAAATGCCATAGCGCTGAAATTGGATACATATGTGTTTTGTATGTATATTCTCCTACATTAGATGCTTCTATTTTAGAACATTGGTGATTATGCAATGAAATAACAAAATATGTATTACAGTGACAATAAAAAAAAAAACTGAAATCGAATGTGTTTCTGATTTTCAGATGGAATACTATTCTAAAAATAAGTTGTCTCATAAGATTATATAGCTCGCTGTCTGTAATGTCTGTCTGTAACATTGGGGTCAGATTTGTGCTTTTTATTTGCTCAAATAGTTTTAATTGCTTGAGGCACTACTATTAAGAGCCTCCTCTCTGTCTTGACAACAAACATGCTGCTGTTAACCATTAATGCAGCATCTTGTCAACAACAACAACAACAAAAAAAAATCAACAACTTTATAACACAAAACACATGCGGTAATGAGTTAATGTACTGTATAAAGACTAGGGCTGTCACAATATCATATTTTTCACTACACAATTATAATGAGCAAAATAATTCACTATAACAATATATTGCAATAATAAAATAATAATAATAATAAAAATGCATGTGCATTTCTCTGCTTGTAAACAACCACTCATGTCACATGGACTATTTAATGATGTCCTTACTACGTTTCTGGATCTTGAACGTGATAGTTCCCTTGCTGTCTATGCAGGGTCAGAAAGCTCTAGGATTTCATCAAATTAATTTGTATTCCAAAAATGAACAAAGTCCTTACGGATTTGCAACGACATGAGGGTGTGTAACTAATGACAACATTTTCATTTTTGGATGAACTATCTCTTTAAGCATTTACAGGAAAAAAAGCAAACTTAAAAAAAAAAAAATAGTTAGCAAGAGAACGCAAAGAGAACTTAGCGAGAGAATGCACATGTTTTGTGAGTGAATGCAGGGGGTGGGGGGAGAGGTATGGGGGGGGTTTGGTGGTGGGGAGTTTTGCCCAAAAATAAAAATTAATTAATTAAATCCACCCATCCCGTATTTTTTATTTCCCCCCTCTAAATATGTCCCTTTAGGGGCCCTGTAGAATCATTTACCTATCTGATTCATTGCAAAAACAAACAAACAAACAAAATCAGATTCATTCAGGAACAAAACAATACTTGTGTGCATTTCTCGGACACAATAAAGAGTTTAAATATTTCAGGTGAGGTATTTTTATTATTATTATTTTTTTTTAAATGCCCTGCAAGAGCTGGCACCCACAGGGTTTTGCTGTAGATGAAGTGCATTGACCTCCGTGTGTGGCTCTCCATGTCATGTCAAATCAAATCCATCATCTGTTATTGCTGTTTGGGTTATTGGGTGGAGGATGTCTGAAGGGGAATTGTGGGTATTGTCATTGACTTCTTAAGACTACAGGTGATAACTCTCTACACACATACATGCACACTCATTTTGGCAGATAAAAATGGATGATAATCTTCTGTAGTATTTTTTTTACAAAGTTTTGTGTTTTATCATTTTTAGCCTTACATGAAGAGAAGGTAACAAGAATGCTGCCATATTTAAATCAGACACATTTGTATTGACGAGTATAGTTTTGTGCACTCTGCAGATAATCGATGAGGAAGACACGCAGTTTATGACAAACTGCCCTCCAGCAGTGACAGAAAGCACCCCACGCAGGAGGACCAGGATACAGGTGTTCTGGACAGCGCCCCCATCAGGCAGTGGCTGTGTACTGTTGAAGTAAGTGTCATAAATATCCTCACCTCATATTTCTAACCAGGGTGGTATTTTAGGGGGAACCCATGGATCTAGGGTTATCATAGTAATAGAACAAATTGCTTCTCTTAAAACAATTTCCAAATTGTTGATCACTTGGTATTCTCGATCAGTGTTTCCTCATGTTGGAGGACCTCACACTCCAGTCTTCCCGATTAAACACATCTGGCTCAACTCATCAGAATAAACTAAATATCTGTGTCTGACGTTCAAAATGTGCAGTGTTGGACGTCCTCCAAGACCAGGATTGAGAAATGTGAAATAAGATATGACACGCCCAAATATTTGTGCAAAATAATAAAATAAATTTAAATACATGTGTGCTGTATATAAAGACAGTGTCAATTGTATGCCATATGCAATGTTCTAATGGAGTGACACCATTTGTCCAAATAAGTCTTTGCTTTACTAATTGCTATAAATGTTTTAAACTGGCCTTGTCCTTAGAACATTGAGAAGCAAGTTGAGAACACCCAGCAAACCCCAATGAGGAAACAAATGTTTTTACCTTTGGTTGAAACTTATACGCCATAAACAATATATTTTTGTTAAACTTTGTCCTTCTGATTTCTTGTCCTTTATACTTGTAAATCATGTTAAGTATTTTTTCACGATGTTGGTTACATCCATAGAAGGAAACATAATTGTATCTTCCTTTTATTAACTTAGTCAAGAGAATTGGTTTTGTAATCAGTCTTAGACTGCGTGGACACTCTTAGTCAATCCATAAAAGATTAGACAGTGCGGATCATCGATGGACTTTAATGATGGGGTACAGGTATGTAGGCAGGAAGTTGACAGAACATGGAGAGATGATGACTGTTCCATGAATCACTTGTTTTTCAGATGGAATACTATTCTAAAAATAAGTAGTCTCATAACATTATATAGCTTACTGTCTGTAATGGAGTTGCTTGAGACTAAGTTTCAGCTCAAAGTTCCTTCTCTGGACATAAACTATGGAAAGAAAAAAAGTGTGTGTGTGTGTGTGTGTGTGTGTTTCAGTGGTTGGCAAATAAAAAATGCAATATGAGAAAAGACAGGCGGAGTGCAGAGGACATGAAAAAGTGCAATATCAAAAAATGTAAGACATGGAAGCATCAAACCAGCATGAGCGATGGAGAGGGCGCGCTTGAGGCAGACAGGATACAGAGAGGTGGGGAGCAACGGCAGATGAGGTGGAGAGTGGGTAATGAGTAGAGATCCATGCCGAGGTTGCTGAACTCAGAGCTTTGCCATGAGTGAATTCTAGAGGGGATGCTGAGAGCAGAAATGCTCCATGAAATCAAAGCTTTTTCTTTCTCCTATTTACTCCAAACAGTCTTGCAAAAGACTGAAAAACTAGCTTGACATTGCAAAATTTAAAGAGAGCAAGAAACTTTCTGTGGTCTGTCAAATTGTTTCTTCATGCCCTCCAGACCTCCCCTGCAGCTGAGATTGCATGATTAAAAACTTGATCCAAAGGAGAGACAAGTGAACTTGCAGTGCCGCTGGATAAAGTGTCACCTGTTTATGACATTTGCCTCTCTGGAATGCTTAATTCATGGTTGTGGACAAATATTTTGTATAATGATTGCTAAGCATCTCCGTGAAGTTGGCACCCCATAAAAAGAAATAATAACCAAAACTATGCCATTCGTTTGTGCGACGTGTGTGCTGCGAAAATGAACATTTGTGCTGGTTTGGTGTTTGAGATATTAAACATTCTTATTTTGACCGTGTGACATCACTCTCCACCCCATGTTGCCCAAATCGCTCCAAACCAGCGCGGTTCGTTTGTGCTGGTTTGTGTCGTTAAAACAAACACTGTATCTATTTTCCTTCCTCAGATATAACCAAAATATTTTCGGGAGCTGTGACGTCACTCTCCAACCCAGTTTGTCTAAATCGCACAAAACTGGTGTCATTTGTTTGTGCTCGATTTGTGCTGTTGAAATGAACGTCAAATATATTTTCCCTTCTTAGAAATAACAAAAACAATTATGGGCAGTGACGCCACTCTCCACCCCATGCCGTCCAAATCTATCCAAACTGGTGATGTTCGTTTGTGCTCGATTTGTGCTGGTTTGTGCCGTTGAAAGAAGCCATGTAACTATGACCGCTTCTTTTATATAACAAAAATAAACTTTTTACAAACTGTGACGTCACTGGCCCGTTTTGTATTTGTTATTTGTGAGGATGGGAAATAGATACAATGTAAATTTGAACGGCACAAACCGATTGCATGGGGTGGAGAGTGACGTCACTGTTTGTAAAAAGTTTATTTTCGTTATATAAAAGAAGCGGTCATAGTTACAGGGCTATGGAAAGCTTTGGACAGCATGGGGTGGAGAGTGACGTCACTTCCCAGAATGCCCACTGTTTTTGTTATTTCTAAGAAGGAACAATATATTTGACGTTCATTTGAACAGCACAAATTGAGCACAAACGAATTACACTAGTTTTGTACGATTTAGACGAATTAGGGTGGAGAGTGACGTTACATTAATAGATACAGCGTTTGTTTTAACAGCACAAACCAGCACAAACGAACTGCGCTGGTTTGGAGCAATTTTATACTATATACTATATTTATACTATAATTTTAAACTATAACAAAACCATGAAATCAATCAACATGTATCTTCACAGTCTTTCATATACAGATATATATGTATATATATATATATATATATATATATATATATATATATATATATGTGTGTATATGTATATGCACTGACATCATCAATAATGCTTAAAAATTGCAAAAAGTTACTTACAGTGATTCCTGATTCATAAAATCAAGTGAAACCATATTTTTAGTTTATCTTTGCAATATGGCATACTGCAAAATAACAATGGGCTCCAAATGTTGTTTTATGATGATCTTAAGGGTGCTTTCACACACTTTCAAAGCATCATCGTAGCAAGGCATTTGCGTCTATCTGCTGCAAATGCACTGCAAATGTTCCAAAGAATGCAGGACTTAATTTCTGCTGGAGGTGAGCAAAAATGAGGTATACATTTATCTCTTTTCTTGCAGTGCATCAGCCCCACTTATTAGGAAAGTAAAAGTGCACACACACACACACACACACACACACACTCACACACAGATTGACATTTGGTGCCCATAACATAGATACTAAGGATGTAAATCGGAGGGTTCGTCATAGGGGTGGGCGATATGGCAAAAATATATTTGATTCTATTCACAATTTTATCATTATTCTTTGTCATGTTTGTTTTACTATTTTGTCTGAGCAGTACAGCCAAACTAATTTCCCTATCATAAAGACAAATCCTTTCAAGGTAACAAAATATAAAAAAGAATGGTGGATATTTAGGCCAAAGTGTACGAAGATAAAAATCTTTGTTATTATTTTATCTTTGTTATTAAAAAATAACAACAAAGATATACATTACAAATACACATAATATACAAATAAAATAAGCGGTGTTTTATTTTCAGGTAGGCTACAATAGGCATATTTTGCAGGAGCATTCAAGAAACTGAATAAACAAATCTAAAAATAAAACACTATATAGATTGATTCCTATTAAATTATTATTTTTTTTTTCAGTCTAGAAGTTATTCTTTTCTCTCTTTCTGTTTTGTTGTTTTAACATTAAATTATACAAATTCTGTCATCTGTCTGTCGATTCTGTCATGGTGGTTTATATTCATACCATCATTTACTCACTCAAAATTAGTTTTAAACCTGAATGAGTTTCATTCTTCTGCTGAACATACATACTATTTTGAAGAATGTGGAAAACCAAACAGTTGCTGGTCCACAGTGACTTCCATAGTATTTTTTTTTTTTTTTTTTTTTCCTACTATCAAAGTCAATGTGGACCAGCAAATGTTTGGCTACCCACGTTCTTCAAAATATCTTCCTTTGTGTTCAGCACATGAAATAAATTAATACAGGTTTGGGACAACATGTGCATGAGTAAATAATCACAAATAAAATTTTAGGGTGATCTATCCCTTTAATGACAGTCGGCCGAATGTTTAGTTCTGTCTCTTTAAGAGCTGCACATATCTAATATACAGGCACGCATCCATTTTTCTCTCAACTGTTTACTTTCATTTCAGACAGAACCAGCTATATGTAAAGTTGGTCTATATGTAAACCTTGTGTGTTTTGACAGTATTAGCTCAAAAGATAACTTGAGTAATAAGTTGTGTAAAAGATAAGTTAAGTAATCAGGCGCTGTTAGACAGGCTTTTTAGTTTGCGCACTTCAGGTGTACGGGCTCAGAAAAAGTGCACGTCAGACCAGCGCGTGAATTAAAAGTTTATCCGGCAAGGCTTTAAAACACACGCAAATAATGTACCCATGAGAGTAATTCTACCACTGAGTTAACACTGAATGGATGTGGCGTTGTACAGTACATAGAGACAGAGGCGCCAGAACTGCAGCTGAAAGAATGTGCGCTGTAGCACGATACTACAATGTTTCTTCAAAAGCAGATCGTGGAGACATTTTTATTGTCCACGATCAAAAATCGTTATATCGCACACTCCTAGTTTTTCACAATACGATATGATATTGATTCTCATACCCAGAAATATGATATTTGCCGATACCTCAAAAAATTATATGATACTGTTCAATTCAGGAGTATATTGATTGATGGATATTATGATATTTTGTTCATATTTTAAACAACCATCTAAATTTCTATTGAATGACAAATGCAACCAAAATATATATAACGTACATTTATCTAAAATTTCCACATCTTGCACCTCAAACTAAAACGAGGCACTCCATTTGTACAAAAAATACATTAAAAGAAGAAAAAAATAAAAATAAAGCTGTTAAAACTTATTTTTAAGACTCAGTGCTAAGAATATTTTCTATAGATACCCAAATTACAAGCAACAGCAGAAAATAAATACAATAGAACAAAGACACAAATTAAATAAATGGTGCGTTTCAGGTTTTTCAGGTCTTTTATTCTTGCCTTGTGCCTTCAAGCAGTCTTATCATTGAATCCTGACATGTGAGATTGCACAAAAATTCACACATTGACGGTAATGTATAGACGGACATTGCTTGAAAATGTGAACAGTGTCAAAATAAGGTGCATATTTATAGTACAGCTATCGATAGTTTGCGTGTAGCATCAATACAACATATCGATAGACATTTGATTGATGTACTGATCCATATCCATACCAGGTACACACACACACACACACACACACACACACAGTTTCACCAAATCATATGTCATCAATACCAGTTTACTTCCATGATTTATGATAATATAAGTAGCGAACCATACCAGAGTTTACATGAACTGCACCCCAGACCACCTTTTTATTAAGCAGCCTCGGCACAGTTTGCAGGAAAGCATTCAGTTTAGAAAAACAAAAATTAAATTGACTCGAGTAGGTCGCCATTTCAACTTGGAAGTAGCATGTGTCTCCATGTGTCTACCGTAATCAGATTTCAAAGGGATGGTCTCTGATTTTGTAACTGCAAACATCAGCCCAAAATAAAATGTTATTAAATAAAATAATGAAAAATGAAGAAAGTTTTAGATTTTTGACTTGCTGAAAAGCAAGATACGCCAGCAAATATCATTATTTGCTTTCCATTTAATATCAGTTGCAGGCTATGAGAAACAAATTTAATTTGTGATTTCTCTGTCCTGTGGGTACTACTTACAATAAAAAAGATGACTGTGGCGTGTCTGTAAAATCAGCTAATGCCCTTACTAAGCTTGGTCTGGTGCACAAAAAACATAAATAAAAGCAATTTCTGTTCATCCTGTTCTCAAACGCTGATTTTTCCCTTAATGTGTGAAGAAAAAGCAAGGTGAAGCATCAAATGAAATATAGATGTTTTTTAGGCAAGTGGAGGCTCATTATAGACTTTGTGCTACAAGCAATTTTGCTAAAAGCCAAGACGAATAATCCAGTTTAATGCCCACAAGGTTAAATTACATAATTATATGCCACCGCTTTTTTTTTTTTTTTTTTTTTTTACTTTTTCTCCAGGTTCAAAGTGTATATACTGTATATATAAATGTAACCTGCATACTGACTTTCAGTGGCACAAATCTCACTGCCGGTGGTTTTCTGGGTTTATGCGGGCTCTCGAATTTGCATTATAGCCTTGAGCACTGGCCTGAGAAGATCTCTCTCTCGCACACACATTGGGAGAGAGGCGATTAGCATCAGCTGTGTAAAAGCAGGAAAGTGAGTCTGCCCTTAATAACATCTCATTGATAGAATTTAAATTGGATGTTAAATAACCATTACCGCGGCTGATTGCCTGGCCGGCCCTGGAAAGAGAGGAGGCTTTCTGCCAAAGCCGTTCTTCTTCAGATATGTGAAATTAGGGTGAGATTGAATTAGAGCATGGGCAATTAGAGTGGTACCATCAGTACCTTAACATAAAAGGGGGTGTGAGTAGATTTGAGTGTTTTAGAGTCTTTCTGTATCTCATTCATTCCATATATGGTCTGTTGACCTGTGTTTGTCACCCACCATCATTCAGAATGAACATTCCTGATGGTGAATAGTGTGTGAATCAGTGGTGTAGGTTTTTTTTCAACACTGTCTGTGGAAGAGGGCAAGCTGGAGTGATATATGTGCCTCAACTCACTGCTGTCTGCCTCCAAAGCTATCAAAATAAACAGATAAAGATAATGAAATAGTAAATAGAAGAGCTGTCAGTTTGCTCCTCACATCATCAAAGATAATGTGGGTGAAGGAGGAGTAACTGGGGTCATGGCCAACCGTAGCATGACTCAATTCAATTAGACAACTGAAATAACATCACCCAACCTGGAAAAACTCAAGAACCTCTGTTTTACTCCTTCCTTTCATTATCTCTATAAAGATGGCAAAAAATTAAAATTGGAGTATTGGAGTTTTTAGTTCATGTCTGTAATAGCTTTGAGGTAGTGTACAGTACGTTCAGAAAGCTTTCATACCCCTTCATTGTTTCATATTTGTAGCCTTATGTTAAATGGCTTTAAATTATTATTTTCATTTTTGTTCTACATTGTATTACAAATAATGACGAAGCAAAAAAAAAACGTCTTAGGTTACGTATATAACCCCAGTTCCTCGAAGGAACGAGACGCTGTGTCAGGAGACACTTTGGGGGACGCCTACAGCGTAACTGGCTCTGAATACCAATGCAATCTGTCCAAAGGATGGGAGGGACGTCACGGGCGAGGTGACGTAATGACCAGCTGGTATAAAAGTACGTGCGGTGAAACCGGCGTCAGCTTCTAGAATGAAGCAAGTGCTGGCAGGGATGCCGGAAGTGTGGGCTCGTGACGCAGCGTCTCGTTCCTTCGAGGAACTGGGGTTACATACGTAACCTAAGACGTTCCTCTTCAGGAACTCGAGCTGCGTCAGGAGACGCTTTGGGGAACGAAATACCCACGGCACCAGACTTCCAAATCCCTGCCCTGTGTGTATCCATACGGAGCACAGCTAGGGCAAGAGACGGAAAAACCTGAGTGGCTCGTATGTCTAGGCCATAAGACCTGACAAGGTCAGGGGCGTAGACCACCCGCAGCGTAGCAGATTTCCTGGATAGGGACACCTGCGAGAAAGGCCTTGGAGGCCGCCACACTCCTCATGGAATGAGCTCTGACTCCCATAGCGAGGGGAGGTCAGAAGACTCATAACTGAGTGACATCCACGAACCGACTGCCTCAGTGCACCACGGAGGAAACGTGTAACCAGGGGTTGTCTGCCCACTGTCAGTCAACCAAGAGGGGTGTGGTAAGCAGAGATTGCCGCCACATAGACCTTCAAGGTGGAGTAGGCTAACCCTGCGGAGAGTCGAGCCTGCAGGAACTCCAGCGCTGTACCAACCGGGCAGTTAACTGGGTCGAGCTGGCGATCTCCGCACCATGAAGTGAAGAGTCTCCACTTCAGGGCGTACAGTTTCCTCGTAGAGGGAGCTCTGGATTGGAGAATGGTCTCAACAACCTCGGTTGGGAGACCAGAAGCTATGAGTTGTACCCCCTCAGGGGCCACACCCACAGCTTCCACAACTCCAGGTGGAGTGAAAGATGGTGCCCCCGCCTGCGAGAGGAGATTCCTCCTGATGGGAATCTCCCATGGAGAGCAGTTGAGATAGGAAATCAGGTCAGAGAACCATACTCTTCCTGGCCAGAACGGGGCTACAAGTAGCAGACGGACCCATCCCCATCCCGTTTCAGTTTATTGGCATAAAGTCAGCTTCACCTCAGACAGCTATTCTTTTTTAGATGTTTCTTTTTTTAATAACATTGCTGCATCAAAATCATAATCTAACATTGAATCATGTGTTTTCATAGACATGTTTTCATGTCATATTTTTATTTCTAACATTCATTTTCATAACAGTCTTCAAATATTTTCATTATCTCCATTACGGCCATGAATAGCCCAGAATATGAATGCAACGCCCTGCATGTTAAGCTTTTTTTCCCCCATAGAAAACGCTTAGGCTATATGAACAAATACGGGGATTTTTATAAAATACCAAATCTGTTTACAGTTTATATTACGCACAGAAAAGCAGATGAGCCCAGAATGGAACAGCTTGCAGTGGTTCATAAAATGCGTAACGCGGCCTAATGAAAATGATAAAAAAAGACCAAATATGCTATAGCCTATTATATATGTATTAAAATATATATACTGTGTACATGCAAGCCCAAAATATGAGCTGAATTGCACGATAAGCGTTTTCTCCCTCATAGAAAAGCACGCTTAACGTGGCTTAATAAAAAAAACTATAAAAAGATAAAAATAAAAAGCCCAAGTTTTATATTTTATAAAAAATAAGCTTACGTGCAGGGCGTTGCTTTCATATTCTGGGCTATTCTGCTTTATTAATAGTAATATTATCAATAATAAGGTTATTAATATTAGCCTAAAATTATATCAGCTTTTATTATTATCGAATTTAGTCCTCCAATGTCAGTTTTAAAACATTAAGCCACATTAAGGTTTTAGTATGTCCCAAAACCGTGCTTTGAACTAAGCACTGACGATATTTTTGGTCCAAGTTCAAAATAAAACTCTACGAACAGCTCCATTGTGAATGTATGGAGCTGTATGAACCACTGCAAGCTGTAAAGTAAACAGGAAGAGTTTGTCCGAACTCAACTGGTTTTGCCAACTGGAGGGAAAGCAAATATCTTTGCGAGAGAACACAAAAGTTTTGAGAGAGAACGCAAAGTTTATCAAGGGAACACAAAACTTTTGTGAGAGAAGGCAAAACTTTTGAAAACAATTTTTTCCTCCCACCCCAAATTTTTTCCACTCACCCCGAAGTTTTCCCACCACCATGTTCCTTAAGGGCTCCGTACAATACTGATCCTGGCACAATACTGTCTCTGAGCTCTGCAGACAGTTCCATTGACCTCATGGCTTGGTTTTATATTGATATTATGCTGTTTTACTTAGATCTTTTTACTCTTTTACTTAAACATAATACTTATGGCAATCAGGGCTTGAAAACAAAAAAATTAAAAAGTCAATCGGTTCACTCCGAGCAGAATCGACATTTTAACGTTTCTGTTCCTGTTCCTGCGTTCCTCTGTGTTATACCGTTCGAGTAGAAAAAATAACGGTTAATAACGTTATTTATTTTTTTTAATTGTATTTGCCTATAATAATTAATAATAATAATACAATTCAGAGTTTTCTTTACACAAAAAGAAAAAGAAAGAAAAAAAACAAAAAAGATGGTATCTTAACCCGCTGCATTTAGTCACAGCCAATACAGCATCCTCATTTCTAGATTTGCCTAAATGTATGCTACTAAACAAAATAAAATAAAAAATCTATGAATGCTTTGAAGACATTAAAGTATTTTTAAAAAATATTTAAAAATGTTTTCTGCATTGTTAAAAAATACGCTACTTGTTTAATTGCGTTTTGAGGAAAAAAACAAACAAACAAAAACAGGCTAAGTCGCCTCACATTTTATTAAGCTATTACATTCAGAAATGATGCAGGCTACCGGTAAATCTAAATGCTTACAAACATTATAAACGCAGTTATTAGTTTTTTTTTTTTGAACAATTTTTTATTGACAATTATTATTAAAACATACAAAACATACAAAAGGAACATAAAAGAAATTAAAATAACATCAAGCATACTTCAGAGTGTATCATAGATTATACAGATAGCATAAATATAACCATAGAGAACCTTAAAAAGCTATAAAACCGTCAAACCATCCTGAAGTAATACTAGAGGAAAAAAAAAAAATTAAATAAAAAAAATAAATAAATAAATAAATCCCACCAAGCCAAAGCCCAAGACCAGCGTATAATAAGAAAGTTGAAACTCCTTCAGTTTAAGACAGCATGTTTTTTAGTTTCTCCAAAATCTGAGCCCAGAAACTGATGGAATCTTCCCTTGTCCCATGGATGCGTGCAGTGGATAACTCCATATATACAACATCCATAAAAGTGAGAACCCAGTGTCTTTTATTGAGCGAGTGTGGAGGTTTCCACCTCGTTGCAACCAACTTCTTGGCCGCTGTTAGCCCTGCTAAAAATACCCGCTTCTGAATTTTATGTGGAATATCAGATAGATCGTTTAAGATCAGAACAGAAGGGGAGGAAGGCACCGAAATATTAAGTAAGGTGGACAGATTCTCACCAACCATGTTCCAGAAGTTAGAAACCCCCGGGCATTCCCAAATCATATGAAAAAATGTACCCAATTCACCCGTATTACAAAACGTACAATATGGATCAGGTTTCAGCTTCATACAATATAGTCTGCGCGGTGTCATGTAAGTCTTGTGGATAAAGTTGAAATGAATTTGTTGATGGTCCGGGTTCCTAGAAGCTTGGGATACCATAGACCAAACATGATCCCACTTAAAGTCCGGGGAGAGGTTCGGAATATCAGTTCGCCAAGAGGCATCCAGTGTCAGGAGGAAATACTTTATCCAAAAAAAACCGGTATAACTTAGAAACTAAACCTCTCTTTCCTAGGGAACAACATAGTACTCTTAATAAAGGATGATCTTTCAGAGAGGCCGACCAAGGGACCCCATAAGTCTTCATGGCAGCCCTCAACTGTAAATAAAAGAAAAATGTAGAACTCTGCAGGTTGAATTGAGAGCGGAGTTCTTCAAAGCTAAATAGGCCCTTGTCACCCATAATATCACCCAGTGAATGAATCCCCTTATCATACCAATGCCTGCACTGACCGAAATGAATAGGATTCTTCCCAACGAGCAGTTTGTGATTATTAAAAATAGGAGAGTAGGGATTCCAGTTAGAGAGGATGCCACACGCTTTTTCCACCGTTCTCCAAACTGATATAGCGTAAGATATTAGGGGACCAAAGCGTATTTTACATTTATTTGAAGGTATATTGGCGAATAAAACTTCATTCAGTTTGAGCGGAAGCACAACGCAGTTATTAGTGAAACTGATGCCTACCTCTCTCATTTGGCACAAATCCAAATGTTTCCATATTCGCGACGTATCTGGATGCTAAAATATCATTTCGGCTATTATAGGCTTTGTACTTTCATCGACGTAAAACATCTTCCTTCATATCGGCTATATCAGCACAGTGAAGGGGTGTTCACGCTGAACGCAACAGATTGGACAATGGAGCACTGTAACTTTTTATACGTTTCTTTAACAGTATTTCAATTTGATAATGAACAGGCTGCATTGTTGCAAAAATATGTTGTGTTTCTGTGCACGTGAGGCACCGGCGCGATATGGCCATACCAATGCTGGTTGGTTATACAGTTACAAGACATCATTTAAAACTGTAAAATAAAAGCTTTTGCAAAATAAAGAAAACTACTTTCTTCCGTCTCGTTTTCCTTTCCGAGAACTTTGGAACGCTCAGTCATTTGTTTTGGCAGATTCCAGCAAATCATACATAATTTTGAAGGTCTTTTAATGGAGAATGTGCCATTAAAACTAATAACTCTGTTTTGCTCATTGTGACTCATTTTGTCAGCATTGGTTACAAATGTTTATTTGAAGTGTCAGTTTTTGCATTATGATTAGTCAAACCTGAACACAAACCAACTCGAGTGGCTATCTCTAATATGTTGCCCCTGTATGTATGTACAGTATGTATGATGTATGTACTGTATTTATTTTTAAGGTTATAGGCAGTAAGCACAAATCATTTTGTAAGTAATGATAGTAAGCAGCAACTTTCATCTCTCACTGGATAATGACCAGTTCAGTGAGTGAAAACTACCGGTTCATAAATATTCCTTGTCATTTGGATGAGGACCACCTGGACTGGCCCCAGCTCTCAGTATAATAATACCAGGCCTGTTTCTCAGATGAGAGCTTCAGTGTGTGAAGAGGAAGGACTTTTTGTTTACTCTGAGATTTTTCCAGGCTGTATAAAGACCTCCATGGCTGCCACAAGTATCTGAGATGGCACCATGTAAACAGGCTTCACCAACTATTTTGGATCCCAGAGCTTAAGCTATGTCCATGATCACTTATCCGATTTTAATTACAGCTGCCTAACCAGAGTCTCGTTCTTTCTTTCTTGTTTACATCCTCCATATGTCTAGTGGGAAAACCAGCACAGCAGCGTCATAAAATGGAGACTGGAATCTGGAGAGCAGCCACTGGCCCATGTCCCATGTCAGGCCCACATTTATGTTGTACCTGTATATCAGAACAGATAGTGTTAGAATGTGTCAGAAAAAAACTGTTAGAAATGTAACTTTTTGCTTTTTTTAGTTTCAGTAGAAACATAAATATATGCTTCACATCTGCTGGCTTGTGATATCCAGGGTGCAGCTCCCTTTGGTGATGTGCTGCCATTCATCTGGCATGTGCCTGTTATTTGGGGATTCCAATCACTCGATGGGGGTTCATGATTGCTGCTTTTCAGAGTTCTGTTTTGCAAGTTACACTCTTCTCTTCTCTTCTCTTCTCTTCTCTTCTCTTCTCTTCTCTTCTCTTCTCTTCTCTTCTCTTCTCTTCTCTTCTCTTCTCTTCTCTTCTCTTCTCTTCTCTTCTTGCGAGATGTAGGAGAGTGGTGGAGGGCGCGGTGGGGAAGAACGTTTCAGTTTCAACTGTCCGCTTAAATATTTCCTTTATCTTTTTTTTTACTTTCTTTCTTTTTTTTTTTTTGTATGTTTAAAATATCCTAATTTTGTTAAGTTAGTTTTTGGTTGGTGTTGTTTTCAAATTAATTGCCGAGTGTGAGAATCTCCGTCACTCCGCCATGGCGTTAGGTCTGTGCCGGAACATGGAGTTACGGTGGAAAGTGTGCTTTTAGCAGTGGGAGAACAAATTGGTTGTGAAAATATATCTTCAGCGTCTAGGATGAACAAAGCGGTTGTTGTTTTTCTTAAAGAGGAGCAACTTGTTGCGCAACTTATTGAGAGTGGCGTTGTGATTAATGGAGGTTTTTGTCCAATCCTTCCTTTAGCTACGTTAACGTCTAAGGTAATTATTTCGAATGTGCGTTCATTGCCGATGAAGTTATTGAGAAAGAACTCATTAGGTTTGGAAGAATCGCGAGCCCATTAAAAGTCATATCACTGGGTTGTAAAACTTTCGGAATTGAAACATGTGATGCCGTTTCGACGACAAGTTTTCATGTTTTTAAAAGAGACAACGCTGGATATATCGTTTTGGGTTATGGATGAAGGTAAGTCATTTATGATTTATGCTTCTACCGGTGGATTGAAATGTTTTGAATGCGGTGACATTGGTCACAAGCGAAATGCTTGTCCTCATAAAGTTCAAGAGAACATGAATGAGGAGGATAACGTTGATAATGTAGGATCTGATGTAAATGAGCCGGCTGGAGCGAATAGTCAAATAGAACGAACGGAAACGGTAACTGAACAGGCCATAGCTGAAAAACATGAGGGTGATAATAAAGAAATGGAGTTTCAGGAAAATGCAATACAAGATGAAAATCAGTTTGTAGTTGTACAAGATGATATGAATGAGAATGTTTTGACTTCTGAGACTGCAAGTACTAGTGGTGTTGGAATGCTTAATCAGAAAATGGAAAATACTGTAGAAGGCCTACTAGAGGATGAAAATACAGTAGAAATGAGGGATGAGGATACGTTCTCTCAAATGTTGTTTTTCTGAAACAGGCTCTCAAATGGAAGATAGTAATTTGTATCCTCTACAAGAGATTCTTCTCAGAGACATTTGGAAGAGCAGTAGAGATTAGAGATTTTTTTTCAGATTTAAATATATTTAGATTGAGGAAACTGCTTACAAAACTGTAAATGTAAATGTAACTAAGAAAGCGTAAAGGTTCGTTTTAAAAAAAATAGAAAAAGGAGTTTGATGCACTGGGTGTTTTTCCTGTCCTATATTTTTCTGCTTTTTGCTGTCTTTTCCTCTTTTATTAATATGGGGCATACGAGAATAGACTCTTTTAATATAAATGGAGTGAGAGATCAAAGTTGCTGTTCTTTTTTCAAAATTTTTAAATTTTCTAAATTGAAGAAGCAGTAGCTGGAAGGGTGTTATTTGTTCATGCAGAAGTTGAAAGAATACAATTTTTATTAATTAATGTCTATGCAGCAAATGTTGGGTCAGAGCGAATTGAGCTCTTTTAAAAAAATAAAGAGTCATATTTCACAATATGATATAAATGTCTGCATAGTTATGGCTGGGGACTGGAATTGCACTGAACATTTTAGTGTTGATAGGAACAGCGAAGAACCTCATTTTCAATCGGGTGTAGTGCTCTCTAAAGTGATTCAAGAACATGATTTAAGTGATGTCTGGAGAAATAGGAATGAAGGGATAAAACAGTATACATGGATTAAAGCAGGTAATAAAGTTAAGGGAGCCAGATTAGATTTTTTTAGGTTTTATATGAGTAAGTCCTTTAATAATAGAGCGATAGATGCTGCCATTATTCCTAGTGGTTTTTCAGACCATCATATGATAACTATAGATATAAATAAAAAGACAACTTTTAGATCGCAGCATTGTTGGCATTTTAATAAAAAACTATTATATAATAAGTTATTTTGTGAGAGTTTTACTCATCTTTGGGAAAATTGGAGGTTACAAAAAAATAATTATGAAACTAAAAGGCAATGGTGGGAGGTTGGAAAGGTACATATCAACATTTTCTGTCAAAGTTATGAGTTTCAAGTATCACTTAAAATTAGAGATACTGTGAAAAAATTGCAGTGTGAAATAAGAGAAATGGAAAATATGATGTTGGACAATGAAGAAGGGATTAACAGAAGTAATAAATTAAGTAAGAAGTTAGAATTGAAACACCTTTTACAAGAGCAAGTTAAAAATGCTTTAATAAGGTCACGTTTTTGTTCTGTTAAGGATATGGATGCTCCCAGTGCTTATTTTTTCAAATTAGAGAGAAATGTGGTGCAGCATAATCCGATGCTTCATTTAAGATGTCCAGATGGGACAATTACGGACAATGCAAATGAAATGAGAAAACTTGCAGTTGGATTTTATTCTGGTCTTTTTAATGCTGAACAATGTGATGATGAGAGTGCTGTGGACATTTGTGAGGATCTCCCTAAGTTGCAACCAAAACAGAGATTTGGACAGTGATATTACTTTACAAGAATTTACAGATGCAGTTAAACAACGTTCAGTGGGACGTTCGCCTGGTATTGACGGAATAACCACGGACTTTTATCACTATTTCTGGAATGTTTTGGGACAAGCTTTTTATGAAGTAACAAAAGAGTGTTTTGAAAATCGTTTTCTTACAAGTAGCTGCCGGAGGTTCGCCTGGTATTGACGGAATAACCACGGACTTTTATCACTATTTCTGGAATGTTTTGGGACAAGCTTTTTATGAAGTAACAAAAGAGTGTTTTGAAAATCGTTTTCTTACAAGTAGCTGCCGGAGAGTAGTATTGTCCTTGTTACCTAAAAAAGGGGACTTGGGATTTTTGAAGAACTGGAGACCGGTTTCACTTTTGTGTATGGATTATACAATTTTGGAAAAATGTTTAGCGAATAGGTTGAAACGATATCTGGATACAATTATTCATAGTGATCAGACGTACTGTGTACCTGAACGGTCTATTATGGATAATCTTTTTCTTTTAAGAGATGCTGTTGTTTTGAGTTTCAAAGAGAATATTAATTTAGGGTTTTTATCAATAGACCAAGAAAAAGCCTTTGATAGGGTTGACCATGGATATCTTTTCAGTGCCTTGAGTTCTTTTGGTTTTGGTGAAAGGTTTATTTCTTGGGTAAAATTGTTATATCGAGATGTTTCTGTACTGGTGAAGGTGGGAGGAGGGTTGAGTGCGTCAATCCCTGTAAAAAGAGGAATTAGGCAAGGATGCCCACTCTCTGGACAATTATATAGTATCGCCATTGAACCACTATTAAGAAGAATTAGAAGAGATCTTAGAGGGTTTCCAATATTAAATGTTTCTAATTGTAATAAAATTGTATTATCTGCTTATGCTGACGATGTAACGGTTTTTATAAATGGACAAGATGATGTCATCAATCTTATAAAGACTATAGATGTATATGAAAAGGCATCTACTGCAAAAGTTAATTGGAGTAAGTGTGAAGCATATGCAGTAGGTCAATGGATAAATCAAAGGCTTCCAGATTTACCGGGAGGGTTAAAGTGGGGGAAAGGAGGTTTTAAAGCTTTGGGTGTTTTTTTGGGTTCTTCTAGGTTTCAGGAAAAAAAATTGGGAGGGACTGCTGTAGAAGTTGGTGGCCCGATTATCTAAGTGGCGATGGCTATTACCACAAATGTCTTATAAGGGGAGAGTTTTGGTCATTAATAATTTGGCTGCTTCCACTTTATGGCATAAGTTAATGTTGGTTGAACCACCAGAAGAATTGGTGACCTCTATACAAAAGAGACTAGTTGATTTCTTCTGGGATGGCAAACACTGGATTCGTGCTGCACAACTTTATTTGCCTCCTTCTGAAGGAGGACAAGGATTGATAGATAATAAGAGCAGAATTCAAGCTTTCAGGTTTCTTTCAGCCCAAAAACTTTTGTGTAGAAAAGAATTGGTGTGAACTCGTACTGCTGGTTCAATCCTGCGAAGAGCAGAAGGGTTGAACTATGATTTGCATCTTTTCTGGATACAAACTCAAGAGATGGACTTAACGGGGATCACATCTTTTTATAAATCAGTGTTACAAGCATGGGCTAAAACTTTTAAGATTAAAAGAGTATTTGAAATCCCTAAATAATGGGTGTTGGAGGAGCCACTGTTTCATAATCCAGTAGTTCATGGTACACTGATGTCTTCAAAGAGTGTACAGGAGAACATGCTGAGAAGACACTGTACAAAGTTAAACGATTTGGTCAGTTCGGATGGATGGAAGTCTGTGGAGGAGATCATGGTTTTCACAGGACCGCGGTCTCGACGACTGGCTATTCGTTTTTGGAGGAAATGCGTTCTTTTTTGCCAGGACATTATAGAAAACTTATAAACTTATTAAGAGAAGATCTGGACGTTTCACCTCAGAAACTGTTAATTTTGTCAACTTGTGACACCAATGTGTTAGAAGACCAACCTATAGAGGGCTCTGAAACTTTTGAGACATGGACAGTTGAGGAAATGTCTAAAAAGGTTTTATATAACCTATGTGTTAAGACTGTTCATAAAGTGGCATTGAAGGAGCAGCAGCCTTTGAAGTGGACAAGGAGTTTTGGGCCAGACTTCCCTTTGAGAGATCAGTGGAGGTCCCTGTATAAGTTTCCACTGGAGAAGCGGACTGGGGATTTGCAGTGGAGGCTTATTAATGGGGCAATAGCTACAAACAGATATGTGTCTCACCTTAATCCAGCAGTTAGTGGGGAGTGTAATTTTTGTGGTGAAGAAGAGACTGTGGAACATTTGTTTTTGAATTGTAATCAATTGGAAGACCTTTTTACAGTTTTGATGGAATGGTTTAGAGGTTTTGGGGAAACTTTTTCAGAATGTGTTTTTATAGGAGTAAAATATAAAATGTCAAAAAGGACAATTTTGGGTCTTTTAAACTATGTTTTAGGTACAGCAAAACTGTCAATTTGGAAGACTAGAAAAAATAAACTACTTGGCAGTGGTGAAATGGACCCAGTGAATGTTGAAGGGCTTAATTGCAAATAGATTAAAAATATAAATTTTAATAAAAAAAAATAGTGGTGTGTAGGGGAAATTTTATGTTGTATTTATGAAGAACAGCTTGTTCTTAATTTTTAAAAGATTGTTGTTGTAAGTGTGGTTTGGTTTTACATTTGACTAAAAGATAAGGAAATATGTCATGAATCAGGATTTATTGTATTAGTAATGATATACTGAAGAAAAATTTTATTCAATTGTTTAAACTTCTCTTCTCTTCTCTTCTCTTCTCTTCTCTTCTCTTCTCTTCTCTTCTCTTCTCTTCTCTTCTCTTCTCTTCTCTTCTCTTCTCCTCTCCTCTCCTCTCCTCTCCTCTCCTCTCTTCTCTTCTCTTCTCTTCTCTTCTCTTCTCTTCTCTTCTCTTCTCTTCTCTTCTCTTCTCTTTCATCTTTGCAGAGCTAGTATTGTTCAGAGGAAGATCATCTCATTCCAGGATGAAGGCTCGCTCACGAAGCGGATGTGTGAGAGAGGTGAGTCTTTCATTACTCCCAGCTAGATGGTTTGGCACATTATAAGCAGCACTTCTATGAGATGTTATTTCAGTATGGTGCTTTTTTTCTCTTTTCTCTCTTTCTCTCCCCCAATTTGGCTCCTCATATACCTGTTCTTATTTGAGCGCTGGTTGTTTCTCAAGCTTGATCGTTACAGCAATCCATTTAAAAAAATAAATAAATAAAAAATAATAAAAATAAATAAACCAATGAATGAATGAATGCATGAATGAACGCATGTATGTATGTTCATACCAGCACCAGTTTCCATATGTTCTAGGTTGATTGCCATCTAATCCATAGTTGTCCAATCCTTCTCCTGGATGGCCACTTTTCTGCAGAGTTTATCTCCAACACACCTGCCTGAAAGTTTCTAGCAGAGATGTTCTTATTATTGAGGAGTTACCATCTTGCATGTCTCAAAACCTTACAAATGTATTGTATGATGTAGTGAATCTTCAAAGTTTACATACTTTTGTAAGTGGTTTTATTGAGCCTTTACTACTGCAGTTGATAGACAGACAGACAGACAGACAGACAGACAGACAGACAGACAGACAGACAGACAGACAGACAGATAGATAGATAGATAGATAGATAGATAGATAGATAGATAGATAGATAGATAGATAGATAGATAGATAGATAATACACAAATTTGGATATATATATTTGTAATAATACAGCTGCCCTCCCTTGTCCTTTAGAGCCACTTTATGGAGAAACCACAGACAAACCCCTGCTGGACTGCTGTGCCTGTGGAACTGCCAAATACAGAGTCACCTTCTACGGGAACTGGTCAGAGAAATTGCACCCAAAAGACTACCCAAGTAAGACACTATGTCTTCAATGACATGTGAAGTGTGTAATTTTTTCAATGTTAAAAAAGTTTCTCCTATCCCAGTTTACTGTGCAGAGACAGTGAGAAGTAAGCCATTTAAACTTTGGAGCAAAACATGAATGATGCCATAAATCATGGGGGCTGCTGAATAGACGTTTTATTTAAATGTGTATTTTACATTTTTCCATGTTTTATATGTGACTTACAAATAATTTATCTTTTGACAAGTTTTTTGGAAAGGGGCTACACTCCAGATGTATCTGGTGGATAAAGTCTCCTAAAACAGAGTGGCCTAAAATTCAAACAATACAAATACAAAAAAAATTATAAAAATGTACAAAAAAAAAATACTTTCCAGGAAAATGCATTATATATGTTGTAAATGGTTAAGGCACATGCTAACTTCACCCTTGGCTAGAATATAGCGTAGATATCTTTTTTATTTTTTGTAATAAGTTTGTAGTTTTGTGGCTTGAATAGAGTATATGCTTCATATTAAGATATACTGTATAAAATAGATCAACCTGTTAGAGCCTCCTTTTTCAACTGTCACTTTGAACTCGACAAAACCTGTGATTTGTCTTAGCCATAGTGCCATAGCCATAGAATAGTGTGGTGCTTCCACTCTCTAAAGCTTTGTTTAAATTCTAATGAAAAATGGGATATGAATGTTTTCAAGCTGAACACTCACATGCTGATCAGCAACTACCCAGAACACACTAGTAACTGCATAACGATATTCATAAAAAACATCCTAGCAACTGTATACTGTAGCAATGGCTGGCCCCTTGAAAGCACTCTAGCATTATGACAGCTTTAATTTGTGCAGTAGAGAGAAGCATTATTCGTTTAAAAAAAAAAAAAAATCTATAGGCTCAATATACTCATATATCTATAGGAGTGTTGTACATTTTGCAACCAGCATAGATGTGAAATATCTAATATCTGTGCAATCATTTCCTCATTATTTTCTCTTAGCGCCTGTCCTCTCTTCTTGTCTGTTGTGGTTGGTGTGGATAACCTTGAGAAGTGTCTCATTGAGAGTAAATTAAGCCTGGGGATTAGAGTCACTCTCCACTTGAGCTTCTGCAGCTCAGATCAATACTCTGATTAGAATGTACTCTGGGAGCTAGATGAACCTGATAAAGAAAGTGCGGTGCCCTAATTTATGGGTTTAGGAAACAATGAAAGACATACGAGTAAACAGACACACACACTCGTACAGTAGATAAACACATTGGATTTATGATCATCACGTGTGCAAAAAACATTCCAATGTGCTAGCATAATTACATGTATCCTAAAGCATTTGTGTAAAAGAAAACGCACAAACATGCTGCTGTGGACATCTGGAATATATGCAGTCATTATCATTTCATTTTGATGTATTTGCATAAATTACTCTATAAACAGAACAACTTTAATTAATCACAGCCAAAAGCACATAATATAATTTATTCCCATGCTACTTTCATTTAATGATTGAAGCACATCAATCAGCAATATTTTTACTTTGTTGCTCAAATTAGAAAAAACAAAACAAAACATGCCTGTAGTGCTGATGTTGGAATTATGCGCAAAGTTTCAATACTTAGAGTAAGGGGTTTTGATACGCTTTTTCTTGGAAAGCAGTTCTAATGATTGTGAATGACCCTTGCTTGGATAGCAGCACTAATTTATTGTTGCGAATCAGGTAATGGTGGTAATATCGCAATGTTGTCTTTGTAAATCAAGAACTTTTTATAAGCATAATTTGCATATAAATAAGGCATGTTTGCACTGACTGGCAGTGAGTGATTAAAATGCAAGTGGTTAGTGAAGACGACACAGGTATTATCGTAAATGTCACCAACCAGATCTCATGAAAAACCGTAACCATTTTAAGTTTTGGCAAATTTGTGGCAAATTTGGATGAATTGGTCCCATTTTAGCTTGAGGACCAATTATCACTATTACCTAACTATTAACTACGACTTTTGCCTCAAACGCCTAATTTGCAGCTCATGAATAGCAAGTAAGGTAGTTGTTAAGTTAAGCATGGGGTAGGATTATGGGATCTAAAATATGGTCATGAAGAATAACATATTCATATGTGCTTTATAAGTGCTAATAAACCGCAAGTATGCTAGTACTATGCATGCTAATAACCAATAAGCTAATAACCCCTTAATCTAACTGCCAACCGGGTGAAAGAAGATTATATAAAAACATATGAATGAAATTGTACTAATTCATATGAATTTTGCCAAAAACAAAACAATTGTCAATTGAGAGTCTGTGAATGTCACTGTTTACACATCAACTTCATAAAGCTTCATTTCAGAACAACTATCTTGTCAAGCCAGTAGATCAAGGTCATTTTTTCCCTCCAGGGAAATACATAAACACATTTTAAAGCAGACAGAGAGGAGAAATAGAGAGATACTGTGTTTGGCAGGACATATAAAAATAAGCATTGGAACATCAGAGCGCATCAGTGAGATTTGATACAGGTTTGACGGATTGAGCGGATTAGCAGCACAGAGAGGATGTGGTAAGCAGTTCTTCACAGAGCCAGTGTGAACACTCTGTCATGCCTGTGGAATAGCTTAAATTGGTGAGTAGAAATTAGATTGAGGGCTTTAAAGGCCCAGACTGGGAGATCTGGAACTTAATACCTCAGGGTAGAGATTTTCCTACAAGGTGACTTTATTGTTAGAGCAGGACATTATAAAGCTGAAAGAGAACTGAAGTAATTTTATAACTTTTTCATAGACAGGATGTGTCATTTATGAAACTCTTTTCAGTGTTCTGAGAAGAAATGTCTGTCATTTCTCCTGCATAATGTAGCTCTGTAATCTAATACAATATTCCTATGAAGTGCAGAATTTGTTTGTGGTAAGGTTGAACTTGCCATTTAAGGGCTAGGCTAAGGGGACAAATCGAGGACACACGCTCAAAAAGCCCTGGATAGAGCTATTTCAGTGTTTTTTGGCCGGCCCCTGCGGGAGAGCCCCATTTTGTGGGAGGTGGAAACCATTTATGTGACATTTGTGGAAGGCATCATGGAATAGTTGTACACAGGACACAAAGATCCACACTGCTCCTGCACAATGGAAGGATGCTTCCTCTCTGTCAGAAAAGCAGGGTTATTATTTTCATGATTGTAGTGTTATGAAAAATGCAAGATTTTTACTTGTATGATTACTCTAGCACAGCGTTGTTATAAATACAAAAAAAATCTGCTTGATAGCACTTTTTAGCTTTTTTTTAGCACTTGTGCAGGCAACTCAAGTTTTATTTCAGCTTGCATTTTTGTTTTCCCAGGTTCCATACAACCTCTTCTCCCTAAAATGTTCTGTCAGTACCTGTTTTGTTTAATTAATTCATTAAATTATATTCTTATTTTCTCTTAATAAATACTTATTTATGCAATCATTTATGGGTAATTGAATTAATCTGCTTATATATAACTAAATAAGGAACACATTTCCCATTGATTTACTGTATCTCTCCCTCTCTGTCCCAGAGACTTGAGTCACATTTTGACTGATTCCTCCACTGTGCCAGTGGTTGACTTTCTATTCTGAGTTCTTTACAAATGAGTGATATGAACCCCATCCCATGAAATTTAAGGAGTGTTTTGTGCATACATTATTAATTTGGAGAAAATGTGAGATTAATATTTATGTGGCTGCATGTTTCTGAAATTGCAATAATAATTTTACATTGTTTTTTTTCCCCTTTTTGACAGTTTTATTAGTGATTTAGTGGAAATGTGTAGTAGATAAAGAAAAAAAGATCAATTATTTTAAAGGTGGGGTAAGTAATTTCTGGTAGCCAATGTTGACATTTAAAATCACCAAAATAAATACGCCCCTACCCCAAAATGGTCTCGCCCCTATTTTGATAGCTCCACCCCACACATACGCAATGATTAGTTCTGTGAAACAAAGAAAAAAACAATGTTACTCACCTATCGAGAAGAAACAAAGCAACCTCAGCGTCCGATCGCAGGCCTTCCCACTCCTTAAGTTTTCTCCAGCAATGGAAAGCTAATCCGATATTTACATGGGTCCTACTTCTTGCCTGACCCCTTATTTACACTACACCCCTTATGTCTGCAGCACATTATAGCTCTAACAAGGTTTTGTTCCGTCCTCCACATGGTGCCGACTGACACCAGGAGCATTTCAGAAGCAAAGCAGCAGGATTCGCGAGACCACGTGATTTGCCTGTCCGACATTGTTTTTCTTGATTTAATTTATTTGTCTATTTATTATTGTTTTTTTTTTTCTTCTTTTCTAAGATGGTTGGCTAAATGTTTATGTTTTGTCCGGTTTAATTCTGTTTATTACTCATACAACAATAGACTAGGCGCCTATATTTAGCGAAGAGGCACAAAGAACCGCTTCTGGGACACTTTTGAACGTGCCGCAGCACATCTGTTGTAAACAGAAGCATTGACTAGAGTGGCTGCAATCAGCTCTGGTAGCCGCGTCAGAGCTATAACGTGTCGCAGATGCATGCAGTGTAAATAAGAGGTTATCGTAACACCATGTCTACACGGATGCGAGCAGCACGGCACGACAAAATACTATAGACCTCATTATAATCAGTGATGCTCTCTACACTGGATGCAGCGCAACACGATAAATCCCGGACAGTGAACTGCTGTCACGTTCTATGTATGACATATTGAGGCAAATTCCAAATGATTTTCAACGGTTGCTTTGTCACGTCCAGTGTAGACAGACCCTCGGACAACTGTCGCGTCCGGTGTAGACACGCAGTGTAAGCCTTCTTTTTTTTCCGCAGACGTTTTCCTCTTTTGTTTTTTATCCACCATCTCCATCTTTCTGTCAATGCTCGGCTTGGCTAATGTTCGTAATGTGCACTGATGAGCTCTCTCTCTTCGCATCATGAGTAGACATGCCCCTCACTGCTGATTGGATACAAGTTTGTTTTGGTACTGTGCCTGACTCTGATGCATACCCCACCTTTAACTGGACATTGGGGGCATCTCAATTAGCTCCCAAGGTTGTGAAATAGTGTGCACAAATTTGGGCACTGGTGAGGAACTGTTTAGCAATGTATGCTACAATATAAGTAAATAAGGTTTTTTTTTTTTTCTTTTCTCTTTTCAAAACATCTGTCATATATCCTGATGTGTATTGAGTTGGATTGGCTCATGTGATTCAGATCGTGCTTCAGAATTTAGTGAGCATCAGTACTCTGTGGTTTTTACAGTGCTTGTGGGTCTTTTTGAATGTTTCACTACAATGGAAGAATTTTGCGATTTGAGACAGCCCTGTTGTTTTTAAATTCAGCCCCTTGTGAAAAAGAAGTACATGTTAACATACCTTTAAAGAGAACACTTATTATGGAAAGAGAAGATACTTAAATGTAAAGTGAATGTCATGTTTTCACAAGAAAATATTATAATTTAAATATATATTAAATGCATTTAGTTGAAGAGTGACCATCTTAAGTAGGTATTAAGTGCATCTTTATATGTAATTTCATAATTACTTGTCTTTGAAATGTGGCTAAAGTGTACTTCCAAATACATACATTATAGATAGATATTTTTTAGATACATTTCAAGACATTTACAAATATGATTAAAATATGAATATGAGACTAAACTACAGAATGTCACATTTTATTATTGGGTGATTCAACACAGATTTTTTACCAGCTAAGAAGTTCAGCACTTTTAGAGTTTCATCCCCTTATCTGATGTGAGCATAAGTATTGGAACAGTTGCCTCACAGGTCTTTCTAAGTGATCAGCTGTGTCCTGTTGCATTAATTCTTCAGATATTAAAAGCAGGGAATGTGTCGTATCAGTTATATCCATTACTTTGGATACCGAGTTTTGGAACCGTGTTAATGGACCGATGAGACAAAGATGAACCTTTATCTAAGCGATGGGAAAGCAATAATGTGTTCAAAAAAAGGGAACTGCAAATGATCCCAAGCATACAGCCTCATCTGTAAAGCATGGTGGAGGTGGTGTCATGGCATGGGCACACATGGCTGTCTCTGGAACAGGCCCTCTCAACTTTACTGATGACTTAATGTATGATGACAGTAGCAGAATGAATTTAGAAGGGTACAAAACCATCTTGCCAACCAATATTCAAGAAAATGTCATCAGATTCATTGGGAAGTGGTTCATATTGCATCAGAACAATGACCCAAAACACCCTGCCAGTTCAGTCAAGGAATTTATAAGGGCAAATAAATGGAAAGTCTTAGATTGCCCAAGTCAATCTCCAGATTTAAATCCGATTGAACATTAATTTCACCAGCTGAAGAGGAGAGTAAAGTCATGAAAGTATTTCAAAGGATGAGACCAAGAGTCTGATGATGTCTATGGGTCACAGACTCACTGCTGTGATTTTGCGCAAGGGATCTGCAACTAAATAATAGCTTTTAATCTATTATATCTGCCTTATGTTCAGCTGTCTCAATACTTATGCTCACATCAATGAGTGAAATAAACTCTAAAAGTGATGTTCTTTTTATTTGGTAAAACATGTATGTGTTGAAACGGCAAATAATAAAATGTGACATTCTGTAGTTTTGTCTCAACGTCTTGACTCCACAGCCAAAAGAGCAATTTTGTCTTTACTGTTCTAATACTTATGGAGGGCACTGTATGTATATATATATGTGTGTGTATATATATGTGTGTATATATATATGTATATATATATATGTATAAGTATATATGGTCAAGATTTTGAAGTAGATTTATAAACCTTATAAAAAGTGCTCCACATGGCTCTGGGAGGATAATAAAGGCCTTCTGAAATGAAATGATGCATTTATGTAAAAGAATATCCGTAATTACAACTTTATAAACGGTCATACGTTCATACACGTGAGAGTGGTGTTCCAGCAGATGACATAGTGCGTAGCGTAAGCTCCGGTGAGAATATGCAACATGTTCTCACTCCCAACTCGTCACATATTAGCGCTTGCTCAGGACCCCTTGGCGTCTCTTTTTGATGCTCAAGGTCCCCATTTAGCATCACTTTTCAACGTGCAGTGTTCTCCGTTGTTTTCAGTTGTTTGTCTTAATTTAATGGTTTGCATGCATTTGTAAAAAATATAAATAATTTTATATAAATGTATACTTTCATTGGAGCACCTAACCCCACCCCAACCCTAAAACTACCCACTTCTGAACAATATAAAACACGTAACAGGCAAATAAAAGTACAGTCACAGATACTTATTGCTAAAATTGACCGTATAAAAGCATTACAAACAAGTCCTGTTGCATTCCAAGTCTTGCATTCCAACTCCAAGCCACACCACGTCTTTATGCGAAGGCGAGACAAGGTTTTCTTTGCTGAAAATGATCCCGCCGCTCTGTTGACATGCTCACATCTCATTCATAAGGATACTCCCATAGCATGATGCAATTGGTCACGAGACACACAAGAGCCAATAGCATTTTACAACCAAGGCTGACGTAAGGCTTCTTCTGACAGCATTTTTTGAATTTGCGCACAGACTGCAACACACAGGATGAGCTTAACAGCTGGAGAGGGCGATCGCATCTATTCCTCTCACAAATCAATCATTTTGCCTTGGAAGACTTGGCATATTAATACTTTTTGTAGGGGCAGTGGACATAAATGTGTAAATAATGTAATACAAATAAAACTGTTGTGACTATTTACATTGAAAAATAACACCCCAACATATATGCAACAATGGCAATATTATTACCCAATATGTAATTTAGCCTTGGCGTATTGACGCCAAGGGTTTCTTGTTTAAAGCAATGGAGGACTCTGCATGTTGAAAAAATTACGCTAAAGGGGTACACTGTAAAAAATAATACACTACATCTACTCAATAAAATTGTGGCAACAGATTACAAGCAATATTATTAATTAAATTCAACTGCTATTGAGAATTGAGTTAGAATTAATCAAATTAATTCCTTAAAAATTAGCCATTTAAATTAAGTAGATGCAAATAGCCCACACAAAAATATTAATTAAATTTTAAACAAAAATATTGTTTTCATTGGAGCACTATACTAATGCATACTACTTAAAACAATTAATTTAACACAAAAAAGTATTATTTTTAATAAATGGATTAAAGTAATTTTAATATGATTTCACATATGAATAACAGACACAATCGTTAAAGATTAAATACAAGCTTCTGCTTTATTGCCAACAACAGTTACAATAGCATATATTAGCATTCTCAGACTGTATCCACAATTACTTAATATGAATTCTGCAAAACAAAGTCTCTTTTTGTGTTTCTTTTTAGGTACCAATTGTTTAAAATACACAATGCAGTTACTTTTTTGGGTCATTTTTCTCTTTCTAGGCACAAAATGTTCAAATGTGTGAGGTATGTTTGGCAACATGGAACCACAGAACAGATAAAACCATTTTATTTTAAGACAGCAGTTTAGACCTGACTGACTGGACTCGTTTTGACAGCATTGACGCATCCAGCTCCAAGAAAAGTTTCTGAAATACAGTAGTGGCCAAAATTATTTTAAATGGTTTTACGTCAGTTATTTCTATCTTTTGCCGTAGTGTGTCACTAGGAAATATCAGTTTACATGTCCAAACATTCATTTTGCCATTAATTGTAATAATCCAGTGAGATTTTTGTGCTCCACACAGAGTTCTGATCTGATCATCATTCAAACTGGAATGACATGAAGAAACAGAACAAACTGAGACAGACCAAATCCAGAAGAACTGTGTCTCCAAGACGCTTCGAGAAACCTATATGCAAAGCTCCTGAAAATCTCTGCTCAAGTGCACCGAGGACAAAAGCTGCTTTAAACACAAAGGACGCTCACACCAAATGTTGATTTCATTTAGTTCATAGAAGTTAATTGATTAAAGAAAATCAATTTATGACAATTTTTGACAGCATCCTCATTTTACAGCATTTTTACACAAGTATCTAAAACTTTTAACAGTACTGTAGCTTTGCAGGAGGTTTCTTGAAGCGTCTTGGAGACACAGTTCTTCTGGATTTAGTCTGTCTCAGTTTCTTCATTTCTTCAGTTACTGTGAAAGTCCAATAAATTAACTCAAGGCAACAAAACATAACCTCACTGAACCGTTGTCACACAAATGCATTTGTCAGCTTTTAAGTAGCTAAATATCATCAAGTTTAATATTTAATTTACAGTAGAAGGGGAATTACTACCCGAGTATCATGAAGAAAAATACAAGAATAAACAATTTCTCTCAGCCTTACATAAAATAACAAGTAGCCAAATGGCTTGCATGCTTCATTATAAACTACCTTCAGTAGTTCTATCTCAGTTTTCAGTCTTTATCCAAGTGCTCCTCCTTCAGCAGCTTGGGAGTGTGAAGGTCCAGTGAGGACCAATTTAGGCTCCAGCTGCACAGTGATTATTCTTTGAAATTCTGTATTCACCTGAAATATGGAATGAGAGGAAAAAAAATATCACGTTTTGAGAGGGGGTTTTCACATACATTATGTTCCTTTAGGTCTCTAAACATGATTGATAACTCACTTGAGAAGGCTGAAAAAGGGCTGGCATACTTGGACATTCATTTTTTCATTCTTCTTAAATTCTGTTCTGCAGTTCTGAAAAAAATAATGTTAATAGAAATGTGGAATATCAATAATTCAGTAGACGGAAATAACTAACATTTATAGCAATTACTTGTTATTTTGTTCTGAAACAAAGACAAAATAACTAAGAATTAAGTTCAATAGCTCCTAACATGATGTGTAACTAAGGAATGATTAGGTTCGAGGGACTTTATTTAAAAAGATACATGTGTGCCACCTATTACTGTAAATTACCGTGGAACGTACTGGCAAATCGTCACGTCAGGTCCTCACAAATGTGTAAAACAAACAAACAAGAAAAAAACACTTTTTGAATAGTGACTGTTCAACGGCAGATCTAACGTTAAATAGTTTTAAAATGAACCCCTTCAACCATTAATCGGTGTAAAACATGATTACCCATACTTTAGGAGCAACACACTAGTTCAAACGTTAACACTAGGCCACAAAATAAGGATCTGTTGCCCAAGATCGGACAATGACTACAGCCATTATTATACAATGTTGCTTGTTGTCTATTTGTTAAGATAACGTTAGTAAGCTACAAAAAAATATAGGCTACATGAACAAATTAGCATATTTATTTTTTCAAGAGTACTATAACTTGCACTACCACCAATCAATTTTAAGCCGACTATTATGAATGATGCCTATATCACATAAAGTGGACCATTTCGATAATTTACAACAGTTTTTTCCTATATAAATAAAATAATAGCCCATACCTTTGTGAAGTTAACTGAAAAAGAGCACCGATCAGCCTTGCCTCCTCCATGTTGTCTCGTGCTCACGAGCTGATTGAACCGCACGTTGGAACAGGAAATGCTTGTAAATTGAAAACAGCTCATTTCAATCATGTTGGATTTATTCAATATTGTCTCTATTTGGAGTTATTCAAAATGAATAGCTAAATCCTTAACAACAGAATTAAGTAGGTTTTATTCCTGACATTTTTAAATAGTTTGAACTCAAAAAATATTTATAAAAACAAGAAATTAATTTTGTTAAATGAAGTTTACATAATAAATTTAATGAAATCTACAACCCTATAGAATGACTTTTTACAGTGTAACCTGTGCATCAAAAAGTGATGCCAAAGGGTCCTGACGTCAATATGCGACGAGTTGGGAGTGAGAACGTGTTGGAATATGTTAGTCTCAAAATCCTCTGACATTTTTCGTAACAAATCCTATTTTTGTACTTCTAATTCATTAGTGGTGCTACTTTCTCTTTGCTTCTGCATTCGTCACCACATTCACCTACATCCTTCGTCATCTGCTGGAACACCACTCTCTCGTGTATGCATGCATAACAGTTAGCAGAAGCTAGAGATTATGGTTTATAAATGAATGGATATCATAATGTCATGCAACACACATACAAATTGTTTATTTAGTAATTAATTGTTTAAGTAATTTGCTCATGCATCATTCTTATAAATTGGAACTTCTGTATCTTCAAAGGGAGAGCCAATCACTGGTCAGCCCTCATTGGAGCTTCCCATTCGAAGAACTATATATTGTGGGAGTATGGAGGATATGCCAGTGAAGGGGTCAAACAGGTTGCTGAACTGGGCTCACCGGTCAAGATGGAGGAGGAGATCCGTCAGAAGGTAAGGATGAAAAGTTATTGAGTACCTAAACTGTTCATTTATTCAGTCACAAAATACTTATCCAGAGCCAGTCATGCATGATGTGAAATCTGATATTCTGCTGTAGTTGTTTTAGGTTTATTTGGGAGTTTTTCTCTGTTCATGGAATTGCCAACAGTTCCTCTGTGAATGAATGTTTTTGTGTTGTGCAGTATATATGGAAAGTTTTATGAGATCTTAATGATCACCAGAGTGTGTGAAATTCTGTGTGGATTGTTTTTTGAATCTAGGATTAATGTCTCTCCACAACTTTAATGTTCCTATGTATGCTCAGACAAACTCAACTTGCAAACCTAAAGCTGCAATCATAATACTTTAATTATAAGTCACCTGAGTAAAAGCAGTGTTGCATTATCCTCTTTGTCCTTGAAGAACTTTGATAAGAATAATAATAGGAATTAATAGCCGTGTCTATGGAGGTGTAATGATAAAATACAGCTGAAATGGATTGGGTTGATCATTACATTAGCTCTCCACTGGAGCATCATAATTACCTGCTGTTGAGGTCGTTTTGTGAGGAGCATCGAGAAAAGACCTTTGCAACTGACAAGCTCTCTGCCTATTCTCTAAGTTCAGTAGAGCGTGCAGATGCTCTTGGAGATCCGTGAAAAGCTCAGATGTTTGGTTCCTGGTATGCACAATGCATTTCCATTTGCAAGTTCGGCTGGGAATTGACATGGAAAGGATAGAAGATAAGAGGATGAGGGTGATGATTGAACTTAGTTCTGTTTCAATAATCATGTCTCTTGCACTCTCATTTGTTATCTCTCTTATAATAGTGAAGTTACAAGAGTATACTATAACAGTTAGGGATTTTGTGTCAATCAGTGTTAAGACTTAATCTTCCCTGTTAGCGAGACATGTTGCGACATCACCATGGAGTTTATTTTCTTGATAAAAGTAATCCGGCTTTGTCACATTTGCTGCATTTATAGTAGCTAATTATTATTATTTTTATTATTATTAAAACAATTCAAATGAGGTAATCAGTTACCTCATTTAAAAGGGGTACCACCTTAAATGCTCTGGTCTTTAATGGGGAGTTTTGCTCAGCTCGTCTCTACAGAATCCCCCAGAGCTGCTCAAGAGCATTAGGACTGAATGAAATACATGTCCACTGAAGGATTTTCACCTTGGGAAAATTCATATCTTCATTGTCATGGTGAAAAAATGCCCAATAATGCAGGGAATGAGGGGAGGGTAGCATCTGCTGTTTTAAGTTTTTGTATTACATCACACAGTAGTGTGTGATGTCATGACAGCATTGATAAAGCACAACTCCCTCACACCTTCAGCACTCATTCATCCCTAGATAAAAGCTTTACTACCACTGAACGTCACTTTGGGTACCAAGCACTTCTCACTGTACTCCTCCTCTAGCAACACCAGAACATTTTGGATGCGTTTGGATCCGAAATGATTGACTTAGTCTCTTAAGACCAGAGTATTGAATCCCAGAAGTCTCTATTTTGTAAATATGGGCCTTGGAAGAGGAAATTAGTTTATTTTGCTTTGGCTACAGTAAGTAATTCTAGTGGTGACAACAGCCATGCATGTCACTTCTGCAGACTGTGTAATACTCTGTGAGATAAAGGGTCACTTTTTTCATAGCTTTAGCCGGCTCTGAGACACATTATCCTGCTCTTTTTCTAGCAAAAAATCACTCATCACTAAATGAAAACTTAAAGTGGAGACCTGATTATTTCAGAAGCCTTGTCACAAGTCCATTGTTTTTGAATGTCAGTGCTACTTCTGCTATATTTTTCGCACTTAAAACAATAATTTGGTATTCCACTTATAACATTGTCCTCACCTGGCAGTTCTCTTCCAAGTGGTTCCACTACTGCCAGCATTAAGTCTGAGTATAATTCAGTGGGCTATATAACACTTTTAATTGTCAGGAAACTGCTTGTCTTAAAAAGTTTTGGTTCAATATACTTACCTGTTGATCAAAAATAGCCTTAAAACTATACACTTTTTTGAAAAAAATTCAGTCGATCTAAATTTTGACAAGTTCATTAAACTCAAAACAATAATACAGTCAGGTCTATAAATATTGTGACATCGACACAATTCTAACATTTTTGGCTCTATACACCACCACAATGGATTTCAAATGAAACGAACAAGATGTGCTTTAACTGCAGACTGTCAGCTTTAATTTGAGGGTAATTACATCCAAATCAGGTGAACGGTGTAGGAATTACAACAGTTTGCATATGTGCCTCCCACTTGTTAAGGGACCAAAAGTAATGGGACAATTGGCTTCTCAGCTGTTCCATGGCCAGGTGTGTGTTATTCCCTCAATATCCCAATTACAATGAGCAGATAAAAGGTCCAGAGTTCATTTCAAGTGTGCTATTTGCATTTGGAATCTGTTGCTGTCAACTGTCAAGATGAGATCCAAAGAGCTGTCACTATCAGTGAAGCAAGCCATCATTCAGTCATTCAGGATGTTCTTCCAGAACAGTCAGCCCTCTTGAGTCTTAGTTCTTCAGTTTTTTTGTTTGTTTGATCTTGTCGCTTTTGGCTCACTAGGAGTTGGAAGGCTTTATTGTTTATAAAGCTTATTTGATAAAGTATGAATTGTGAAAAACTAACAAATTCAACTGAACTTCATTAAGTGCATTGTCCCTTTAGACTGATGAATTTCAGTTGTCCAAATGGCATTGGCTGATATGGTTGGAAATGTCACTTTGATAATTATGTTGTCAAGTCAGTGCACCAAAGATACTTCAACTCATCTGAGCAAATCATACAAACCCTGAAGGAGGTACTGTATATCTGTGGTAGCTCTCGAGTAGATCTGTTATTTGAGCCATATCACTGTATGTTGCATTGTCTCTTGAGTATGTTGTAAGCAGGACTGTTTACAGTCGGGTGAACTGATAATTATTCTCCCTGGGTTTCCGTGGTTCAGATAGCAAACAAATCCTCCTAGAAAGCTGGACAGATCCATGTGGGGATATGAGTCTTGGTTGAACGTGTTTGGCCAGCAACTGAAAAGTTTATTCAATCTGGCATTTACACTTTTAAACAGGTCAAATAAAATGAAAATCAAACTTCATAATAATAGCATGGTCTAAATGTATGATGCACTATTGTAAATGGGGGTTTAATACCTAGAAAGAAAATTCACCTTCACTTGAACTTGTCAATTGAATAGCTATGTTTACATTTATTTTTTATATTTTTTTGTCCCAGTTAGGTGTAGTACTACTGTATTAACATTAAAAAATAAGCATTTGAGTATGGCTAGGTCAAAATAATTAAAGTGAAACCAAAGACTGAACTAATGTGTCATTTTGCGGAGCTGGCAGGGCAAGGCCAACAGTGTTCTTACTTTTTAATTACTTGCAAGTAATTTGAAAGTACAGTAAATACAACATAGCAACACATAAGTACTCAATAAGTCCTTTTGATCAAATGGTTTATGTTAATGCATGGCATTAACATGCAAAATGCCAGGCAAAACAGATCTATAGTAGTAGTGTGTGCTTGAACAGTGTGTGTGTCAAGCCACGTTTATTTGGCTATTAATTGACCAGGGTTCAACTGGTGTGGAAAAGAAAATCATGCATCATTTCAAAGCAGCTTTATAAAACAAATTATAAAAAATGCATATTTCATTTAGAATTTAGAAGGCCATATTAAACAGTACCACTTGTTAGTGCTGTTGCAAAGGATCTGATTGTTCTTCAAAGTCAAAGTTGATATTGTTCACTCAGTTCACAGTAAATAGTATATTTTACTATTACAATCCACACCCTTTATTGATTTTTAGCTATGGATTCATTTTGTCCATCCAGACCAATTTGAATGCAGCAGACTCCATGAAATCTGTTCTCACTGTTGAGAGTTAGGGTGCATTCCCACTCGGGTTCGCACCAAACAACCGTACCGAGACCCAGCTGAAAAGATGGTCTCGGCCCGTTTCCAAACAAACTCTGGTACGGTTGAATGGATGAACCAATGAATGGATGACCTTGATCACACATGTGGTTTCCATTAAGTCGGTCACTCCGAGTCACGTCGGATGACCGACGAAATTGGGATCTCGCCAGAGAGACCAATCCACTTCAAGTGTAACTAAACGAGCCAATGGACATTGGTATGCGAACATTGCATCCAGCTGCCGCTGATCACAGCGTGAGTATAAGAGGCAGCAGGTGCACACATTAATTCATCCTTTCACTTCAGAGCCGAGTGGTAGTGGTGAAGCTACTGCTCTCCCCTTCCAGAGACTGTTTCTGCGAGCGAGACGCTGTCGTGAGATTTGCCCAGCAGTTCTCGGCAGCACAGAAGCAGACCGAGGTGATCAAACACATCATGCACATTGAGTCCCCGCTTCAAGTCGTCAAACGCCGGGCTGTCACAAGCCTCAAGCCGGGTTCCTGTGTTTCCTCCCACACGAGGAGGAATCAGGTGAGTGTTACATTAAATACCCAGACCCACAGGCCAGGCCAACACAGGCCCCAGTCCATCTCAGTGGCTCCTGTGGACCATCAGACTCGGCTACACGATTCAGTTCGCCCGATGTCCGCCCAAGTTCAGGGGCATGCGGTTCACTTCAGTAAAGGCCGTCAATGCCCCTGTCTTGCGTGCAGAAATAGCAGTCCTGCTGGCGAAGGACGCGATAGAGTCGGTCACTCCAGTCGGGGTTTTACAGCCCTTACTCCATTGAAAAGCGGTGGGTTACGACCGATCTTGGATCTGTGAGTTTTGAACCGTGCACTTCACAAGATGCCATTCAAGATGTTGACGCAGAAACGCATTTTCGGGTGCGTCTGTCCCCTAGATTGGTTTGCAGCGATAGACCTGAAGGATGCGTACTTTCATACGGGCATATCAGTACAAGGTCCTGCCCTTCGGGCTGTCCCTTTCGCCTCGCGTCTTCACCAAAGTCGCAGAGGCGGCCCTTGTTCCCCTGAGAGAACGGGGTGTGCGCATCCTCAACTATCTCGACAACTGGCTCATACTTGCACAGTCTCGAGTTGTGCGCACACAGGGACCTGGTGCTCAGGCACCTCAGCCAGTTGGGCCTTCGGGTCAACTGGGAAAAGAGCAAACTCGTGCCAACACAGAGGATCTCTTTTCTCGGCATGGAGTTGGATTCGGTCAACCAGACAGCACGCCTCACCCAGGAACGTGCTCAGTCGGTGCTGAACTGCCTCAAGACTTTATCAGGCAGGGCGGCGGTCCCACTGAAACTATTTCAGAGGCTCCTGGGGCATATGGCTGCAGCTGCAGCCATAGTTCCGCTCGGTCTGCTCCATATGAGACCGCTTCAGCACTGGCTCCATGGCCGAATCCCGAGGTGGGCATGGAAACGCGGTACTCACTGGGTTCAGAATACACCGGCCTGCCGCAAAACCTTCAGCCCGTGGTCAGATCCCTCGTTCCTTCAGGCTGGAGTGCCCCTGGAACAGATATCCAGGCATACTGTGGTATTCACAGATGACTCGGCCACCGGCTGGGGAGCCACGTACAACGGGCACGCAGTGTCAGGGGTATGGACGGGTCCCCAACTGCGTTGGCATATCAATTGCCTCGAGCTGCTGGCAGTACGCCTTGCCTTGAGCCGCCTCAGAGGGCGCCTTGAGGGCAAGGACGTTCTGGTCCGTACGGACAACACTGCGACCGTTGCGTATATCAACTGGCAAGGCGGGTTACGCTCCCATCGCATGTCGCAACTCGCCCGCCACCTCCTCCTCTGGAGTCAGAAGTATCTGAGGTCCCTTCGTGCCATCCACATCCCAGGAGTGTTCAATCGGGCAGCTGACGAGCTGTCTCGAGCAGCACTCCTAGGGGAGTTGAGACTCCATCCCCAGGCGGTCCAGCTGATTTGGAGTCAGTTCGGAGTTGCTCAGGTAGACCTGTTTGCATCTCCGGAAACCACCCACTCCCATTGTTTCTACTCCCTAAACGAGGCAATGCTCGGCACGGATGCACTGGCACACAGCTGGCCCCAGGGCCTGCGCAAATATACTTTCCCCCCAGTGAGCCTACTAGCACAGACACTGTGCAAGATCAGGGAGGACGAGGAGCAGGTCTTGTTAGTGGCTACATATTGGCCCAACAGGACCTGGTTCCCAGATTTCATGCTACACTCGACAGCCCTGCCCTGGCCGATTCCTCTGAGGAAGGATCTGCTTTCTCAGAGATGGGGCACCCTCTGGCACCCGCGTCCGGACCTGTGGAAACTCCACGTGTGGTCCCTGGATGGAACGCGGAGGTTCTAGGTGACCTACCCCAGGAGGTAGCACTCACTATCACTTCAGCACGTGCACCGTCCACAAGACGGGCCTATGCTCTGAAGTGGAACCTGTTCGTCGAATGGTGTTCCTCTCACCATGAGGACCCCCGGAGATGTTCAATCAGAGCCGTGCTTTCCTTTTTGCAACAAGGGTTGGAGCGTAGGCTGTCCCCCTCCACCCTTAAGGTTTATGTTGCTGCTATGCGACAGTACGTGGATAGAACTCAGAGCTTCAGGACCTCAGAACAGCTCTTTGTCTGTTACGGCGGACAGCAGAAGGGGGAGGCTGTCTCCAAGCAGAGGATGGCCCACTGGATAGTGGATGCCATCACCTTGGCCTATGAAGCACAAGGTGTGCCCTGCCCGCTCGGGTTGCGTGCTCACTCCACTAGGGGTGTCGCATCTGTAGAGCTGCTGGTTGAGCGTCTCCCAACACGTTCGCTAGGTTTTATAGTCTACGTGTCGAACTGGTTTCCTCCTGTGTTCTCACCTCAAACGGGTAGTGGCACTTAGAGGCCTGGCTCAGAGTCGGCTTGTGGCGTCCACAGTCGCTGTACCACCGCTGAGCTGCCGGGTCACCGGCTCATCTCCTCAGTGAAAGCATGAATTAATGCGTGCACCTGCTGCCTCTTATACTCACGCTGTGATCAGCGGCAGCTGGATGCAATGTTCGCTTTCCAATGTCCATTGGCTCGTTTAGTTACACTCGAAGTGGATTGGTCTCTCTTGCGAGATCCCAATTTCGTCAATCATCCGACGTCACGTCTCTGTTCCCTCCTTCAGGGAACGAGGGTTACATACTTAACCGAGACGTTTAGTTTACAGTTTCTGGTTCACTTGCAAAAAGGGCAATCGACATTGTATTTGGTCCGGACCGAAGCAAGTGAACTAGCGGACTTTCATGGTGTGAATACACCCTTAGTAAACTTGCCATTCTCTGAGCTACAGGAATCACTCTGACAATGTCAGTGTTTAAATCGAGGAATCACTATGTGCTGTTCATCGAAATGAAGCAGTTGGTCGGAGCCCAGATTTAGCAGAGATGAATGTGGGGGATATTTGGCACAGTGAGCCAGCGGGTGGGAACTCCACAATGTGACATCTTTCCTTCTCTCGAGCAGAATAGAAGCACCATCTGTCTGATATGTCTAATTTATGTTCATTTCCATCCAATGCCTGTAGGTTTTCATGAAAATGTCAAGTGGCTTTTAAAATAATTTGTTATTTTGAATGACCTCAAATTAAAACGAAGTCTCACTTATTGTCAGAGGACAATTTCCATCCATATATTCTCCAAAACTCTTGTACTATGAAGAGTGTGGGGATGTATCTTGGGCCATTGGAAGGGAAACACCTTGGATGGATGGCCAGTCCATCACAGCATGAGCCATCATATTTCAAGTTTTTTTTTTTTTTTTTTTTTTACTTAAAACAGATTGGAATTAAAAATGAGTACAGTTACCTAAAAAGTTCAGCACAGAAAAAAAAAAAATGCATTGTCAAGGACCACCCGCAATCCAGTTTAACCAGATTAAGTCAGGAGTTAAGTTCTGCATTTTAAAGAATGTGTAAACCGCCGGTGGTGATAAGAATGGCAGATTGTGGTACTCTGCTGTGTCCTTCACAGCCTAACACTCAGAACTAGCAGTTATTTAGTAAGAAATTCGGTAACACTTTAAAATAGGGAACACTTATTCACTATTAACTATGACTTTTCCTTTAATAAATACCTAATTTGCAGCTTATGAATAGTTAGTAAGGTAGTTGTTAAATTTAGGTGTTGGTAGGATTAGGGATGTAGAATAAGGTCATGTTGAATAAGGCATTAATATGTGCTTAATTACTATTAATAAATGGCTAATATTCTAGTAATGTGCATGCTGATAAGCAACTAGTTAAGAGACCTTAAAATAAAGTGTTACCAGAAAGTCTATAGCCTATAGTTACTCTTCTGGCCGTATAATGGCAGGTCAAATCAGACACATTATAATTTGTTATATCTAACAGATGATCCAACACCCCACACTCAACAAGCCAACCATGTGGGTCTATGGGACCCTCCCCCAAATGCAAATAACCCAAATGGACATAAAAGACCTATGGTTATTACAGTAACCAGACAAACTTCACAACCTAATAAAATGTAGTTTCCCTCTCACTTAATTTCACTTTGAAACAAACACATAGTGCCCTATAGAAAAGGATTTCTTCCCATTAATTCCTGAAAAAATAAAAATAAATCTTTATCTGAATGAACATGCATATCACCAGTACATTGTGTGTATTATTACTGTTTTTATATGCTCTTTTATATTTTATACTGTTTTATGCACACTTTACGATAGAACCATTAGTTAAAGGGGTCATGAACTTGAAAAAACTGCCTTTGTTTTTTTACTCTTTACTCTTCACTTATAATTTTATAAAAATTTTCACATAAAAAAAAAAAAACATAATATAAAAGTAATAAGCTGTTTTCTGTGCTGTTTTAACCCCCCTCATCAGAGCGCTCTGTTTGAATAGGCATGGCAGATTATAGACTCTGAAGTAAACTCCCACTGCTGTGGATGGCAAACAGTTCTATATGTTCCATAGCCTACATTCTTCATAGATGTATGTTGCTGTGATTTAGGTAAAAACACATAAATACTCAGTACATTTCAAACAATCTATAATAAAATACAAAACAATAGTGACCACGTAATAAAAACCGTTACACTTGTGTGGTGCAACATCTGTCATATCCAATATAGTTGGCACAGCATCATCTTTTAGAAGTTTCAGTTTTTCTGAAAATCCTGTGTCAAATTGTGCCTTGTTTGTAAACTAATCCACTGTAAAATGAAGTGAATAAAGAATGAGAAAAAAAAAAAAAAAAAAAAGAAATATATATATATATATATATATATATATTTCTTACTGATGCTGTCTGGAACTTCATTAAAAATAAAGTTCATCCTTTCTTTCCTAATGTTGGGATCAGAAGGAAGACAATGCAAAGACTGTGTTGCCTCACAAACTGGCACTGCACAGCATCTTGTTGTATTTTTAGCCATCTTTATCTTTTGGTTTCTGCAAAGACCAGCATTTGCCTCTCATTATTTACACTACATGTCCAAATCATTGGGCAGGGCTCAACAGGCAGCAATGTAAAGTTTGGCCACACTATAACGTCATAAAGTGGCACATTCCACAACCTGTCGTCTGGGCAGATTGGATTCAATATAAGCATAATTCATGACACCTTTAATGTTACTTCAACTTTTGTTATCTACAAATTCATATTTTGTTGACCTAAATGTATATTATATGTTAATATCTATGCAACATAAGTATTATAAAAATCTTCAAAAGCTTTTGCATAAACACCCAATCCAGTATTTAATTATTATTAATTGCAATTATTTGTATACATTTTCCTTTTGAGCAAATTTACTTCAGAAAGTACTAATGCAATTTGTTGAGACTCCAGTTGAGCTCTGCTGAAGTTTTGTTGACAAGAGAGAACCCGGGTTTGATGCAGATGGTCTTTGATGAATGAAAAGACACAGCTACAGCCTGGTGCAAACTTAAGGGTCCTTAGAAGACTTCTAGCTCAGCATCATCTTCACTAACTTCTAATTCTTCAAGAAGAAGAATCTCTCCCTGAAGATGTATCTCCCCTGTATTCTTAGACAGTGATCTTTTAAAGCATGAAGGTATCACACCCTCAGGAGGTGAGTGAGACAATGAGGAATTGTACTTTCTAAGGGAAAGTTTACAATGAGGAATTGTACTTTCCAAGGGAAAGTTTACCATCCTTTGTCTTCTAGCAAGGTGATTTGCATATGGAATTTAAGGGGGTGATATAGGAAACACTTCAAGGTTCTTATAACACTAAAATGTAACAAAATTTGCTAATTATAGTTTTAATGAAAAGTCAGGAAAATAAAATTGCAATACATATTGTAGATACTAAACACATTATGCATGCCATTTTGATTAACTACAGTAAGCAATTCTAAAACATTCATTCAACAGAGTTAGGAGTAATACAAAGGCAACACAAAATAAAAGGAAAGCCATGAGATGGTAAGATGATGTTTATGCATTTATCAAGTGGTTATATATAATGCATATGATGAAAAGGGTTTATTTGCCTGTTTCATAAAGCGCTTTTCCACCAAAATTTCCTGGAATAATTTGTCCCAGGAACTTTTTTTTCCCGCAGACCTGTTGCTGTCTGCGTTTCCATCGCGGTCTAAAGTACCGTGAAGACAAGGCAAATAGTCTGGTGACAGGTTTGCATATTTCTCAATACCAAGTACGCAAATTTCTGATTTGCGTCCTCTGTAGCTCGGATTTCACAAGTTTGGGACGGAACGACGCAAGTCCGGTAATTCTGCAAATGGAACAGCAGCATACCTGAAAACGTCAGTCAGCTCGCCTTGGCTACTGTAATTTTTCTCACTGTATTTAGATTCACGAGTTCACACTTACATATATTTAGCATGATTTACGTAATGCGTATTTGGCGAGTATGGTAATACGTAGTTGGCGTGCTGTCCTGGGGAAGGGCTCTGAGCTCGGGAATGACCCGAACCCAGAGTATCCCCCCATAGTATGGTGAGAACTTAGTGATATTGGTGGAGAAGGGGTGGTGGAGGGATGCTGATAGACTGTCAAATGAGTGGAGGTATGTCAGCTGTATTTATATCCGTGAGTTGATTGACTTGATTGCGTGCCACTTGTGTTTAATTAGGCTAAGTATCTGACGTGCTCCTCCCAAACTTTGTTAATAAAACATCATATAAGATGAAATTGGACATCGCTGCCTCTTTTCATTTTCATTTAAACATATTAATAGCCGCAAGAATGTAGTTCAGGGAACGTATATAATGAAACAAAATATTATATCAAACAGCTTAACAGCATTGCCTCTTTTTATTTTCATTTTAACATATTGATAGATATAATTAAGATTAAAGATTACATGTTAGATTTACCCAAAACAAATTATATCTCACGTTTAACCTCTACAGAGACATCAGGGTCAGCAGCAAATGTCAGAAGGACTAGCCAAGTTAAGGCTGCTCTCATCGGGATACTTGAGCACTGAGCGCCTGGTGATCGTGTGGAACTTACGTCTCCTAAATCAGTGGCACACATTTTCAAATAGACTCATAAATAAACCACAAATTTGAGTTTACATTCTCGCCTGAAATACACTTAAAACTACATTTCATGACACAATAACAGTAATATTTTGAAAACTATGCGAATATGGTGGTTGAAATACAATGCTGCTTGAACTCAACCAAACAGCATGTTCAGCGCCCAAGTCCCACCCCCGAAACTTCCAGACCTTTATAAAATTACCACCTCGCGAGCAGGGACTTTCTGAGGGGCAAATTTTTACCTGGAAATCTATTTAGATCCTGGTTCTTGGGGAAAATTCCTGCGATGGAAAAGGGCTTATAGTGAGTGAAACTATAAATGTCTAAATTCCTTTGGTTTGTAGAACAGTCTTATCTTGCTGATTTGTAACCTGAGTTTTGATTCTGGCTGGGTGTTAGTTACAGTTTTGGGGTACTTCTTATGGCTCCTGGTTTGCTTGTTGTGTGAGGGGTATTGGGGGTTATTTTTTTAATTCAACAAATGCCTGTCTCAGGCACTACATCCCAGTAAAATAAACACATTTACCTGTGTGCTTGACAATCTATGTCTGTCAATACTCTTACAGCTATCCCCCCCCCTACATTAAAGGGGCCATCAGATGCCCATTTTCCACAGGCTGATATGATTCTTTAGGGTCTTAATGAAAAGTCTATAACATACTTTGGTTAAAATTTCCCTATGGTAGTGTAAAAAAAAACACCTTTTTTTAGCATGCCAAAATCAGCTCTGTTTTCAGCAAGCCATTGTAGTCCATGTTGCTTTAAATGCTAATGAGCTTTGCTGACCTCGCCCCTCTCTTCCGTGTGGTGATGAGCAGTACTGTTTACTTTAGCCGTGAAACTGGCTAACTAGCACATTATTAGGAAAGGCGATTTGAAAAGATTAATAAAAAACCTTTAAACTCACTTCTTCTGTAGATGAAGCTGGATCACGAATGATTCGCGCGAACACAGACGCATTTAGGCAGATCGGGATCGGCACATTCCCTTCAAAACGAAAGTAACGTTAATCCTCTGCGTCTTTAGCGGCTCAGATGTCGGGAGTAAATGACGACTGCTACATTTATTACTACATCCAACAACAAAACTCAATCACAATCGGATACATCTTGTCTTCCCTGCACCGGAGTCGACACAATGCCGGACAGCTCTCAGCTCACTCAGGGCGGCTCTAAGATAAAACAGCCTTGTCAATCAACTGTTGTCGGAGCGGGCTGTGCAGAACTACGTCATTCTGACAGGAATCTCAGAACAGCCTGATTTGAGAAAGGGGATTTTAAAACAGATTTTTATCATTATAGAATGGATGTTGACACACACTTCCAACACACATTTATGTTCAAACAACTTGTAATGTGAATTTAGCATCTGATGACCCCTTTAAAGTTTATTTTGCACATTCATTTTCATGATAAGGAATAAAATTTATAGTTAAAATGTTTTTGCAAGTATACCTACTTATTTCCTGATTGCAGTCTTTTTAATCTTGGCAAATCTGAGCACAGGTCGAGACATTGTTGTGATGTCTTCTGGAACTGTTAAGAAAACATATTTGAGGCTACTGGGGTTTTTTGCTCTGAATTTAATCTCATCTAGAAGAAACATATTAAATATTTAGGGAAACTCATTTATATTATTTTATCCCCTTTTGTTCCAGTATTTTTCAAAATATTTTAGTTGCTCCTTTACTGTCTTGGTCCTTGCAAATGTGAACCATCAGCTATGATGAATTTGAACTCTGATGCAAGAAAATGTCAGGGAACGCTGACATGAACAGAAATAGTCTGTGTGTTTGCAGTGAAAATTCAGCCAGGGCTTAGTGTGTGTGTGTGTGTGTGTGTGTGTGTGGATGAGAGGCTAGAGTATTCCTTCCCTAAGTATTTGTGTGGAAATTTCCTTGCCCGGCCAAGCAGGTGTGGTGGTAGAGATGGCTTGTAAATGATGACTTTATTTTGAGTGCTTCAGACTGCCACAGCATCTCAGAAAAGTTTTATATCTGTCTTCCCATCTGTCCAACCTTCTGTCTGGTTTGTATGAATTTCTCCATTTTGTGTTGATAAAGAACCATAGCCTGTTGATAAATAAGCAGTCTTTCTTCTCAATTTCCTGCACTGCAGCTCATCATGATATGCTTCCCCTCTAGAGGCCGTTGTTAGTTGTCATTGTGTGCTGAAATCTTTTTCATAAATTTTCAGGTCATTGTTGATGCTCTGTGGGGGAGTAAATGGAAAATAAAATCTCCATGCTTCGGTGGATCCATCTCATTCAGCTCAGATAACACTAATATTTTCTCCAAAACCTTTATGCTTCTACTATTTCTAAAGAGTCCCAGCTTCCGCACAGCAATGAGAGTGTGATTGTTTGTGTTCTCACCCATGTAATTCCCTACCCAAATGCCACATGGCCATATGTTAGTGCTGAATGTTTGCAAATCTGGTAAGGCCTTTTGTCTATGAAGGACTGTTTTTGTAAGATGAAGTATATTTTGTGTTTGAAGCCAAAAAGATGGACAGATCTCTTGTTACTGTTAAAGTCAATTTGAAACAACATTTGCTTGCCATTTTATTCTTGTAATGTGAAACAGAACATTCAATCAAAATTTGTAGAAGAAAAATTGTCTCTATATTACTGGGAGAAGAAAACTGATAGTGTTGATGTCTGCCAAAAATGAAAGTCATTTCAGAGACGAGCATTTTGATGAAAGGTTGTGAAGATAAATCATTACAAACCTAAACATGTATCCAGAGGGGCAACAGTCTCATGTATCCAACATTTTGACAGATTAGGAATTTATTGATGGAAAAGTCGTAGTTAATAATGTATAAGTGTTCCCTATTCTAAAGTGTTACCAAAATTAACTGTTGGCAGCGTGGGCAAAATATTGATTAGGAAACAAAAGGCATTCCTTTTTAGTTTGTAGTATTTATTTACTCATTCACTTTTTTTTAACAAACATTTATACTTCACTTGTGTCATAATATACACACAAAACAGCAGCCTTCACATGCACAAAATTATTTTTGCATACCACCGTGTGTTTGAATTCAATATTCTGACTGGCACAGACCACACAAGTGAAAGCGGTGTTGTTCGTGAATGCCAGTTGAAATCACTGAATTATGTTGCTAACAATGGAACCCGTGACTAACTTGTGACTAATAATGCTTTTGAGATACAATCCATATTAATTTTTTTTCCTGTATGCATTAGACAATCTGTGACAGGTCTATATGGATGTCTGCTGATCCTGAGACTATAGAGGGACAATAACTAGACTGATTTTTGAGGTCACTAAAATATAACCTTCTCCTGGTGCATCTGAGGTCCACACTAGAGGTCTGAATAAAAATATGGCTTCAGCTGTTGATGTCATTATATTGCTACACCACTATATATATATATATATATTATATACATTTTTTTTTTTTTTTTTCACTTTTCACCCAGTTGGTAATTTGTGTATGCAGCTGGCTGTTACCTCAGCTCAGTGTGGTGCTAATGAGAAGACTGCTGTTGTGGTGCTTTTAATGGCTGCCTTTTCTCTGACTCAGGTTTTGCTGGCACAGGCCACCAGAGGATCTCAGATGGATTGTGAAATTCTCCATTTTCTGACCGAACAACTGTTGTTCTCTCCCCACATGGACAGAAATAAGGTGCCACCTGAGATAAAGATGATAGCAATGCTAGTCAACAGTCGGTCTAGATGAGACACTGGACATTGTGTCTTTCACATTCTTTATTTCACCCTTTTTTCCCTGACTCAACCTCTGAGGGGTGCTTTTACGGTTTCTATTTGTGCTATTTTCTTTCTATAATCTCAAAGTATCATAAAGTATATGGCTGTGTCTTTTAATTAACTTTATTACCTCAGATTTAAAGAGAGAAACATTTATGGGGCAACAGCATGAATTAAACATTTTGTATTGAAGTAGTTTTAAAAATTTATTTTTAAAACTGCAGTCTTTTCTGCAGTCTTCAAAAAGCCCTAGGAGACAAGGCCTCTTTCAATGGATATCAATCGAGAAGAGGCTTCACATATCCTGAAACCAGTATGCTGGATTTTGCGAAGATACCGCAACCAAGTCAGGCGATTTCGTTAGTCAAACTTTTAAATACATTTTAGCAATTCTGTAGTAAACCTACAAATTCACACTCCATGTACCAAGTGGTTTTATGATTACATAGAGCAGCAGCAAGCACGTAAGGTTGCCATGGCAAAGAGATACATTTCACGAAAATTATTTGTAAACACTGTGCTGTCTATTTTTGTGGCACTAGCAATAAACAACAAGTGAATTACTCACTGTTTTAAAACAGATATCTGTTGGACATGATTCAAGTTAAATGCACAACAGCAGGAACCAAACACATATGTGACCCTGGACCACAAAACCAGCCATAAGGGTAATGTTTTTGAAATTGAGATTTATGCATCATCTGAAAGCTGAATAAATAAGCTTTCCATTGATGTATGGTGTGTTAGGAAAGGACACTATTTGATAACTTTTTGAAACTATTTCAATTTGACAACTATTTGAAAATCTGGAATCGGAGGGTGCAAAAAAATCGAAATATTGAGAAAATCACCTTTAAAGTTTTCCAAATGAAGTGCATAGCAATGCATATTACTAATCAAAAATTAAGTTTTTATATATTTACAGTAGGACATTTACAAACTATCATGGAACATGATCTTTACTTAATGTCCTAATGATTTTTGGCATAAAAGAAAAATCAATCATTTTGACCCATACAATGCATTTTTGGCTATTGCTACAAATATAACCCAGTGACTTAAGGCTGGTTTTGTGGTCCAGGGTCACATATATTAAATCCTATGGAAATTGAATGATTAAGCAGTTTATATTCTGAAATCTGTTTTGTTCTGTGTACATAAAATTACATTTAGAGGTAAATGGTTCTTTTCCTGACATAACTGTCACCTTTATGAGATTGTCCGGGTCCGGACTTGAATTATCAAGCATCGACATCTTCATCTGACTTTATTTTGGTTAGGTCCAGATGTTGTAAAAATTCATTCACACCATGCAACAGGCAAGCAGTATATAACAGGCTATTATCCGCCAAAATGCATATTTGTTACGTGACAACTTCTTGTGAAGTGACATTCAGCCAAGTATGGTGACCCATACTCGGAATTCGTGCTCTGCATTTAACCCATCCAAAGTGCACACACACAGCAGTGAACACACACACACACCGTGAACACACACCAGGAGCAGTGGGCAGCCATTTTATGCTGCAGCGCCCGGGGAGCAGTTGGGGGTTCGGTGCCTTGCTCAAGGGCACCTCAGTCGTGGTATTGATGGTGGAGAGAGCGCTGGACATTCACTCCCCCCACCTACAATTCCTGCTGGCCGGAGACTCGAACCCGCAACCTTCGGATTACAAGTCCGACTCTCTAACCATTAGGCCACGACTTCTATTCGATTTTTATTTATTAACTTATTTATTTAAAAATGTTTTAACCCTCTAATTGCCAAAGTCGCAAAATTGCGACAATACGTCATAATCATGAAATAGGATGTAGTTCCTAATATGGTGTAATATCTCATTTGTATTCCCTTCCACTAGATGGCAGACATGTAGTACTTTGATTCTAGACCAAAATTCTTTGAGGAAATAGCAGAGCAAGTGAGCTATCGTGTCATTGATGCGGAAGCAGTTCAGTTCATAGCGTCTGAGTAAATTGTGAGATTTGTGAGAGAAAATCGCCAAATAGCTAATAAAAAGTTGTACTGTGAGGATGTGTTGCAAATGTTATTCGCCGATTCTGACCCTGAAGGGGAATATTTGCCTTTTGGAAATGGTGATCGGCCGTCTAATGATCGTGCAATCGGTACATCTTTTCCACGCAATGGTGCCGCCGCGCAAGGCGTGATCATTCACAAAGCACAAACAAGTGATAATTTCAACACTTTGCCCAACGGGGATGGGGGTGACAGGGTTGACGTGGCCGTAGTGTCCATAGGAGAGCTGTTGCTCTCTGATAATTGGCCAGATTGCGCTGTTTGTTCTGATAAGGACTGCCGGCAGACAGTACAAGTGCAGTCAGTTTGGGGTAGGTCTGTGCGCTGTGTCATGCAATGAGAGGTACCATACTCTCAAGAACTATAAACTGTCACATAGATACCTGATTGGGCAGATAGCTGGTCAACTGATCAAAAAATAGGCACATGTATTTTACTATGGCACAGTAATATAGTAATAATTTACTGCTTTCTCCTGTTTTACTGTTGATTTCCTCTTTTCCTGATCATTTGGAATGAGGATAAAAAGAAAAAAAAACAAACAAACATGCAAATAAGTTCAAACATCCATTCAGTATCTATTATTTCCTGAATATTACTGATGAACTGATCAAAAAGTAGGCTACTGTTCACATGCGTTTTACTACTATATAGTATAGTTATATAGTAATAATTTAGTACTTTATCCTGTTTTATTGTTGGTTTCCTATTTTCTGATCATTTGAAATGAGGAGAAAAAGACAAAAAAAAAAAAAATCAAACATCAATTCAATATCTGCTATTTCCTGAATATTATGAAATTCAAGAGGGCCCACCCCCTGATGACGTCATAAAATGCAAATTAGATGAGTATATTTACACCCCACATAAACTTTCGGTCATGCCCAACATTTTTCTAATTTACAGTAGATCTCTATCTTTAAGCCCTTTCAAGCCACAAGCTTTTGAAATCTTGATGTCAAAATCCAGCATTTTTTCAAAAAAAAACCCTGGCGCCTAAAGGGTTAAAATTACTACATTTATATGCATATTTACTTTTGAGTTTCAACACTTCGAATACGGATTTATTTAGTTGATTTAGCCTAAAGCTAATACTGTCTTCTCTCTGCCGGCAGAACTTCCCACTTGACATCAGAGCAAAGCATCCATAGTTGTTAGTGTTGTGTTGGTGAGAAACGGCAAAAGAGCCTTGACTAACAGACATAAAGGATTGACTTGATGTTTGACACGGTGACAGAAATGACATGAAACAGCATTCAGTCAGCACTTTGCTGGAGGTATTTTCTCCTGCGTTTGATGAGGAAGTGTTACATCCTTTTTCATCCGTGTTCCTCCCACTGCCCTCACAACTTTAGGTACAATAGCCAAAAAATAATACTCTAAAGCTTTAACACAGTCTGCTTTAAACAATAGCCTAAACTTTTAATTGATGCAGGGTGTGAAGAGTTTTTCTGTCAACGTATTCATTAAGACGAAAGCAATATTGATCTTCCTTTTTTGTTAAACGCAAAAACATGAAACAGAGATGGATTGTTTGTGTCTGCTGAGATGAAAAATGGGGTAGGTAGAAAATTCACACTATACAAGAACTTTCAAATAATGAAACCCAAGCAGGCTTTTCAGCACCATGTGTGAAACTGCAGCACCAAGTCTGTCTTCTATTTTAAGTGTGTTGTTTGTTACAATAGTACCGTAAAGTTACAATAATAAACTGTAAGTTTGTTTGACAATACTAAAGAGTTTATTAGTGTATTTATTTTATTTTTTCCCCAAGTGTGTGCTTTTTAAAACAAACATAATAATTTTAACATTTGGAAAATGACAATTTAAATGAGCTTGGCAATTTTTCCTCTTTGTTTAGGGTGTCAATGATTGTCTTCTGGACCAGTGCCAAGTCAGAAGTCTTCCTCATTATTGCGGTTTCAAAGAACAAGAGATACCTGGAATTTATACTGTAGGGATGGTCATTTAATGAAACCCAAATGTAAATATTCTAATATTTTGAGATACTGGATTGACTTTCATGAGCTCTAAGAGATAATCCTTAATAAAAAACAAAAAAACTTTTGAAATGTTTTACTTTACATGTAATGAATCTAGGATATATGAAAGTTTCACTTTTATATGAAAGTTGTTGTTTTTTTTTTCCATTGAGCATTCCAAGCAATAACCCAACTGCAGTTTGACTGAGGTTTTGATTAAGTAATAACTCAAACAAATACAGGTGTTACGTTGGTGCTTGCTAATGAAGCACACGAAAGATAATCAAAATAAAGTCTTTTAATGAGCAGTCAAAACAGAGAAAGTCAAACTAATAGCAGACAAAGGACTTGGTGAGAACACAGGCTTTAAGTACTGAACGTAATAATGGGGAAACAGGTGAGGAGCTACTTAACTAATCGGGGCAACTAAGGAAAACTAGGTCAACGGAAGACATGGCAAAACACAACTAAAACAGATTAACATGTAACAACAGGTAATTTTTTAACAAAAGTATTTTTTTTTTTTTACATGTTAAAAATTTGTTTTGTAGAAGATAACTCCCAACAGTCGTTTTTTGGCAAAAGCAGATAACTCCACATTTCATGTTATAGAGTTTAAAAAAACACTCGTTTAATTTTTGTAATCTCCTCAGATTACAATGCAGGTGCCTGACAAACCTTGTTGTTGTTGTGACAATAGACTGTATGGATGTGATTACATGCAACACACAGAACTTTTTGCCTCACCATTATAACGTGCTGCTTTTGCAAGGTTCCATGAAAATGTTTCATCATTCGAAATGATCCATCCTCGATCACTTTTAGTCAGCTTTGATGAAACTCCTCTCACCTAGCACGTCTTTTCAAAGTGAAATTAGCCATGTCACCTGACCTGAATACAGCACGCTGATTTGCTAAAATGGACTTATTGTAAAAATGTGTTTAGGGTTCAGTTCGTGCTATATGTGGAGAATACTGCACGGCAATCAGCTGTTTTTTTGTTTTTTTTAAGTGACGTTTATCGGTTTTTGCAAATAAACTCTTTATATATATATATATATATATATATATATATATATATATATATATATATATATATTCTTTCTTTCTTTCTTTCTTTCTTTCTTTCTTTCTGCTTCATGTGTTCCATTAATTTATTTTTGAAAATGCCATGATAGGATATACACTGTGTATGTATATATATATATTATATATAAACCCGTTGCCTTAAATTTATTATGTAAATAATAATTAAACAAAATAAGTTAAGTGATTTGCCAAATATGTAATAATGTCATGTTACGTGATAATTTTAAGGCAACAGGTTTCCTAAATTTATATATATATATATATAGAGTTCCCTATCTGTCGGTCACTACGAGTTATGTCGTGACGACATTAGGGGATTTACTTGGAAGCCCCGACTGCCTCTGATAAGAGAAAACGCCAATGAAATTTGGCTAGTGGATTTTGCATACCTGAGCCACTCCCCGTGCATACGGGTATAAAAGGGCGACAGGTGCATCCACTCATCAGATTTTTGCTTCGGAGCCGAGTGGATGAGAAGTTTTGCGATCTCCACAAAGCCTTCTGCCTCAAAAAAGAGTTTGTTCCTGGGTGGCGTCACGGTGCAGACAGCGGTGTCCCTGCAGCAGCGATTCCCCTGGGCACTTCACCTGAAAGAGCAAATTTCTAAAACACTGGGCGGTTCGCGTCTTTTTAAAGATGCCGTTCCGTCCGTGTTCTCTTGGTTGCGGTCGCTTCCTGTCCTCGGATGACGGTCACGAGCGTTGTCTTCAGTGTCTGGGCATCCAGCACGCTGAAGATGCGTTTGTGGATGAGTCATGCGCCTGTTGTGGGCGTATGAACATGGCAACGCTGCGTTCTCGCCTTTCCTTTCTGAAAGGATTGGCACCCTCTGCCGCCACCCGTCCCGGTCTCTCTGGCTCGAGCAGAGGACCGCCGGCTGGCGCTCTGGGAGATCTGAGGGTGACGGTAAGAGCTTCTCCGCCGGGCACGTCCCCACGGACCTCTTACTCCTCCCGCAGCGCTTGTTCCGTCCGGTTCCCGAGTGATTTCGCTGGTTCGCCTCACGGGGCCGCCAGCATTTCATTCGGTGCGCCGCCCGAGGATCAGATGTCGATCGCGGCATCGGGGGATGGGCTTTCGTCCTCTGAGGATGAACGATCGGCGGGGCTGCCCCCCTCGGGTGTTGTCGCCACTGCCGATCCGGACCCAGAGCTGACGGCCATGCTTGCCCGGGCAGCCGTGAGTATCGGGCTGGAGGTCAACAGACCGCCCAGTCCCGAGCCCTCGCGGCTGGATGATTGGTTCATCGGCGCAAAACGCGACCAGCGGCCGCACTTTGCCCCGGTGCCTTTCTTCCCGGAGGTGCATGAGGAGCTGACGAAGTCGTGGACGGCCCCTTTTTCGGCCAGAAGCCGCTCGTCTCCCTCCTCCGTCCTCACTACCCTCGATGGCGGGGCGGCCAGGGGGTACGTGGATATTCCCCAGGTGGAGAGAGCGGTTGCGGTGCACCTGTGCCCGCAAAACGCCGCCACCTGGAGGAATCGTCCGCGTCTCCCGTCCAAAGCCTGTAAGCTGACGGCCGCACTCGCCGCCAAGGCCTACAGCGCTGCGGGCCAGGCCGCCTCTGCCCTGCATGCCATGGCCATCCTGCAAGTTCACCAGGCCAAGGCACTAAAACAAATGCACGAGGGTAGTCCCGACCCGGGGTTGATGCAGGAGCTGCGCACGGCGACTGACTTCGCTCTCCGGGCGACGAAAGTCACGGCGCGGTCCCTCGGGAAGGCGATGTCCACGTTAGTGGTCCAAGAGCGCCATCTCTGGCTCAATCTGGCCGAGATGAAGGACGTCGACAAAGTACGCTTTCTCGACGCCTCCATCTCCCAGACGGGGCTATTTGGCGACACTGTCGAGGGTTTTGCCCAGCAATTCTCGGCAGTACAAAAGCAGACGGAGGCAATCCAGCACATCCTCCCTAAACGGCGGGATGCTCCAGCTGCCACCGCTGGCCCAAGGGCCAGGCCCCAGTCTGCTGGTCGCCGTGGGCGCCCTCCTGCGTCCTCCAGAGCTGCTCCGCCCCGTGCTGAGTCGTCACCTAGGCCGGTGCGTCGAGCCTCTCGCAGGAGTGCGGCGCCCCCTGCGCCTCAGCCGGCCGCCAAGTCCTCCAGGAAGACGACAAAGCGGCCCTGACGCGCACAACCCGGAGATGGAGGAATTTGCTCTTTCTCAGGAGACGACGAGGCTAGCGTCGCTCCTTCCCCCGGAGGAGGGCCGGGTGGAGAATCCTGTGTTTTCTTTTCTTTCTGTTCCGCCACTGGCTCAAGGGCCAGTGGTACCCACATTGTCAAAGAAAGAGCAATTTCCCTTTCCTCCGGGTTCCCAGGTCTGCGGGCTGACAGTGTGCGACGCACTGCCTCCTCACTCTCACCCGAGACCCATATTGCCAGTGGCCAAGAGAGTGCGGTCTGGGGACGCGATGCCTCCCCGCGCACCTCTAGCCAGTCCCCCCGGGGACTCAGGGAGTTTTGTGGGGATGAGTCAGAACGCACCGCCTTCTGTTCCATCCAACCTTACTTCCCCTCGCTGCACCACTGCGGGCACGTCGATTGTGCCTTTGGTGCCACTTGCACGGTATCTGGGGGCGTGGCTTGCGCTACCCAGCCCGTCTCGCTGGCTCATTCGCACAGTTCGACTCGGCTATGCGATTCAGTTCGCCAGGCGGCCTCCCAGGTTCAGTGGCATCCTCGAGACTTCGGTGGCAGTCCGAGATGCACCTGTCCTGCGCGAGGAGATTGCTGTCCTTCTGGCAAAGGGTGCAATCGAGCCGGTCCCTCCAGCCGAGATGAGGCAGGGGTTTTACAGCCCCTACTTCATCGTGCCCAAGAAAGGCGGTGGCCTCCGGCCAATCCTGGACCTGCGAGTCTTGAATCGGGCCCTACACAAGCTCCCGTTCAAGATGTTGACACAGAAGCGCATCGTCAAATGCGTGCAGTCCGCAGATTGGTTTGCAGCGATCGACCTGAAGGACGCTTACTTTCATGTCTTGATTCTCCCTCGACACAGGCCGTTCCTACGGTTTGCGTTCGAGGGGCGGGCATGGCAGTACAGGGTCCTCCCCTTCGGGCTCTCCCTGTCTCCCCGTGCCTTCACGAAGGTGGCGGAGGGCGCCCTTGCCCCGTTACGGGAAGTGGGCGTCAGGATCCTCAACTATCTCGACGATTGGCTCATTCTGGCCCGGTCGCGAGAACAGTTGTGTGGTCACAGGGACCTGGTGCTCCGGCACCTCAGCCAGTTGGGGCTTCGGGTCAACTGGGAAAAGAGCAAGCTCTCCCCTGTGCAGAGAATCTCTTTTCTCGGTGTGGAGTTAGACTCCGTGAGTATGACGGCACGTCTCACGGACGAGCGTGCCCAATCAGTGCTGAACTGCCTGAGTTCCTTCAGAGGCAGGACAGTGGTTCCGCTGAAACAGTTTCAGCAGCTCCTGGGGCATATGGCATCCGTAGCCGCAGTCACGCCGCTCGGGTTGCTTCATATGAGACCACTTCAGCACTGGTTACACTCACGGGTCCCGAGATGGGCATGGCGCCGCGGGACACGTCGTGTGACCATCACACAATCGTGTCGCCGCTCTTTCAGCCCCGGGTCAGACCTTGCTTTCCTATGGGCCGGGGTGCCCTTAGGACAAGTGTCCCGGCATGTTGTTGTCACAACAGATGCCTCCAGCAGGGGCTGGGGCGCTACATGCAACGGGCAGGCAGCCTCGGGGCTCTGGACGGGGCCTCGACTGCTTTGGCACATCAACTGCCTAGAGCTGTTGGCAGTGCATCTGGCCTTAAAGCAGTTCCGGCCACTGCTTCTAGGCCAGCACGTGTTGGTCCGCACGGACAACACTGCGGCTGTTTCGTACATCAACCGGCAGGGGGGTCTACGATCACGCCGCATGTCACAGCTCGCCCGCCATCTCCTCCTCTGGAGTCAGTCACAGCTCAAATCGCTGCGCGCCGTCCACATTCCGGGGGAGCTCAATCGTGCAGCCGACGCGCTCTCACGACAGCTCACGTTCCCCGGAGAATGGCGACTCCATCCCGAGACGATCCGGCTGATTTGGAGTCGATTCGGGAAAGCTCAGGTAGACCTGTTTGCTTCCCGCGAGTCCTCCCACTGCCAGCTGTATTTCTCCCTGACCGAGGCCCCCCTCGGCACGGACGCACTGGCACACAGCTGGCCTCGGGCTCTGCGCAAGTATGCGTTTCCCCCAGTGAGCCTGATCGCACAGACGCTGTGCAAGGTCAGGGAGGACGAGGAGCAGGTCTTGTTGGTTGCGCCATATTGGCCCACCCGGACCTGGTTTCCGGAACTCACCCTCCTCGCGACAGCCCCTCCCTGGCGCATCCCTCTGAGGAAGGACCTTCTTTCTCAGGGGCTCGGCACCATATGGCACCCGCGTCCAGATCTGTGGAACCTCCATGTGTGGCTCCTGGATGGGACGCGGCAGACTTGAGTGGCCTGCCACAGGCTGTGGTGGACACCATCACTCAGGCTAGGGCCCCTTCAACTAGGCAAGCCTATGCACTGAAGTGGAGTCTGTTCGCGGACTGGTGTTCTTCTCGTCGAGAGGACCCCCGAAGATGCACGATTGGAGTGGTGCTTTCTTTCCTGCAAGAGAGGTTGGAGCGCAGGCTGTCGCCCTCCACCTTGAAAGTGTACGTGGCTGCTATTGCGGCCCATCACGATGCAGTGGACGGCCGGTCCCTGGGGAAGCACGATCTCATCGTGAGGTTCCTGAGGGGTGCCAGAAGGTTAAATCCTCCTAGGCCACCCCTGATGCCCTCCTGGGATCTCTCTATTGTCCTGGCTGGACTTCAGAGGGGTCCCTTTGAGCCGCTGGACTCAGTCGAGCTGAAATTCCTGTCGGCCAAGACAGCGCTCCTGACCGCGCTCACTTCCATCAAGAGGGTCGGGGACCTCCAAGCATTTTCGGTAAGCGAAGAGTGCCTTGTGTTTGGGCCGGCCTACTCTCACGTTGTCCTGAGACCCCGGCCTAGATACGTGCCCAAGGTTCCCACCACGCCCTTCCGCGATCAGGTGGTGAACCTGCAAGCACTGCCCTCGGAGGAGGCAGACCCAGCCTTGGCGTTGCTGTGTCCCGTAAGAGCGCTGCGCATATACGTGGACCGCACCCGGAGCTTCAGAAGCTCTGAGCAGCTCTTTGTCTGCCACGGAGGTCAGCAGAAAGGGAAGGCTGTCTCCAAGCAGAGGTTGGCCCACTGGATAGTGGATGCCATCGCCTTGGCGTACCAATCCCAAGGCGAGCCGTACCCCCTCGGGGTGAGGGCTCACTCCACACGGAGTGTTGCCTCCTCCTATGCGCTGGCGCACGGCGCCTCTTTGGCAGACATCTGTAGAGCTGCGGGCTGGGCGACACCGAACACCTTCACGAGATTTTACAGTCTCCGCGTTGAGCCAGTCTCTTCCCGTGTGTTGGGTAACAGGTAAGTGGCGGGAAGAGTTGGCCGGTGTAACGCTTGCTGCGCCATTCCCCCTTACCCGGGGATACGAGCGCCTATTCTCTCCTCCAGTTAGTTCCCCGAACGGCGAACCCTGGCGGAGTTCCTCCAGCACCCCCGGCAGTCAGGCTGGGCGGAGCAGTCTGACGCCAGGCCCAGTACCGGTGTTAGCTTGCCCGGGTCTCCGGTCAGCCCCTGTACTCGGCTAGGTGCCCGTGCGGCCTGATTCCCTTCGGGTGATCCCACACGTGTATTCATCCACGGTACGGTTTCCCTCATGGTAAACCCGTGTCTTCCCTTTGACAGAGCTCTGTCAGGCCCTGCTGGCAGCCTTCCTCCCTTCTCCTAGGTAGGATCTGCCCCAGGGTCCAGGCGTATGTAGCACTGCCCCAGGCTTGGGCCAGTCCATACCAGTGTCTCCACACGTTACCTCCCTTCGGGCAGGGTGTGGCCTCCGTAGCGCCCTTCTCCGGAAGGCTCGCTTCCCCGTCGTTACTGCCGGGCTGTAACAACAAACAGGAAAGACTTGAAGCAGTCTTTCATAGAAGGTCGAAATCCCTTCCGATTTCTGGGGAAAGGAACAGCGGCTTGGCTATCTCCAGCAGCAATGTACTCAGTGGTCCCTGCGGGCACCAAGGTTAGCGAATTTGCGCTGGGGCGACGGGAAGGTTGCGACCTTCGCATCGCATTTGTCTGTCACGCGCTAGCTTGTCAACATCTGCATGCCACAAGGTCGTGACGGGGTTCAGGTTGTGGCGCTTTCCATAGACCCCTAATGTCGTCACGACATAACTCGTAGTGACCGACAGATAGGGAACGTCTCGGTTACGTACGTAACCCTCGTTCCCTGATGGAGGGAACGGAGACGTTATGTCCCCATGCCACAATCTCGAACCATCGCTGGTTGCCAGGGACACGTTCTCGGCTCCTCAGCGGAAAACCTGATGAGTGGATGCACCTGTCGCCCTTTTATACCCGTATGCACGGGGAGTGGCTCAGGTATGCAAAATCCACTAGCCAAATTTCATTGGCGTTTTCTCTTATCAGAGGCAGTCGGGGCTTCCAAGTAAATCCCCTAATGTCGTCACGACATAACGTCTCCGTTCCCTCCATCAGGGAACGAGGGTTACGTACGTAACCGAGACGTTCTTATTTTCCTATCATGGCAAAATAAGAACTGGAATATTTCTTAACTTCCAGTTTTTCACTTAAAAATGACAGCATCTGCTTAAATCATAGTAGCAAAATTTCTATTTAGTAGTAATAATAATAGCTATATTGTGTTTAACAATATGACCATTTTAAAAAGTGTAAAATGGTACACTTCATTTATAGACACCATTTTGTATTGTGTCTATAAATGAAGACATGGAAATATCTTGTCTCTGGTGTATATATATTGATCTGCCTGTTGCAGACTCCATCCGAATGATCCTTGTTTGTATTTCCTGCGGTTGCCTGTGTATAATAAATTACAGAAAGCTATTCTGAGTATAAATAGGACCCATTGAACAGCATCCATGCCTGGGTGGGCAGACAAGCTGTGAGTTTTTTGTTTTTTTCAATCTTGTAATGTCTTTCCCACTCTTGTGAGAGAGCCCCTGTGATGAGTCTGCCAGAAAATCGACTGTCTGGATCTCTTATAATGGATGACACACTGACAATGACCAGTCATTCTATATTCTATATTCCCCTCCCCTATATTCCTTAGATCAAGCCATTACAGAGATCTTTATGAAATACCTCCTCCTCCCAAAACACACATCTTTCCTTCCCTCATCATTACACCAGACTTTATGGCATATGACAGCTCTCTCAGTATAAACACATACTTGCGTGCTACTCTCAACCTCAGCCACAGTTCACTGACTCTCTGATGCATATTACATAAATGGCAGACACTGACTCAAATTGACAGTTACAATACCATTGGCTGGCTGCTATAATAACTTAATTTACCAAAGTTTGTGAGGTTCATTGCATTGACTCTTTGAAAGATAGTCAGAGCTCAGTTCACATGGAAGTGCACATATATCCATGAGACCAGCTCTTTATTTGCAGTCTTGCAGTATAACTATCTAAAGATGAGTGACCGGCCAGATTTTCACTCAAAATTTGCCAGCTCACATTATAAATCAATATTATAAGCTTGCCCACGTGTTTTGTGGTAAGTCAAGGCTGCTTTTTTGCTTTCTTTCTTTCTTTTTTTTTTTTTGGTGACAGATGGACTTTTGGCTTGTTTAGTTGGGGACAAATAATATTTGTCAATACTGACTACACTGGCACTATTAGAGAAGAACTGAACTGAGCTGGATGATGACATCACTGATTACTCCTGAGCTGGTTTATGGATGAATTCTAACTCATTCCATGATTGATGAACTTTTGTACTTTACACAGTTATTGAACCAAACTGAGTCAACAATGAACTTATTTCAACAGAAAAGTGTTTTTTTAGAGCTGCTTTACAGTACAATTGAATCCTGTTTGAATCACTGAATCATTATTTTCCTGCTTATAAGTGTAAAACTCACAGCAAAACTAATTAATGTATCTGTACAACACATCATCATTCAGTAATTATCATTAGTAATTACATTGATTCCCAAACCTAAAAGATCCATAACAGTTATAAAGGCATCATGAAGTTTAATCCAAGTATTGTGACGATATATAAATTCTTTATATGATAAAGGATTTAATTTAGGATTTTATTCACATCTAAATATTGACCGGCACACATACATACATATTTGGTTTCCACAGGAGTTTGTGTGAGCATCAGTATTTGTCACTCATAATATTCAAATGAAAAGACACAGTAAACTATTTCTGTTTACAGTATAATGTTGTATGAACATCTGCATGAGCGCGGAAATTGAAGAAACATTAATGGAAATTAACATCGTAAATTGTTTGTTTCCAGTAAATGCAGTGATGCAGTGATGGATTTTGTATCTGAATATTTTTGTTTCTGCATTCATGAAAAACTTTGGTGATAGTGTACTCATCTAGAAAAGACTGCTGTAGTCTCGCGTAGCAAGACCTTCTGACTGATGGCTGAAGGTCTGGAATATATGGCCATTTTCATTGGCCAAGGCCCGCCCATGAGCCCATTTGACCAACATGTCAAACAACCAATCATAGTTCGTTTCGTTTAGCGTCACGTTTCGGGGCGTGAAAATGTCGCCACAATAACAAACTGTGTGAAACTCTTGGATGTATTTTTAAGATTCAAGAACTTTTAGTTCGTTTAGTTGACCCTTATAAGTGTTCGTCGTCACATTTGTAAACACGACAGCTTTCTTCTTTCGTGAGGGAGTTTGGTGCCACGGCATCTTAGTTTCCAGGGGGACCGAAAATAAACGCAACACTCGCGTCTCCCAGAAATCCTGTATAATTCAACCAGTCAGATGACGACTTCGACATTCCTGAAGTGTTTAAAAAAAGCGTGCCATATGCATCAGACGTTTAGCCAGCGTTCCGTGAGCGTGATGTCTGAGGCTGAGACTAAGACTGCTGCATCCTCTCTCCAATCTAGTACTCAGAACCTTCAAAATGTGGAATATTTTCCAAGTTACCTGATTTGTATTACTTTACTGAACTGGGTGCTAAAACAATTCAGGCTGTGTGTAAACATAAAACAGCACCATCAGTGACCACAATATCTTCTTAGTGAATCCATACAGTACATTATACTTTGTGCACTGCCTAGCATAAAGACTTTATCATCAAAGAACAAAGCTTTGCCAACAGAGACTTCCGTATTCTGAAAGGATCTCTCATGGCAAGAAGTGGTTAGTAACAAGATGGATATCCAGATGGGCATGTCCGCTCCACGTCCCATCTATCAATTGTGTCCGTGTGAGTGGCCTCTCTACAATGCCGTGCTTCAGCCATGAAAGCATCAGACTGGAGAGATCACAGTCTTTGAACATCCTCTGATAAATGTGACCTCTGGAGTACAATCGCTCAGGCGAGATACAAACTGTGTCACAGATTCAAATCCTACCACAAAGAAGTCAGAAGACACATAGTTGTGGAAGTATTACACAACATATTATAAATAAAATATGATTTGTCCCAGCTAATAGCATTCATCTGTAACCTCTTCCATGGCCACTGTGCCAAAGTCTAAGAGGTGGCTGGAGGATAATGCGGCGACAAGAAACATTTCCTGATGCCTTTTCACAGACAGTCTTAAAACATCAGGATTTTGGATGACCGCTATTTGGTTCTTTCTTATTTTCACTTTCTTGCTCATCGTCCATGCATTACAGTGCTGGTGCCTCTCTTAGGGCCTTGTGTCACCTCAGGCTGCCGAATTGTTTGAAAAACGCTGTCCTCCATAATGCTCTTGATGATTGTTTAATTTCAGTCTGCTGGCAGATTTTTGGGTGCTTGTCAAGTCAAATAAAGCGTTGGGCAGAGCTGTCGCCTTTTAGGAAAACAAAGAGCGTTTTCAAATAGAACAGCTAAAAATGATCTGTTTTTTGGCAGGCAAAACTGTTATTATGATTCAACATCCTGAAATACTAAGCACAGGCAAAAAGGTCTTGAATGCAGTATGAAATTATAATTGTATGAATGTGTGTATGTGCAATCTTTGAAAAGGTTGTTTATAGTGATGATTGCAGTTTATCAGTCTGGCTATTGAAATCCTCAAATTACGCTGGGCGATAAAACGGTCACAAAATGGGATTGAGATGAAATTTTATGTTGATAACGATGAAATATCACACAACAGAAATAAATGTGACATCAGCTTGTCCAACACATGCCAAGTATTTTACATTTTTGGCAAATTGGGGGCTAATTTGTTTGAATTCATACCATCTTATTCATTCATTTTTATACGAGCTGTTTACATTCCACTGACGGTTAGTTTTAACCAACATGCTTACTTTTTTTTATTATTATAAAAATCATGCGTTTCAACATGGATCACATCATACATATAGATACATGTTTTCCAAACTGGAAAAAATAAATCAATGCAGTGTTTAATATTGATATTGAATTATAAGGGGGAAATGATGTAATAATATTTTTGGCCATATCGCCCAACCTACAAACAGACACATACAAACAGAATCAATGTATTCCTATTTTTGTGAAAGTGACTTATTTTGTATTTATTTTATTGAAAACCCTATAATAGACTTGGCCTATATTCATATATTGTATAGGCAGATAATTACATGAATGATAATATTTTAAATGTTATTGTTTTGTTATAACACGACAACAATAATAATAATGATAATAATCTCCTCTAGTGAATGAGTTATTCTCACTAATTATGGTGTATGGAAAAATATAGAAGATCCTACATTAAAATAACAGCATTTTGGTTTGGCATGAGTAAATTAAACCTTAATTTACATTTTTAGATGAAGTACCACTTGCTGCTTCATTTTGTGCAGCAGAATATAGATTGTGTATATTAATAACAAGGTTAATATGAGTAAAAACTGCTAAGGTCATGTGCTTATTTTTTGTAGGGCACTTCTGTATATTTCAGGCCAGGCTGTTGTAGCTTGGAGCTGGACCATTTGTCTTTTCCAAAACAGACTTTTAGACACAATAAAGTAAGTCTGTCCTTGGAAAATAACCAAAGTCTAGGTTTGCTGAAGGAGATTGAATGTTTTATGCTGTAGTATAATGCAAACAATACAGTTACGTATATAGCAGTGATGTCTATAAAGGTATGGTTGTTGTATTTAACATTTTAATTTACAGTAGAACAGAATATTCATCCATTGATAGTTCAGGTTCTAAGATAGATGTGATTTGATAACACATGTCCCTGGATCAACATCATTTGTTGGTCTTGAAAAAAAAAAACTATAGAAACTAAAAGAAATATAATGCACATTAACAATACCTAATTAACATTAACAAGATCTAAAATCTAAAATTAGAATGTTGTCAAAGTGCCAATTCCAGTCCTAAACCTAACCATCCAATGTAATCCTGATCTGGATCTTGTTTTACAAAATGTTCATGCTGGTCCAGGTTTCTGCCAATTAATGTTAATTTGGGACTCATCTAGCTAATTTATCAACATAGTCAAGGTTTTGTCTAGCAAAGCATATTGATGACTATGTTCAGCTCAGTTTATCTTGTGAATCCAGTTGACCAAACTACTCTTGGTAAAACTAGTTAACAGCCTGATGCCATCTTTTTAGCCAGGCAAGTCCAGACCACAGTTTCATCAAACAACATGGACCATTAAATGATCAAAGCCTTTCAGAGGTTTTCAGAATCCACAGGTGGCTAGGGGAGCTGGGAAGCAGGGCCTGCCGCTGAGCTGCATATGTTAATGTTTCATTCATTTAGCAGTCCATTACACCTCAGCATTCAGTGCTTCTGGGCCAAGTGGGAGGGTCCTGATGACTGAACACTGCTGCTTGACAAACTGAGCTACTGCGCCTCCACACCCATGACAACATCACAGGCATCTGTTTGGTCATGCTGATGTGAAATATTATATCCATTTCCCTAAGCCTCCAAAAGTATTTTGCAGGTGCTAAACAAAGCTATAGGGCATGAGCTGCTTTCTTCAAAAAGTAAAAGAGGTTATTTTAAAAGTAAAAGGGCAAAAAGTCTAGTTTTTAAAATACAGTGCCGTGAAAAGTTGTTTGCCCCCTTCCTGTTTATTTGTTTGTGTATATTTGTCACAAATTTTACACAATTGTAAACAAATTTTAATATAACACAAAGATAACCCGAGTAAATACAAAATGCAGTTTTGAAATAATGATTTCATTTATTAAGGAAAAAAAGCTGTCCAAACATGCTTGGCCCTGCGTGAAAAAGTAATTGCCCCCTAAATCTATACTGGTTGTGCCACCCTTGGCAGCAACAACTGCAATCAAGTGTTTGCAATAACTGTCAATGAGTCTTTCACATCGCTGTGGATGAATTTTGGCCCAGTCTTCTTTGCAGAATTGTTTTAATTCAGCCACATCGGAGGGTTTTCGAGCATGAATGGACTGTTTAAGGTCATGCCACAGCATCTCAATTTGGATTTTTCTTGAGCCATTCAGAGATGAACTTGCTGGTGTGTTTCAGATCATTGTCCTACTGCATAACCCAAGTGCATGTGAGCTTGTGGTCAAAAACTGATGGCCGGACATTCTCCTTCAGGATTTTCTGATAGAGTGCAGAATTCATGGTTCCATCAATTATGACAAGTCGTCTAGGTCCTGAAGCTCCAAAGCCAGCCGGCCACTACTGGGAAGGTTCACCACTGTTCCAAGTTTTATCCATTTGTGGATAATGGATCTGAACATGGTTTGCTGGTGTCCCAAAGCCTTAGAAATGGCTTTATAACCCTTTCCAGACTGATGCATGTCAACCATTTTGTTTCTCATCTGTTCTTGAATTTCTTTAGATCGCTGCATGATGTGTTGCTCTTTAAACATGCTTCACTTTGTCAGACAGGTTCGAAGTGATTTGTTGATTGAACAGTAATCAGGTCTGGGTTTGGCAACTGAAGTTTAATTCAGCTTTCTAAAATAATGTGATTAATCACAGTTCTTTCATGATTTAACAGGAGAGGACAATTATTTTTTCATGTAGGTCCAGGTAGGTTTGGACAGCTTTTTTCCCTTAATAAATGAAATCATCATTTAAAAACGGCATTTTCTATTTTCTTGCATTGCCTTTCTGTAATATAAAAATTAGTTTTATGATCTGAATCTTTTAAGTGTGACAAATATGCAAAAAAAAAAAACACAGGAAGGGGGCAAACACTTTTTCTCGCCACTGTATATTTAAACTTCTTATTCTAACATAAAAGGTCTTTAAAATTGTGTTTTGGGCCATTATGCTTTTACACAGTATCTGTGATATGAACTAAAACCGAAAGCATAAACCCGTCATCAATTCTGTTGTAGCTGAAGTGAAACGCGCTCTTCTTTCAGGTGATCAGCTCGTGATCCGGTGTTTTCCATGCCTCAGAATGGCTCCGTTCACAGTGTATGAATATAATGAATTCATTTATGGCACATGCTGTGAGTTTAGTGCACGTTTGGGAAAGCAACAGTAAAAATAATATACCTATGAAATATTCATTTTCATTTATTTTACAGTGCATTTTATTTTATTTTTTTACAATATATGGCTATTACTGTCATTGTTGTTATTATTATTATTATATTCTAATTTGTTTGGCTTCCTAAAACACCAATGCGAATGTAATTTAGACTGAAACAGTATGTCACAAATAAAAAGAGGGTTGAGCCCTGGTACAAGTTCAGGTACAAGTCAATTCACTGACTTTTTTCTGACTTAAATTTTCTTAGTTCAATGTCCCGGCTGAGAAAATTCCCATGGCCGCAATTTGGAAATCTCTGATACAATCCAACATCTTTGTAGTAACTTTAGTGTCCATGTTGTTTTCACATTCCGCCTTGAAAGCACAACTCAGGAATTGAGACCCTCCGAGAAGCTCATTGTGCAGTGATTAAACTTGTTCTGATGGCAGCAGGTAGCCTACCGTTAGCTAGCTACATTACATTTTTTAGCTACATGAAACAAGCTTGAATTAAAACGCTTAAATTGAAACTTCCCTTGTAATGACTTGCAATGAGAAGGTTTCTAAACCTTTTGTCCAACAAAAGAGAACATTAAAACGTGTTTTTACTCCACAATATCAGTCAAATAACTTAATAAAATAAGTTTTGTGATCTGATTTGGTTTCTTATCACAGAATCAGGCAGAAAATATATTCTATACTGTAAAAATGGCTGTGTTGATTAGCAATGGATACTTTCTTATGAAAATGATAGAGAGGCTTGAAGAACACACATAAACTGTACACTGTCACAGTCGACTGTTTATTCATGTTTCATCATTCAAAGCTTTTAATCGTTTTTTATTCAGTTACAGCGATAGCTAGATACCTTTATCCATATTAGGGATTTATTGGAACGTCACGAGTTCTATTACTTCTGTGATGCTTATGTAGAGTTTCTGTGCAATGGCGCAGCATCCAATATGAGTGAAACAGATAGCATCCAATATGAGTGAAACAGATATTACATGTATTTATAGCATTTAATAATGGTCAATACATCCTATTTTGGGTAAAAATGTGAAAAAAATAATACTTCTCTTAAAAGAAATTTGAAGTATACATATGATAATACATGCTTTTCTTCAGTGTACAAGAAGTTTGTACAGTATGAAAACCATTACGCTATGGGATAACCCCATAAAACATGGAAACCCAACACTTACCTAATATAACTTAGTAAAATTCCACTCAACTCCTGGTAATTTCTAGACAAGGAGAGAAGAGAGATGATGTTTTTTTTATTATTATTGGCTAAAAAAGTGTGGCCCACTCCACTGATTTTTTTTTTTTTTTTTTTTTTTTTTAGCAATGTACATTGCTAAAATATTGCTGCATGGACATTTTTATATTGATACATATACATTTTTTATAGTGCTGCCAAGCACTGAACTATTTATTGGATAGACATTGGTTAAATACTACAAAAACCATGATGACATCACTACAGGTGTTCGTTCCACCAGCACAGTTGAGCACAGTTGAGCATGGTTAGCTATGTGTGCTGGGAATTCAGGGCCTGGAACTGTTTGCAATAATTTTGTGTGGGGTCATGCTCAAGTGAATAAGCAACATGCACACTGTTTTATTGAGCTTGGAGCAGCTGGTGAAAAAAAAATGGTGAAAAAGCTTATTAATATCAGAATATCAATCTTACCGTTTAAAACCACACATAAGTAACAAAGGCCTGGTTGCACAGACAGGGCTTAGACTAACCCAGGATTAGGCCATAGTTCAATAAGGACATTTAAGTAGTTTTTATAAACGTGCCTAAGACAAAAAACATTACTGGTGTCCATCTTGAGACAAAACAAAGTCATTCATATATTTTAAGATCAATCAGTGCAAGTTTCTTTCAATTGAAACAGCTCAGACTCATATTTTAGTCTGAGACTAGGTTTAAGCCTTGTCTGTGAAATCGGGGGTAAATGTATTAATTAACTTTTTTAGGAACACAATAGTCACATACTCACAAACCACCTACAGTCCTAGAAACATGCAGTTCCTAAAGTCAGTCATTTAAAGCCCAAAGCACACTGCACGATTTTAGCAATCCTATAAGATCACTGCATGTCACACTGTGCGACATGGATCTAATAATCTTGGCTATGACGGGTGCAGATTGTATGATGATAACACCTGTTGACTCATACGTTACGATGCATGTTACTATAAAAGAAAAAAAAAAACATCATCAGCATGCGTTAGTGGTAAACAAAAAGAGCATGATAAATCACACTTTAGCAGCTGTAGTTTTTATGTGTGCTGAAAATAAGTGGAAGCGGCAAAAGAAGAAGGCATAAGAGCTTGTAGTAAGCAGTTTTATGTTTTAGCACCATATAACATTGATTTCATGTCACATTTTTATTGGTTGGTCAGTAAACATGGATCATACCAACAAACACACTGTGCGATGATCATGCTGAATCGTAGGCTATCTTTGATTGCAAGACCATGACAACGGGCGTCTTTGAAGCTCTCTAACTGTACGACATTAGGAGCCACGAACACAGAAATCGCCACAATTGTTTCACGAGGCCAATCTTTTGTCTGGGACAGCTGACAATCATGCAGTGTGTTTAGGGCTTGAGGTTTGGACTTGCATTTGACGAGTGTCAGTTAATCCCAAAATATCCACACCTGAAATTGTGATTTCCAGCATTTTGAGGCATGTTTCTTTCTGAAGCATGCAGAAAGCATTTAGCAACATACCTGCAGTGAAGAGTTTTTTTCCAGCAAATTTCTTAACCAGAGGAAAGCACTTTGATGTTGTGTTTATAATCACAGCTGGCTTATATAGCACAGAGTGACAAGCACCCAAAGGCTCTTGAGCAGAGGAGCAAATACACCCACCCATTAACAGACACACACACACACACTTGTTCAGAATTGTGCAGAGGATGCACGCATATCCAAAGATGTAATTCAGATATGCTGAATGAGAGGCAGCATTTGCATGCGTTAAATGACTTTTGATCACGGGCTGTTCGCACACACGCTGAGCTGCTCATTCCATCAATTTCAGAAACAGGCGTAGTGTGGGAACATTGGTGGGGTTATTTCAAACTAAATAGAGGCAAAGCTTACACATTCACATATCCAGTGGTACTTAAAGATAAAGGTTCCAAAAGTGGCTTTCAGAGTGATGCCATAGATAATTACCCAACAAACCTTTGATTTAACAGTTCTTAAAATAACCTTTTTTTTTATTTTAAGATCCATTCTTGTTAAAGGAACAGTAGCCCCCCCCCCCAAAAAAAAAATTGCCGGACCACAAATGTTGAAAATGTGTAAAAAGTTTTATGTTTGATGGTTTTCAGTCTGAAACAGTTTGAAGTTTAAAGTAGTAATACAATGTTTTGAAGGCAATGAGGTCTGTCAGCGATAGATAGATAGTATCTATCAGTACTGGGTCAGTTGCTAGGGTGTTGCTATGCAGTTGCTAAGGTACCCAGGTCTGTTGCTAGGGTTTTGCTATACGGTTGCTAGGGTGCTCGGGGTGGTTGTGGAAGAATGGTTTGCTTAAATTTAATCACCCTCAGGGCATCCAAGATATAGATGAGTTTGTTTGTTCATTGCAATATATTTTGAGAAACTCACCATTATCACTTGCTTATCAATGGATCCTCTGCAGTGAATGGCTTCCATCAGAATAAGAGTCCAATCAGCTAAAAAAAAGAAAGAAAAAACCATCCCAGGATTTTACAAGTGATCCATATGACCCCAGTCCATTTATTAACTTCTTGTGAAGTGAAAAGCTGTGTGTTTTAAATAAACAAATGAATCATTAATATATCATTATAATTAAATTATGTTGTGTTATTATATAACTTAAAACGTTTTCTTTTGCCTAAAATACAAGTTTTTATCCATAAGATTGCTTTCTTCAGTGGGGATGGATGGACAGAATGAATGAATCTGAGAGAACAACAGGGGATAGACTTTTTTTTTCAATGGAGGAAGCATTACTGTGGATTATGTAGTAAAACTTTGTCCAAAAGCAACATTTCAAAGTTCAAAATGTCTTAATGGTAGGTTTGCAGCTTTTCACTTCAGAAGACATAAATTGATGGATTGGATCATTATGATATTTTTTATCAGCTGTTTGGATTCTCTCTGACAGCCCCAATTCACTGTAGAGGATCCATTAGTGAGCAAGAGATATACAGCTAAATTTCTCCAAATCTGTTACAATAAAGAAACAAATTCATCTGCATCTTGGCTGGCCTGAGGGTGAGTACATTTTTTTTTTTTTCAATTTTCAATTTTGGATGAACTGTTCCTTTATAGCGTAGATTGAATTTAAATAGAATTGATCTAAATGACTTACTATGATTCATTTTGCAGCAGTTATCAACTTACTCGAGAAGAATATTGTTAGTGAACAATGAGTCTATTCCCAAATAAGATAGTAGACCATACCCAAATGTATGATTAGAGGAATAGTTTCCCAAGCACACACACAAACATAAAATCTTTACTTCAGCTGACACACTTTATGTATGTTGCTCTGTTTTTACACCCCTCTGTCAACACTATAAATTTGAATCATGTGTTGGGGCTCATCTTTAATTCATGTGCTTCTCTTCATAAATCTGTTTGCTGTAATAGCCTTTACCTGGCGTGTTTTATGTATGTAAATAAGCCCTCTACTCTGAGAGATTTTATCCAGCGTAATATGCATCTGATTTGCATGGTCGCTGAGTTTGCCTTTCCTTTGAAGGGCCAAATTAGCCCCTAGTCAAAGCTGTATTGTTGCTTTAATTTAATAGATTGGCTGATTGACAACCAATGTCTTAAAGTAATGAACAATTTGACCCTGTTGTTTATAATGCTTTGCTAAACATTAAAGTTTGAAGTAATTTACTCCTTGAACATGAATGATCATTATGAGTCAGAACAATTTTGAGTGCAATCACAACCACGCACATAGATGAAAGTGCAAATGTTCCCCTTTGTTTTTGTTCTTTTTTTAATAAGATGTGAACATAAAATGCCCTGACTCTTTGTTTTATTTAATTTAGTTTTTAAACTCATATAGTTAAATATCATGATACCACTTTTACCACACTAAGGGCTATTTTTACTGTCTTTTGATATGAACAATTCAATTTTCTTGAATATCAGGAAAATGTATTGAATTTTATCGTAATTTTAACACAACTCAGATTCAGGTTGATTTAATAGCTGATGTTTAAGATTCTTAATTATTCTGTTGACCCTTCGATAAGCTTTGCCTCAAAAACAATACTGATCAGTCGTACACTGGTAGTTGTTCACGACCACATTTTAAATCTAATATATCAAATAACAGTTTAATATTACAAATTAGTTTCAAGTTAATTTAGTCTCACTCAAATGTATATTACAGTTTTCCTCGATTGCTTAAACACATTTCTTGAAACTATGCCTCGTATTGTCAAAACAGTAAACACAAATCCATAACTTCTAACTCAATTCCCCAAACTTCCTATATTCAGGTCAAAATGAACCTCTCCATTCAAAACAACTCAATCTTGCTGAAAAACCAAACTTTGCTCTCAGACATGACACACAAACAGTCAAAAACACACACACTACAGAACAGTTTTACACACTGATGAGATCAATTCAAAACAATACTACAAAAAACGGTTAAAAGTGTGGTACTTCCCAAATGTTTTATTTCTCAATTTACAGTTTTTCTCAATTGCTTTGGCACATTTTTCGAAACATTCTTAATATTAAACTGTGAGTGCAAATGTCACAACTGTTTGATGGAACTTCAGAACTTTATTGCATGTCTGCAAAATGTAGTTACTCACCCAAAACATGTCATTCATGCTTCAAAACCTAGTTATATCGATAATTTGGCCAAGGCCACCAAAATATAAAGTATTTTTGTCATCGTGTGAGCCACACTGGTCAAAATGTTTAGTTGTGTTTTCACCATGACTGTAGGAAACTGTGTGTATTATTACCTGAGGCAAACTATGGCAATAGTTTAGATGACAGTTACCGTAGGCCTGCTGAAACACAGAAGGCTGCACATGTATCCATTTCAAAAGTACAAATTTACACATTACTGTATGTGGGATATTGATTGAAAGAGACTGTATCAAAATGTTTGAATTATTGAGGATATGGTTGATATCCAATGTTTAGCTGCACACTTCAGCCATTGTAAGGCCATGATTGAAAACATGGTCCACAATAGTGGCCCTAATTTAATCTAATATGTACCTCTGTCCTTGGCCTCTTCTGCCTCTTCCTCTGTTTTGCCTGTGTACCCTTCCACCATGCATTCCTCTCGGCTGTTGTCCCTGATCGTTTTCTGGATGTTCATCCACTGTCAGAATTTGTAACTCTTGTGTTGTCCTCTGTCTGTATGCTTTCCAACTGAATATCCGTGAGATGCACCTTTGAACTATTTCAGAGAACTGGTTTACGTATAATTAGTTGGTCTATATTCTCTTCATTCGTGAAAGTCAAGATTCACTTGCACAATTCATGACAAATTTACAAAAAGTCTAATAGAGATTTGTAGACAATATGCTTGATAGTTTGACAACTAGATCAACCATTTTGCATATACCGTAATGATTTATATGATGAACTAATGACTAGATGTTTTGAGGGGTAAGTCTATAGCACAGAGAACTATACATTTTGAGCAACATGACATTAGCAACTGATAATGTAGGAAACCACAGACAAGTGTACATAATCAGTCGCATGAATGTAGCAAAGCAATCGTAACTTGTTCAAAAGAATGATAACCTGCTTTTATGATGTGCACAAGTGACTAGATGATGTGGAGGTTGAACAAGTAGTTTTGAGAATTTCATTTCTGATCTGAGAAATGCACCAAAGGCACTGAGAAAAACTGTAAGCTGATTTTGGCCCTTGTATCTATCCATCGAAGGTTCTGATTGGTGTGTGATACATTTTCACTCCTAGTGTCTCCACTTGGGTAATTGTGTGCTAATTGAGCTCAAACTGTGCAGACTTGAGTGCACAATATTGAATGCTACTGCTTTCTAAATGATCACATGGTGTAAGCACTGAGAAATGTAGGGATTTGTGTGTAGTGTTTTGCAGTAACAGTTCACCAAATCTCATGTGTTAAAGCAGGGAATAGAGTTTATAGTTCAGCAAAATGGGTATGCTTTTTGAAAAATGGCATTATGGTTTTGAAATTTTAGTTCAAAAGCCTGGTTATAGTGTTTTAGCAATCGAGAAAAACTGTAATTTGTCTGCTGATTATGTGGTGGAAATAATAACTTAGGCTTTCACAGAACCTCTGAGTGTGTCTGAGTTGTGGAAGTGTTCAGGTCATTATTCTTATAGATTGTAATTGCTGTCAGATAAAACTAAGCTCCTCTTTTATCAGTTGGTGGTTAACTTATCAGTCAATGTTGTATATATTTTGTGCAAAAGCAGATGAATGCAAATTCACATGACATAATTTACCAAATGTAAAATAAACAATTAAATTAAAAAGCAACAGGCATATTTTAACATGCATTTTATTTTTTATTTTTCTGTCAATGCCGTTTATCAGTATTTGCCATGCCTGCTACCAGCTGAATAAGTATATAGTTAATTCAACCCCAGGTATTTGGAAAAATGGTAATTACAATGCCTTCAGTCAGCTCCAGCGAGAAGGATGAAAGCGTAATGGAAAATAGAGGAATGCTCAAAGAAGACATTCATGACAGTCAATTAAGCACAAACAATAGAGTGTTATTTATTTATTTATTGAAGACATAAAAAACCTTGCAGACATCTGCCACCCATACTGCTTAATAAAGTCAGTCTGCTTTCAGTGTTTAAAACCCGAAAAAAGACTCAAGACAGTTTTACCCAAAAACTCTGGGTATGTACGAAGAGGGAATTTTGCACATTTTAGCTGTGTTAACTCTGCTTAGTTAAAGAAACCTGATTGCTTGACACCAACTGCTCAGCACAGCCGAGGATGGAGGGCTTATCAGAAGAAACATGCTGCTGAGGAAAGCAAAGCTGTGGCTTTCCATGACCCACTGGCATTGCATTTGCCTGAGGAGATTATGAGGACAGTAGGTGACATAAAGTCAGCTCGGACTCAGAGATTTGCATTAGTTGGGCTCATTCTTACAGTAAACAACTGTAATGTTTGTAAAGCCACAAAGAATAAAAAAATATCCTAGTTGTCTTTATTTCTCCACATTGCACTAGTTGGCTTTATGTATTTAATAATTAAGGTTGTCAAACACCCATAGCCCCCTGCATAAAAAGGTTCTTTAAGCTTAATTGGTTGTGCCTCTTGCAATAGCTGCTACCAATCACTTTTTTGAATTCAAGAGCAGCCTGCGGCAAACACTGTTTCCTGATTATTTTAGTCCTTTTTTGTATTAGTTTGTTTTCAGTTAATGAATGGTGCACATTTTAGCTCTACAATTTTATTATGACAAATTAATCTCTGTTGTGGCAGGAGCAGTCAATATGGAACAATTTGGCCATTGCAACAGATCCATTCCTCTCTGCTAATGCAATATGATTTGTTGCAATAGTGTTTACGAGAAAATTACATAAACCTGCCTTTTATCTCATTGTACACTATTATCTAAAATAATGTTAGTAAATAATTCACCAATATGTTACCTATTCAAAAAGGGTAATAAATATTCTTCAAAAATGAAACATGTAAACTTGATAATTTTTTTAGGTTTAAAATGTGTGTAGGTTTTACTCAATCATTCTTTAGGTTTGCATGCTTTTTTTTATTAATAATTTTTACTAGAGAAGAAAAAAAAGTACAGTTTTACATTGTTTATTGAGATGGAATCGATACAGGTTTATTAAAGATCGTAAACAAAGGCGGGGGAAGCGCGGAGGACTAAGAGCTAAGCTAAAGCTAACACCGCACCGGCTCTCTTTACCCAGCATTTTCCTCGCTAATGTGCGGTCATTGGTGAACAAAATGGATGAAATACGACTTCGCATCACCCATAGTAAGAAACTTTTGGACTGCAACATGGCTACATAGCGACATACCAAATAATGCTATTGATCTAACCGGACGCTACACGCTCCGAGCAGATAGAACGGCAGATGACTCCGATAGCCAGATAGTTTTCCACAGAATGGTATGTTCTAGTTCAAGGATCTCCAACCCTGCTCCTGGAGAGCTACTGTCCTGCAGACTTCAGTTCCAACTCTGCTCCAACACACCTGCCTTTAATTATCAAGTAGCCATGAACACCTTGATTAGCTGGTCTAGGTGTGTTTGATTGGGGTTGAAGCTGAAATCTGCAGGACGGTATCTCTCCTGGAGTAGGGTTGGAGACCCCTGTTCTAGTTATTTTAGAGAGGCAATTCTTAACAGTTTGATTTTCTATGGAAATAGATGTGGGGAAAATGGCAATATAGGTTAAACCATAAAATCATTTTTAAATTGCTTCAACAGAGAGCAGCTTTGTGTACAGGACCATAGTGTTTAACCAGCTTCTTCACGATAACTGTATTACTGTTACTTGAAAGTAATATACTGATTTTGTCTGATGTGTGTATCATGACCTCAGAGCTTTATTAACCAGCAGGAGCAATCCATCAAGAATTTGACTGCTTCACTGCCACTGAAAGAAGTCATTTCCAAAAACCAATGAACTGCACTCACCAGAGCCATTCTCTGGAATATGGCAGAACAACGATTAAATGAATGAGCAAGAACGGTCTGCACCTTAATACAGACCAATGACTGTATAAGGGTCACTCAAAGGAAAGGATGCCATTTGTGTGACTTACTTCTGATAAGAAAAAAAAAAACAAAAAACTGTTGACCTCTAATCTAAATATTTGCATAAATGCCACTGTTTCCTGAGATCAAAAATCTGCATCGATTAAATATGAGTTTGTTATAATACTCTTGTCAGTTAACATCCACTCCTTCTCCTCGGACTTCATGTTGACACGTTGTCCGCCCTGATAAATGACTGTATCAGGCTTTACAAGCACACATGCCCTCCATATAGTTGTTCCGGCCACAGTGGATGACCACGGTTGGGTAATCAATTTGAAATCCTTCCAGAGAGAATGGAGGTGTTCTTCTATAACTTATCACCTTAAAGTGGGGAAGCATTCGATTTGAGCATCACCAAACTGGCCAATAAGGTCCAAATAGAACCTTTCACCAATGATTCATGAGCTGTATTATCCCTACTGTACCAGTAGTGTTACTCTATCCATTTGGGAGGACATGCATTAGGAATGGAAAAGGAGACAATTGATTCCTGGGCATGAAAGCAGTATCAGTGTTACCAGTATCCTAGTGGAAGTTGTTAGTATTCTATGTCCTTGTTACTAATACTGCCTTTGTGTGTGCGGAGTCTGACATGGTGAAGGAAATGGTTATGATATCAGAAAACCAATGTGCTGGAGATGATTTCCAACAGTGTTGCAAAGTGGATCTTCTGCTAGTGCCTAAGGCAAGGAGAGAAATCCAAGACGATTCTTGAGCATTATCTGGTCTTTGCAAGCTGTCTAGTTCTCACTGTTGGTGATATATGGCAACTATCTTTTCTTGGCCATGCCTTAAGTTCTTTTTTTTATTTTTTTGCACATTTATACTATAAATAAATTAATCACCGTTTTGTAGTCTAGAATCTTACATTACAAGATAATAATAATCAAATTCACATATATACAGTCTAAAAAAGCATGCCTCCTAATATTAATGGGGTGAATAAATAAAGGGAGGTATTTGCATGCTAATTAGCACTAATGATCTTTTTTAGCACAATGATTAACTCCAGGGTGTTCATCTGGGATTGAGTGCCATAGGGAGACTACCGAGCCAGCTGCTGATACCAGCATGGAATGTTCTCGAATGTTTCTATGCATTTACTATGAACTGCAAATGCATTAATGATAGCAGTACTTGAGCACATGTGCCTTATCTTTGCCAAATTGGTGTTGTATTCACAAAACTATAAGTCTGGGCGTACTGAAAATGTGCAAACTAGTTAAGTAATAGCTGGGGTTATCTACAATTGCACTGGCATATGGGGTTACTCACTTTAGTAAAACAAGAGTTCTTGATAATAATTTTATAAATTCTGTGAAAATCATATAGGTGTTTTATTTTTATTTTATTTTTATAATCAATCAGTAAAGACAGTTTTAACATAAATGTATTTCTAAATCAATTCATTAAAACAAAATAATGAAGTTGCAATGTTAAAGGTAATAATTAGCAAAACAAGAGCTAATTTCAAACCATAGTTTGCTTAATTAATACTCTTTTTAAAAGTATGCTAAAATGTACTATTTAACAAGGGCATTCTTCATGACTTAAGAGTGTGTAGTGGTCAGTGGTATAGTTTTGACATTTGTGTGTAACATTTAGTTATGTTATAGTGACTGGTGTTTTTTGTGATGTTACAGTCTTTGGTTTAACCATTTCTTATTTTAATTAAGTGTATAAATAGTAAGACAATTGACAAAATGCTAGTTTTAAACTTATTAATCATGACTTTGTCTGGAATTAGTAACAAGATAAATTAATTAATATTGCATTATAGTAGCATGATAGTTTTAATGTCTGATTGCAAATTTTGAGAGATTTTCATATGCAAATGTCCACACAATTGTACCCAGCTGGTGTTTCAGCACTAGCACAGAAAGCCTAAAAAATATCAAGCACAGAAAGCCTAAAAAATATCAAGTAGACAACACTTCTCCAGTCCTTGTTTTACCCAGTCACATTAAACGTCATGTCAGGGCCTGCCAGAGTGGATTTGGGCTGCTCTCACGGGTAATGCCGCAGGCTTTCAGCTGAAGTCAATGGGAGCATGGCGCCGTTTCCTCAAGGCAGGCCACAATAATTGGGAACACTTAACCATTCATGCTCTCCTACCAAGAATGCCCATGGCTGTCCAGAGGTGCTGGACGCCACGTGTTCTTACAAGCCAGAATTTTCTTGTCATACTCTTACAAGCTCTTGTCCATGTTCGGTTAGCCAGGGGTAGTGTGATAATTGCAATTAAGAAGTGTTTCACTTCGAAATTGATCTGATAAATGAGGTGATGTTTTACTCTTATGTAACACAAAAGACAATTAAACCATCCGCTGTCTTTTCCTTATAAAAGACTGACTTGTCAAACACAACTTGGGCTATTATTTGTGCCTCAGCAGCTCAGAGACGGTCATGCAATCTGCCAGAAAAGCTTGTTAGCCCACTCAGGCTTGCCATGTTATGACAGTTATTAGGGGATGGAGTAATTGTTTTGGATTTGAAATGGTGTAAGACATGGCAAAGCAAATGAGGCATTGGCCAGGCTCTCTGATTAGCAGAATGAGCAGGAAACATCTCTTACTTCAGCTCCTCTGTTATCTCTGCAGCTACATTTTAATAGATTAACATTCTAGCTTTTTTTCTGTCTGCTATTCATTGAAATAATCATGCTTGGGTTAAACTATCGTTCATCCTTAACATGGAATTAGTTCTGCTAAATGAAGCATCTCAAATAATGGTTCAGTGTACTTATATATATATATATATATATATATATATATATATACACACACATATACACAACCCTATATATATATACACATATACACAAACCTTTTTAACGGTTCACGGGTGCGCACCCGAGGTTGGAAGACAGCGTTCACATAATCCAAACGAACCGAACTCTGATGTTAATCGAACCCGGGTGCGCACCGAAAGTGTTAGTGTGAAAGCACCCTAAGAGGATTGAACACTCTTAGTAACAGACAGCTTAATCACTGTAGTAAGTATTGGCAAGCCTTGCTTGTTCCTACACACTGATCTAAAAGTAGAAACAGATATTTTGTTTTGCACCAGATCCACTGGAGAATGCCAGTGGGATGGATGCTTTGCCCACACCCAAAACCATCTGCTGCTCTAAATAGTACTCATGGACACACTCTGGCTTCACATCAGTTCATGAGGTTCAAGTACAATTTTATGCAGTTATTTATAGATCTATAAAATTGTATTCCACATATGATTCCAATCATCAACTGTGTCAAAACTATTACTATTTTATTAGAACCTAAAACTTACATCTAGCAAAAGCTTTAGTGTGTGTGAGAAAGCATATTTAAAGCAAAAGTTTGTCAGTGGAGTAAACAAAGTCGGTGCTTTTGTTACCCCTTTTACACTGCATGTTAAAAAATGCACAACAAAGCAGAAATTCGGCCCGACTCAAAAAAGAGTCACATGAGTCAGAATTCGACACAAAATAGGATGAAAATCGCACAGTGTTTGCATGCCCGTAGACAGCTATGAGGTCACCGAGGTCCGGAACTTTTCATGTTCAAAAATAAAATTTGTTCTCTAAATTACTAATCTGCTGTTTAAAACTCTTCATATTAGTGTCTGGATATATAATCAACCCCTTTAATCCTAAATTTGTCCCAGACATGAAAATATCCAAATGATGTGTCATTAGTAACCCTATGAAATAATTGATAATTATTATTATTATTATTATTATTTTTTTTTTTTGGAAAAGTGTGTGAAAACATATTTATGCAGTGATACAAGTTATTATATATCTTAGCCCAGCTATTTTAAACTGTTTGATCGCATTCTAGGCTTACTATTATGCATACAAATTATATACAACATACTTATGCAACATTGATAGGAATACTGAGATAAAAGACAAAAAAGACAAAAAAGAAAAAAAACACAACCATATATATATTTCAAAATTGATACTTTTTTGTAACATATAATTTTTTTTTTTATATTAGTGCTACCAGTGTTACAACATCAATATTATAACTTATTTGTTACATTTAAATTTTTAATTCACTGCAGTATTTTGTCATTGCAACATTTTAGTGCAATTTTCACTAACAACTGCAATTGTATTTATATTGTATACATAAATTCAGTATTATCCCACTGTGGCTTGTAGCACAAAGCCAGTTTCAGGTTTTACCCAGGTAAGTTTGCTTTTATTTTGAGCAAACTCTGAGTTTTTGGGCTTAAGAAGATGGTTTTGAGCGGGTTTTGATGGGCTTTTGAACTTACGCTGCACAGCTACCCTGCTCCGGAGCAGGTTTTATTCTTGGTTAGAGATCGCAAACCCAAACTGGACCAATCAGCTGTGAGCAAAGTGACATATCTGATGCCACTCCCCTGTATCTCTCCCTCCAAATTAATGCAGTTTACAGTCAAAGAATTTGAGACAAAATTGCCCGACTTTTGCAGCTACTTATTTATTAAGTTTATATTATATTAGTTGTAATTGTTTATAATTCATAATATATTCATAGAATTATTAAATGAATTGGCAATTAATTTTAAGCTTTGTATTTAAATTAAATATAGATAGATAGATAGATAGATAGATAGATAGATAGATAGATAGATAGATAGATAGATAGATAGATAGATAGATAGATAGATAGATAGATAGATAGATAGATGTGGCTGTTTGCTGCACGTGTCACACTTTCAGGTGCACGCTAGAAACCCTAAAGTTAATGTGTACCAAAAATCTTTGTCATATCTTTATGGTAACATACTTTACTAGCCTTTTCGTTTGGAGCTTTAAATGGGTCATCGGATGTGAAATGCACTTTTACATGTTGTTTGAACATAAATGTGTGTTGGCAGTGTGTGTACACAACCACCCTATAATGATAAAAATCCACCCAGTGTTTTTTTTTTTTTTTTTTTTTATCAACTAAATTCTTTACCCCTTTCTCAAATCAAGCCGTTCTCAGCTTCTTGTCTGTGTGACGTCACACAGACCCAGGCCCTCCCACAATAGTTGATTGACACTAGCGTTTCAGCACAGACTGGACTGGTGTCTTACCTTAGACCTGCCCTGAGTGAGCTGTCATCAGTCCGTTATTATTGCACAATTCTTAACCCCACCCCAGACATCACAAGTTTTCAAACCCTTGCTACCTCAATGAGTGTATGCCTGCCCTTAGTTGGATAGATTCCGAGTATGAGCTAATGTGGCTCTAAGGAATATTTGTTGCTTTAGTTGTGGGAGTTTGAATCTCACTTCACAGAATTTTTAATTTTTTTTATGTCAGTAGACATTAGTTCGTTCCAACTGATTTTTGTTTTCACTGGAAAATCTGTGTTTGTGACAGCTGTGAGACTGGATCCACCAGTGTCTATGGGGAAGGATATTGTATCAGAAAAAAGAAAAAAACAAAGTTTGACGAAGGGATTATTTAAAGTAAAGTGACCTCAGTTAATTCTGCACTTACTCCACTTAACTTTACTAACCTCACTCTGTGCTTATTTATACACATCTTCACTGATTTTGAAAGTTTAATTATTGATTTTTGGGAGGCATGTTTACCTACACTTTCAAAGTGAAATATCTATTAAATGGCACTGAAAGCACATTCAGTTTTATATGAATCGTGATCTGGCAACATTTTATTAAGTTGGTTATAGTATGCATTGCATCAGAAACTAAATTGTTAAACTTACCAGGTTCGATTAAAACTGTGATTGCTCTGTTAGTGCTGTTCAGTAAGTTTGTAAGTGTGAATGCTGCCATCCGAACCTTGGTGTGCACAAAACAAGCATCTGCTGCTCTAAAACTTAGGGTTTCAGTCCACTTCCAAATGATCTCTGGTGTGGATCGACTGATATACTGTATGGGAAAGCAACATGGACCAAAGACATCTAAACAAACCAAAATCAGCACAAGATTTCATAAGGTGGAACCCTTAAAAATACAAAATGCTCAAGCATACGTATACCCCAGCATACAACATTGCTTTGGATGTTTGAAAAATTAGCAAAATATGTCCTAAAATCTTATCAGGTTGCAACTGTGTCCTTATGCCTTTTGTTTTTATTTTCAGGTTCAGTGTTGAAAATGACTGTGAATGCTAAACGAACCAGGACTAAATGTATATGCACTATGTAAAAGTGTTTTGAGGTCATAACAGTATTGTGCAAGGAACTGCACAACATTAAGTCTTTATTAATCGAAAATCTACCCTGTACTCACAATTTGTGTAAAGAGGAATAAGTTGTTGGTGTTCTGCCACTAGTGTTCATTTTGGGAACTACAGTGAATTGTATAGGTATGTCTTTGGAGTTTTGTAAGAAGAAGCCCATTTTCCCAGTGAGACTATGTTAACTTAATTAACCATTCTTTTTAGGAAATGTGATTATTACTGCTTTCATGACTTTCATTTATATTCTGCACATGGTTGATCCTCCTCATGTTCTGTCAGAAGAAATAACCATCTGCCCATCTGCCTGTCACACCAAACTCATCCCTCTGTCCACTTTAATGCACCCATTCACAAGACATCATGTCCTGTGAGGCAGCCGTAAGCTCCGTCCAGCTGTTTCACACTTCCCTTCAGATTTTGGACAGCCTGTTCGTGCTAACGTGCTAAAGCCAGCGTGGAGTCCCTGAGCATAGCTAAGCTCCAGACATGATGTTCACGGGCACACTGACCCGATCAGCAACCACAACGAAAGACGCTGTGCATTTGTACTATTTTTGTGAATTTTTGCTCCTTTTTTCCCTCTGGCCACTGTAAGCTTTCTCTGGCTTATGACAGGATAGGAAAGGTGTCTCCAGAGAAACAGTGAAATATTCAAAAGTCTCTCTATAATGATGGTGGACAGCCAGAGGAACATAAAGCAGCTGCTGTCTCATCAAATTCACTGTCAATAGATTCTCCCAGCTGCCCTTCTGATGTACTAGCTATCAATCAGCTCACCATTATGGACTGAAATTTTGGACACTTTCATAGAAAGCTTTGCTCCATTCATCACAAAAGCTGACAGATATAAAATACACCACTGCCTCCACTTTTCTTAAAGGATTATTTAGATTTTTTAATAAGTCTGAGTTAAAGGAATGTGTTTCAAGCGAAAATTAAACTTTTGTCATCGCTTATGTGTTTCACCGTTATATTGTTCCAAACCCATACAGCTTTCTTTGATCTGCAAATTTCTTGAAGAATGTTCAAACTTCTCTTGCACTACTTACATATGACATATTGCCAATATTTGGTTAGTTGTTAGCTGTTCCTGTCCTCGTTTTGCTCATTTGTTTATTAGTTCCCAGCCCCGTGTTATTAATTATCTAGTTTAGTCTTCCCTTCTTAAGCCCTGTTTTTCCCTGCCTCTGTGTCTGGTCTGATCGTCATTTCTAATCGTCATCCTGTGTGTATCTGTGTCTCCAGCGATTCCTGAGCTTTGTAAATAAAAGTCTGAGTATTAAAGATGTTCCTTGCCTCCTCGTTTCCCTGCACATATGACGTGACAGAAGACCGGACCTACAAGCATGACTGCAACAGAGGACGCTCTGTGTAGATTGCGGCAGGGCAGGCTGAGGTTGGAGAGATATGTGGAGGAGTTTCTCGACCACTAACCGGGTGAGCTGGCACGACGCCGCTCTGGGTGCATGCTTCCTCCTGGGGTTGGATGACGAGAAGATCATCTTCCCATCGGTGACTTTCCCCTGATCGAGCTTATCAATCTTGTTCTGTTCCTAAATGGTTCTGACTTTGAAGTCGAGGTTATCCTTGAGTCTCATCATCCCGCTCCAGCTGGAACGAGCCGCGTCTCCCCAGTTCACTCCATGCCGAGGACCTCCACATACCTCTCCAACGGCTCCTCCCGTCTGCCCACCTCCAAAACCCCCCCTTTCCTCCGAAGCGGCTCCATCAACATCCTCAGCTCACAGCTGCTGTCCGCGGCTCTCCCAAGCCTGCCACCGCTCACGGCCCAAGCAAGCCAACTACCGTTCACGGCCCATGCAAGCCCGCTGTCCGCGGAGAAATTCACATCGCTGTCCGCAGCTCTCCTAAGCCCGCCGTCTGTGGTGAAGTTAAAACTGCCGTCTGCGGCTCTCACATGCCTGTCGCCGTGTGCGGCTCTCCCGAGCCTGCCGCCATCCACGGTCAACGTAAGCCCGCCGCCATCAGCAGCCAACGTAAGCCCGCCGCCGTCAGCGGCCAACTCAAGTCAGCCATTTGCGGCTCTCCTGAGCCCGCCGCCGTCCGCAGTGCTCCCAAGCCCGCTGGCAGAGAGTATGGCAAGTCCGCCGGCAGAGAGTATGGCAAGCCTGCCGGTTACTGCTCATCCAAGCCCAGTGCCAGTTCCTCGAAGGCGCTATGCCGTGCCTGCGCCCCCAGAGCACCCTCCTGTGCCGGCCCCTCGTATGCGCTTTGCAACACCTACACCTCCAGAGCACCCTCCAATGCCACCTCCTCGACAGCACCCTCCTGTGCTCGCTCCTCTTCAGCGTCCTCCAGTCCCCGCTTCTCCATGGCCAGTCCCTCCAGTGCCCGCTTCTCCAGGGCCAGTCCCTCCAGTGCCTGCTTCTCCAGGGCCAGTCCCTCCAGTGCCCGCTTCTCCAGGGCCAGTCCCTCCAGTGCCCGCTTCTCCAGGGCCAGTCCCCCAAGTGTCCGTGCTGCCCGAGCGCCCCCAAGAGTCCGCGCTGCCCGAGCACCCCCAGGAGTCTGCGCTGCCCGAGCACCCCCAAGAGTCTGCGCTTCCTGAGTGCCCCCAAGAGTCCAAGCTCCCTGCTCCACCATGGAGCGCCCAGGCTCCCTGACCTGCCATGGTCCCCAGAGTCCCCTGACCCTCCATGGCCTCCAGAGCGCCCCCCCCCCCCCCATGTTGGATGTTGCTAGGCGATACAAATTTCTGCTTTGTACCTCACACAAAAATATTTATACCACCAGAGAGGACTAGAAATAAAACACATCATCTTTTGGAATAATTTAGAACTGCTTTTAGACAAAACAATTTAATAAATAATAATAATAATAATAATAATAATAATAATAAAATAAAAAACCCTGCTTTTTAGCAATAAACTAATTATGGTGATTACACTCATCTGCCTGTTACTTTATGTATATAGCTGTAAATGCATATTAATTTTGTACATGAAATGTATATCATACATTTCAGTATCTGTTCGAACATACTTAAAAAAAAACAAAAAGGATTTGGCCTAAAACAAGCAACAAGTCAGACTATATTTATGATCCTTTAGTTTGCTTTGTCATATTTGGAAAGTCATAAGGATTTGGAAGAATACAAGAGAGGGAGTAAACGATGACAACATTTTGAGTAATATGTAATAATATAATAAATAAATATGTATTACACAGCAAGCAAAATGATTAATATAAATACTGACAGGTGTTCAGTATTTGTTTTAATTGGCATTTTCCTTAAAAGCTTCAAGCATGAAGAAGGACACAGTGAAGGCCTGTGGGAGAAAATGCCACACCTGTTGTTTTGATTGCCATGTGGTGACATGAGAGAAAGCTGGACCTATGACAAATTACCCGAGATCCCTGTTGGATTTCATGAATAATAAGATAAAGGTATGAATTAGCAATGACGCTTGGCTGGTTACTGCTGCTTGCATTCACTTTTTTGGGGGACAACAAGAAGATTAAAAGATTTTTGGGACAAGGATTGAACCTTAATTGGGCTACTTCCCAATAAGACTTTAAAAACGATGGAGAAATGTTAATTAATACAGTTTTTTTTTTTTTTTTTTTGTACAGTTTCTTCTTGTTGTTGTGCAGAAGATCTGTGCCTTAATACAATTAATGCGTTGATTTTTCATGTAGAACAAGAAATTAAATATTGTGTGCGATGTTTTTGTAGACACTACAGAAAACACTAATGAGGGTAGACGTTAAGGTTGAGCCCCCTTTTTGCGTGCTTAAAAACACGCTACAAAAAGAAAACACTGGAGGGATATTTATTGATAAACTAACTGACTGACATTGTTTTTAACACACTGATGTCTCATTAAATTTGACAAATTTCTGCAATCTCTGGGCAGAAGCTTAGGGAGGAGCCGATAATAATTTGACTTTCTTACTAGAATTGTGGCACATATTTTATCTCACAATTGCTTCCTTTCTTTAAAATTTGCCGTTTTGTTCTTTTTGATTACCATCTAAAACATAGTATTGTTCCTCATGATGTTACAGAGAGTATTTATAAAAAGACACATAGAATGAGTTATAAGTCGTCATTCATGTTTACTTGTATTTAGCACAAAATCAATAAATAAACAATGTCGCATTGTCCTTGTATAATAACACCTGAATAATTGAATGAATATTTAAACAAGGGAGGCTGAATAAAAATGACTTCAAAAAGGATCTCAATTACTGTTACAGTAGCAAGAAGAGACAATTTATTATGTATCTGGTTTATCATCTAAGTATGTGGGATTATCACATCTTCAGAAAGAAAATCAGAAAGCAGAAAATATATGTCTTCATTTATACTCCTTTTAATATTGTATTTAATACTATCAAGGGAAAGCAACTGAAACATTTATGCATGAGTAATGTTATTACAAGAAAGGTCTTCTTACCTTAATTATTAAAATGGCCTTGTATAAAAAGTATTTCTATATGAGGAGTATAAATTACTCCAGGGGGAATTGTAAAGAGACAGGAAAATGATCATAGGACCTACATTTTTGCTTAGCTGTACCTACTTACAATTTAAAGTTACTGACAATCTGCTTAATTAAAAAGATAATTTGTAACTGACATTGCTTATAATCTTCCCACTTTGATCCTTAGCCCTGTCAGCGCCTCCTTTCAGAAAGTCACTGTAAAATTATAGTTAATAAGGACTAATTCAGCACATCAAATGTGAGCCACTTTTCTAATGACGGAGACTTGAATGATGGTCAAAGCTACTGTGATACTTTAAATTGAATGCATAGTCTGATCAGGATGTGTTTTATCTTTTTCCTCATTCAGTGCCACATAGCCAATTAAACTCCTTTCCCAGACCTAGATTATTTATTTTAATTATGAATATGCCTTTGTTAGAGAAACTGCCTTTGCTGTCTACTCTTTACATATAGGCATAGTCAACTGTGTTCATAATGTATTACTAGCATATTACACTGTGCAGTACACTGCCAAATGTTATTTTTTTATAATTTATTTTTAATTGATATGTACTGTAAGTATGCAATATGCACCAGTAAACATTTCAAACAGTAGCATGCTATGTTTGTGTGTAGTATGCCTCTTTTTTCACAGGTGAATGTGATTTCATCAAGTGCAAAATGTTCCTGGATCAACATCCTTGTTGATCCTGGAACAACATTCCAAGCAACCAATCAGATTTGAGAGACAAGTTTAGAGGAAATGTCAGTTAGCCTTACAACCAGAGTTAGGTGCTTCTACACCATTGTTATTCAACTATCTTTTCCCTCTGATTTTAGGGATAAATTATGGGTAGGGTTAATTTTAGGGGTAGGGGTAGGATTAGGTCTATGTTTTGGACAATAATGTTGATACAGGATCAACAAAAAACATTTATCCAGGAACATGTTTTACTTCGCAAAATCACAATTATTTCTAAGCTGTTTTCCTCATGATGACCAATATAGGTCCCTATAAAGTAGGGAATACCTGTACATACACACACTTTATATTAAATAGTCCATTTGAATTAGGATGTGTTGATCACTATGTTTTGATATCAAATGAATTCATTTGCATTCAATTAATAGCCATTTCAGCTCAGTTCTGCCATCTTGGATTACATTTTTGCTCATTTGCAATGATTTCTAGTATTTTGTTCCCCTGCAGTGCTACTTTAGACACCAAAACAAGGTTTTCTAGCATTATTATGCTGCATATTTTTTGGAACAGCCTTTGTGTTGAGTGTGTGACCATGTAGGAAGCTCACTGTGTTGCCTTGTTATTCTGTTTTATAACAGATTATGTATTATCCCATACCTTGAAGCTATGGGTGGAAATATGACCATTTTGACATTTGACTTGCCTGTTTCTGGGCAAAAACTAGAGAGAAAAAAAATAATAGCTGTCATCAGAGTCACCACTGATGTTAGAGGAACTTTCTTGCCGTGAGTTTGGACTGCTTCAGGGTGGCATGCAGTCGCACAATGTGTCATCACTCACAGCTCTGAAGTCTTCCCCTAATTAACCAGAGCAATCTACAGCACACACACACAGACAGTTGTCTGCCTGTCTCTAATGACGTCATGGAACATAAGTGGATTTAGATCCACTTGAGGATCCATGCATACTCCACTTTAGATCCATACTCAGTTGAGTATGCATGGAGCATCAACGCATTCACACTTTTACTTGTTTCTCTGCACCTAGCTGTCTCGCCACTTCTCTTTCCAGTTTCACAAAATACATCAGCGAAACACGCTGTCCCCTTCTTATTTTCTCACTATGTGTCCTCTCTCCTCTCGCACATCCACATCCGCCCACCAACCCATACACACATATATGCTGTCTGCCCAAAACATTTCCAGACACATGATTGTGTCTGTGGTGATATCCGCTGTGTCTGTCATACTAGTTACGTATTCAAATGAAATGATTCAATATGCCACCAAAAAAGATTTTGTTCAGAATGTAGTAATAGCATATGACATGCTCTGTGTAGTACACTGTCATTTTTTTCCCTTTTATATAGGATATGAAAGTATGCAGTATGCATCCGTAAATATTTCAAACAGTAGTATGCTAAATTTACACCATGTGTAGTACTTTATGCACATTTCTTAATTAAACAAGTTTTTTATGTGCATGTCTAATTAAGAAATAATGGAAATCTCTCTGTTAGCAATCTCAGTGGCAGTTGTTGCTTGGCATGCAGGTCCCTCGGAAGTATGTGGCATGCTTACTGACATAATTTCAAATTGGTTGAGCCAAAATTCATGTGTACTAGAACACATACCATAGTCCTAAGATGTGATGTCAAAGGCAGCAAAGTATAGTTCTATTATACAGTCATGTTAAACATGTATAATATATGTGTACATAAAAATTATATACTTACACTGAACCTAACCCTAAACCTTAAATTGCCTATTATGCTTTTTCGAATATTACATGTCGTGCAGTATGTAATTTAGCTGTTTGTGAGTGTAAAACATCTGCAAAGTTTTAAATATCAAAGTGCACAACAAATAAAGTTTTTGTCTACCAAAAGAAAGACTTGATGCTAAACTGCTGAAATGAAATCAGTAATTCTTTAACTTAGTTTAGTTGGTTTGTGTTGTCGACATGTCGAAAATAAGCTGTTTTCTGCATAGCAAAAGAAAATTATCTTTTCTAAACACTTCCAAAAGTGAAAATTACCAATGTTTTATATTGTGTACACGCAGCTAACTGGCTAGCTCACCGAATTGATACGGTAAAGCCAAAGGCATCGTTACTATCAATGCACTGTTTACAGTCACTGATGATTGAGGAAGCATCCGTAACTGAAGATGATAATGATGATGATAATGGGTGTTTCGTTTCTGACGTGCTGTAAGCGGTAGACCAAACCAAACACACTGTGTCATCTGACCAATCAGAGCAGTGTAGGCTCGCGGAAAGGAGGGATACAGCGAGACCGAATCTTCATTTTAAATATTTTAGACACTTTGAAAAATTAGGTGATGTGCCGTGTATATTATGATAAAATCAATTAGTTTTTTTGACCTTGGATGTATGTAAACCTGTTGTAGGAGACCTCCAAAATAAAATTAGGTATCTTTAAAATAGGGGCACTTTAACCCATATTAAGTCCAAATAGTTTGTTTCTGTTACTCATAGTTCCTTGTGTAAGAACAATACAAGTACACTGTATTTTAACATGCATCCATCAGCAAACATCGAGAAAATACAGTTCATGCTTTTACAAGCTTTCCACAAAAATCAGTTTCAGGTACAAAATCTATTATTATGTAATATACAGTATATATTTGGAATTCATATGTTGCTTGCACATATGTGACCTTGGAACACAAAACCAGTCATAGGGGTCAATTTTATGAAATTGAGATTTATACATCATCTGAAAGCTGTATAAATAAGCCATTGATGTATGGCTTGTTAGGATAGGATAATATTTGGCTGAGATACAACTATTTGTATTAAAGAAAAATATATCAAAATATTGAGAAAATCACCTTTAAAGTTATCCAAATTAAGTCCTTAGCAAAAATTCAGTTTTGATATATTAGGTAGGAAATTTACAAAATATCTTCATGGAGCATGATCTAACGATTTTTGGCATAAAATAAAAATCTAAAATATTGACAATATATACAATATATTTTTGGCTAGTGCTACAAATATACCCATGCGACTTATGACTGGTTTTGTGGTCCAGGGTCATGTATTAGTTTGTTAGAATAAACAGCTGATTTTGAATTGCAGCCAATGTAGAAAGTAATTTTTTTGCCAGCAGTATGATTTAGTTACCCATATGCTGTATTAACAGGGGCAAACTGTCTATGCTCACCAGCCAATCCTTATCTCTTAGTCCAATAACATGATAACAAGGGCATGTTAAAAAGAATGTCTGATATTGCTCACATATCATTTAGCACACTGTAAATGAAAGGTCCAGTTGAACACGTTGAATCATGAGATATAGTATTCCATGCAGTAATGTGTACTTTTGTCAAATATAGTAGGTCAAGTATTCAATACTGATAATATGCAAATATACTGTGAAAACTGTTATGCAAACTGTTAGTATGGTAGTCTGCACAAAAACAAACAACAAAACCTGTACACTGGTTATTGTTCTCAGACCAGAACTTATGACCATGCCACGAGTATTTAAACCACAGTTCATTTTTAGTTTTACTGTGCCGTGAACTAATTTCATGGCTGATCTGCTCAGCTTTCCAACACAACAAGCCAATTCTTCCTAGACAAGAGAACTCTGCTCTGAGTGCCCACAGAGAGAGACTTGGGGTTTCAGCATTCATCAGCGTTGTTCATTTAACGGGTCAAGAGCAAATTAAAATATGCAGTAAGCCCTCCATGCAACCACTAATTAAAACGTAATATAGGTTTTAATATTCAGAAGCGTCCTTGGAAGTGATTCTGTAGGTAAATGCATGTTTCTTCACTCCAATGACCTTACGCAAAGTCACAGACACTGACTCACACATGGATATGCTAGGAAGGGCAGGGAAGCATTATATTTTAAAGAGAGGGATCGTGACTCAGGTTTGGTAGCAAAACCCACTGAGTTCAATAAGAAATGGAGTGGCTGCTTCTGCATTTGAGCCCACTGAGATGAAGACTGTATTGACAGTATCCCCACTTGTCCTCTCATGTATGAAGTCATTTTAGAAATCTTTTCTGGCCATTTGGTAAAGCTAGCCTATGGATACTGCAGTATAACTGATCACATTTCAGTTTTTAAAGGGACCTTATCATTAATTTTGTCTTAACAATGTTTACAAATTGTGCTGCTATATATATATTACCTTACCATTAACGTAGTTAGTTTTTATTGACCTGTGTGCAGCATATTTCATTGCCGTTTATTTTACTCTTGAAAACAGTCTCTTCACAAAACACAAAGAAATCCATTTTGAAATGTTATGATCAAATTGTTTGCAATAAAGATTGTGATGATTTAATTAGGGACCTTGTTGAAAATAAACTTAATCTGTTTGTTTCCAATGCTGAGATTCTTCAGGGTCGCAGGTAATTATACATATGTAAACACTGTGGCTTAGTTCTACATTCAATTTAATTGTTTGTTAAAAATTCCAGTCCAGCCTGAAATACTAACATTGACCAATGACATTAGTTTGGAGCAGGATGTCCTTTTTGTCCAGCCAATGGAAGATGGCCACTTGGGAAACCTCCTGGAAAACTCATTATTTCTAAATAAAGATATCAAGCAATATATATATATATATATATATATATATATATATATATATATATACACACACACACACATTTCATATTCCATTCTTTCCTAATGTCTCATAAAATTGTATGGCCATATTTAGCTTTGATTAGTTATGTCTTTATCTTGATTAATTATGATATGCTTTGATCGTAATTAGCATTTTTATGCATTGATGTACAGGTAGTTGAATGTAAGTGCACAATGAAAAAAAATGACCCATTTGGCATTAATCAACGTATATTCATTTTATGCAGAGCTCAATGCAGATAATTAAGAGCGGCAGCTGTTGTGTTGCAGAAAGGCATATTTAAAACCCAGACTTATGAAGCTCTTGACAATTCGGTTCAATTATTTTGTGTCTGATGGCATTGATTAATGAGGATGAGGAAACCATTGCACAAATCATATGTTTCGTTTCTGTGGAGTGGAACTAAGTTTCTTAAGACTTCTTTGTAGAGTTGAAAAGTAAAATCCATACAGCATTAGACCAAGATAAATCAGGGTTAAACATATCTTTCCGAGGTGTAATTAAAGCCTTGAGTATTGTTTTCCAGCTAGAATTATAATACTTTATTCTTGTCAAGGACTCTTAGCATGTACTTATGAGTAAATAAATAAGCTTATAAGAAGAAGAAGAAGAAAAAAAAAAAAACACTTGAGAGAGGCAGTGCACATTCTAAAGTGCATTAATATGCATTTATTCAGTGGGTGGTGCACAGAGAGAGAGGGAAAAGGGCTCAGTGATTATAAACTAGTGGCTATTTGCACTAAGACTGAAACATACTATTTGTTTTTTTCCTATTATATTTGTCAACAAGAGGAAATGCCACTCTTTCTCAACAGCTAATTTGTTGATTTTTCCTCAGGAAGACAAGAAGAACAAACCCTTGCGTCCACACCCAAAAATAAACTTTACGCAAATATGCTAATGCAAAAACAAATGCTTGGGCTACATGTAACAAGCACTTGTCTGTGTGTGTGTGTGTGTGTGTGTGTGTGTGTGTGTAAACATACCATTTTAAAATCCAGTGTTGTATTTATCCTCAGCACAAAACCAAAGAGCAACCTCAAGCTGGCTGCAATCAGTTTCTCTGTTGGCCAACTACCATCCATCCTCTGACCCTATCATCACTGGGACAGATTGGAGACCAATTGCTGACACAAGTTCTGTCCAGATGGCACTTAATTGGTCACCAGAAAGAACTAAAACATTGTTGAATACTGAATGGCTTAGCAAGCACTAACACAAAACCCCATTTTAAAAATAAATCTTAACTAAATTATACACCCTGGTTTAGAAGAAACAAACAAACTAAATAACATTTAATTTAAATATTCATGAAGGTGAATGAAATTCCCAAAGTCTGATTAACCTCTTGTATTTGCTACAAAATGCCTGTTGCTATGCTGGGCTCTAAATACAGATAAAATATACATATAGACAAGAAGCTACAGACACACACACACATATGCACAATGATTGGTAAGCTCATTATCCCCTAACCTCCCAGTTTTAAGTTTGTAATCACTAATGTGTTAGTGCACTGGCAGAATAAAACAGTCACATGCTTCCTGCATGGTCATTATTGTCATGTGATGTTTACTGAATCCACAGAAAGACTCTTAAAGCCTCTCTACTGATTGGGTAGACTGAATTTTAAGGGTTTCTTTCTTTCTTATTTACTTACTTCTTTTATCTTTCTTTTTCCCCTTGCTAATTAAAAGGCAATCATTGTAGCATTGCCAGATCTTGTATCCACTTATGTATCCACTTTATCACTCCTAAAGACTGATATACCTTGTACATTACTGAAATAATTTATAAGATGATTAAAATTTCACATTCCTAAAATTCCTCATGAAATACAAATGAATGCAAACAGATTGCATACCTCAGATAATCTGATTCTTAAAGGAAATTGAGTTTTGTTTAAAGTCTCGGATTTTTGACTGTAGACTTAGAATATTAGACAGTTTGAACACAATTTTTAGCAATATTATGATACATGTGAGATTACTGTTCCATTTCTATCACAACCTCCAGAGCGTTCTGTCTACTTTCTCAGCAGTCGGCAGAATGAGAACTGCACTTCATTTCAGTCCTACCTCACAGGTAGAAACTTTCTTAAAAGAGAGCAGTGTTGCCTCTTTCATCTTTTCTAAATGCACTGTTATTGAAACTTTTCATAGATTATCTTTTTTTTTAACCCACACAGGGAGGTGTAGATATTCTAAGCAACACTTGTTTCAGATTGGTATCTGATTGGTCGAGTATTTGGGTATCAGAAAGGGGTCATACAATTAAAAGGTGTATCAGTGTATTTACAAACAAAACTGTGTTTCAAAGCTAATAAGTTACTATTAATTTAGTATTAATAGCAATGATTAGAAACAAAGGCCTCTGCAGGATTTCATCTGAGGGTATGCACCAATATCTGACCAAGTAGTGTACCCATATTGTGTAGGGGCCACTGGAGTGTGTTCCCACAGGTAATAATAATAATAATAATAAATATATAAATAATAAAAAATAAATACATTTAAAAAAATGCAAACCAACATCAAAAACTGCAATTCAGACTTGAGAGTAGCATTTTCTTTAGTTTGTATAGAATATGTGTACTGTAGTTATTGGCTAATGCAATTCTGTAAGACTTTCAGTGTGAACAACACCTTATTCAAGTACTAAATTTACCACTCAAAAAAAAAAAAGTAAATATAGTGGTGTGAAAAAGTGTTTGCCCCCTTCCTGATTTTTTTTTTTTTTTTTTTTTGCCTTTTTGTCACATTTTAATGTTTCAGATCATCAAACAAATTTAAATATGAATCAAAGATAACACAAGTAAACACAACATGCAGTTTTTAAATGAAGGTTTTTTTTGAAGGGAAAACAAAATCCAAACCCACATGGCCCTGTGTGAAAAAGTGTTTGACCCCCATCCCCGTTAAAACATAACTGTGGTCTATCACACCTGAGTTCAGTTTCTCTAGCCACACCCAGGCCTGATTACTGCCACACCTGTTCGTAATCAAGAAATCACTTAAATAGGACCTGCCTGACAAAGTGAAGTAGACCAAAAGATCCTCAAAAGCTACACATCATCTTGAGATCCAAAGAAATTCAGGAACAAATGAGAAAGAAAGTAATTGAAATCTGTCTGGAAAAGGTTATAAAGCCATTTCTAAAGCTTTGGGACTCCAGCTAACCACAGTGAGAGCCATTATCCACAAATGGCAAAAACATGGAACCGTGGTGAACCTTCCCAGGAGTGTCCGACCAAAAAGACCGCAGCGACGACTCATCCAAGAGGTCACAAAGGACCTCACAACAACATCTAAAGAACTGCAGGCCTCACTTGCCTCAGTTAAGGTCAGTGTTCATGACTCCACCATAAGAAAGAGACTGGGCAAATATGGCCTGCATGGCAGAGTTCCAAGACGAAAACCGCTGCTGAGCAAAAAGAACATAAAGGCTTGTCTCAGTTTTGCCAGAAAACATCTTGATTATCCCCAAGACATTTGGGAAAATACTCTGTGGACTGACGAGACAAAAGTTGAACTTTTTGGAAGGTGTGTGTCCCATTACATCTGGCGTAAAAGTAACACAGCATTTCAGAAAAAGAACATACCAACAGTAAAATATGGTGGTAGTGTGATGGTCTGGGGCTGTTTTGCTGCTTCAGGACCTGGAAGACTTGCTGTGATAAATGGAACCATTAATTCAGCTGTCTACCAAAAAATCCTGAAGGACAATGTCCGGCCATCTGTTTGTGACCTCAAGCTGAAGCGAACTTGGGTTCTGCAGCAGGACAATGATCCAAAACACACCAGAAAATCCACCTCTGAATGGCTGAAGAAAAAAAAAAGAAGACTTTGGAGTGGCCTAGTCAAAGACCTGACCTGAATCCTATTGAGATGCTGTGGCATGACCTTAAAAAGGCGGTTCATGCTCGAAAACCCTCCAATGTGGCTGAATTACAACAATTCTGCCAAGATGAGTGGGCCAAAATTCCTCCACAGCGCTGTAACAGACTCATTGCAAGTCATCGCAAACGCTTGATTGCAGTTGTTGCTGCTAAGGGTGGCCCAACCAGTTATTAGGTTAAGGGGGCAAGCACTTTTTCACACAGGGCCATGTGGGTTTGGATTTTGTTTTCCCTTCATAATAAAAAAACTTCATTCAAAAACTGCATGTTGTGTTTACTTGTGTTATCTTTGATTAATATTTACATTTGTTTGATGATCTGAAACATTAAAATGTGACATGTAGTTATCATTAGAATCATTGTTCTAACTTTAGCTTTTAGGGAATCACTCTTAAGATTCTATATTTATATGATTAATTGAGATTAATCAGAATGTCCAACTTATACCTTGTTAATGATACCTTATTAACGACTTGTCCAGCAAGCATTAAAATCATCACGTTATCTCTTAACAATTTTGTTTATCTTATTCGCAGCCAACGATAAAACAAACCAAATAGTTAGTTATCAAGCTCATGAGCGCAGGTAAAACGTGATCTTTGGCAAGTAATTTCAGACTCGGAAAATCCCATAGCAACAGACATGACATTTCTTAATAGAATCAAAGTTTATTTCACTACTCTAACACAATACTAAGCTAAACAACACGAAACAAAAGACGTAAACAAACACATACATTCGTTGCAATGAATTGTTTTGATCTGAAGAGAGTTTTATGTTCTAATGCTCGTTTTCAACCTGAGGGAAATCACTCACACATGGAACTCTTCTATCTTTACTCTTAAAAGATAAATACAACCAGGTCAGCAGATTTCAGTCTTTTCCCGGTTCAAGGAGGCTCTACTTCAACTTTCGTTGCTTTCAGTTGAATTTCTTCCTTCCCGGCTCAGAAAAGATTGCGCGCTGATGGGCGGCTTGGTAGGTTGTTGTCACGAGAATACTCTTCAGTGGTTGGTTGGCCTCGTTCTGACTTGATGACGCTCCCAGGAAGTTGGTTTCCGTGTCTGAGGCTTTTAGATGTTAAAGTTCTTTGGAAGCTTGAGTCTTGATCTCAGTTTACTGTTCAATCATGATGTTAAATGGCTGAGAGCATCCAGCAAGGAGCAAGCTGAGCTTAAGCTTTTCTTTTAAATTTCCAACAACAACCCCCAGTTGGGTATCTGTTTTTAACGGGCCGAATTGGGATCTGCCCCCCGGGCGACTGACCCAATCGGATTCTTCCTGTGGGGCGGAGCCCCGCCCTGCACAGCTTCTCTCCGTGCACATACCTTATCTGTTCAGTTATTTATCACATGAACAATGTATTGACAGCAGATTTCTATTCGTATTGTAATCATGCATTGATGAGAACAAACTAATTTCATCCACACCAGCTTACTATTAATGAAATCAGCTTTCATCTGAAACCAAACACCACGCATTTGACATGCCCAAAAATACATATATAATTTGTATTCATTACACGGTTAATGCATCAATTAAACGATCCTAAATTCTAAATAAACACATCCAGCATGTGAACTGAACACTAGGCATCAGGTGAAGTTATGCATCAAAAGATTACAACAATATCATACGTTCCAATAACACAGTAAAGTTTATACATGTCGTGACAACCTTAAAACCTGTTAACTGTCACGGGCCCACCGGTGGGTCCACTTGCCATTACGTTTTAAACAGTAATATCTTAGTCTGAACCTAAAGCAATCTTGACAAACTATATATCGTTTGAAAGCTTAAAGACTCTAGTTTTCATATTTGGTGACTGATTTTTTAAATATTTTACAGAGCAACCGTAATTTATTTATTTGTAAGAAGAGTACTCATCAGACTCAGAGCGAGAACTGACCTTTACTTTGAAATAGTGATACATATCTAAAATCATGAAAAATCAGCCATTCATGTTCATGTCAAGTGTTCAAAAGATAACATTCATTCTATTTTTTGAGAAAAAAAGGTCTAAAAGTGTTTCGAATATAAAGAAAAAACAATAGGTTCTCAATTTGTGATGCAGCATGAACTATAACGTACATCCAGGGTTCTTGTTGCATGTATTTTGTGTGTTTTTTAGAGGTTAAATTGAAATCAAATACTGCCATACTACCCTTAATACTTCTGAATGTGATGTCTACGTCATAAATATTGAGAAAAGTAAGGAAAAACATGTTTCAGATCACTCGAACCATATATGGAAATGGAGCCGCCCTTATATGGTTACTAATGGGGTTTGATGGTCATCTAGTGGAAAAGCTTGGTACTACGCCGAAACAAAATTTCACTGAAAGCTCATTTTTTGAGATATCAACCTCAAATTTGGAACACAACTTCTTCAGATTTAGATTTTTGATTTTCTAGCAGTTTTAGAGTAAAACATGTTTTGTAAAATATATATTTTATCAAAAATATAAATATTTTAATTTTTACATTTTATATTTCCATAAACTAAAACTTCCATAACTTTTTTGTAATATACTTTTTATAACTTTTTTCACATCTACAATAATCTGCTCTTCTTTAAAAAGAGGCCAACCGTAAGTATCTGCTCCAAACCATTGAAAATTTATAACAATTTAAGTTGGAAATGTCATTTTCAGGCCTATACTCAAAAAGTGGAACTGACAGTTAACAGGTTAATATATGTTGTGAATATATTATATATAGTGTTTTCCAGTATATTGCTTCAATAGCAGAAACTAGTATAATTTTGTCCTTTTTTTTAGATACTTGAGCAAAGCGTGGCGTCTCTTTGTCTGTTAGGGAGCAAAAAAAAAAAAGGCACGTTGCTGGAATGTACTGATAATGCGAGGTCATAATGTCACTTTTTTTTTTCAACAGGGAAGATCTGGAGATTTTCTTAGTTGGACGTTGATTGTAAAAACATAATCTTCAACGATACCATCCTTGAATTTACTGCGTTAATGGAAAGAGATTATGGAGGGTTTGTGTGGAGTTTCTCCAAATGACAAGGTCTTTTGCCCCGTTCGACTTTATTTAAGATAAATCCAGCCAAGCATTTAAAGTTGCTCTTCTCTAAAGACATCCAGATATCCTTCTCCAATATATCCTGGTTTTTATGGTCCCAGGAGATAAGGAAGTTCGGGGCGAGCGATGGGCTGGAGTGAGAGCTTTGATTCCTGCTTCAGGAATGTGTTGAAATTAGGTGTGTGTATTCTGGTTTCGACCAGGGCTTACACAAACATGCAAAAAAAAAAAAAAAATAAAATAAAAAATTAGGAAGGGGGCCAACACTTTTTCACACCACTGTAGGTAAATAACATATTCACTTTAACAAGTGTGTCTCTTCTAAAGTAAGCAGTTTTGCTGGTTTTGAAGAAACCACTCCAAATAATTCAGTGAGAAAGCAGTCTGAATGTTTTAAAATTTAATCTATATTGTTTTACAAACATTTTTGTCCAAATCACTGGAAACAACTCAAAAGAGTGATTCATGAAATATTCATTGGCTATTTCCCCCTAATTATTCTTATTTTTTTTATGAACACAGAAATTCTGTTTACACACATTTTGTCTATTTTATGACTGCTGTGCAGTAATTTGAATGGTCCCCCCCTGGGGTATATTTGTAGCAATAGACAAAAATACATTGTATGGGTCAAAATTATGGAGTTTGCTTTTATGCCAAAAAATCATTAGGATATTAAGTAAAGATCATGTTCCATGAAGATTTTTTGTAAATTTCCTACTGTAAATACATCAAAACTTCATTTTTGATTAGTAATATGCATTGCTAAGCACTTCATTTGGACAACTTTAAAGGCGATTTTCTCAATATTTTGAGTTTTTTTGCACCCTCAGGTTCCAGATTTTCAAATAATTGTATCTCAGCCAAATATTGTCATGTCCTAACAAACCATACATCAATGGAAAGCTTATTTATTCAGATGATGTATAAATCTCAGTTTTGAAAACTTTACACTAATGACTGGTTTTGTGGTCCAGGGTCACATTTGTGATATTTCTTTCTTATGCGCAATTTGCCCAAAGTACTGCACCACACATTATGTTGTCCTTACAGTAAGCTCAATGTTGTTCTGCAAATTCAGCAATCAATATAGGCTACGTTTTCTGAAGTATCTTTGCTAAAATGTTTTCATTAGATTATGAAACAAAACGCTTTAAATGCATAATGTCAGCAATGGCTTTTTATAGCATGATAAGCTGATATACATGTGGTATTTTGCCATTAAGCCAATAAATCCTGCTGATGCTTTTCATTAGCTGTAATAGCAAAGTTGTGGAGAAGAATTTTTTCAACAGATGAGTTTATTTAGTGTGTCATTTTAGTAACTGTGATGTGGTTACATCATTAATGAAAAAGTGTTGTCCCTGGTCCTGAGATGGTCCTGAGATGAGATGATCTACTAAGGCTGTCAATGCAGGTGTCAATAACAGGTCTCCGTGTCTACACTGAAAACACTATTAGCAACATCTGAATGTCCTGATGCAGCGTAACTGATTGAGGTCATTGCTTATTTGATAAAGATTTTTTCATTTCCATCTTTAAAATCTCGATTAAAGGAGAGAGCTAACAAAGAGATGTGACTTCAGGGGCTCTACTTGTGGTCCAAATAGAAGGAACTCTAAATGAAACTGACTGTGTCAGTCAGTGAGGTTTGCTCTGACGCACAGATAGTGTCTGGGGGCTTTCTTGTGTGATGAAATGGGTTGCTCATTGAATCTAGAGTGGGGAAAAGAGCCCAGTTTTACCGGCGGGGTGAACTTCAATGGAACATTAAAATTGTAGATAGCCTTTCAATTAAGTCTAATATTTATAATAGGGTTAGCAGCAGGATGCAGCTTTAGGTTTTGGTTGACCCTCAATAACATAAGAAATTCAGCAAACTCTGTTATGCAAAGGCTAGTTAATTAACTGAAAATGTGTTAAATACTGTTTGCAGTAGAGGCCCATATTCTTGTGTTATTAAATTATTTATCAAACAATAGTTTTATTCAAAATTATCTCTAGGTTACCTCTTTAACCTAGTCAAGTCGCCTTTATTTTTTAGTAGGCTACTTACAGCACAGATATAAGCAGCAGAAAATAATGACCATGGTGCAAACGGAATCATTTCTGCTGCGGCACAGCTCCAAGAGAAGTGGTAAACGGTTGTTGTTCAGTGAAGTCGTCTACTCCGAAACCTTGGCTGCTGACATGCTGCTTTTCAGCCAGTGACTTTGCAGGCAGCATTTGTTCATGAAGGTCATGAAACCGATATTGGAGATGCTTTTGAGGCAGCTTAACGGTCAATGATATAGAACGAGCTTATTGATAACTAAGAGCGCCAAATTCAAATAATCTATATTCCCCTTTTCTGAGACTTTTTTTTCCGTGGACGGTCTCATTCTGTTTGTAAAACTGTATGCTACAACACCGTGTTGTTTTTTTACCACCAAGACGCTGTTTTTGAACGTAATTTATTCCATAACGGACGCGAACAATAACTCTCCCGAAGAAATTAAATGTAAACAAAGGAGCATGCATCCTTATTACAACGTTATCGTTTCACTGGACTAAAAGTGCTCGCTGGGATGTTGTTCTGTGGAACCATACCTCTAACTAAACTGGGATTTCAGCAGTGGACGCGTTTGTGGCTTGTTATTACAATGATAATGGTACGTACTGCTTTTTTATTCTGCCTGTTTTGATGTGTACTGCTTACGCAAATGTAGCAAATACATTCCTTATAAGCTTTCCATCGAAAAACAGAGATCTGTCGTCAATGCTTGAGGCTTAGGCCTTCAGAATAATCTATAGTTTGTCAAGATTAATTATATTCTTTCACGTTAAATTCATTCATAAACATTAAACTAGTGGGGAAAAAAACGCTTCAGTGCGCCGTCGCTCTGGTAAACGTTAACAAGTTAAAAAGATCAGAGAGGCCTGTAATTTTCATCATAGGTACACTTCAACTATGAAAGACAGAATGGGGGGAAAGAATCCAGGAAATCACATTGTAGGATTTTTAAGGAATTAATTGGTAAATTCCTTGGTGAAATAAGTATTTGGTCACCTACAAACAAGCAAGATTTCTGGCTCTCACAGACCTGTAACTTCTTCTTTAAAAGGCTCCTCTGTCCTCCACTCGTTACCTGTATTAATGGAACCTGTTTGAACTCGTTATCAGTATAAAAGACACCTGTCAACAACCTCAAACAGTCACACTCCAAACTCCACTATGGCCAAGACCAAAGAGCTGTCGAAGGACAACAGAAACAAAATTGTAGACCTGCACCAGGCTGGGAAGACTGAATCTGCAATAGGCAAGCAGCTTGGTGTGAATAAATCAACTGTGGGAGCAATTATTAGAAAATGGAAGACGATCCTTCCGTTCCTACAGGCATGGGAGTACAAGGTCCTCCCCTTTGGGCTCTCCCTGTCTCCCCGTGTCTTCACGAAGGTCGTAGAGGACGTCCTTGCCCCGCTACGGGAAGTGGGCATCAGGATCCTGAACTATCTCGACGACTGGCTCATTCTGGCCCAGTCTCGAGAGCAGTTGTGCGATCACAGGGATCTGGTGTTACGGCACCTCAGCCAGTTGGGGCTTCGGGACAACTGGGAAAAGAGCAAGCTCTCCCCTGTGCAGAGAATCTCTTTTCTCGGTGTGGACTTAGACTCAGTGAGTAAGACGGCGCGCCTCACGGACGAGCGCGCCCAATCAGTGCTGAACTGCCTGAGTTCCTTCAGAGGCAGGACTGTGGTTCCACTGAAACAGTTTCAGAGGCTCCTGGGGCATATGGCATCCGCAATCACGCCGCTCGGATTGCTTCATATGAGACCACTTCAGCACTGGTTGCACTCCCGAGTCCCGAGGTGGGCATGGCGCCGTGGTTCACTTCGGGTGAATATCACACGGGAGTGTCGCCGCTCCTTCAGCCCCTGGACGGACCTTGCCTTTCTACGGGCCGCGGTGGCCTTAGAACAAGTGTCCCGGCATGTTGTTGTCACAACAGATGCCTCCAGCACGGGCTGGGGCGCTACATGCAATGGGCAGGCAGCCTCGGGGCTCTGAACGGGGCCTCGACTGCTTTGGCAAATCAACTGCCTGGAGCTGTTGGCAGTGCATCTGGCCTTGCGACAGTTTTGGCCACTGCTGCTAGGCAAGCATGTGTTGGTCCGTACGGACAACACTGCTGCTGTCTCGTACATCAACTGGCTGGGAGGTATACGATCACGCCGCATGTCACAGCTCGCCCGCCATCTCCTCCTCTGGAGTCCCACGCAGCTCAGATCGCTGCGCGCTGTCCACATTCCGGGGGAGCTCAATCGTGTGGCCGATGCGCTCTCACGACAGCTCACTTTCCCCGGAGAGTGGCGACTCCATCCCGAGACGATCCGGCTGATCTGGAGTCGATTCAGGGAAGCTCAGGTAGACCTGTTTGCTTCCCACGGATCCTCCCACTGCCAGCTATATTTCTCCCTGACCGAGGGGCCCCTCGGCATGGACGAACTGGCACACAGCTGGCCTCGGGCTTTACGCAAGTATGCATTTCCCCCAGTGAGCCTGCTCGCACAGACACTGTGCAAGGTCAGGGAGGACGAGGAGCAGGTCCTGTTGGTCGCGCCGTATTGGCCCACCCGGACCTGGTTTCCCGAAATCATTCTCCTCGCGACAGCCCCTCCCTGGCGCATCCTCTGAGGAAGGAACTCCTTTCTCAGGGGCTTGGCCCCATATGGCACAGATATTCCAGATCTGTGGAACCTTCATGTGTGGCTCCTGGACGGGACGCAGCAGACTTAAGTGGTCTACCACAGGCCGTGGTAGAGACCATCACTCAGGCTAGAGCTACTTCAACAAGGTCAGCCCCTGTACTCGGCTAGGTGTCCGTATGGCCTGATTCCCTTCGGGTAATCCCACACGTGTATTCGTCCACGGTACGGTTTCCCTCATGGTAAACCCATGTCTTCCCTTTGACAGAGCTCTCTGTCAGGCCCTGCTGGCAGCCCTCCTCCCTACTCCTAGGTAGGATCTGCCCCAGGGTCCAGTCGTATGTAGTACTGCCCCAGGCCTGGGTCAGTCCATATCAGTGTTTCCACATGTTACCTCCCTTCGGGCAGGATGTGGCCTCCGTAGCTCCCTTCTCCGGAAGGCTCGCTTCCCCGTCGTTACTGCCAAGCTGTAACAACAAATAGCAAAGACTTGAAGCTATCTTCATAGAAGGTCGAAATCCCTTCCGACTTCTTGGGAAAGAAACAGCGGTTTGGCTATCTCCAGCAGCAATGTACTCAGTGGTCCCTGCGGGCACCAAGGTTAGCTATTTTGTGCTGGGGCTATGGGAAGGTTGCGACCTTCGCATGGCATTTGTCTGTCACGCGCTAGCTTGTCAACAACTGGCTGCATGCCACAAGGTCGTGACGAGGTTCAGGTTGTGGCGCTTAACTTGTAGTGACCGACAGATAGGGAATGTCTCGGTTACGTACGTAACCCTCGTTCCCTGATGGGAATCAGTTCAATCTTGAATCATCGCTGGTTGCCAGGGACACGTTCTCGGCTCCTCAGCGGAAAACCTGATGAGTGGATGAACCTGTTGCCCTTTTATACCCGTATGCACGGGGAGTGGCTCAGGTATGCAAAATTCACTAGCCAATATTAATTGGCGTTTTCTCTTAAGTCAGAGATGATTGGGGCTTCCAAGTAAATCCCCTATGTCGTCACGACATATTGTCTCCATTCCCTCCATCAGGGTTAACGATCTTAACGAGGGTTAAGTACGTAACCAAGACGTTATGTGGATTTTGCAAAGATTTGTTTTGGTATCGGTTAAGGGCAACATTCTTGTTGCTAAAGGCTTTGAGATTTTGTTATCAGTTTGTATTGGGGGATATCAGCATATGGTTTTGTTTTGGGGGGTTATCGCTGCTCTCCCCGCTCTCATCCGTGCTAGGCTGCATGGATGTACAGGGATTTCTTGCCCAGAACTGAACCATTCCGCCAATCCAAACTATATGCTAATTGTCAATCATCTTTGACGATAGTGGTCCTGACATAAATATTATATTTGAAACTTATTTGTATTTGTAACATATTTGAGAGCAATGCAGTTGAATCTATCAAGGCTTGTTTTTATCTCTATGTTGTTCCCAACAAGGGGCACATTGGCACTGATTCCAGGGAGTACCTGAAAAGATTCTGATTAGTTCCAAAGACAAAACCTTGCACTGCTGCTTGTGAATGTTCGATGGAAACACTAACTTAGGAAACAAAACCAACTGAATGTAATACATTTTAATTTTCAATCAAAATACATAATTCAACGACACTCCAAAAACACTGCTGATTTCTACTCTCTCATCTGTATCTCGCTGAAGTGAAGTGAACCCATCCAACATGCGCACACACACAGCAGTGAACTCACACACACACACACCGTGAACATACACCCGGAGCAGTGGGCAGCCATTTATGCTGCGGCGCCCCGGGAGCAGTTGGGGGTTCGGTGCCTTGCTCAAGGGCACCTCAGTCGTGGTATTGAGGGTGGAGAGAGCGCTGGACATTCACTCCCCCCACCTACAATTCCTGCCGGCCGGGGACTCGAACCCGCAACCTTTGGATTACAAGTCCGACTCTCTAACCATTAGGCTACGACTTCCCCCTGCTAGCATGTGCTGCATGATTTCATAGATCTGGTTGTGCATTAATATTTGGGGTTTGAAATTCAGATTTCTTTTGGGTATACATCCATAGTGTGGTGGTGTAATCAATACTGTATTATCTTCTTTGTGAAATATGAATTCAAATAATATTTCTTAAATGCTTAAAGAGTGTAAAAAGTGTACCTGGGTCTTCTAATCAACTGCTCATCACGGACAATTAACTCTTATTTGAAATATGTTGAGACACTTATAAATAAATATATGCCTAAATGGCTTATAATGTTTTAAAGGCAAGTTTATAATATTTTATTTTTTACATTAATCCAATATGGATTGTATTAATCCAATACCCTAAACAAATAAAATGGTTTTCAGTGCATGGCATAGTTATATTTGTTAGGCTCACCATTTGTACATTTGATTATGTCTGCATAATAAATATCTTCAACAACAAAATTAATTAATATATCCATTGATTGAATGATTGATTGATTTCACTTTTATGCATACATTTCACCAAAAAATAAATAAATAAATAAATAATAATAATAAAAACAAGTCTAAACAAGAAGCTATTGTTTTGAGCATGGTTGTCACACCAGATGGTAAATACCACCTGATGTGGAATTGTGGAATTTCTTTTTATTATTATTCATTTTCACCACCTGTTGTTGACCTTTGCAGATGTTTATGAACCTAACAGAACCGGTGTATAATTACACAATAGATAACAATGCAACAAAACGTACTTTTGTTGATGTGGAGGCCAAAAGTCGGTTTGCCTTCGCACAGCGCCCCCCAACCCGTGTTGGAGGTGTCTGTCATGACAACTTCCCTGTTGCAGACCATGCCCACGGCCACGCCCTTTTCCATCCATTGTGGGTTCTTCCAGGGGGCCAGGGCTGTCACACAGGCCTGGCTCACCCTGACATGCTGGCGACTGTGCCGCCATGCATGAGGTGGAAACCGTGGGGCGAATCTCAAGAATTGTCTGTGATGGGGGGGCTATCTGGATGTGAATGTATGGCCTTTCTGGTCCAGAGAAAGAACCAGTCCCCTCGGCGAATTTGCGAGGGGATCTGCTTCAGCGTGATCATCCTGAACGACCTCTTTATGAGGGCGCGATTCAGGTATTCTGAGACCTAGGATCGGCCACCACTGAAGCGTGGGGGTCTCTGAGCGAATTGCAGTGAGTAACCTCAGTTTATTATCCCCATAACCCAGTCTGACACTCCGGGGATGGCCTGCCAGGCCTCAGCCCGTGTGGTCAGGGGTTGAATCGTTTCGAGTGGCAGGCCGCCTAGCGAGGACCTGAAGCTCGTGATAAGAGGGAGAGGAATGTGCTCTCTTTTGAAAATGTTTGTGTTTTATTTTCCTTGCTATAACAGCTATCAGTTGTGTGGGTGCTATTTGAAAGGGCCCAGTGTTCACAACAGTATTTACCACAAACGTATTGCCATCGGCACCCGGAGCTAAACAGGGTGCTTGGAGGCATGACAGAGGCCGTTTGGGGGCGACAAAGCTTTGTAACGAGAGCATTCAGCCCCCGTGGGCACGGTCCAGAAGCGTCAGGAGTCTGAAGCTGTCAGTTATAATCATAGTGACAACTTGCTTTCGATCTGCCTAAAAGGATCAACCACTCTTTAGAAGAAGGGTATTAATTACCATTGTGTACACACACCGGCAGATCAAAAGTGCCGCGTACATACTCTCAGATCCGCTCGTAGCGGACAAGGGGAGGGGCCATCTTCACTGACGAAGGCGAGCCGAGATCAAAGAGTGAAACGTGGGGCTGCGCCGGCGTAAATTCACTCAAGCTTGATCGCTCGAACCCTGGAGCTTGCAGTTTCTTCCCCGAGATAACTGGGAGAGTAGAAACACTACAGCAGGGGAGGCGTGGCCACCTTCATTGAAGAAAGGGACCGTGAGCGCGGCAGGGACAGACTGGCGCTTTCATAATTAAAATAACCAAAAATAATTTGCACTATTACTAAAAACAGCAAGTTAACATTAGTGCAAATATAAACAGTAGTAAACAGTAGCTTATCCCCTATATAAAGTGCAAAAAACCCAGAGCAGCATGAAAAAAAGACCCTGACATATAAGCAGGTACAAAAACAGGATTATTCAAAGTTGGCATTCAAAAACATCAGCTGTCTGGCCTTAGAGGGGCTGATTCTGCTTCTTTTTTCAGAGATGATCTGTCCCATCTTGCTGAAAACTCTTTCTGATGGAACAGATGTTGCCACAATTGGCCGAGCCACAAAATGTGTTAGGGTGGCTTGTCCTGCTCGTCGTCTGTGTGGGACAGTTGTATGAGATGTGCTGGTAGTGGCAGGTGAGGTAGGAGGAGGTTGAGCAGTACTGGTACTGCTGGATGTTCCAGTATCCTCCGCTTGTTCAGTTTCCCTTTGTGTCAGCTGCACAGTTGGATGCTTTACCTTTAGATGCCTGTTAAGGTTACCTGTAGATCCTCCTTTAAATGACAACTGTGTTTCACAAATTGTACACAAAGCCTGTGTTGGAGACACCTCATTAAAATAATTCCATAATACACTTCTCTTTCTGGTGCCACTCATTTTGAAGTTATCAGATTACCTGATGTAGTTTGAAGATTTAAACTACAAACTACATGAGTCGTTCGTTCATGTAGTTTGGGGGGTGGTGATGGCGCAGTGGATAAGACACATGCCTTTGGTGTGAGAGACCCGGGTTCGAATCCACTGTGAGACACCAATGTGTCCCTGAGCAAGACACTTAACCCCCTAGTTGCTCCAGAGGTGTGCAACCTCTGACATATATAGCAATTGTAAGTCGCTTTGGATAAAAGCGTCAGCTAAATGAATGAATAAGATTTTAGTAAAAACTAAAATTTTAAGCTGTCTTTTATTAAATTAAACCATCAGCTTGCACTGATCAGCTTGCACGTCGTCATTATTACGTTCGTCGTTCGAACAACTGGTTCTTTTCCTTCATGAACGAGATGTATGTAACAGTTCATTTGACTCGTTTCGAACAACTGCTTCTTTTCGTTCGTGAATGAAAAGAACCAGTTGTTCGGACGACGAACATAATAATGAGACGAGATGTATGTATGTAACAGTTCATTTGACACTTTCAAACTCAAAGCAACTCAATGAAGGGCGTATTCGTTCACTAGATTCAACAAATCACATGCTCCGTCCTCGTATCATACTCGAAGGCTATTGGCTCGAGGTTTAGTCATTCTTTGACAGATGAAACGGTCCAGAGCTACGCATGCGCGCAATAGCGGCGCGCTGCGGTGGAGGGAGGAATTTCAGTGAACGAGAAATATGAGTCAATGGATTATGTGAACGAGAATGATTCGTTCACCTAAAAGATTCGTTCAAAAAGAACAATTCGTTCACGAACGTAACATCACTAAATGTTGTCTACTAGTGATGGGATTTATGGCTCTTTGAGGGGATCCGGATCTTGGCTAGTGATGGGAAGTTCGGATCATTTTACCGACTCTTTGAGTCTCGTTCAGCAAAATGAACGAATCTTTTTTCGAGTCATTTCGTTCATTTTAGCAAAATATAATTCAAATGTTATGTGTTACTTTCCAAACACATCTACTACTTATGCAAACGTTTATCACACTACAAACAATACAAAACTATGCTATAAGAAACAAAAAATATTACTTAATTGTTTACCTGGGTCTTTAGTCTATGATTAGCGCACCACCTCTTATCTGACAAGTGTTCGGGTTTGAGTCGTTCGTTCATCACGTGACAGCCCCATACACTTAACCAATGCAGCCTGAGCCGGAAAGAGAATTGATTAGTTCGTCTATATCGAGTCTCGAGTTTGAGTCGTTCGTTCATCACGTGACAGCCCCATACACTTAACCAATGCAGCCTGAGCCGGAAAGAGGATTGATTAGTTCGTCTATATCGAGTCTCGGGTTTGAGTCGTTCGTTCTTTTGCCACTTGCCGGATCAGTACATATCAAATAGGCTACCATAAAGTAAAACTGTATTTTTTGTATGTTGGATCATATTTAAGTATTATCCTAAAATTATCAAAATATGTGTAATAAGCATTTTCCTAGAAATAAAAATGTTTTTTTTGCATTTTTTTGAATGCAAACATGCCTTAAAGCATGTTCTAAAATATAGCCACAGTGTTATTTTAAAGCTTATTTATTTTTTATTTATTTAAAAAAGGCCTAGCTTGTTGTGCTAACATATATATATATATATATATATATATATATATATATATATATATATATATATATTATTTATTTAATTTTTTTTTTTTTTTCATTGTTTAAATTCATTTGGGATTAGTTATTCGCTTAGCTAGAAAGCTTTTTTTGGCACAAAAGTGTTATTTATTTTAAAGCTTATTTATTTTATTTATTATTTAAAAGCCTAGCTTGTTGTGCAGTATTTTGTTTTAGTTTTTTAAGGCTCTGTGGCTTTAGTATATTTTAATTTTCTTGTATTTTTTATTATTTAATAAAATTTAAATTCATTTTGGAATAGTTATCTTCTTTGCTATAGCTTTTTCTGGCACAAAAATAAACAATAAAAAACAATTCAGGAGTGTGTACAGAGTGTTAATGTCTAAAGTGTCATATGTTACAAAAGTATAGTAAGTAACACTATAGTCCAATCTAAAGGGTTAACTCAAAAGACATAAATACAACAAGGTATTGTATTTTATGAAGATTAGACTAAAAAAAATAAATAAAAACAAAGCATAACAAGTCAAGTCTGCTTTATTGTCAATTCTTCCACATGTACAGCACATACATACAGAGAACTGAAATTGTGTTACTCTCAGACCCTTGGTGCATACAGTTAACATTTAAGACACTGACAGTAGACGTTCAAATACAGATAAATACAGTTTAAACATATGTACATACAACTATACAGATATACAAATGAGGACGTTTGTAGAAAAATAAAAAAAGAGATAAAGTGGCATAAGGCACATGGCAGAATAGATAGAGTGCAAACCAGTTAAATAAATCAAAACTGTGCAGAAATATGTGTAGTGCAAGAAGAGGTTAACCAACTCGTTATTATCTTTTTTTACCACATGGTGTTATGGAAAAGAACCATGTGCCAGAAATTAAAAGCAATAATTTGAGACCAGAAAAGCATCACATAACTGTAAGAGTAAATAATAATACTAATAATTCTAATAATAATAATAATAATGACTATGCACCCGTTTGTAAGGAAGGTTGTAAATTAACTAATTTCTCTGTCCAAAACGGTCACGTCACGTGACAAAAGAACGAACGACTCAAACCCGAGACTCGATATAGACGAACTAATCAATTCTCTTTCCGGCTCACGCTGCATTGGTTAAGCGTATGGGGCTGTCACGTGATGAACGAACGACTCAAACCCGAGACTCGATATAGAAGAACTAATCATTTCTCTTTCCGGCTCAGGCTGCATTGGTTAAGCGTATGGGGCTGTCACGTGATGAACGAACGACTCAAACCCGAGAATGCTGTGCAATGCGCATGCGCGACTGAACGAATCACTCCCCGAGATGACTCGTTCTTCCCGAGTCACATGAAAGATTCGTTCAAGAACAACCCATCACTAATCTTGGCGATCCGTTCCTTTCAAAGAGCCGTTCAAAAGAACGGCTCTTTTGGCTCTTTTTAAATATTTAGTCAGTTTTAAGAAGCCAGCTTGGGGGCATCTCAGTTTATCCTGGAAATAATCACTGGGAGGAATGATGAGGTGAGATTTGTAGTCAAATAATTAAAACTCAGATATCACACACCAATATCTGAGTTTTAATTATTCTGAAATATTGATTATTACCTCATTTGTCATGTGTGGACTATATTCCATAGGGTTGCACAACATCCCTCTGCTTAGACAGTGACATCACTATTTTGGATTTACCTTTAGTACAAAGTGTGTGTATGTGTAAAGCTACGTTGACTTATGTTATTCATACAATACCTACTCACAAATAAACATCAAAAAGAAAGCCGGCTGCAATGAATTTCTGTGCAAAACAGCTTTTACTACAAACACTTCCACACAAGAACATTGTTATCACACAAGAACATTTTGATAGAAAACAAAAAAATATTTAAAGTTTTAAATATATACTGTGGATAAAATTAGAATAAATAAAATGGAAATGTCTACATACAGTCCACTATTACTACTATTACTACTGTAAACTTTGCAAATAGGACATCAGCCCCTTCAAGTCTTAAATGAACAATAACAAAGGGGGCTGCAATGTATGTCTGTGCAAAACAGCTTTTAGTGAAAAAATTCTATACAAGAACAGTATCACAAAATAACATTTTGATAGATAACAAAAAATATTTAAAGTATTAGACATATACTGTAGATAAAATTAGAATAAATAAAATGGAAATGTCTACATACAGTCCACTATTACTACTATAACTACTGTAACCTTTGCAAATAAGAGATCAGCCCCTTCAAGTTTTAAATGAACACAAAATTCAATGTAAATAAATACAAAACAGTTCCTTACTTTATGGCTTTTTCTGCCTCTCTTTCTTGTCCTTGGGCATCTGTGTGAAACACGCATAGGAAAAAAAGAACGACAGAAAGAACGGCTCCCCCCCAGCCGCGACTCGGCTCCCATCGTTCATGTTTATGAGCCGTTCAAAAGAATCAGTTCGTTTGCGAACGTCACAACTCTATTGTCTACATACTAGACTAACTTATCCATTAATATTTGTCATATGTAAAAAAAGTTCACATAACATAATTTGTGACACATTGGAAAAGCATTCCAAATCTTTTTAACTAACAAAACTGTGGTAGCTGAACAAAAAAGAGACATGTGACTTTACTCAGGGACTTGGGTTGAGAGAACAATTTGATACAAAGTTGAGTAAACTCAAAAAAGATGTGCAGCAAGTTGCCTTGAAATTTTAAGTTAAGTGAACTTTTCATTTTTTACAGTGAATTATAAATTGATTTTTGGGTTGCATGTAAACAATGCTAATGTTTTTTTTTTTTTTCCACCAGGAGAATATATATATATATATATATATATATATATATATATATATATATATATATATATATATCAGACTGATCACATTTGCAGATCACAAAGACTTTTTAGATGAAAATATCCAGTATCAACTTTATTTTTTATTTTTTAAAACAAACCCTAGGAACCAGCTAGAACAGTACTTCTCAAACCTGCCCTGGAGACCTACCACTACACATTTTGGATGTGTTATCCTGTCTACTGAGATTTCTTTATCTGATTGATTTTTGAAGGCAGCATAAATGTACAGTATTCTTCACTGCCTATGACATCTCATTATTCTGTGCATTCGATTCCATGGCAGTTGAGCTAAAAAATAAAATGCCATCTGAGTCAGTCAGTTTGTGGGTAAATGTATTTTTTAAATGACTGTTTTACATTTTGGTTTTATTTCTAGTGAGTTATCAGTATTATAGTCATATTAATGTAGTTTTATAGTATTATTTTTATAATTAAAATTTTAATTAGTTTTCACCAAAGCTCTCTCTTTTCTATTGTAGGTCCTTATAACTTTGTACTGCCTCAGAAGCTTGTTCGAAATTAAGCTTCACAAATGCCACCTGTGAAGTCATTGCCTGGTAGTGCAGCGAGGCAACAATTCAGCTGCCGAAGTTCTCAGATGCAACGTAGCAAAAGTATAGCAACATGTCCAGCCATATGTACCAAAGCACCACAGAGTCATGTTTTCATTCATTCAATTATCATGGCACTGCACTGAGGAAAACATTGTGCTAGGAAGTATATGCAAATAAATAAATTAACTTGACAACTGTCATCGCTTGACAACTTTCATCACCCTTTCAAAATTCCTCCTCTGACAGTAACTATCCGAGATGCTCCTCTGTTTTCTTTGCTTTCTTGCCAATAAGCGTTTTGTTGCCTGTCAGAATGCACTCAGCTTCCTGAGATAAATTGTCCGTCCTCCCTTGAGAGAAAGAGTGTGGATGCTGTCTTTATTGTTGTTGATAAGTGCCTTCAGAGTCCCATCTATGGAACCTAAATGTCACCGTTCAGTTTTTCCATCACAAGAGTAGTGGACAGAAGCAATACTTGTTCTCATACCATACTGCCACTCATGAACTGCTAACTAAATTATTTCAATATCTTTCTATATCTGTACACACATACACACACACACACACAATTTAAGATTAGTTTATATTAGTACAGTTTTAGCTAGTTTGCTTTCAAAAACTTTATTTTAAGAAAGCAAGCCTGATTAATAAATTCAACATTTATGCGATAAACATTTTAGATGCATTGTCCGGCAGTTCCATCTTATTATAAATGCTCACTGCACCCTCTCCTACTTATCAATATGTTAATGTCCCTGATATTGGAAAAATAACTGCACTCTTGTGCATGTTATATTATTTGTTTATCAGCACAACCTTTTCAATATTGGCTTTTGTGAAGCACCAAATAATTCTGGAGTGAACTGTTTGAAAGAAGGCATCTGTTGGGCTTGATGCAGTGATAGACAATAAATTAAGTAAACTGTTACAATTGTATAGCTACAATTATATTAATAGTAGTAGTAGAAGTTGTAGTTGTCCTTTTTACCTCTCAGTCAGGAGACTTAGAAGTTACCTTCCCATACCCTGCCCTTTCTTATTTTCCTTTTTATCTTCTCTTTAACATTGATTGTCTTCATGCCACTTTGCTATTGATTTTTCAATACCATATTGCATGGGCCTGATAAGGCACTTTTCCAACTGCCTCCTGCCAAGGGATGGGGGAATTTAATGCTCTTGTCTTGTGGCTTGTAAATGATTTAAGATGTTTTCAGTAATGCTGGCCAATAAACCTGGATGAATACACAGTTGAAATCAGGACTGGTAAGAGGGGTAAAGGTTCACCCTTTACCCCTCTTACAACAAATAAAAAGAAAGGCAACTTGAGTTCTTTGCTCATCTTTGCTCTAATGTATTGATGGTATGGAATACTGATGAAAAAGTGCATTATTTTAATGAATCCTAAAATTCACAGCAACCTGCATCTTCTGTAATTATAGCCTTAATTTATGGTGCTATTGAGTGAGTAAATGCATATGTGTAGTCATTCTAAAACATCCCGTAAGAAGCTTCCAATTAAAGGCAGGGTTTAGTTTGAGCTACTCATCAAATGTTTCATTAAGGATTAAAATTAGCTGACTGTTAAAGCTGTTTCCTAAGAGATACATGTTCACCACCTCATACAATTAAAACGATACATAGTATATTCATTTACACTTGAGAACAGGGACGTGGTGAATACATCATATGCATACAGCAAAGGTCTGCTAATGCAGTATGATTCAGGGACTGTTATTAAAGGAATAGTTCATCAAAAAAATGAAAATTCCGTCACCATTCTCTGACATTTTGGATATCTCCCTCACCTAACACACCTGATCAACTCATAAGCTCATTAGTAGAGACTTCAAGGCTTGAATTGTGTGTGTGTCCAATAAGGGAGACAGAAAGTTATATTTTTACAAATTTTGGATTGTGGCATTGAGTGAAGGATGTGTTTTCTCATACGTATAAGGCAAGTGGATTATCTTGGCCTCTTGAAGTTAAATTTAACTCTATTAGAAGTGCTGCATCTTCTCAGACGTTATCTAAATGAAGGTTTTTGGAGAAAATTTGTGTGAGTCAGTTTGGGCCTCTCTGCATACTTTAATCATATTTTATCATCTGTATATTTACTTGACTTCCCAGTTTTTTATCAGTTTGAACAAGTCTCAGTTAATATTTTATCAATTTTCGTAAATGTTTTCACTGTGATAAACCTTCAGTATGGCGCTGTAGTATAGTGTTTCTATAGCGCCAGCTATTGACGAAGGATTGAGTAAACCTAGGAGAGGGGAATTTCTTTTAAGCGTATAAAGCCCTGGTTCCCTGGACACATAGCTCATGCATAACTCAAAGTACTTTGTTACGGCTACATCTTCCTTTGAAAAGTGATGACATGGTATGTCCTTTTGCCCATTGCAACTAAAGTAAAATCTTAACACTGCAGACACTGCATTTTCAATTTTGAGGCCTATCCTTGTATTATTATGACTGTGTGGGTTCCATGCAGAAATGGCTTGTTCAGGTAAGGACTATTCCCAATGCAGCATGAAAAAGCAAGGCCTTGCCAAAAAAAAATGGTTTGCTGAGATGGAAGAGTTAGACAGAACCCTGATTTTAACACTATCTGTGACTGTGAGCTAGGTCACATCGCCAAAAATCAGTAGTTACCCCCAGTAACGCTCCCGAGGCTGAATGAAAGCAAATCCCTGCAGCAAAGTTCCAGTTTCTAAAAAAAAAAAATCTCAAAAGAGTGGAGGCAAAGAGAAGACTGATTATTCATGATTTAATGGATTCATACCCATGATCCTGTAAGGAGTAATGGGTCTCATTCATGAAACATGAGCAGAATTAATTCATCCTTGTAAACCATTCTACATTTACATTTATGCATTTAGCAGACGCGACTTACATTGCATTCAAGTAACAGTTTTTATATTTTTATCAGCTCTTGCTTTCCCTGGGAATCGAACCCATGAACTTGGCGTTGCTAGCGCCATGCTCTACTATTTGAGCTACAGGAAAGCCAACAATTCAATGAATTGTTGGAATTCTGCCAACAATTCATTGTGGAAATGCACAAAAGAATGATTTTACAAATGTTTGATTCAGAGGTTTTGCCTGTGTTGTGTGATTGAAGCTTTGATTGTGTAAGATAATGTAAGATATCAGAGACTGAATCAGACAAAGTTAAGATTCCATCAGAATATCGAAACATGAGAAGCTTTGATTCCAGAAAGAGAGGCTCCAAGAAACAGGATGTCATAAATCTGTCCAGATCCTAGCACCAGCTAGTCTGAAGAAAGACTAACCAGCAAGCCTCTTTCCCAAAACAGCTTTGAGACAAACAACATTGAGACAAAAGAACACTTATTGATAATTCCAATTCAGGAAGGAGACTGTCAAATTTGTTGCAAGTAATCAAGACTGATGGTCACATGTAAACCTGTGCTAGAAAATCACGAGCTACAGACTCTCTTGGGCAGGTCTCCACACATAGAAGACAGACCAAACCAAAATTCCTTTGTCTAAAAGAACATGCCTTCGTTCTCCATAGAACTACATAAAAGACTTTCATTTTCAATTTTAATGAAACTAATCATTTCTATGCAGAACCCCATATTATGTTTGTACCCACATATGATAGACTATCCATGTTTTAATCACTCATTGTGTATGTCTGCTTTTAATAAGTATTGAATAGCCTTAAAGGGTAATATTCATGTTTAGTATGTATGAGTTTAAAAAATCATGCTTTAAATGTTTCTTCCAATCAATTATTTGTCAAATGTATCATAGTCTTCTTATAGAAATCATGTTCAAAAGGTATACTTTGCAAGAGCCTGTAAAGTTCGGACCTCTGACTGAACAGATAACAACGATTTATTAGTGGGGTGGAGAAACAAAGCAATACCCCAAGCAAGGACAGTATCTAATTGGTCAAGACATCAAGATGGGATGGTCTGAAAGCCGAGTTTAAAAACGCTTGTCCCTCTTTCTCTTGTCTCTCTTCCTTTTGTCGCTTTTACTCTTCTTCGTAAAAATGCTCTCTTAGTTACTCTCTTCTTCTCTTTTGCCACCGCGTGCTGCTCTTTGAGCGTGCTCTGGCCCACGTGCCATAATGAGAAGGAAAACAACTTAGTCTCGTTACATCCTTTTATTCTTTTACTTTAATTTCTTGTCTTTCCATGGAGTTTCGTGTGTTAACCTGTTAACGTTTGTCAGAGCGACGGCGCACTGAAGCGTTTTTTTCCCCACTAGTTTAATGTTTATGAATGAATTTAACGTGAAAGAATATAATTAATCTTGACAAACTATATATCATTCTGAAGGTCTAAGCCTCAAGCATCGACGACAGATCGCTGTTTTCCGATGGAAAGCTTATAAGGAATGTATTTGCTACATTTGCGTAAGCAGTACACATCAAAACAGGCAGAATAAAAAAGCAGTACGTACCAGATTCATTGTAATAACGAGCCACAAACATGTCCACTGCTGAAATCCCAGTTTAGTTAGAGAGGTAAGGGTCCACAGAACAACATCCCAGCGAGCACTTTTAGTCCAGCGAAACAATAACGTTTTAATAAGGATGAATATTCCTTTGTTTACATTTCATTTCTTCAGGAGAGTTATTGTTCGCGTCCGTTATATAATAAATTACGCTCAAAAACAGCGTCTTGGTGGTAAAAAACAACACGGTGTTGTAGCATACAGTTTTACAAACAGAATGAGACCGTCCACGGAAAACAAAATTCTCAGATAAGTGCAATATAGTTTTTTTTATATGTATGTGTGTGTATTGTATGGGGAATGTGGCCGTATCTGCATCATTATCATATGTATGGACGCACATCAGCGTGTTCATTACCAACTCTATGACGGCTATCATTGTGATTCAATGATCAGCTATTATTGATCAGGGGAAGTCGTGGCCTAATGGTTAGGGAGTTGGACTCGTGATCCAAAGGTTGCGGGTTCGAGTCTCCGGCCGGCAGGAATTGTAGGTGGGGGTAGTGAATGTCCAGCGCTCTCTCCACCCTCAATACCACGACTGAGGTGCCCTTGAGCAAGGCACCGAACCCCCAACTGCTCCCCGGGCGCTGCAGCATAAAATGGCTGCCCACTGCTCCGGGTGTGTGTTCACGGTGTGTGTGTGTTCCCAAGGTGCACGCGTGATGGGTTAAATGCAGAGCACGAATTCCGAGTATGGGTCACCATACTTGGCTGAATGTCACTTCACTTATTGATTATATGGCCCATCTGTATGATTATCATCTGTATGGACGCACATCAGCGTGTGATTACTGACTGTATGACGATGTTTGCCAATATCAGTTTATGTCTGGCAATCAGAATATATACATACATACTATATACAAAGCATTTATTTTCTATTTTTTTCCTTTTTTATTACTCAAATAATTATTTTTGTATTTTTTAGTGCTCAAATAAATCACTTATATGATGTCTAAAATTCTGTCTATTATTTTATAATTGAAAACTATGCAGGAATATGTATAATGACTAAAATAGTTTGTATAATTCTGCAATACATTTGGTGGTTATTTTTCCTCAAACAGGGGGGTGGGAGGACTATAAATAGTTTCAGAAAAAATATAGCAGGCAGTGCCGTATCTACCATTGAGGACACCGAGGTCATGTCCTCGGTATTTTTTCCCGAAATTTCAAATTAGTCAATCCAGCAGTGATGATCAATGCCAAACACAGAACCCGGTCCGTGTCCGAATCCATATATGTCGTCTGTATTTTCTCCCAATTAAATTCACATTCTCCGTCTAATCTCTCAGGTGAAATCTCCGCCTCTATCTGTCTTTGCAGGCAGCGGCACTTGACGTCACGTTACCTAGGCTACAGATTCAGAGAGGCGGGAAAGCCGTATGTTTTTTCACGTAAGCTAGTACATCGATCGTAGTGTGGTCTTGAGCGAAATGCAGACATGAAGAGGAACTTGCATCAAACTAAATTAAGTTTTAAAAAGCCAACAACAGAAGGTTGGAAAGTAGGAGAGAAGGTGAGCCTGTGTGTGTCAGTGGCAGACTGTTCAGCACTGTCAAGCGCTAAGTTTCATTTGTCATTAGAATCCACTGATCTATAATAGAGAACTGGATAGCTCATGACGTCATAAAAGTGAAGCCACCGCACCGGTGTGTGTGTGTGTGTGTGGGGGGGTTAGAAAAAATGACCTCGGTATTTGAAAAATCCTGGCTATGGCCCTGAAGCAGGAATCTCATTTTTCATGGTATCTTCTTCAAATTTGAAATATAAACTCATGAGACGTGGCTTTCAATCCATTACTTTTCTGGATTGCTCCAGGATTATTTCACGTATTTGTATATGAAAAAAAAACATTCAGTGTGGAAAAAATATTTTTCAAGGCACGTCAGTGTCTATAACTTTTTATCTTTTTGAGCATTATCAACTCTGGATGATGGATAGTAAAGTCTAGAGTGTCTTCTTTCCAAAGATACCTAATTTGCTTGTGTAGCACACTTTGTCAGGAACTGTTACCGTTTTAATTTAGGTAGGTTATTTTCAACTTTGAGGTCCAAAATGGGGGGCGAAGGTTAACAGGTTATATATGATTGCTGTGATAGGTGTTGCATTTTCCATTTGAATTAATGATTCAATGACTCACTCGTAAATATGGGTTGAATCAGTGTTTTTGAACGAATCTCTTGAATGAATGATTCAATGAGAGACACATTTTTTAACAGTCAATTGTTGACACCTAGCAGTGTTGCCAACAACACGCTTGATCAACAAACTGCAGTTGGTCCAGAATGTAGCAGCTGGAGTCCTTGCTGGAACCGGGAGGTATGACCATGTTGGCCCGGTTCTGTCAACACTGCACTGGCTCCCTATCAAACATCGTATTGATTTTAAAGTCTTGTTTATTACTTATAAAGCCCTGAATGGCTTAGCTCCGCAGTACTTGAGCGAGCTCTTATCACAATATAGCCATTTTGTGTTTCTGTTTGGTCTCAGTATTGTTCTGCATTTATTACTCTCCTAGTTTTAGCTGCAATACGGATCCTGTTTCTTGTTTTCTAGTCTGTGTTTCCTGGATTTACCCTTGTCTCGCCGTTCGGACTCTGTTTGTACCTTATGTGGACTATTGCTCATATTTCCGGATTACCCCTGTTGTGAAGCCCTCTATATATTGTTCACCAATCAAAGACCCATGCTTGCCCATGTTTGCCTTGGATTATTCTTGTATCTTGTCTGTGCTATACCTGTGTGCTGATGTTTTGACCCTGCTTGTGTTTTTTGACCACGTCCTTGTTTAATAAAGTTTGCAAATGGATCCGCACATCTCACGTCTCGTTCGCCCCGTTACACAACCTAACACTGTTCGGGAGGCAGATACACTCCGTCAGTTTAAATATAGATTAAAGACACATTTCGTTAACCTGGTTTACACATGGCACACTAATACGCTTCTATTATTCAGGTCCGTTGGGGGATTGTTAGGCTGCATTGGTTGGATCAACCGGAACCGGGAACACTCCCCATGGCACACGATGTGCTCGTTGCATCGTGGGAAAAATGGCATCTGCGCTAGTGTTTGGCTGTTTCTTTCTTGTTCTGTTTCTCTGTCCATGTCCGGATCGGATGGTGGATCGGCGCCGGGAGATGATGTCTGTGGCCTTGATCGTCGGCGGAGGCTGGACACCTGGATGAGTCCCGGGGACATATCCCCAGTGGAGACCTCGACTTAAAATACAATAAATCTAAAAGTAAAACAAAATAACTAAAAATATAATAAAATACCTAACTACATAATACTATTATTCTTAGAAATTGCAACAATATAAAAATAGAAATATAATACATTTAACATTTTTATTAAAACAATAAGTAAACAATAAATAAACATTAATATCCTGGCCAGAGGAGAACTGCCCCCCCGACTGAGCCTGGTTTCTCCCAAGGTTTTTTTTCTCCATTCTGTCACAGAGGGAGTTGTGGTTCCTTGCCACTGTCACCTTTGGCTTGCTCAGTTGGGGACACTTAATTTCTAGCGATTATTGTCAATTTGATTTCACAGATGCTACTTAAACTAAACTGAGCTAGACAATGACATCTCTGAATTCAATAATGAAATGCCTTCAACTGAAAATTGAGTGTTTAATCTTATTATTATACATTACTGACACTATATCCTCCAATTTGATACTGTTAAGTGCTTTGACACAATATGTATTGTTAAAAGCGCTATATAAATAAAGGTGACTTGTCTTGACTTCTCAGACCCCCCTAGCAACTTTTTTCCAAAAAAGCAACTAGGGACAAATCTAGCTAATTCTTGGACAAACCATAGCTAATTACCATATTATATCGTCTAGTGACATTTAGCGACTTTTCAAACTGGCCTTAGCTAGAAGTTGGCAAGTGATGCAATCGACACAAACGTTATTTGAAGCACCAGTTACTTTAAAAAGATGACTTGCTCTATTTTGTTCGCTAAAATAGACATCAATGTTTATATCCGAACTATACATTTGCATCCCAGTATCTCTCTGATAATATGAATGTGTCATAATTTGGTTTCTGCCTAGTTTCCTGTTTTGCCCTTTTTTGGTATTTCCTGTTGTTTCCAGCCATTAGTTAATTCGTAATCATCATTTAGTCCTGTCACCTGTGCTTAATTATCTAGTTTGCTCTATTGTTTCCTGTTCCTGTCTTCGTCTAGTCTTAAAGTAATGTTGGATTTAATGCTGTGTATCCTGTGTTTTCCTCCGTTTCACTTATTAAAATATATTCTGCTTGCAATCCTCGTCCTTCTGCCTTCTTGGACAGCAACCGTTACAGAAGACTAGACCATTACCGAAGACGTGATCAACGTCCGCGATGTTGGAGTTAGTCGCCGTCGGTCACGGGGGATCACGCCGCCGTTCGCGACCCACCCAGACCCACAGTATCCGGGAGATCACGTCGCCGTTCGCGGCTCTCCCAAGCCCACGGTCCGTGGGCGATTTATTGCGCCCGCGACGAAGAGGATACCACCGAACATGGCGATGAACGTTCCGCCCGCGGCGAAGAGGATACCACCGAACATGGCGATGAACGTTCCGCCCGTGGCGAAGAGGATACCGCCGTACACGGTGATGAATGTTCCGCCCGCGGCGAAGAGGATACTGCCGCAGGAGGCGATGAACGTTACGCCGTCCGCGGCGAAGATGATTCCGCCGCCTACTATGGCTCACCCCGAGCCGCTGAGGGAGGAGGTTCAGGTGCCGGTAGGAGTGCTAATCGAATATGAGGGAATGTCCTGGACTCCAGTGTCTGCTCCTCGCCAGTGCCCTCCAATGTCTGCTCCTCGCAAGTGCCCTCCAGTTCCTGCTCCTCACAAGTGCCCTCCAGTGCCTGCTCCTCGCAAGTACCCTCACCCCAAGCCGCCGAAAGAGGATATTCAGGTGTCGGTAGGAGTACTAATAGTCTATGAGGGAATGTCTTGGACTCCAGTGCCTGCTCCTCGCCAGTGCCCTCCAGTGCCTTCTCCTCGCCAGTGCCCTCCAGTGCTGCTCCTCGCAAGTGCCTTCCAGTGCCTGCTCCTCGCAAGTGCCCTCTATAGTGCCTGCTCCTTGCAAGTACTCTCCTGTATCTCCGCTGGTTCCGCCCAGCTCTCCTGCGTCTCCTCTGTTTTCGCCTAGCTCTCCTGCATCTCCGCTGGTTCCGCCCAGCTCTCCTGTGTCCCCGCTGGTCCCCTACGGATCCGCACTCCCACAGTACCCCCCGAGAAGTCGCACTACCAGAGCGCCTCCGAGAGTCCTCGCTGCAAGAGCGCCCTCCTACGGCTCCGCTGGTCCCGTCCAGGTTTCCTTCGTCTCCGCTGGTTCTGTCCAGCTCCGCGCCTCCCGTGCGCCCTCAAGTGTCCGCGCTGCAAGAGCGCCCTCAAGTGGCCGTGCTGCAAGAGCGCCCCCAAGTGTCCGCTCCTCCAGAGCTTCCCACAGAGCCCGCTCCTCCAGAACTTCCCACAGAACCCGCTCCTCCAGTTTGGCCCCTTGAAGGGAATTTCCCCCAAAAAATTTTTGGGGGGGGCTATATTCCCCTGGCCTGCATGGCCCGGGTCTAGGACCAAGGCCACTGAGCTCCGTGATCCCCCCCCCCCCCCAACATATCTGTACTCTTCATATACCATCCTTTAGGAGCCCAGTCACTTCATGTGATATCTCAGGATACTTAGAAGTATTACAATTTTGATATGGAAATATAATATTATCTCCATTTTCAGTACTTCCACACTCCACATTATCTGCAATCATTCTGAAATCCTTTTGTGGTTGTGTCCACCAACAGCCCCTAAAAGAGGTTTTCTAATCCATTTTTTTCATCCAGCATGAGTGAACATAATAATGAGACTCTCTTTCTCTGCTGTGCAGAGATGAGTCATGTGTTCCCTAAATTAAATTCAATTGATTTTTAAATGACTCAGGCCGGGGCTGCAGACACTCTCAAAAAAGGTTAGCAGTTCAGAGTGCATTGTAATGTTCTGTTGTGGTGAAGGCAAGACTGCTCTCCATTTTTGCTTGGTGTTCTGGTACGAAAAAAGGAAGGATAATTAGAAAAAAGGAACCTCTGGCCACAGCAAGCAGAGTCATTTCTGAGCCAGATTCCACTCTAAACCTAGTTGATGGCTTTCTGTATTTTTTTGAATGATTACTTGCAATGCTGCTTAATGTCTGTGGAACACTGGGTATCATTCACTAAGCTTGGATACATACAAATTTGTGTTTGAAATCTGCAAATGTTTTCAGGTTTTTCTGAATAATAGTGCAGATATATCTGTATACTGCTGGCTAATGTGAGGTCTGTAAACTGGGTCTGTATAAAATATGTTTATTGTGTTTGAACTGGTCTCGAGGATGGCACACTTGGCATTGCATAGGGACCTGGTGAGAAAGCATCTGCAGAGAGCAGCATATGAGGATGTGTGGAGTATGTTTGACGAGAGTGACGAAAGCCTGTAAATGAAAGATTGTATGGAAAGCGTGTTTTATGCAAATGACTAACCTCATGTATGCACCATATTTAGAATACTCCAAATTCACTAACATTAGGATGAAGTTAAGAGCAAATTCATGTTAGTATGCATGTGTTGTGGATTAGGCGGAAATATTTTGTGAGAAGTCTGAATGTGCATTTAAATACAAATAATTTACAAATTTCTTAGTGAATGTGAACATAGATTCGATGTGTATACAGGAGTTCAAATTAACATAAATAGTATGTGTAATGGGGCGAACGAGACGAGAGACATGCAGATCCATCTGCAAAGCTTTATTCAAAGGCATGGTCATTAGTGTTGTTTTTCATGGCCTGTTTTAGTCAGAATTATCCATGACTATTTTCGTCTAGTTTTAGTTGATGAAAACTCATGACATTTAGTCTAGGTTTAGTCAATGAAAATTGGTCTAGAATAAGGTATGTTGTTGATGCCAAATTCAGTTCAGTGTGATTGCTATGTGAATGACAAAACTGGCTATAGTATTTGGCCAACAAGGGATGCTAGTACACATGGAGTCAGTCAGTATAAAATACACAGACACGCTAGTCACACACGTTTGTCTCAGTCATTGTCTCAGCTCCAGTGGCTAATGTTTAAAGCTAACGTTAAAATGAGACACATTAACCACAGCCTCATGAGTTGGCATGAGCTTTCTAAAATAGAAAGTGACGTTACGTTAATGTCTTGACTTACCTAAATTTCATTATGGAATGCCTTGAGATGTCTCTTAAGGTTTGTGGTGTTTTTTCCTGTGATTTTGTGGCCGCATTTCTACCCATCTTTTTCCACAACACATTCCGTTTTCTTTTCCACTTCTGTGTAATGAAAGTTTTTCCAAATGTCGTTTCTTCTTTTTCTCCCAAAGACGAACCCCGGCTGGCCGGCCATCGCCTTTCTCTTTGTCAGACTTAACTTTGATGGTTGTCATCTTCTAAATAATGCCGCGAGTTAGGCTTGAGGAAGTGACGTCGTCTGCGCAATGCGACCTGATGCAGCCCCTGAAGTGAGACACAGGAAAAATAAATACTAATACTGCAAAATAATAATAATAACGCAATCAAACGAGACAAAATAACGTTATAACATTTTGTGTGGTCTCATTTTGGTCAACGAAAATGAAGAGACATTTTAGCATAGTTTTTATTTTGTAAACCACATTTAGTCTCGTTTTTATTAGTCAACAATACTGCATTATACATTTAATTATAGTCATCGTCACATGACTAGCATTTACGTTGCGTCTCGTCTCGTTTTTGTCACGTGATAAAGGTTCGTTGATGATGATATTTAATCATAATTTTCATTGACGAAAGCAACACTAATGGTCATAACACAGGCATGTGTCAACAACAAGGTATAGCACAGACAAGATGAAAGAGTAATCCAAAGACATGCGTGGGTCAGTCAAAGGCAAACGTAATCCTGAGGGTGAGGCAAACGGGAAAACCACAAACAGGAAATATTTCAAGCGAGGTGCAAACACAGTCCGAAACAGCAAGGCAAAGGGATAATCCAAGAAAGGCTATAAAATTCAGGGCATGCAGAGATCAGACAAGACAAGATAACAGGCAAGGATCAAGACACAGGTAAACAGACTATGAACAAGACTAAACTAGACTTTGCAAACTAGGACAGGGAACTGGCTCTGTAAAGTAGCTATCGCAGACACAGTGATAAATGCTAAACAATACTCGGCGATCAGAAAGAGGAAGTACATGGCTTATAAAGTGTGTATGATTGGTTGCAGCTGTGTGTGTAATCAGTGAAATGGATGATGGGAAATGTAGTCCAGGGTGACGTGAAAGTCTGTGTAGTGAGAGAGTCAATATAATGGAAGAGCAACCTCTGTTGGCAATTGGACAGAAGTCCACGAACCGGATTCGTGACACTATGCTGAATTACTATGATGATTCATCTTCCCCATGTGATCTTTTCAGTCCATGTAAAACCAATTGTACAATGTGCCGTCATCATCAACAAAGATACACATATGTTGATAATTTGTTTTTTTAGAACATAAATATAAAAAACAGGCTAATGCAAGACAGCTAATGGGGCACATTAGCTACTGACAGGTAAATCACAAAGAGTTACTTCAACTTTAATAAATAATACAAATAATCTCTAATAGACCTTGAATATTACATGTTGATAACAAGCAATACAGAAGAGGTAAAGCTTCACGCTAATGTGGTTGATTTTATGCAACAGACTGCTGTGATTACAGCTGCCAAGAACCTTTAGGAGCTTCTAAGGACCTTTCAGAACTGTCAAGAACACTGTGTGGTCTCCAGAGAATACACAAGCTACACAATTTCATGGAGGAATGATGAATTAGTGCCTTGATTTCTCTTCTCTTCATTTTCAATTGGAGCAAGTGATTAGCATGGATGTGTCCAGTGCCTGATGTGTGATGCTTGCCCACTGACAGATGGCCTTTCATACCATGCAAGAGCTTGGTGCTCAGTTTCGTGCAGCACACAGATGCAGACGAGAATTGGGCTTTTGGAGGAGGAGGCAGTTATTTTAACTGAAAGAATGTCAAAGGTTTGGGGTCATTAATTTAACTTTTATTCAGAAAGGATTAATGATTAATGATTATTGATCAAAAGTGACAGTACATACTTACATTTGTTACGTTTTATAAAGACTTATATTATAAATAAATGCTGTTATTTTGAACTTTCTGTTTGCAATCACAGGAATAAAATACATTGTAAAATTGATTAAATAATAAACCGTTACAGTTAACAATAAATTATAGCAATGTTTCACAATACTTTTGTTGTTACTGCATTTGTGATCAAGTGCAGCCTTGGTGAGCATGAAAGACTACTTTCAAAAACATTACAAATACACACATACACACACACACGTTTGTTTTTGTGAAAAGTGGGGACATCCCATAGGCATAATGGTTTTTATACTGTACAAACTGTATGTGCCATCACTCTACACCAACCCTACACCTAATCTTAGCCCTCACAGGAAACTGTGCATTTTTACTTTCTCAAAAAAAAAAAAACTCACACTGTATGATTTATAAGCGTTTTGAAAAATGGGAACATGGGGCAATGTCCTCATAAGTCACCTTCTCCTTGTAACACCTATGTCATACCCATGTCATTATACAAATCTATGTCCTCATTTGTCACAAAAACGCACACGCGCACACACACACACACACACACACACACACACGTGAACACACACACATATGCAAATATGCATATATAATTTTATAATTATTTTTTCCTCTACCTGTCCTTATGGCTTTGTGTTGCATAATTAATAATCAGATTTTCTCTTTGACTAAACAGCAAATAAACATTGCGAAGAGACTAATTAAAAATGCATTGCATTGTGGTTTCGTACCTCATTAAGTTGACAATGTGCATAATGTAATGTGATGTACCATCCCATGGATTTACCTAATGCTATAGTTGTTCTGATCTATTGTGCCTGTTTAAATGTGTATAAAATGAATCCAGTAAATTTCATTTTGTGCATTATCTCAGAGTAGTTAACAACACAAGTGTGCAACTTATCTGTTACATCTATGCCGCCAACTCACTTTGTCATAAATGCCTTCTATATTGAATCTTTGTAGATTGAAATGAGTGTTCAGTGAGTCATCTTTACACTTGCCTTGGTATTTGACTTTGTCATTATACACTATTAAAATTATAGTTCGCCCATAGTTCAATAGTTCAACTCTCATCCTGTAACAATCAGTCAAAAGATATTTGAGTATCATTGGCATTTTTGATGTCAGAGCCTCAAGGTTCCAAGTTTTAGAATGTGCAAATTGTCAAAAAGATGCAGTTTGTTTCTCACACAAATGTATTGTTTGGCTTCAGGATATATGGAATATATTACACAAGCTTATGTGGACTTTATGAAACTTTTATGGTGCGAGCAGCCCCTGGTAAACTGTCTGCCTTTGTTGTATAGAAAAGAATAACTTGCATATTTACATATTCTTGTAATCATCATATTTTGTGTTCAAAGAAGAAGAAATTAAATCATGTGGGTTTGGAATTATAGGAAAGTGTGTAAATAATGACAGATGACCAAACTCTTTCACCTCCTTAGTGCAGAAACGCATGTCAGTCTCACAAAGTAAAGAATGTGACTTTGATCACATTGCTAGATAGAGATGAGAGAGTGTTAGCCTCACAATGAGATGCCAAGGGAAAATTTGATCATTTTCTTGCAACGAAAAGATCGCAAGTGTTTACATTATTGCTCCCTGTGGGAAGAGGAAATGCCAAACAAAGTACTCAACCTGGAGTTTCCTGTACGACATAACTCACTGTTTTACCAAGTTACGCCTTCCATTCTTGGTCATTCTGCAATAGCGTAATTGAACACCGTGATGACTATCATGTTTGTGAACAGGGTACGCAGAGGTATGCGTCGACAGGTAGAAAATATAGTCTATCATAGCCCTCGGACTAGGTATTTTATGGACCTATGCCTAATTAATAAACTAATGAATCAAATTGAAATAGTAAGTAATGTCATATTGTTATAATTAATTTTCACAAACAAAGCTTTTTTTTTTTTATGTCTAATTGGCATACACTTTACTCCCATCTACTTGTGGTTCATTATGTCAGGAGCTTTCTCCACAAACATAATTTATGTAAGATGCTACTTTAATGCACATCATTTCTAAGTTTTACTTATGAATTTTTAGTCACAAGCAATTTTCAGATATGCAGATTGTTGACACTCAATCAAACAACCTGAACCAGCTAATGTTGGAGCAGGGTTGGAACTGAAGTGTGCAGGATGGTAGATCATCAGGAGCATGGTTAGAATCTCTGCAATGAAATCAACCAGAAAATTAATTACATGGATAACAATGACACCGGTTCTGTAACATGTAACCTGTTGAGAACCAAGGGTCACACTTTATTTTAAGGTTCAATTCTTCCTTAACAAACCATTGACTATGACTTTTGTCTCAATAAACTCCCGATTTGCTGCTTATTAATAGTAAGGTAGTTTTTGTAAGTTTAGCTATTGAGTATTAGGGATGTAGAATATGTGCTTTAGAAGTACTAATAAACAGCCAATATGTTAATAACAGGCATATTGATAAGCAACTAGTTAATAGTGAGAATTGGTCCCTGTATTAAAGTGTTACCGAACCAAGGAAAACCTAATCCTTCCTCACACTTTAAGACGCTTCTAGTGATCTTCTAGCAAATCTAATGTAGGATTGTGTTCTGCTTTAGAATTGACAAGAACCGGTGTACAAGACAGCTGGAACAATACTGCATGTTAGGCTCAAAGTGTGAAACAATGTGTCATGCTGCTGCATTATAAAGAATGATGCCCTTTAACCCCAGCAGTAAACCTGATTCCCTTGACAGTCTTTAGTGATGCCCTTCCCATGAACTCCTAATATGGCTCGAGTGGAACAGAGCTGTGCACACATACACACACTGCTGGCCTGTGTGCCGCAAGCCATTGATGAAATATGTATACAGCTTTTATGAGACTCTGTGATCACTCCATCAGCAGGAAGAAAGGGAAGCTTCACTTATCACTTCCTGTCAAGACAGATGAAGGGATGTGTTGAGAGAAAGAGAGAAACGCTAGAACAAATGTTGTTGTTATTTAATTTTATTTATTTTTGTAAAAAAAAAAAAAATTCAGTAATTCAGAGCTATACTATATTTATTAACCTTTCTGTGTTTTATCACACAGGGTGATGAAGTTCTGACCGTCTTAAAGATGAAGGCTCAATGGCCGGCCTGGCAGCCCCTTAATGTGTAAGTAATTGTCATGTAGTGTGTGTACAGGTTTTATGTCCCTTTCTCTGTTGAAGGATATCTCATCAAAAAAACAAGATCTTTTTTTTTTCCCATATAGAGAGTACTTAAGCTCTTTACAAAGTTGAGTACTGCCTCTTTCTCCCCAGATAGCAACAACTGTGTTTGATGAAAAAACAGCTATGTGCTTAGAGCGCTCTGCTTTCTCTTTATTTAACATTTAAGTGATCTACATTGATCAATGCACCGAGAATCACTCAAGTACGAAGAATTTCAAATTTATAATACGCTATTCACCTCATCGGGTATATTTGGGTGCATTAGGACTTGAGAGTATACAGGAAATTGCTTTTGAATTGACTCAGAGTGTCATGAAATGCTCAGTATGAGGCAATAAGTGCTTGAGACCAGAGCTATAAATGTCTTTCCTCACACTGCATAAAAAACAGATGTTATCATTTTACTTTTTAACAGCAGTTCATGTCCAAAAAGCCTAAATGGGATACATGCTATTTCTTTATTTCTCTCTCTCTCTCTCCGTTTGTTGTCCTCTCATCTTCTCTGCTTGGTAGCTATATATTTAGAATAGCAGCTAATGCGTTCTCTGCTGTTGGAACTTTCCAGAAACCTTGAAAAGCTTGAGTTGAGTTGATTAGCAGTGCACTGACAGGCAGACAGTAAAATAATAGGTTGTCAATGAAAGCAAAGTCTCTAATTAGCTGCATGATTAGTTAAAGCATGTGTTTGTGTGTGTCTGTGTGTTCTGTCTCTTTTAAAGGGTGGAGTTGGATGATTTCATTTTTCTTAAGGGGTATACGGCTTTATAACAGGCTTTTCTTTCTTGTTAAGTGATAATGACACACATTTATGCTGACTTTTGCAGTTGCTATCATACAGCATATGTGTGTGCTTGTGACTGTCAGTTAAAATTAACTATGCCAGACATGCAGTGCTATTTTAAGATCGCTGGTTGTTATTTCAAAGCCATTTGTGTACACATCAAGCATAGTCTTATTATGGGATTCATGAAAAAGAATGAGGTTTTATGTCTATGAGTTAAGCAAAATGCAGATCTAATATATATACTATCATTGTTTTTTTTTTAAGAAAGTTCCAAAGAAATTATTCAACAAAGCCCAAATAAATAGATTTAATGTGAGCAGTAACTATGAAATTGTTAAAAAAAAAACAAACAAACCAAAAAAAGATTTTAAAAACGTTGTGTGTGTATGTTACGGGATCGTGGTTGTAGTAACACAAAACAAAAGAGCAGGAGAACAAAGTAGCATCAACTCACATTAATCCATGTATTCAACATTAAACTTAGGCAAAGACAAAGGGAGAACTGAGGACTTATAAAGGATCAAGAACAAAAGAGCAAGGAAGATGATTAATACAAAACAGGTGAATGGAATAAACGATGATTAACTAAACTAGGACAGGAAAAAACAAATAAGGGCAAACAGGAACTAAACGGAAACCGACACGTGACAGTGTATAGTGTATTCATGTGTGTGAATAATTTTCCAAAATGAATAAATAAATCTAACAACTCCAATTTATTTTAATGGTAGTGTATATGCATATTAATAAGCATACATACAAGCTTGCCTCCTGGCCTCTAAATTTTTTAATTCCAAAATGAGGAATTTTCCTCCATGGGAGCAAGTTAATGATATAGAAATAAGCAATATGATGGAATTTGGAAGGTCTTTTCTCATCTACTCGTTTGCCACAATACATTTCAATTAATGTATCAACATATCAAATCGTTTGATTACAAGTTTTGATTGATTGAAAGATACATTCACATAAATATAGAACATTCATAAACATGTTAATTACATCTGAGACAGTTGTAATTAAGAAATGTTTGACATAATCCTGCCAACCTGGTGTGAGCAACCCCATTGCATGAGCTTGCTATGCATCTCTCTTTTAACAGAAAATCTCAGAGGGGTTGACTTATCTCTGATAGCCATATTGAGCCAAAACAAAAGAAAGATGCATGTCTGAAATGGAGAGAAATAGAGGTTACAGAGACCTGCAGACAGAAATGTTACCAACGTGATCATAGTCTTCTTCATGTGTAAGTGAGATACAGATGTTATTGTCTGTATAGAAAAAGTGGTTTTAAAAAATGTTGGATTATTAAATGTAGCCCGGTATGAGAGATAGTGTCAACACCAGACACAGGATGAAAAGTATATAAAGGGGTACTTTATTCCAGACTGCACTTGAAACAGCACAGCATTAATTAAGCAAAATTTCAGGAAGTTAGAGTAGAAAGGTTTGTGTAAAGTGGTTGAAAACAATAAAGTTTGCTTTTCACATCAAAATGGGTCTCTCTATCTTTCTTGTTCTCAGTCACAACATTAAACGTATCAATCACAAAAACTGGGCTAGCTAACATAGACAACAGTAGCAGCCTCTCATTCTAGAAAACAAATACACAAATAATTAATACATTTGTCAGCACAGAAGACCAAGAAAAGGCTGCTTATGTTTTCATGCAAAATACATGGCAACGAAATTAGAAGTTACATTTGAGTATTTGCAATACCTTTCAAAAATGATTAAACAATTTAACACTTAGTCTTACACCAGCGCATAAACACTTGTACAACTTCAAAAATGAAATGAATGATATTCAAACTTACTTTTCATCACCACTCAATAACCTGTAAACGTTTTCACAGTGAATAACACACTCGATTTTTTTCCCTCTGCAAACAGTAAAATAAATAACACATTACTCTTCTTCAATATTTGGAACACAAGACTAATAAACACTTCTTGAAAATCAATTTAAAGTGAACAACACTCACTCTGATGTTTCACGCTCACGCCAGAAACACACTGAGGGTCTACACAGAGCACTCTTCTCCCCTCTTAATTAGACAAGATTACCACAAATCAAAAACACTGGTTCACATCAAATTATACACAAAATAATCTTTACATTACGCTGGTATTGATGATAGTTCATCACTTACGCTTCTAGAGAATTGTGTTGTTGGGATCTCCCCACACAGAGATGTGTCTCGACAGAAATCACCACCAATTACCACCAATCGACCCCATACACAGCCATCCGGCCAAGCAAACACTGAGGAGGACTTCACAAACTACTAAAAGTGCATATTTCTCACTATTTTTGTTATATCGTCGACTTTTTCTTGCCTTGATTCGACACAGCGTCCACATGAAACCACGTTGGAAAAAACGCGCTGCTCACAGACCACTCTCGCGACACTTCCAGACAGTGACGTTTCTTAAAGGGCCAGTGTAACATTCCATCCATGGATGAGAAATGCACTAAAACCTTTTATAGGTGCAGTTCACTTAACCCAGGCTTTGCTAACCAGTACGGTGATTGACTTTAGTAACTTTTGACCTGGTTACACTCTCCCCTGCTGATAGTCAACGTCCCCGGTGACTACCAACCCTAATCATCTTGCCCTCCTTGAAGCTGTCCTGTGGTATAGAGGACCATTCCAGCTAGCACCTGGGAGAGCACATCAGGACTAAAAGACACTGCATTACACGTCGACTTGGGCAATCGGTTCGGGTTACTATGCATTCCTGCAGTTGTCCTTTGTGTTCTACGCACAGCAGGACAAGGCACTTCCAGCTTATCACACCCTTTTCTTTCCTTTCTAGGTGCAGGCACTGGTCTCATCGCTGGATTCTCAGCAGGTAAGTGGACACTTTCTGTTTCTGGTTCCAGAGATACTGGCGTCACTCCCAGGGTTTCGTCAGGGGTCTCACTGCGCTCCAGTTCCGAGCAATAACCCCTCCTATCAGATTCCTCTGTCTGATCCTTGAAACGGTCTCTGTGCCCAGGAACTGGCTGTCTTTGACGCTCAGATGCTGGTGCTACTGTCAGTTTCTCCTTGAGACACGGAACTTCCTCCACTAGAACACACTCAGCCTCCAATGAGGTAATCTCTGACTCAGAATCTGGGGTAGGTACCTCCTCCACAGAAGTTTGACGACGCCTTGGCATGGGTACTGGGGCTGGATTATTGCAGGGTCTGAGGTTGGATCTGTGCACCCTCTTCACTGTACCTCCTTCAACGGGCTCCACGGTGTAGGTCGTCCCTTGAACCTCTAACACCTTGTACATTGTTGAAGACCACGCGTCCTGGATCTTGTTTCTTCCTAGTGGTCGGTGTCGTAGGTACACATGTTGTCCAATCCCTACAGCAGGGCAAAATACCTTCTCCTCATGCCGCTCTGCTCTCTCCACAGCCTTCCTTTCTGCATATTCCTTTGCTCGAACATGGGCATCTCGGAGGCGTTCCTGGTGTACTTTTAGCCAGTCAGGTTTGTCATCGGTTACAGGCTCCTGGCCCAACAGAGCATCAACTGGCAGATGCGGCTGGATCCCAAACAACAGATAGTACGGCGAGTACCCTGTGGATGAGTGTGGCGTCACATTGTATGCGTAGACGAGCTCTGATAAGTGTTCAGGCCACCTGCGCTTCCTTTCGGGTGGGAGGGACTTCAAAAGGTCATGAAGAGTTCTGTTGAACCTCTCGCATTGAGGATTGCCCTGGGGGTGATGCGGTGTCGTGCGCGTTTTCTTGACTCCATACAACTTGCAGAGCTCCGCAATCACAGCACTTTCAAAATTCCGGCCCTGATCAGAGTGCAAGCGTTGTGGCACTCCATATTTCAGGAACCATTCTCTGAGGAGGATCTTGGCAGTGGTCTCCGCCTTTTGATCACGGGTGGGAAATGCTTGACTGAACTTTGTGAACACATCCGTCACTACTAGAACATTTTCTCGCCCATCCGTAGCTGGTTCGAGAATTGTAAAGTCTACTGCTACAACCTCCAACGGCCGTGTGGCCAAGAATGAAGCCCAAGGTGCCTTAACTTTTGGTTGCGGCATCTTCGCCAACACGCATCGCTGACATCGCTTTACCCACCGTTCCACATCCTCATACATTCCTCCCCAGAAACATCTCTGTCTCAACAGGCCTAAGGTCCGCTCTATACCCTGATGACCCATCTTATCGTGAACATTCTTCAAGACTTGATCTGTCAAACAGGTAGGTAACAACAACTGATGACATTCTCCAGTATGGACATCATTGATCACACGGTATAACAGACCATCCTTTTCACTTATCTTTGGCCACTGCTTCAGCAGGGATCGCACGGCTCTGGGCAAGCCCATCCTCTCTTGCTTGGTAGGTTTCTTTTTCCTGCTCCAGAACTTCCAAAACACACTGAGTGTTGGGTCAGACTCCTGGAACTGACAAAGTTCCGACTTTGAATACCCAGGCAGAGTGGGGGTATTCTCACACTCGATATCCTCCTCTCCTGCAGAGGTTGCCTGTAACTGCCTAACTTTGCGGCACTCAACTCCTGCTACTAACAGGTCTGGTCCCAGAGCTGTTCCTGTCCTGAGCAAGTTACAGATCGCCACACAGCCATCATACTCGGCGTCTTCGCTTGCAGAGTACGGTTCCTCAGATCCTGGTCTCCTCGAAAGAGCATCAGCAGCAGTGTTACACCGTCCAGGACGGTACTTGACTTCAAAATCAAACACAGCGAGCTGAGCAGCCCAGCGTTGTTCAATGGCTCCCAATTTGGCAGTCCCGAGGTGGCAGAGGGGGTTGTTGTCCGTTATGACAGTGAGTTTGGACCCCAGCAGATAACTTCGGAACTTTTCGGTGACCGCCCACTTCAACGCTAACAGTTCCAGCTTCATGCTGCTGTAATTTTTATCATTTCTCTCAGCCCCTCTCAACCTTCTACTGGCATAAGCAACCACAGTCTTCTTACCATTTTGATGCTGATACAAGACCGCTCCCAACCCCTGGTTGCTTGCATCAGTCTCAATCACAAAGGGAAGTGTGAAATCAGCATAACCGAGCGTGGGTGCACTGGTAAGTCTGTCTTTAAGATGTTCAAATGCTGTTTGACACTGAGAAGTCCAAACACTCTTATACAGCTGAACTGCCTTGACGTGGCTTGTCTCTCTTAGGCATACGTTCACCACATCATGCAAAGGTCCGGCTATCTGTGAGAAACCCTCGATGAATCTCCGGTAATAACTACAAAACCCCAAGAACGATCGGAGTTCCTTGAGAGTACTGGGAACTGGCCACTCCCGAACTGCACTTATTTTATCGGGGTCTGTACTCACTCCTTGGGGTGAGACTTGATGGCCCAGGAATCTCACTTCAGGCTGTAGGAAATGACATTTCTCTATTTTAATCTTCAGTCCAGTTTCCCTTAACCTTCCAAACACAGTTTCCAGTCGCACCAGGTGTGTGTGAAAGGTGGACGAGTACACCAACAAGTCATCCAAGTAGATGAGCACAATCTGGAACACCAAGTCACTCATAACGGCCTGCATGAGCCTCTGGAATGTTGCAGGCGCATTGCATAGCCCGAAAGGCATCCGCCGGTATTCATATAGGCCAAACGGTGTGGTAAATGCCGTCTTCGGTCTGTCCTTTTCATGGACCGCCACTTGATGGTAACCGCTAGCAAGGTCTATTGTTGAGAAAACTTGTGCTCCGCCCAACGCATCCAAGTTCTCATCAATGCGCGGCAATGGAAAAGCGTCACGCTTAGTCTTCGAGTTTAGTCTCCTATAATCCACGCACAGCCTCAGACTTCCATCAGCCTTGCGCACCAGAACGATGGGTGAAGCATAGGAACTCGAGCTTTCCTGGATGACACCCTTCCGGAGTAAACCCAAGATATGCTCTTTGACCTCCTCAAACTGGGTCGGCGGTATCCTGCGATATGGCTGAGCTACGGGAGTATCATCTGTCAAGTGGATTTCATGCTTCACCCGATCTGTATATCCCAGGTCTTCATCACGGACTGCAAACACATCTGCATACTCCAAAAGTAGCACTCCAAGCCTTGCTTGCTGTTCCGGTGTACCTCCTATATGCAGTCTACTCAACAGATTACTTAGGTCAGTACCAGACTCTGGTTTATCCTTCTCATCGACTCTCACTTCTTCGTGGTCAGCAGAGATACGCTGAAATCTCACCTGACAAGCTTCACTCTCAACACACTGACAGGGGGTAAGTATTCCAAGCGGAACTTTAGGTGGCAGCCAGACATCTTCTTGGGAGAGGTTGACCACTTGAACTGGAAACACTTGACTTCCAGACGACACTAAGGTGGGCATGGGGATCAATCCGCCTGGTAATGGGGTGCTTCCTGGTTCCAGCAATAGCCAAGGACTGGCATCAGGGACTCTCTTATTTACTCTGGCATAAATGATGGCTACAGAGGATGCTGGAATATGGGTTTTGCCTTTGCCCCGACAACTAACTCTGGCTGTTGACATTGTCTTCCCCCGTTCATCTTCCTGTACACGAGTGAAGGCTTCTCGCCACACAGAGTCCAACTTTCCTCCTAATGTGGTGTCAAACTCCGTCAGGGCTAACTCTCTGCATCTCTGGGTGATATTCATGCCTATGATACCGGGTGGAGTTGGGTCCGGCTCGGCAGCATCTACATCTCGGACTATCAGAAAACCACACTCCGGTATAGTTAGCCCCATCACTTGGATGTCCAATTCAACATATCCCAGGTACGGCAGGGGTAACTTGTTCGCTGCAGTAATTCTTAGCCACTTAGAGGTGCAATGAAGGTCCCCGTCCTCTCCGTGTAGGTTTTCTCTGAAGAAGCTTTCTGTTAGGGTACTCACATTACTTCCTGTGTCTAACAGACATCTCACTGGAACACCACCAATGCAGATATCAACTTCAGGGCATCTTCCAACGGCACGCTCCAAGAACCGTTCTTTTGTTAATGTACTGCATCCCGAGCCTTCTGGTTTTCCTCTCATTGCTCGGCTCACTGCAACGGAGGGACCCCGTTTCCCTGTACCGTAGAACTTGTGGTGGAAGTGGGCTGGCCTGTGAAACTACGAGGTACAGGACACCGTCTGGCTATATGTCCCACTCCTTCACACCTCAGACAGACGGGTTGGCCATCATCTGTGTACTTGGGCTTGACTTTGGGATTGCCAATCTGGTTACCACTTGAACTAACCTTCTGTACGGTGAGTTCACGAACCGCATTAGTGAGTTCTCCAATGGCTTTACCCTGCTGAGTGATTATCTTCACTACCTCTTGCAGAGCCACAACCATGTCACTTTGTGCAGTACTGACCGGATTGGAAGGTTCTGGCACCCCTTCCGAACATGTACTCATGATGTGTCGACTCCTGGCCACATTAGCTCCACGGGGTCTGTCCTCCATAACCCACATCATGGCCTCTTCACGGACGTTAAACAGGGTAGACTGAGGCTTTTCTCTGACAAGCTTGCGCAGCTCCCTACGCAGGGTTGCATCTCTTATGCCTTCGATGAACTGATCTCTTAAGGCAAGCTGGGGGTCAGACACAGCGTTATGGGACTGCTGGAGAGCAAAATTAAGAAGTTGGGAGAGAGCATGGGAAAAGTCACGGAGGTCTTCCCCCTCTAACTGTCTACGCGCATAGAAAGCATGCAACAACTGCGGGGTAGTACGTTTCTCCCTAAATGCCCCCCTCAAATATGAAAACAGATCACTGGGTTGTTTGGTCTCCCCCCCCATACACAGCTTGACTTCGTCTAAAGCTGAACCTCTTAAATGGGAAAGTATGAAATCCAATTGGTCATCAGTGTTCAAACCCCTTACTCGAATTACACGTTCCACCTCATCAATGAACTCATCCACAGACTGACCATCTTTAACATGATCACCACTAAATGGCACAATTTGACGTTCCCTTGGAATATAAACATATGACCTAGTAGCATTATTCATATTAGCCAGGGTTGACATTACTTGGTCGTGTCTTCGACCTAACTCCAGAATTTGTGACTGCAGTTCTGCCACAGGATTACCCTCATCATCATGGACCGCAGGCCCAGCATTGTCCACATCACGGCCGGTTCCAGCCCGAGCAGCTGGCACATCGTCGTCCTGGTCCATGGTCTCGCAATGTCTCTATCTCGAATGGCACACAGTAATAAAACACAGTCACAGTCACTGCAGTTTAACCTGAAGGGCTATTCTCCGCGGTCGCCTTCGCCACCGATCCCAGCGTTGAAGTGAACACCCTCCCGCGTTCCTGAAAGCTGGTCCCTAGCTTCTCCGCAGGCTCTCCAGGTACGTCACACTTCACATCGTCAACTTCCTTGGCACCGGTTACTAGACGCCTCTTCACCACTACTGTTGTCTATGTTCCTCCCACTCTACCTAACTGTCACCCCAAAATTAGCAATGGAACCCCACTCCTGGTACCAAAATTATCTGTAGCCCGGTATGAGAGATAGTGTCAACACCAGACACAGGATGAAAAGTATATAAAGGGGTACTTTATTCCAGACTGCACTTGAAACAGCACAGCATTAATTAAGCAAAATTTCAGGAAGTTAGAGTAGAAAGGTTTGTGTAAAGTGGTTGAAAACAATAAAGTTTGCTTTTCACATCAAAATGGGTCTCTCTATCTTTCTTGTTCTCAGTCACAACATTAAACGTATCAATCACAAAAACTGGGCTAGCTAACATAGACAACAGTAGCAGCCTCTCATTCTAGAAAACAAATACACAAATAATTAATACATTTGTCAGCACAGAAGACCAAGAAAAGGCTGCTTATGTTTTCATGCAAAATACATGGCAACGAAATTAGAAGTTACATTTGAGTATTTGCAATACCTTTCAAAAATGATTAAACAATTTAACACTTAGTCTTACACCAGCGCATAAACACTTGTACAACTTCAAAAATGAAATGAATGATATTCAAACTTACTTTTCATCACCACTCAATAACCTGTAAACGTTTTCACAGTGAATAACACACTCGATTTTTTTCCCTCTGCAAACAGTAAAATAAATAACACATTACTCTTCTTCAATATTTGGAACACAAGACTAATAAACACTTCTTGAAAATCAATTTAAAGTGAACAACACTCACTCTGATGTTTCACGCTCACGCCAGAAACACACTGAGGGTCTACACAGAGCACTCTTCTCCCCTCTTAATTAGACAAGATTACCACAAATCAAAAACACTGGTTCACATCAAATTATACACAAAATAATCTTTACATTACGCTGGTATTGATGATAGTTCATCACTTACGCTTCTAGAGAATTGTGTTGTTGGGATCTCCCCACACAGAGATGTGTCTCGACAGAAATCACCACCAATTACCACCAATCGACCCCATACACAGCCATCCGGCCAAGCAAACACTGAGGAGGACTTCACAAACTACTAAAAGTGCATATTTCTCACTATTTTTGTTATATCGTCGACTTTTTCTTGCCTTGATTCGACACAGCGTCCACATGAAACCACGTTGGAAAAAACGCGCTGCTCACAGACCACTCTCGCGACACTTCCAGACAGTGACGTTTCTTAAAGGGCCAGTGTAACATTCCATCCATGGATGAGAAATGCACTAAAACCTTTTATAGGTGCAGTTCACTTAACCCAGGCTTTGCTAACCAGTACGGTGATTGACTTTAGTAACTTTTGACCTGGTTACATAAAATAGACATGTTTGTTCAAATATGGTTTTCTATCTTTATTTTGTGTTAGACTTATATTGTGTTAGACTAAATAAGATTATTTATTTATGTATTTACTTACTTACCTACTTACTTATTTACTTACTTAGTAGCCATGTAGGCTAATGCTTGGAATAATATACTGTCATTATAAATTGTCTGCTTTACATTACCAAACCAAAAGATGGATCTAACAGCAATCCAAATAAGCTTACTCTTCCTGAACAATCGTTCCTTCAAGGACCAATGTATTGTTCTGAGGCCTTGTCTATCCCTGATCCAGCACACATTGCTCAGTTCATCATAGAAGAAGGAATCACAATCTATTCTCCATGGAACTAATACCCACCCTAATGCCAACCCCTCCAGCCCTTTCTACTTTGATCGGCCCTTTCTACTCTCCAGTTTCACCCAGAACCCTAGTCTTCCCTTTCTGCTGGTTCTGTCCAGCATGAAAGCCTTCTCATCAAGGATCTGGCTTCACCAGCTTGATTATAGCTTTCTGGTCTGCCAAAACCACTTCTCTGGGTTTGTTAACTCAGCCAAGTGTCCCTCTTTCCCTTGGCTCCATTTGGTAAGTCGATCCCTTGGCTATCCAGCTTTGTCTTGGGTCTCCAGTCCTCAAGCTCCACCTGGGTCTTCTATTCCCCTGGCTCCACCTTGGTCCTCAGTCTCACTGCCACCACCTCTGTCTTCCGAGCCACCAGCTTGGTCCTCCGATCCTCCAGCTCCACTTTGGTCTCTACTCTGGTTCTTCTTTCTACAATATTGTAAAGTTTCAGTGTGGACATAGGAAATAACTAGTTTTACAAACTGTTACTGTTTCACTTATTGCTAGAACAATTACTGCTCTGCCATTGCACTAGTGCTGTCTGTTGAATGAGTGATGGAGAGAGAGGGCAGTTCAGACGTGCAATTACCAGATAAGTGGTATTATGATGAGAAAATATCAATCAGAGTGGTGGCTACAAAAGGAACACTTTCAGGTTTAAGAGGAGAACACAATGCCAACCCATTCTGTGATCACACACCCCTCTGCCAGAAAACACACACACACACACGCTTTATTTGTTATATTTTACACCTCTCTGCCAGCCTGCTACCTTTTGGCCTTTTTCCAGCTATCTTTCTGTTTTTACACTTCTTGTGATGGAATTATTTTCATACTATTTTTTTTTTTATATATAAAATACATACAATTCAATAAATACTTTACAAATTAAATCTTTATTTCTTTCTTCCTTCCTTCCTTCCTTGCATTACAGTAAATTATTATTAGTTATTGATTAATATTATGTAATTAATTATTAATATTATTTTATTGTATTATTCAAACAAACATATTTTGTTATTTTTTTCTTGTAGCTCCTTTTCATGTATGAATGTGACATATTCTATATAAATATGAATGCACCTGATTTCTCTCTTACCTGCAGTCGAGCAGCTCCTTCAGCTGAGTTCTCAGTGGACCGCACACGTCACCTGATGTCCTTTCTGACCATGCTGGGTCCCAGTCCTGACTGGAACGTGGGTCTGTCATCAGAGGACCTCTGCACCAGAGAGTGTGGCTGGGCCCAGAAGGTGGTTCAGGACCTCATTCCATGGGATGCGGGGACAGACAGCGGCGTCACTTATGAGGTGAGCACTCATACAGTGGGGTCCAAACGTCACTTCTTTTTAGTAGTTTTCTTATTTTATATAGAATTTGTCATCACAAATGACATGATTCGTGGGTTAATTTGAGTGAGCTGCTGAACTTAAAAATGAAAATTAATTTCAGAATTTTAATCATTTGGTATGTCCCAATTTTTCTGGCATGCAAACTGGCATAAACTTAACAGGTTTTAGCAATATAGAAATAAATAAAAATAAAAACTCTAGACAGATGAACATGAAAAAAGAAGTGTTTTAATTTAGTCCACTGGAGACCATACAGTCAAGACCATAGCTTGATTCTGCCATATACTGGTGTGTGTCAATGTTTGTTTGTTTGTTAAGTTAATTCATTAATTTGTTTGTTTGTTTTTCATTTACATATTGAGAGGTTTATGTATATATATATATATATATATATATATATATATATATACAGGGGCGGTGTTAGGGGTGGGCTAAGGGGGCTGGAGCCCCGAATGTTTTCAGTAAAGCCCCGAATGTTTTTATTACTATGCCATCAATGAGTTTCCATGCGCAATAAAGTAATTTATATTAGAATTTAAATAAATAAATAAACAAATAAATAAATATCTCTCGACTCTCACGTCTACAGTGTCTGTCAATTTAAGCGTTGTCATTCACACCCGACAAAAACCGCCCACTGAGTCTAGTGCTTCTGACTGACATGTAAACTGGCCAACCATCGATGAGCGTCTGTACGATCCAGCCAATCAAATTAGATCTTTTGGAGCCAGGCGGTTTGTTGGCGTGTAGTATTTTACTAGATCAATTTATTTGAAAAATAAAATGGATATTTCAAAATTCTTCAAAAAAAGGAAGTAAAACACCCCCAGCCAACACTTGAACGCCAAGATACAACAGCTTCAGGTATCTGTAACTTTTAATCATAGTATTATATTTCTTAATTCGGTTTTAAATTGTGTCTGATTTAACGTTACATTTTGAACATCTAAGCTAACAGTTAACGGTTGCGCAGCACAGTCTTTAGGACACACACACACACACACACACACACAGACAGACAGAGCGGTTATAATGTTGGGTTAGCATGGTCTGTGGCAGACTTTTCGTGTCAGGGCAACAATTCAATAAACAAGATAATAAAAAAATACATATTTCGCTAAGGAAATGGTTCCAAACAACGCATGTTGTTGTGCTCTGCAGCAACACACAGCGGTGTTTACTGAATACATTTGCGTGAGTAAATGATTCACTGACCCATTCATAAAAACAGTTGCTTACTTTTTTTCTGAATGAATCATCTGTTTCGAACGAATCGATTGATTACTGACTGACTCACTCATTAAGGCAGTGGCTTGCCGCCACCTAGTGGCAAAGTACCATTCTAATTTTTTTTCATCATTTCATATTTCTGTATTCCAAATTTTATATTTGATACATTAGCCTCATAAGATTATTTATGCAATTTGTAAGTGCTGTGTAAGTGCTCCTTCAAAAATATAAGTGTATAGAGCCCTGCGTTTATAATTATAATTGGATGAAAATGAGTCATCCTTACCATTTTTGGTGTTTTGGATTCACTACAGCTGGAGAACAATTAAATACAAAATAGGTTATAGGCTCTACTGGGTGATTTTTTTATTTTACTGAGTAACATTCATCATTTTCCCATATAGTGTATAGATTTTTAGGCATTCTATTATCTCAAACAGCCTGAAAAATAATGCATTTAGCTGACGTAAATGGGAAAAAAATCTCCCCGGGGAAGCATGCCCCCGGACCCCCCTAGGTTTGGGCTAAGCCCCGAATGTTTACATCGTCTGGCTCCGCCCCTGTATATATATATATATATATATATATATATATATATATATATATATATTTACTTGTAGATTGGTTGGGTGGTTTCAGGCATTTTCTGGATTAAATATTCATTAAACTCTATAAACAGCATGTGTAACATTCTCATTTACCTTATACAATGTATGTATGTATTCATTCATTATTTCTTTCTTTCAATCCAGCTATTCTCATATGCTGTTGATAGATAATATCATGATGCAAATAAACCCAGTGCATGCCTTTAACAGAGTCTGGTCCTAAAACATTGAAGAAATCCAATAAATCCTTGGATTTCTCACTTTTATTTTTCCATCTTTCATTGAGGAGAGGGTCTTTGTATATAATTTGTATTGCTCCCCTGGTTGTGCGTGTTATATTCAACTTCTCTCAGCGACATTGCAGCTGTTGACTGTGGAGCTAATCTCTCTTTTTCAAAGCCTGAAGGCTTGCTGTGGTGATTCCTTTGTTGTGGGAGATGATTTTAAACTGTAAATATATGGAATAACCATGTAGGAATTGCCCTTTTGTAGTATTTATTTAACATCAGTTCATAAAATAAGTGAATACCCTGTGGGGATTTAAATATTTTTGTGTTATCCTGTATTTTTTTTTTTAAAGAACAGTTCAGCAATGTAAAAATTATTGTTAAAAATGTTTGCATACCTCCTTTTACTTGCATTGTATGAGAAAAGAGCAGCTTGAATATTTATTGTGTGTTCTGAGTGAACATTTAAGTGACTTGAACATTTAAAACATTTTTGTGCCATAGTCTCCCAACAAGCTTACAACACCTCAGGAGAAAATTCGTCCCCTCACAAGCTTAGACCATCCACAGAGCCCTTTCTACGACCCAGAGGGTGGCGCGATCACTCCTGTGGCCAGAGTTGTCTTAGAGAGAATTGCTCGGAAGGTCAGTTTCTTTGCTTGTCTTTAAACAAAAAGTTCCATTTCAAAAGAAAATGTTCTTAGCTGTTGTGGTTTTAGCTTTTATTATTGTGCAAAACAGCTCTGCATTATTCATGTCATAAAAAGTCTATAAACTGAGAGCTAAAATAACTTGACAACAACAGATTATACATATTTATGAACTCAGCATGTCACAACAGTGCCCTGAAAGTATTGAAAGTCATGCATCCTCGATTGGGAGACAGTTAGATTAATGTATAAGAATTAGTAGGAACACGGGGAAAAGTTTAAGCCATGTCGGCTTTTTGCTGTTTTCAATCAGATGGTAATAGTGAATCAAAACCTATCACTGTGTAGAAGAAAATGATTAAATGAGGGACATTATTTAAAGTCTGTTTGGAAGTTTGAGTTGTTTTCTGATGTCTGCAGGGTGAGCAGTGCAACATTGTGCCTGATAATGTGGACGACATTGTGGCTGACATTGCCCAGGATGAAAAAGAAGAAGGTTTGCATCTCTTTATCTTTTCATCAAAGTCGACCTTGAGAGAGAGAGAGAGAGAGAGAGAGAGAATGAGATGTTTAACTATTCAATATCCTAAACTCCTCCAGGCCAACTAACTAAGAGTAAACTATTCTTAAGAGGTTACCCTAGGCTCGTGAAACTTATATAAAACATGAGAACATAAATTCAGAGACTGTGCATTTAAATGTAATATCTCACTAATTTCCAATTGTTGTTCTTTACGTTCTTCCAGAAGATGTTAGATGAAGAATCACATTTGTAGGACAGAACAATTTAGGTGAACCCAGTAGAAACTTTCATAGCTCATGAGACTTAATGAAATTCTCAGTTATTTTTTATTGAAATCTCAGCTTGGTCTCTGATGTTGCTTAAAAAATCCCTTTAGAGAAATAACAATTGTTACATATAAAAATACACAATAACCAAAAGAATACTTGTTTCCAGATTAGAGAGAGATTAGATTGTCCTAGCTCCTGGGTTTTACATTTTATGTTGAATTGGAATCATGATATTTGCTTTGTCCAAACACCCACACTTGCGGTCTTTGCACTTGACCACGTGACTACGTATATGACGTATTTCCTGTATTTGTCCCAAGTGTTCAAGTGAGGATGAAGACCACAAGTGTGTCCAACTGTTGTATTACAAAAATGCAAGTAACTTCTAAATGTATGTGCATTATTCCATATAACATGACACAATTTAATTTTTGGAGCAGTTGAAATTTTTGAAAATTTCAACTGCGCTTTTGAAATTTTTTATAATTTTTGAAAAGCAGTTGCAAATGTTGTACAAAATAAATATCCCCACTACTCATCTTTGCACCAATAATGCGTGCAACACTTTGTTTTTCTACCAAATTATATAATATCTAAGTAGCCTATTATTTTAATATATTTTACATTGGAAAGGTTTCTGTGAACTTTCACGAGATCTCGGCAAAAATCTCATGATTTGTTCCAAAACAAGATGCATGATGGGATAAACTAAGCCCTGAATAGTGCTCCGGAGTGGTATTCGAGTGTGGATTTAGTGTGCGTTAAGGGCACTGCGTGTAGTCTTGCGCACTTACTTTCTGTCAAAAGCACGCGCTCTTAAGTGGCAAAGACTGCAAGTGTGGTAATTTGGACAACCAAAAGACAGCATTGAACCAGCAGCGGCTCGCCCATAGAGGGCGCTGGGGCGCCGACCTCCCTGCCAGTTTTTTATTTTTATTTATTTTTTTATTTAATAATAAGAATTTTTTAATAATCTCTCATTTTGAAAAATGATCTGTGTTAATGACATGCTATTAATGGTTTTACTTTAGAATGTGTTTAGAACTCTCCAGAATGATATTTGCATTCACTTCATGTTGGTGTAGTAGTAGCCAATAGGCTGTCTTCCCTGGGCTCCAGTTCGCTCAGCCCTACAGTGCTGGAATTTAAGCCAATGGTTCCCCTGTTGCTACGCAAAAAAGTTTATATTTTGCCAATCATCGTCGTCGAATTTTATGGTTTGGGGGCTCTGAAAATATCGCCGTAGTACCAAGATTAGAGCAGTGCACCTGCTGCGCGGGACATTTACTTCAGAGGAGTGCGAGTGCAGTATGGCAGCGCCGGCGACGTCGAGTAGCATTAATGGAAATAAAAAAAAGAAAGAATTCTTAATTCAGATATTTTTGTTTAAAAACATTTTTTGTAAATTTTACTCATTTTAAATGGTTAACTTTTAAGGAATTAATTAGATTAATTATTACTCAATTCTAATTTGTTAAATGTATTTAATAATATTGCTTGTAATCTGTTGCCACAATTTTAAGTGAATATAGCATATTCATTTTTATGCTGTCATTCTCTTACTCACTCAGTCTCTCTCTCTCACTCACAGTCACACACCACGTTTCACACACATTTGCCATTAAAATAGTGATCTCAATAGGAATGTAACTGTATGTTTGCTTTGCTTTTTTTGTTTCGAAGTTCTGAGCTGGATTACTGTGTTTCATACTAGTTAAAATGTTAAAATATTTTTTCTTCTCATACTTGGTGTTCTTCAAGAATGTTGTCCCACCCTTTCTTTGAGAGCCTTCTCTCTTTCTCTAGTATCAACACATACTGTTATCCATTATCCAATTTGTCTACAGTGAACTTTAAAGATATGTAGTCTACAGCTGGGGATTGATTAAAGAACTAGATTTTTGTATTTCCTATAATAATTTATCGTTATGCGTTTGCACTTTTTCTATCTGGACACGGAGCATAATAAACACGCAGCTTGTTCATTATCATTACCTGTGAAACTTGATTTCTACATGGCAGTTCAAATAATATTGTCTTTTTAGACCATTGGTATTGACTGGTTTGAGTTATTTTATTGGTATAAGCAAGGGACACGGGTGGCCTAAAATGCACCAGAATGCAGAATCACATCTATGAAATTAAAATTTTTATGGGGGAGGAGCCCCCAGACCCCCCGCACAAACAGCCCCACCTAAAATAATTTTCACCAGCCGCCACTGCATTGAACCCATTATAATCAGTGATGCTGTCTACAATGGGTTGCGGTGCGATGCGACACGACAACTGTCACATCCGATGTAGACACGGTGTGAGGTGGCAAGTAAATAAGTGTAGAATAGCACTGTCTGTTTGCTTATGTGCATCAGTCAGAGTGTAAACGCTGAGAGATGTTCAGGCAGGTAAAAAGAGTCTGGTTAACGGTGAATATTGACCTATTGTGCGTCCTGTTGCCGAGCCCCGCATTGATGTAATGATTGACAGGTAGGGGGCGTGCTCAGCTCGGAATGCATTTTCAAATCCACATTGGCTAAAACGATATTCATCGCGGGGTATTTAATGAAAATGCAATTGAAACATCATATATGTAAGTGTCGATGCATTTAAGAAAAATTAAAGTCATTAAATTCACCATTTTCATTTACCAATCTCCATAGTGGCTGAAACAAAAAACCTGGAAAACAATTTTTCTGCAGACGAGAATCGGAGGAGCAATAGGGCTTAGATGGCTGCGTTAGCACCATAAGCCAAATAATTAGCTTGACTCTATGTCAGATGGTCTCGGAAAAAGTTCATATTGAAGTAGATCTCTTTGAGCCCTTTTTTTTTTTTTTTGGCATTTTTAAAGCAAAAGTTGCTCTTTGCTCTCCATTTAATCTCACTGATGTCTATTTGAAACAACAACAACAAAAAAATATTCCAGTAGTGATTTTTCTGTCTTATGGGTACTCCCTTTATGAGATTCCATAATGCTTACAGACAAAAATGTTCTTATAATGAGACTTTTCATCCTCCCACTTCTTTTTCTTTTCTGTTTTGTCAGATGACACTCCAGAGACATGTATCTACTCCAATTGGTCTCCGTGGTCTGCATGCAGCTCCTCGACATGTGAGAAGGGGAAGAGGATGAGGCAGAGGATGCTGAAGGCACAGCTGGATCTCAGTGTGCCCTGTCCACATACTCAAGACTTTGAGCCCTGCATGGGGCCCGGCTGTAGTGATGAGGGTCAGAATCAAACACACACAAAATCAGGATTTTAGTCCCAGTATGGAAAGGAACATGGACGCTATTGTCAATCATATTGATATTATCTCAAAATGTATTAAAAATGTAGTGAAACAGCTGCTTAAGAGGCCGTCCATACAGGAAGTGTTCTTGTATTCAAAAACAGCAGGATAGGATACATAGTCAAAAATGCAGGGGGGGGTCTACATTTTTTTTTCAAACTTCAAATATTTTTACTTAATTTTGGTTTTAAAAACAAAATTTGTTCTTGCATTCTGGAAGTGCTATTATTTTATGTTGGTCTATGCACATCAAATAGATGTCTTTGCTAAATCATGTCTTGTTTGTTTGTTTATACATTTAAAGCATCTCTCACATGGGGCCGATGCCACCTTATGGACAGAAAATGTAATGAAATTTATAAAAATGCTGATAACCTTTTAAAATATTACACTATTTTCATGGGACTTTCATGGGTCTGGTTAGAGTCCATGGTCAATGTCAAGAACAACACTAATAATAAAATATAATAAATATAAAATAATAAATAAATAAACAAATAAATAAATAAAATACGTATTATAAGCAGGCTTTCTTTTTTTGACACCAGCCCCAATTTTTTGGGTACCTAAAGGTGATGAAACTGAGTTACCTGATGATATCCAAATTTGATTGTAGAATATAGTCTTTAAAGTCACAATATCAAAATAGCAGTCATGGGGAGTAGGAGGTATTATGACATAATTAACATTTATTTGTTGGTGAAATGTGAAGTAAAAATAGTTAGCATTTCTCTCATTTGGAAACCTTTTTTTCCACATATTTATTTATTTCAAGTTTGTTGCAGTAATATATTTGGGATTGCCAAGACTATAAAGGATCTACTTTTAGTTCTTATAAGGCAGATTTTATTTGATTTTATTTATTTTTTATTTTATTTTTTATTTTATTTCTACAGTTTTCCTGTAGCAGACAGATTAATACAATTCTTTCTTTCTTTCTTTCTTTCTTTCTTTCTTTCTTTCTTTCTTTCTTTCTTTCTTTCTTTCTTTCTTTCTTTCTTTCGTTGATCAACTTATGCTGTTTATAACTGGTCTAAGAACTTAACATTCTACAAGGACTAAATTTACCAGTCAAACCATGACAGAATATAATTGTATGGTGAGCTAACCTTTACTCACCATTTTTGGGCACACCAAGAGCTTTATTGATCAGACATCTTGGGGCACCCTGCCTTGACCAGGAACATTTTAAAAATGCTCTAAAGCAGGGATAGGCAACTTCGGTCCTGGAGGGCCGGTGTCCTGCAGAGTTTAGCTCCAACCCTAATCAATCACATCTGAAGAAGCTAATCCATGTCTTCAAGATCACTAGAAAGTTACAGGCAGGTGTGTTTGATTAGGGTTGGAGCTAAACTCTGCATGACCGGTGTTCAGCCCTCCAGGACTGAAGTTGCCTATCCCTGCCCTAAAGCAATACAAATTAGACATTTTTATCAGGTGACAGAATCTTTGCATCATTCTTGGGTACGGTTGCATCTTACTTCTCTACGGGCAGTGCTATTGATTTCCACTCGGAGACATTAAAATGTCAAAGCAGCTTCTGCATAGTTTTTGTTGCCAGAGTGGAAATCGAGAAAAATGCATAGCTCATTTGTATTATTGCTAATAGAATAAAATGTTAATGCATAGGATGAGCAAGTATGTATGTGTATAAGGTAATGAGTAATATAGTAAATAAAATAAGGAGCTGTTTTATAATGCTTTAGCAACTTTAAGAATTAAAAAAACAATAAAGTTAGATATGAGTTAAGATGTCCCTTTAATACTTTGAATAAAATAGCCCGTTCAGCGCAAACCATGCATTAGTGGATGGGTTTTTAATGAGGTGATAACATCCATTATTGATTGATTATCATGTAATGGAGATGACATAGAGATGGCCTCCAGAGTGTCGTGTTTACTCACGGTTTTATTAATGATTCAATAAGTCACGTTTTATCAAGCAGAACAAATGCCAGTAATTTGAGAGAAAAGGGAAGTCCAGGCTTTGCACCATAAAAGTTCCATCTTGCCCATCTGACTATAACTGATTAAGTAATATTAGCAATTTATGGTGGCATTGTATATTATTGCCTGCAGAACAGGTTAATGCTGTTAATTAAGCTTTAGAGTAGAGTAGGCATTTTTCATGCATGCATATTAGGACATTTAAAATAGTTTAGAAAAGCTAAATTTGTTTAAGAAAAAAAAAGAAAAATTCCCATGTACTGTTGGTAAATTTTCAAGGTGGTATCTGTAATATAAAACATAGTGATTGGCCCTTAATAAACTAACTACCATGTTCAGTGATATGATGATGCAATTGTTCTAGTGGGGCTCTTGACTAAAATATTTTAACAGCTATGCCAGGCTCCAGAATTGCCTAAACCAGCTTGGATCAGCTATGTTCAAAAAGATGTTTTGCACACTATTATTTTGTAATTGTTCTAGTAGTGCCCTTTGACCAAGATATATTTGCTAGGGCCTGGAAACCAGCTACCATGTTCCTGGAGCCCCCTCAGTAACATGGTTGGGAACCATTGTTCCAAAACATCTATCAACTTAAGCTAATTGTATCTGTATTGTATCTGCATTTTCTAGCAGGGCTGGTGGTTGAACATTAAAAGCCTTTTGAACAAGGACATGAATAACAAAGTGAACTTTGACTTTTACAGATGCTTCCACGTGCATGATGTCGGAATGGATCACATGGTCACCATGCAGTATGTCATGTGGCGCAGGTGTGCGTTCTAGGGAGCGCTATGTAAAACAGTTTCCTGATGATGGCTTTGCTTGCACTCATCCCACTGAAGAGATAGAGCCATGCACTGTCAATAAGGACTGCTGTGAGTATTATTTACCTGGACTCATAACAAACCAAATTCATTTAAATATAACATATGTTTACAGTTGTAATTTTATTGATTCATCAAAATTTAATACATTTTTTGGCAGTTGCCAATTGTGCAGGAAGGAAATGTAGATATAATGTTCCTGTACCTAAAGTTCCTGTACATAATATACTGTACTGGGTTTCCTGCTAACATCCTCATTCATCTAAATGTTTTTTTTATGTATTGTTTATGTAACTTCAATAAAAAATAAATTTTAAAAAACTAGCCAGTCAAATCCTTACTTTATATTTTAATAAAAAGTTGTTTTTTGACACAGATGATCTTCGAACAGAACTCTGTGCTCCAATCATGTGTACTGTATATTTCTGCTATTGTAGCTCCAAGCAGTTGCTTGGTTACTGAATGGGGAGAATGGGATGCATGCAGCGCCACCTGTGGGCTTGGCATGAAAAGACGGGAGAGAATGGTGAAAATGCCCCCGTCTGATGGCTCCATTTGTGGGGCTGAGGTGGTGGAAGTGGAGAAGTGTATGATGCCAGAATGCCGTAAGTGCAAACACTCACATGCATACCCACATTAATATACAGGTCCTTTTCAAAAAATTAGCATATTGTGATAAAGTTCATTATTTTCTGTAATGTACTGATAAACATTAGACTTTCATATATTTCAGATTCATTACAACACAACTGAAGTAGTTCAAGCCTTTTATTGTTTTAATATTGATGATTTTGGCATACAGCTCATGAAAACCCAAAATTCCTATCTCAAAAAATTAGCATATTTCATCCGACCAATAAAAGAAAAGTGTTTTTAATACAAAAAAAAAAAGTCAACCTTCAAATAATTATGTTCAGTTATGCACTCAATACTTGGTCGGGAATCCTTTTGCAGAAATGACTGCTTCGATGCGGCGTGGCATGGAGGCAATCAGCCTGTGGCACTGCTGAGGTGTTATGGAGGCCCAGGATGCTTCGATAGCGGCCTTAAGCTCATCCAGAGTGTTGGGTCTTGCGTCTCTCAACTTTCTCTTCACAATATCCCACAGATTCTCTATGGGGTTCAGGTCAGGAGAGTTGGCAGGCCAATTGAGCACAGTAATACCATGGTCAGTAAACCATTTACCAGTGGTTTTGGCACTGTGAGCAGGTGCCAGGTCGTGCTGAAAAATGAAATCTTCATCTCCATAAAGCTTTTCAGCAGAAGGAAGCATGAAGTGCTCCAAAATCTCCTGGTAGCTAGCTGCATTGACCCTGCCCTTGATAAAACACAGTGGACCAACACCAGCATCACTGACTGTGGGTACTTGACACTGGACTTCAGGCATTTTGGCATTTCCCTCTCCCCAGTCTTCCTCCAGACTCTGGCACCTTGATTTCCGAATGACATGCAAAATTTGCTTTCATCTGAAAAAAGTACTTTGGACCACTGAGCAACAGTCCAGTGCTGCTTCTCTGTAGCCCAGGTCAGGCGCTTCTGCCGCTGTTTCTGGTTCAAAAGTGGCTTGACCTGGGGAATGCGGCACCTGTAGCCCATTTCCTGCACACGCCTGTACACGGTGGCTCTGGATGTTTCTACTCCAGACTCAGTCCACTGCTTCCGCAGGTCCCCCAAGGTCTGGAATCGGTCCTTCTCCACAATCTTCCTCAGGGTCCGGTCACCTCTTCTCGTTGTGCTGCGTTTTCTGCCACACTTTTTCCTTCCCACAGACTTCCCACTGAGGTGCCTTGATACAGCACTCTGGGAACAGCCTATTCGTTCAGAAATTTCTTTCTGTGTCTTACCCTCTTGCTTGAGGGTGTCAATGATGGCCTTCTGGACAGCAGTCAGGTCGGCAGTCTTACCCATGATTGCGGTTTTGAGTAATGAACCAGGCTGGGAGTTTTTAAAAGTCTCAGGAATCTTTTGCAGGTGTTTAGAGTTAATTAGTTGATTCAGATTATTAGGTTAATAGATCGTTTAGAGAACCTTTTCATGATATGCTAATTTTTTGAGATAGGAATTTTGGGTTTTCATGAGCTGTATGCCAAAATCATCAATATTAAAACAATAAAAGGCTTGAACTACTTCAGTTGTGTTGTAATGAATCTAAAATATATGAAAGTCTAATGTTTATCAATACATTACAGAAAATAATGAACTTTATCACAATATGCTCATTTTTTGAAAAGGACCTGTATGCACATCCATGTATGCTAAATTTACCGTATCCACAAACATGCCCATTAACAGATTCCCACACAGTAAATATCTGTGAATTTTTGGGTCACATTAACATCTCCACAATTACATATTCACATTCACATATTCATAAGCATACCCAGAACGCAAGTAGTGAACACATTACCCCACTTTAACATATTAAAATCCATAACTCACAAACATTATCACACCCATATTAACCTATTAATACACATAACATATAATAAATAATAAGTGAATATTAATTATAAAATACACACACATACACTCACATTACATTGTCCACACACAAATTTGCATGCATACCAACATTATCATATTTACACAGGAAAAAAAAGTCTACGTTAACATTTTCTCACAAACAATCCCACATTAGCATATTTATACAGAATAAACACCCAGATGCCTGCAGTTCTCAGTGTTATGATGTTGAGTTTTTTGTGTGTATAGATACAATCCCATGTTTACTGTCCCCGTGGTCGGACTGGAGCGATTGCAGTGTTACGTGCGGTAAAGGCACACGGATGCGTCAGCGTATGCTCAAATCACCTGCAGAGTTGGGAGAATGCTACGAGGAGCTGGAACAGATGGAGAAATGCATGCTGCCTGAGTGTCGTGAGTTACACAGGCTTTTTCTCTATTACACATCCCCACACACACAAACATAACAGTTAACAGCTCTCACACATAACAGATACACAGTATGTGTCTGTGTTTGTGCATGTGTGTTAATCAGTCGTAATTGTGAGAGTGGGTCCAGCAGAAGTAGAGTTAAAGTCTGACCTCTCTGGCCGTCCATCATCCATCATTAAAAAAAGTGATACACTGTGATAACAAGTTATTGGCCAACCCCACCATTTGAAATATCAGACCATCTGGGTAACTGTAGGAGACTCATTTCAACTTGCTGTGATTTGGGACACTCTAATTCTAATCTCTGATACTATTTAGTGCAGGTAATATGCAAGTTGGGACATCTCAAGTGTGTATCTCCAGGAACACGACTGAAGATTTCTCATTGCAATGAATAACACTTATTATATGCAAACACGTATTACATTACTATATTGCTATTCAAACATACAATTATTTTACTTATTTAGTACTGTACATTTCAATGAGATAATGAAGCCTTTATTTATTTTGTGAAATTGATACCTCTTGTGGCGTTTTTTTTTTTTAAATGTATTTTAGACACATTATTTCCATACTTGTCTTGACATACTGTATATTTAATTTAATTAATTTATATGTTCATGTTATTTTTAATTAAGGTTACATTTCTAGTTGAGTCATGAAATATGGATGGCACAGGCATATACGTTCTTTATATGCAATTTGCTAGCAATCATATTGTTTACTACATGACAGAAGCTGAATGGTCTGAAGCCAATGAGATTGCTTGCTCAACATTTAAATAATCTGGTTCAGTATTCACTGTAAACTGGTCCTGCAAAGCACTATTAGAATTTCTCTGAAATCCTCCTCCTCCCCAGATCCACCTGTCTAGATCTACTATTAGATTTATGTATGTCTATCCATGCAGCAGCAGCAGCACATTTTACATGCTCACAGTAGTGTGTCTGTGTATCTACTGGTGGTCGCAAGTCCATACTTGCTCTGCAGCAGCGTACCTAGCAGATCTAGTACTCCAAGACCAAATACATTAACATATAAAACTATTCAGAGAGTTGTCATGATTTAAATGTTTTATCAGATATACATTGGAAAGATAGACAGCTGTGACATGAACCAGGAGCACCTAATAATCACAATATAGAAAAAAAAAGCTAAATAATAAACATCCTCTCTTAAATAATACAATTTTCCCTGATATATGCTGTCAGTTTGAATATAGTCTCTTTTGATGTCTTTCTCTCTAGCAATGGAGTGTGTGATGTCAGCGTGGTCCGAGTGGTCAGAGTGCAGTAAATCATGTGGGAAGGGTCACTTGATCCGCACTCGCATGATAACTCTGGAGCCTCAGTTTGGTGGGGATCCGTGCCCTGAGACCACACAGAGAAAAACATGCAAGATCAAGAAGTGTAATCAAGGAGGCATAAACAGTGACGAGAGAAAGAGGCGCAAGGAAGACCGTAAGAAGAGGAGGAATAAACAGGCAAGGGAGGAGAGTGCCGATGAGCTCGCAGGTGAACATGCAAGCGTCACTGTTAAAGGAATAATCCACCCAAAAATTAATATGATCTCATTATTTACTTACTCATGCCATCCCAGATGTATATGGCTTTCTTTCTTCTGTGCATACGGAACATAAACATGGATTTTTAGAAAAATAATCTGTCTGTGAGTCCATATATTGCAACTGCCTTAAAATTGTTGCTTTAAAAACATTCAAAATGAACACAACAGTAATATATATGATCACAGTTGATAAATAAATGTCTTTTTAAGCAAAACTATGCACGTGCATGAGAAAATAGGCTAATACTTTTAACTTTTTAACTTAACCAATAATCACTTCCAACTGTCAGCATGCTGTGAACGTCAGCATGTTGTGAAACAATTTACATTTTAAAATATTTGTAATAATCTATGTGAGTCCATATTAATGTTATTAGAGCTCACACATAGTGCTTTTTACTTTTATTTTTATGTGTGTTTGTGAACATTTTATTGTTTATAATTTTTATGATTGTATGTATGTTATAGTTATTTGATAAGTACATGGACATGGTTAGTGTTCTGGCATCTTTCTGCAATCGTAGTTTTCCTAAACAGGACATCAAAGCTGAGTCTGAGTCAGTCTGTCTTCTGTGGAAAACAAACAGAGATTTTTAGAAAAATAAGTATATTCTTAGTACATTCATACATTTATACACTAAGTACAGTCTTTTCTCCAGGCCAGAACAATTCCATGACTTAATGACCACAGCCACAAACAAATATTTTTTTGTGGCTGCTTACATGCACTCTAAAACAGCATGAATCTCAACAGTCAACAGTACAAGGAATAACTTGGACTCTCTTAAGAACATAATTATGAAAAATATTTTTCCACAATATAAAAGGAAAGGACAGATTTGATAAATTGTATGTAAAACAATAAATGTCCTTCATTTTATTAACATCGTATAATTCTGGGATGGCATGAGGGTTAAATGATGACAACATTTTAATTCTTGGCTGAAATTTCCCTTAAAAAAAAAACACCATTACATGTCAATGTTTTTTTTTTTTTGTTTGTTTTTTTTTTGTTAGCAAGCCAGCATAAAATTGCTGCTGACTAGAGCCATGCATGGGCCTCAAATATAGGCCCAAGCCCTGTCCTGGCCTGTGACGCTCAGGACCTAGCCCAGCCTTTGTCCGACAGCTTATCAGAATTACTGACCTGAGTCCAACCTGTCTTTTTTTCTCCTTTCTGGCAAAACAGCTTATACTACTGTTTCAGCTATTAAAATATTTCAGTTTTGTATGTAATGGTAGACTGATAATATTTCTAATTGCCCAGTATTGAATTCATGGGAACCCAGACTAAGTTATTGACCTCCTGTCCCTAGGTTAAAATTACAAAGGCAAACGATTAAAGTTCTAGTGATATTCAAACACTATACACAGTTCTCCTTTTTAAAGGTGAAGTATTCCATTTACTAGTGACTTAATGGATTAAACCTTTTGAGTGGCCCAAGATTTACTTAACTATGATTTTTGTTTTTGTTGTTTTCCTCCAGCAAATTCATTAAATTTGTGTTTCTGGATTAATAATAAAATAAAAAAAGTATGTCTAATCAATTTAAATGAATAAAACCTGAACAATGTGTTAATATTTGAACAATAATAGTGCCTTGATTCTGTGGTTTATGATTTGATGCAACTTATTATAAAAATGGTGGTAATTAAATAAATGCATAAAACTTTTAGTATTTAATTAGTCTTGTAAAATGTAATATAAAATTATGTATGTTTTTTTCTTTTTTTATGTTTTGGCAAACAAAGTCTTCTATTTAAATTAGGAGGACAATTGTGTGATATTCCTTAAAAATAATGTTTTAATAAATCGTATTATTATATTATTACTTTGATACTTTGAGAAATACGTTCGACTGTACAATAGTAGTATTTTTCTGTCATAATTTCCTTGTGGTTTAATATTCACAGACACTAGTTTCATTGGGCCCTAACTATTGCTTTACCATTTATATCGCGGGATATTTTCACGACTATTAGTGGTGCAGACAGCTTTATGATATTTACACATTAAGTGATGCAGAAACATTGAGTAATGGGAAAATATAAAGCAGGACACGTCCCAAACAAATCAAGATGAGGAACAATTTATTTTTTTTAAGTTATTTTAGAAAAAAATAATGTTTGGAGCATTTTTTATTCGTTAAATGTAAGTTTTTGTTTTTTTTAAGTAACGACCAAGCAGCCAGCGACAGACAGTAAGCTGATCATAGCCTATAATTGGTCAATTTAGCTTTCTCAAATAATCACAACTTGCCTAAAATAAAATCTATAGATATAAAACACTTCAAGCGTATATCACAATGTTAGTTTAAACATTTCTGTCAGGACCACTATCGTCAAAGATGATTGGCAAGTAGCATACAGTTTGTATTGGCTGTATGGTTCTGTTCTGGGCAAGAACTCCCTGCGCATCCATGCAGATTAGAGATAACCCCCCAGAGTAAACAGAACAGAACCAACAAATGTATTACAGATCTCGTTAAAGTTCAGTAATTTTATGTATACATTTTAGAATTAGTCTAATTCAAAGGAGAATCAGAAGGCTGAATCCTGACTGACAGAGGAGGAGTTAGGGATGGAGGAGGGTAATTAGCTATTGAGCTGAAGTAAAAAAAAGTTTAAAAAGTGAAACCAAAAAAAAGTTATACAGGTTTAAGTTTATGAAAATGATTTATGCACAATATTTAATACTTTATTTTATGAATATTTTATATATGAAACATTTTTAACCCTAAACCTGTTAGAAAATCAAAGCCATAAATCTAAAGTTGCATTCCAAATTTGAGGTTGATATCTCAAAAAATTAGCTTTCAGTTAAATTTTGTTTGGGCGCAGTACCAGATTTTCCCCATTAGATGCCAGCAAAACTCTGCTGGTGCACACAGTGGTTGGATTTGTGATTTGCAGTAGAGTTTCTCTCTCTCAATTTTTACAAGCACACACACAATTTTATTTATGGCACACATACAAACCACACTCTGAAATCTATACCAACACAGCCACACAATTATAGCTGCATTGTTTATCAAATTGGCTCTATAATATGCAGAAGCAGAAAACAGGTGGCCATAAAGTGAGTATTTGCTTTATAGACTCTTTATAGACCAAACCTGAAAAAATGGCACCATCTGGTAAAATTTAAAAAAAAAAATGTAATTTAAGCCTTGCCAATAGAATGAAAGCCTATTAACAAAAATTGCATCATTTTACAGTTAAATGGCACTGCGATTAAAAATAGCAGCTTTAATAGGTTTCAATGGGGACATTTTTGTCCAAACGGTGCCGAGTGTTTAACTTTTTTGTACCTAGTATAAAATAGATTTATTAAAGGAAATGAGGGTGGAATATTAAAATGCCAATAAAAATACACACCTGAGCCAAAATTTATGCAGTTAGCATTAACACAGGCAAAATTATATAAAAAAAAAAAAAACTAAAATGGACAAAAATGTCTTTAAGGGTGCACAAGGGTTATATATGGATGCTTAGATGGGTGTCATATTCCTACAGGTAGATGGGGATCAGCAAAGAGTCAGCTGATGCGAGCTTGACTAACGTGACCTGCCAGAACTAATGCTACGCTTGATTTAACCTAGATAAATGTGCGCTATATAAACACAAACTCTTTCATTATGTAATCCGTAAAGATGCATTTCTCTCTAAAGGCGTGTCCAATGAGGAGATGGCAAGTCAGGATCGTCAACTTAATTTTTGCGACACTGACTCAGAAAACACTAGATTATTAATAAATAAATCAAATATCTATTTACTATTTCCCCCCGACACAAACATGGTAATTACTCTTGCTGGGGCTTTGCAGCAAGCTTTAGCCTATTGCGTGTGCTTGAAAATGGAACTCTTACAGCTGGGCTGAAGGCACGCTCACCGCTGCTGCTGCTGGTGGGACACTAAACACTGACCACTCGTGGTAGCACGGTCTCGTGTTGTTTCCAACATAATTGATGGATGTCTAATATAAAAATAAGGAGAAGCATAAAACAGGCCCGATGCCCAGCTCGGGTCTGAGCTATGACGTGAATATTGGCCCGGAGACCGGCCCCTAGGGGCGTAAATAAGTCAGGGCCCGTCAGGCCAGGCTCTACTGCTGACATTTACCATTAGTAATTCTGCATCATCACATCACCTCTAGAGATACTGACCTTAGAAAATCAGTATCATGTTAACACTTATACATATGTCAAATAGCCTAAGCATTGTAACATTACCACTGAGGACACTGGCAATGTATTTTAATAAATTAGCATTATAACAACAATACTACTGATACTGTGGATACTGGGGCTTTTTTAGTACATCAACATCATAGCTAGATCCTTTTTTAGTCCATCAGAGTCATAGCATTTAATTACACATATCAATACAACATGCCTTTAAATCTGTAATCATGCATCATAGCATCACAGGACTACAGATGCCAACACTCTTTCCGATGGCAAATCGGCATCAACATCACCACTGCAGATGCTATAATTCTGTTTTATAACATTGCCACTACAGATGATACAGAAACTCTCCCTTACTAATTCATAACATCATAACCACTACAGACAGGGTCTCTAAATAAAAAGGTAGATGATTAATTGATCATTAACAGTTGTATCTGGTCTATTTTTCTTCCTACAGGATGCAAAATGAAGTCGTGGTCAGCATGGACTGACTGTACCAAGCTGTGTGGTGGGGGAATCCAGGAGCGTTTAATGACTGCCAAGAAGAGATACAAGAATGCACAACTAACTAGCTGTAAAGACCGAAAGGAGATACGGGCCTGCAATGTCCATCCCTGCTAGGGCTGTACTTGAATGGGCTTGTGTGATGGGACCCAATCTAGATTATGAACAGACTGTGACACACTGTCTTGCAGTATATTTAATGCACTCTGTTTGGGATTGGAAAGCTGCAACAGGTAGTCTGTTATTTTTGCTTTTATTTTCTAGAATTTATAGTGACCCAGGCATTGTCTAGACTATAAAGGAATGGGAAACCAAGAGGGAGGGGGCTCAGAGTTGCAATGTACTGTACAAATTCAGATGTATTAATATGCATTAGCATTTGAGAGTAACAGTCCTTTATGAAGCTTTGAAGAGGGGAGTTCTTTTGAAGATTGATTTTTCACAAGCAGGACCATGGCGTATTAAAGATTAATGTGTTCCGACATGAAATGCAAAACAAATTTCTCCTTTTATACTCTGTGACCCAAACACTCACACATACAAAAAACAGCATACTTCGAAAATAAATTACTTTTGAAATCATGGTCATAAGTGTGAGAGGTTTAAAGACATCATGTGATGCGAGCAATTTATTTGTTTTCCCTTGCTATCACATGTACAGGTCAGAGGAAACACTGACAGGTACCCATGTTAACTTTTCCCCTATAATCAAAATTATCAGAAGAGCTACATTTAGATGCATGCAAACCATTCATTCAGGACATCTGAAATGCTGTGGCCATAAATATACAGGGTTTTGGAGTCTTATTGCTGTTTTATATGAAGAGATACAAAAGCCTCTAAGTGCATAACATTTTCTGAACTAGGTATTAGTATGTAACATTTTAGGTAATGTTATGTAACAAAATATACAAAAACTAACGAAAATCCTACGTTTGTACATTTTAATAGACGCTGAAACATACAATATGGGCATACTGACAACATCTAAACGGTAAACACTATTACATATTTACACCTACAGGAGCGTGACATATTTTCAAATCTTTTATCATAACTATATTTGTATAGTTACATTTTTACCATTTCATAGATATGGTTTAGATCCCTTGACCTACCCCAAACATAAACATAAATATAACAGACCGATAAGTGTAAGCACCATAATACTGTATGTTTATTGTTAAAACATCAAAAAGGCAGCACCAAAGTAATGTGTTTCTCTGCTTCTCAATGAAAATCTTATTCCAATATACTCTGTCAAGGTACGCATATTTCGTTCAAATGCATATAATCAATTTAGTTTTAAAGTGTTTTCTTTTTTTTTTTTTAATGAGCCAACTTTATACTATTGTAATGGTACCATGCAAATGGTAGAACCACACTTTACAGTACGTAAAGTAAAAATACTCATGAGATCATGTTGATATAAGGCACAATTTCTTGCAAAATTGTTTACTTGCATCTAAAGAGGGCTATTCTGCTTTGACATCCTAAATAAATTCGACTTTTTACTTCATTTAGCTTACAGTGGCCCAAAAAGTGTTTTGACATCCAAAGTCACACTTGAAATGTATGATTTTTCATTGCACTGGAAGAAACAAATTCAAACCAAATGGCATCTGAAAACAAATGCCACACAAGTACAAGTACACACAAGTAGCAGAGCAAACTTTTGAAAATGTTTGATAATTTAAATCCTGACAGACATGTTGAAAAATGTGCTTGTACAAAGGTTTGTGTGTTTGTGTGTGTGTGTGTGTGTGTGTGTGCGCGCGCAATAACAATCATACATTTTAAGTATGTTTTCACTGTTCACTGATGTTTTGGGGGAACACCGCAACACTAAATATTACTTTCAAATAAAGAGGAGAAAAACATTAACATGAGTTGTCAGAAACAGATCTTTGGATTTCATAGCAAACTTCCTTCCTGCATAACATTTGTGCACTACAAGAGAAGGGAACGCCATTCACAATTCAAGATTGATTTACTTAAAGTCTATATGATGTACAGGTAACATCTGCAGTTAAGTCAAGACACTGGACAAAAACTCATGACCTAGTCACTTATACTGCCGTACTTTGCCCGTATATTTTGTCTTTTGTAAATCAGGCCCTAGAGCTGGTAATATGTTTGATGTTTGATTTTAATATGTTGTTTGCCCAGAAGTATTGCCTTGTTTGCAAACGAGCTTTATGTACTTTTACAAGATTACTGTAAAATAGTTGTGGGAAAATATATTATTCTTGAGTAAAGATAATGGCCATAAGCCAGTTCAAATAAGTAATGGAACTGTTGTCTCCTGTGATGATTTTTTGGTGTGTATGTTTTTAAGGCTTGAAAAAGGCTACTAGCCGTAATGTTGGTTAATAAACATGCTTAAGTGAGTGTGCAGTTGTTCTCCTCTTAACTGATTCATCTATGTCTCATGTATGAAATGAATGCTGTCTAGGATCCACTGATCTGTTATGATTTTGTTCACCACTGTAAGACATGTAGACAGTGTTTACCCGAAATGTGTTAATTTGTTGGATTTTGATTTGCTTTGGTTTTATCAACCCTTCTGATAATGCCCTTTTTTATAAGGAATTATTCTTACCAAAGTCTTGCGTAGATGTTTTGTAGTTGTCTCTCTTCCTTGTTGCTCCTCTGACATGATTCATACTTTTTGAATATTTCACCTTTACAATAAAAGGAAATGTAACAAAGTGCCAAATTCATTTTCTGATTATTTGTGCAAAAGGTGTCATCATATAACTCCACAGATTATAACAGTACAAATGGATCTAAATAATACATTCGTTGTGCCACAAGGCTTGGCCTTGGGCCCTTTGTTGTTCTCTACACAGTTGCATATGCTTTTTTGACACATTGAAGAAAATAGTTTTTAAATAAATAAATAAAAGTTTGACATAACAATTAGCCTTCAGTGTACCTTACCTGTCGAGAAAACACCCATCTCTGGGTTGGACTTAATCCTTTGAAGTCTTGGTGCTGTCGGCGTCTCTGAAAAGCAGTTTGACGTAAATACAACTATTTTTGCTTGTGACCTCTTCTCTTAACAAAGTTGTCACAACAAGTTGTGTTTGAAAAGTGCAAGGTAAAGTTTTGAAAACTAAAAAAAAAACTAAAAAAAAAAAATGCCCATAATTGTTCTATGAAAGAAGAAATGAGGATCCCATTGCAAGATCCTAAATCCTTTCAAAATGAAATGACAGCTATGTAGTAGTTTAATGTGTAAATCCCAATATATATAAAAAAGTATATCTTGTTTCAAAAATTAAATAACTGGCTTTTATGTTGTCACTATACTAGCCCAATCAAATTATTAAAATATCACCTTTCCTGATAAATCCTCACTGTCACTGAAAGCACAGAGTAGCCAATTAATTCCCACTAGTAAGTGAATGAAAGGGTTTGTTGCCTGCCTGGATGTCCTGACCCTAAGGAAGAGTGTACCGATGAGGGACAGTCATAGAGCCGATGGGATATAGATTAGTTCTTCAGGAACTCCCGACGGAGCCGGTTCAGTGAGAGTTGCCCCGGCGATTTGATCATTAAGAGCCCATTGGATGGGACTGACGACAATGGCTGGAGGGAGAATGGGTTCCGGTGGATGAGTGGATTGGTCAGGGGCATGGATACGGGAAAGTGCGTCGGCCTTTTGATTCTTTTTTTCCTGGGCAATAAGTCACTGTGAAATGAAACCAGGTGATGAATAATGCCCATCTGGCTTGAAAAGGGTTCAGGCCAGGGTTCCTCAGTAGGCGGCCCGCGAGAGAAAAATGTTTGGGACGTGCTAATTTCAAAGTTATGTGGCATGACAATTCAAACGCAGCATCAGAAACCGACATACACTTACATCGTGTCTACACCGGACGCGAGCGGTCTGGCGTGACGCAACAAAAAAACTATAGAACTTATTATAATCAATGATGCTGTCTACACTGGATGCAGCGCAGCATGACACGACAAATCCCAGACAGGAAACTGCTGCCACATTCTATTTATGACATACTGACACAAAGTTCAAATGATCTGCAATGCTTTCTCGCGTCCAGTGTAGATACTATGTGACTGCAAAAACATGGCAAGCATGAAGTAAAGAAAAGCGGACACGGAAAATAGATGATTCAAATGGACTGAACAGTTTTGAGTGAGTGACTGATACCATCTTTGTTATGGATGTTGGTTCGCAGTGAGTTCACAATTTTAACGTAAGGTTGCTTTAATTTATTTTCAAGATCTGAGGTAAAATATATATTGTTGTTTTCACTATGGCTATAAACCTCACGCAAAATAATATTCAAACTCACATTAGTCACTTTTAATATTGAATAAAGCACATAATCATTACCAGAGATTATCACTGTCATATTTTGTATGTTGTTCCTGCCGCGACGTTGCAGAAACTATTTCGAAAATAGAATTCTGTGTCACTTATTGTCACGTGTCGCTGTCGCATGCGGTTAGGACAATTACATGGAAAATATACTGAGACACACGGTGTTACAGTTTGACTCCCCCCCCCAAAAAAAAAACAATCTAAGGATAAAAATATTAATGCTGACAGATCGAATAATTGAATCTGCAATCAGGGAAAGCGGAGAGAAGAAATCCAGTCTGGAGATGAGCAGGAACAGTTGATTTGCATGGCAGACATGAAGATCCAGATTTTTTGTTTGTTTTTAATATTCAACAGACAGAGTTCTTCTGTATCTAAATGTTCACCATTGTTTGACTAAAACAGACTACTAGGTTGTACACGCTGCGCAGGTCCAACTTGGTGAAAATGGAAGCACCTCTCAACATCTCGAGTACTGCTGGTACCATAGGAAGGGGATATTTGTACAATACCGTCTGCTTGTTGAGGGCTGGATAATCAATACTCGGCCTCAAGCCTCCATCTTTCTTGGCAAAGAAAAAACTGGAAGTGGCAGGGGATGTAGAATGGTGGATGTTATCCTGGTGAAGAGCCTCTTCTACATACTACTCGAAGGCCTTCTGTACAGGGATCTTCTTCTTCTTCTTAGCGTTTGCATTGCGTGCCCAGCCACAGAACAGCATCTTGTTCAGCCAGGTGGAGAGCCTTGAGTTCGTCGTTGAAATGAGTCAGCGGACACTCGTTGACAATGTGCTGCATGGTTTCTGGTTCCCCACAGCTGCAGTGGCTTGGCCCCACTGGACAAGGTTGACTGCACATCGACCTTGTCCCGTCCGGAATCGGTTCAGCATTGACCAGTGTCATCGAGGAAGGTCGAAGCCAGGAGGATAGACCGATGGCTCAGCTATGAGGGAGTGGTTCACAACATCAGTTGCTGCCCACTCATCACTCCATGCCGAATTGGCTGTCATATCCTCTGGCGGCGAGTCCAGCCAGACAGGTTTTCTCGATGACAGGCGGACTGCTGGATGCAGTGTGATGTCTAAGTTGAGTGGCAACTTGTCATTCGCATAGACTTTAGTCAGCAGCTTGGCAGTGGCCTCCTGTCGTCGGAGATGTGGTAATGGTATGTTACGGAGAACTGGCAGCCATGGTAGAGGAGTAGATCGTAGGGTTCTAGTGATTATGCGCATAGACGTATTTAACTGAACATCTACTAGCTGGGTGTGGGACGATCTAGACCCGACTGGTGCACAGTACTCTGCCGCTGTGTAACACAGAGCAAGTACAGTGGTCTTGAATGTCTGGGCCCTTGCACCCCAACTTGTGCCGGCCAGTTTACTGAGTAGATTATTTTGAGAGCTGACTTTGGCTGCTGTCTTCTTCAGATGATCATGATATGTTAATGATCGGTCCAGGGTAACACCGAGGTACATTGGATTTGGGTCATGTTCAATCCGCTGGCCCTTGAGGAAGATATTGAGCTCCTGTTTGGCTTGTGCATTGTGGAGGTGGAAAATACTAGATACAGTCTTAGTTGCACTGGGTTGGAGTCACCACCTACTAAGGAAGTCCACCATCAAATCTATGTTCATGTTCAGTACCTTCTCAACCTCGTCAAATGTCCGATGTTGGGTCCCAATGCAGATGTCATCGGCGTAGATGAATTTGCGGGACTGTGTTGCTGGAAGATCATTAATATAGATGTTGAAGAGACTTGGAGACAGGACAGACCCCTGCGGGAGTCCGTTTGCTTGTTTTCTCCAAGAGCTACTTTTGTCTGCCATGTGTACTCGAAAACGTCTGTCATGCAGGAAGAGTTGTATGGCCTCTACTCCCCAACGCGGTAAAATTTTAGATAGTTTCAACAGGAGACCAGCATGCCAGACCGTGTCATAAGCCGCAGTAAGGTCAAGGAAGACATTCCCAGTTTATTGATTTTGCTGGAATCCGTTTTCAATGTACTATGTTGTCAGGGCAAGAACTTGGTCACGAGTGCTACGTCCTTGTCTGAACCCTGCCTGCTCATCTATGATGGTTTTCTTCAAGACTGGGCTGATTCGGTAAAGGATCAAGCGTTCGAGTAGCTTGAAACACACGGATAGCAAAGATATTGGGCGGTAGCTGGCCGCAAGATTTAAGTCCTTGCCAGGTTTCGGGATGGCGATGACTTTTGCCTGACGCCAGGCTGGTGGCATCTTTTTTTCTCAAATTATCCGCGTGTAGAACGAAGCGAGCCATGCTTTAGCCTTGGGTCCAAGATGTTTAAGAAATTCTGGCAGGATGTTATCATATCCTGCGGCAGAGCCGTCCTTCACTGCACGGATCACCGCATCCAGTTCTAACTCTGTGAATTCCTCAGGGCAGTCACCCTCTAGTCCGGCTGTCTTTAAGCGAAAATACTGCCGCCACTCGTTGCGCACTTTTTGTCGGTGCTATTTCGACCATGGAGCTTTTGCCACCTGGAGAAGGTGGCTGGCAACAGCGTTTGGATTGACAGCTGGTCTGGACTGTCTTCCGACTGGAGTGGGTGAAGTTGAGTTTTTCCACTGATTCTTCCCATCGGCTTCGTCTAGCAGCATCCAGGGATTCAATTAGGTGGTCAGCAATGTCGAGGTTTCCAGACCCTTCGTACACCTCAAGGAGCGCTTGGCATTCAACATCCAAGCACGGTGTGTAGACTGGCCTACAGCCACCGGGGGTGGCAGTAGTAGCAGCACTGAAAATTGCTCCTTGGAAGCATTGGCAAGCCTCCTCGATTGGGATGCAGCGGGAAGGAATGGTTACAACACTTCTTTCCAGCTTGCTAATGAACAAGCCCCAGTCGGCTTTACGGAAGTTCCAGTGCTTCTTGAATGAGCCGTAGATAATCGGCAGTTGGAGTCCTATGTGGATGAGCAATGGTTTGTGCTAACTATAAGGGAAGTCTCCCAAAACCGTCTGGCTAGCTGACTGGGGGTGGTGACCGATCGATGTTACCCAACACAAGTCCGGTGAGTATTCCTTTTGTCATCTTGCCGAATAGAATGTACCATGTTGCTTTGCAACATGGGTCAGAGTGAGATCACTGTTGGATGCCCATTCCACCAAAGCCTCTCCATCCTCGTCAGGTTTTGAGTAGCCCCACTCAGGGTGATGGCTATTGAAGTTGCCCATGTATGCTGCGGTATGCACAAGAGCTGGATGCACACTGGGACAGTGCTGTCTGGGAGGTTTGTAAACATTGGCAACTCTGAATCCTCCAACCTGAACGATGTCACAGAAGTGTGATGAGGAGACTGGGGAGGCATCAGCGACATCACAGCGAACATATGTTGCACGGCCGAATCTGGCATCTGGTGTTGACGAGATAAAGTGAAATCCTCCAATGGTGTAGCGCACCGCTGACTGGTCTGCTACATGTGTCTCCTTCAGACAGATGACATCAGCGCTATGACGGTGGGCTATGGTGCTGATTAGTGTTCGTTTGGCTGCAGACAGACCCTCAACGTTAAGTTGTAGAACTCTAAGTGCCGGTCTGATGGATTGAAAGGGATCTGCTGATGGCTGTGGCACGTTACCGGGATTCAATGCTAGAATTCGGTCTGCTGGTTGGATTATTGCAACCTCGGATCCTGGCTAGAAACCAGGTCGGAGTTGACAGGGAGCGCGACGAGAACGCTGATCCAGGGATGGATAGGGGATACACTCTTCCCTTAGTCTGGGTTGCACCAGACAGCAGTTCAATAGCACAGTCTCATGGCCTATGAGGTGGTAAATAGGTGGCTAGTTGCTTGCTAAAAATATCCTGGAACGCCCTATACTCTTCTAGGATCACAATACCGTGCTGTCCTTCGGGAATCTCAATAGTAGTGGCTTGGAGGACCACCTTAGCTGATTTAATAGTAGAAGAGGGTCGAGCAGGGAGTTGTAGACAAGTTTCAAAGCAAGAGTCACTCCATGAGAGCATGTCACCAGAAGTCCAGGAAAGGTGAGGGTTATGATGCTTTAGCCAAGGGCATCCCACGATGATATCGGCAGTTGATCCACCCAGCACCAGCAAGGAGATCCTTTCATAATGGGTTACACCAATGCAAAGGGTAAGGGATGGTGTATAATGGGTAATAATACCTCTTCCGAATGGTTTCCCCAGGATGGAGTGCACATTCATTTTCTGGCAAGGGATTTGCGGGATGTTGAACCAGCTGATGAAGTCTCTGGAAATTAAGTTTCCCGCGGAGCCTGAGTCGATGAGGGCCTTTGCTGAAATGAAATTTTTGGCAGACATCACTGATACAGGAAAGTGTTGTAAAAAGGTAACTCGTGGTGAGACTACTCACTGCTGGGCAAGGTGGACGAACGGGGCATTCGGACATGAGATGGCCTTCAGCTCCACAGTAAAGACATAGGTTTGTCTTTCTACTCGAGAGAGATGAAAGGAGTAAACCTTTAATTGGTTCAATGGCTGGTGCTGGAGGATATTGTGTTGGAGAAGATACTACTACTGCAGCGGCGGCAGACGGAGTATGTAGGGCAAGTAATTCCAGATCACAGGCTATTAACCTGTTAGCCTGCACCAGAGCGACCTCGCACTGAACGCTCTTTGTTTGCATGTGTCATTGTTTTCTAATAGAATAAATGAAACGGGACAAAGTTAATCTTGTCAAACTATATATCATTCTGAGGGTCTAAGCCTCAAGCATCGACGACAGATCGCTGTTTTTCGATGGAAAGCTTATAAGGAATGAGTGGCACAAATTTGCTACATTTGTGTAAGCAGTACACATCCAAACACGCAGAGTAAAAAAGCCGTACGTACCTTTATCATTGTAATAACGAGCCACAAACGCGTCCACTGCTGAAATCCCAGTTTAGTTAGAGAGGTAAGGGTCCACAGAAAAACATCCCAGCGAGCACTTTTAGTCCAGCGAAACAATAACGTTGTAATAAGGATGAATATTCCTTTGTTTACGTTTCATTTCTTCAGAGAGTTATTGTTCGCGTCCGTTATGGAATAAATTACGCTCAAAAACAGCGTCTTGGTGGTAAAAAAACAAAACGATTTTGTAGAATACGGTCTTACAAACATAATGAGACCGTCTACGGAAAAAAAAGTCTCAGAAAAGCGGAATATAGATTATTTGAATTTGGCGCTCCCTCCTGCCGGCAGTGACGCTTCTGTGACGCACGCTGTCATCTGAGCGGGGCATAACTTAGCGATCTGCTTTATCCATAAAAAACTGTTTTTTTTTTCTTCTACATTTTTTATATGTGTGTGTGTGTATTGTGTGGGGAATGTGGCCGTGTCTGCATGATTATAATCTGTATGGACGCACATCAGCGTGTTTATTAGCGACTCTATGACGGCTATCATTGTGATTCATTGATCAGCTATTATTGATTATATGGCCCATCTGTTTGATTATAATCTGAATGGAAGCACATCAGCGTGTGTTTACTGACTCTATGACCATGTCTGGCAATATCACTTCACGTCTGGCAGTGATATTTATCATTGTAATAACGAATAACGAAGAATACTTCAGTATACATACTATATACAAAGCATTTTTTTCTATTTTTTTTCCTTTTTTATTACTCAAATAATTATTTTTGTATTTTTTAGTGCTCAAATAAATCTGTCTATTATTTTATAATTGAAAAACTATGCAGGAACATGTATAATGACTAAAATAGCTTGTATAATTCTGCAATCCATTTGGTGGTTATTTTTCCTCAAACAGGGGGGTGGGGGGACTATAAATAGTTTCAGAAAAAATATTGCAGGAATCTCATTTTTCATGGTATCTTCTTCAAATTTGAAATATGAACTGATGAGACACATGGCTTTCGATCCATTACTTTTCTGGATTGCTCCAGGACTTATTTCATGTATTTGTATATGAAATAAAAAAACATTCAGTGTGGAAAAATATTTTTCAAGGCACGTCAGTGTCTATAACTTTTTATCTTTTTGAGCATTATCAACTCTGGATGATAGATAGTAAAGCCCAGAGTCTCTTCTTTCCAAAGATACCTAATTTGTTTGTGTAAGCACACTTTGTCACAAACTGTTACCATTTTAATTCAGGTAGGTTATTTTCACCTGCGAGGCCCTAAATGGGGTTGAAGGTTAAAGTGTTAACCTCTGGACCACACGGATAGATCGCTGGATGAGATTTTGTGATGTCCGTGTGTACTTCTGGGAGGATCAGGATAGATGGCAAATGACCAGCGGACGAAGAAGATGATGATGATGACGTTCTGCTAACAGGATACAAGGAGTCAGGTAAGTCTTGCACATAAGCGAGAGACGAGACAAGACGGTTAGGTGCCTGTGAGTGCGGGTTTATAAGCGTATCTTAACTAGGCAGAGGTAGGTGCAAGGAATCAATACTTGGGTGAACTGGAATGGAAAGGTGGAGCTGTAGGGTCTGACGCTGATGGGATGGCTGGATCCATGACATCGCAATTCACTTCAGTCATTTGTTTTCCAGTGATAATTTATGTATACTTGCATGTTTTTGTTTGTTTGTTTGTTTGTTTTACTGTAGGACACATTTCCAAGCTTCTATTAAATATGAATCAAACCTATATTTTCTCAGTGACATGTTAGTACATGACAGAATAGATATTACAAATTATTTGAATCTATCTAGAGCTGATCCTTATATCCTTAAACATGTCAATGTGTTGTGTTGCTACTGTTCTGAATGATTCTACTGTAGTGTTTGGTTTTGAAAGGTGCTCTGTTTTGGAACAATTCACATGTGTTGCCTATGAACACAGCTCTGTCTCTTGTATTTGGCCACTAGAGGGAGGTATGAAGATATCTGTTTGGTCCAGACACATTTTGGGAAGGTACAGATCTGATTCTCTGCTTATGCATGCTCCCTATTTAGTTTAAGCTTTAAGCTGTTTGATCTCTGTATTAATCTTAACCACATTGACTGTGATTAACTCTCAGATCCAGTTATAGCCATCTGATCCAGCATATAAAGAAACGTGCCACAACAGTTCCTGTAAAAGTTCACGCTGAGACGTGCCTGCAAACTATGTGTGGTTTTGCAATTGCCTAGTTTCAATTTGCTAATCCCACACTTCTTTTCACACAAAGAAACAGAAGTGTATATAGGTAATGTGTTTGACACTTACACAGATTCCACACTTACAAGTGTGGAAGGGCCTCAAACCTGCAAAATGTGTGACAAATAATTCTGACGGTGACTTGGTTGATGTCACACTTCAAAATTAACAAGTCACTAGAATGTTGGCTGAGGAATAACTGAAGTCGCAGGATATGGGTACATGGAGTGATAACTGAGTATTACTTTTATGTTTAACATTTAGAATGATTTAACATATGTAGTTTTTCCTGTCATATTAATTATTTGTTAAATTTGTTATATTTATTTGTTATATTTATATTTGTGTTTGATGGACATCATCAATATGGTTTTTAAAACTGATCGTAAACCCCCATAAAGAGGGAGAAAAGAAGTGGACAAAGGCATAGTTTTCACCAAAACTTCACCCAGGTTTGAATATGTGCAAGCATTGATGATAACTGAGAACTAGGGGAATATTTTGTGAGAAATAATGGTTTTCAGTCAGTTCCTCACACAAAGCTATCGTATGACATCAGAAAACTAAAATAGTGCACATTTCTTATGTACCAGAATATTATGATCACCCCGTTACGGTATAATCTTAACAGTCAGAAATAGATTATATGAATCCAATATCTCAAATATGATCACTCTTATTTATTATAACAAAGTATTGCTTATTAGATTTTAAAGGTTCATACTTCAGTCATTCAAATTTTATTTCATAGCTAGTGGTACTATCACACTTTTAACCATCAATCCTTCAATGAATGAAACAATCAATCAGTGATTAAATGCTACTTTCTTGAATGGAAACTGAAAACCCATCAACTGCAGTCTTCATTACTAACCTGATTACCATGAGCCTGCAATAGTTTGTGATGCACCTTTTGAATGTGGTTGCCATGGGAACGTTAGTGATGGCCTTAGCCCTCATAAGCTGCAGTCTCTTTGACAAATTCTGTTGCCTGAGCTCATGGTGTGCTCTACTCTATCACAGCATATACAAACAAACACAAGTACTGTCATTTAGGTATCATATGGACACATAATTACATGACAATATCAGTACTCAGATTACCCTGATATACAAATTACAATGATGTAAGAGGATATGAGAGTGCAAGTGTGACTGAATTATTCAGTACGCACATTAAACATTATAAATTGCTGTTGCTATGGTAATGCTGCTATGCATTAGCAAAGTCTCTGTTAGGGTTTGTAATAGTGATGCCTTTTCACATTTGTGTTAAACATCCATAGAAATTGCTTTGGAAATCAAGATGGTCACACGTGTTTGGGAACTGCATAAATTGACACAGTTTTGTGTTTTCTAGTGGCCGCTCTTTCTCTTGCTTATGCAGGTTTGCTTTTCTCCAGTGCATATATCGTGTTTGACAGCAAGTGTTTGCTCATAATCATTGGCTTCATAAACTGCTGACATATCTAAATCTAAATGGCCTAATTGGAGGATCTCTTGTGCTTCTCTGCAGCTGTAGAGTCTCAGTACAGGAAGCCTTCAGACAGTTCTCAGTTTTAAATTAAATAAGTATCTTAGGTCTAGTTTGTTTCTTCTGTGTTACTAGTAATATAATATAATATAAATCAATCCATCAATTTTGAAAACTGCCAAATGTAGGGTTTTAGGGATGCTTTATATAATATAATGTATTATTATATTAGGGCTGTCAATAAATTAAAATTTTAACCCTTAAATGGATGAATGTTTTGCCAATCATTTATTACATATTTGTGTCTTTAGTAGGGGTGTCAACATTAACGCGTTAACGCATGCGATTAATCTAAAAATTTTAACGCAAATTAATCGTTTGACAAGGTTTGATCCCAACTTCTTCCCGTCATTGCAGTGCGGAAGGTTATCTATCATTACGTGATGAGGGTACAGCGAACCAGTATTGCCAGGGTAGCGGCACAAGTGGCCGTGGGCTATTTTGAAAAAAGTCGCGGGAAAAGTTACAGAGCCTTGGGTTGTGGTTTTTTGGGCTACTTTTATAATCTACCGCGGCTGTCCAAAGTGTATATAAACAAATAAAAATTTAAATAGATTTTTACTAATGTGTATTGTACTTGGAATGTATACCTGGCAACTTAAGAATGGAGAGGCAGTTGTAACATCACAGACAACGTGTGTTTCGGCCAGAGCATACATGTTAAGGCTTTTACACTGCAGAAATAAACATGACAACAGCCACTATAGATTATATAAAATAATAAACACACGATTACTATAGGATATGGTTTGTATGTGATTTTCTTGAGATGAATGTGTACATATGAAATGCTAATTTTTGCAGTGATATAAAAGGCTATTAGCATATTTTAACAACAGCAAACGACCAAATTCCACATGTGATCACAAAAGGAAGTTATTACAAACACTCAGTGGTGATTTGAAGTGAGTTCTGAGTAAAAGTGTACTATTAATCTCATAAATTGTCTTATGAAGCATGATGCTAATATTAGCTCTAATGCACCTGCAGAAAAGGTCCAACTCTTCTTCATAATGCATTTTGTCATAATAGTTCACGTCAGGTCGCAAGAAAATGTTTTGTTGTATTTATTTAGAAATACTTTTGATAATAGTTGGGTAAATGTATACTGGGATTGAAGCGATGTGGCTTGGTAAACATTTTATTGACAGTATAAAGGCTGATAATGGCTGAATAAAAACAAATGAATAATGATGAAAAAATAATAAGGATTATGTCTCATACCTGGCGGTAGTGTGAAAGGTTATGTTTCCTTAAACTAGTTTCTCATGCGTTTCTTTATTTCAACACATTTACAGGTAAATCCTACTATTTTAAATTTGCGATTAATTATGATTAATCACAGTCCATGACTATGATTAACGCGATTGACACCACTAGTCTTTAGCAACCCAGATATCTAACTGCTGCAATAACAAAAAAAACTAACTGAATGCATAGTGGATATAAAAAAAAAATGGATGACTAGTAATTTGTTACTGTTAAATTCTGATAAAAAGAGGCACTAATTATAGGAACCTAGGTGTGCTATTTCATAGCAACTTTCCTCCGAAAGCCATGTTTCTAGCATTTGTAAAACCGCATTTTTCCATTTCAAAAATGTATCTTAACACAGGCGTGTGCCCTCGAAGCAGAGAGAACCTGAGCCTGTAAGGCTGGGACATCCAAGTTATAGAACCTGGAAAATGTGGACGGCGAGGCCCAGCCGGCCGCCGCACAAATGTCTGCCATGGACACACCCAAGACCACTAGACCACGCCCAAGAAGAGACCACGCCTCTAGTGGAATGGGCTCTCACTCCAATGGGGCTCTGAAGGCCCAGGGAGGAGTATGCTAGTGCAATAGCATCAACTAACCATCGAGATATCCTGTGCTTTGTGACCGGAGACCCCTTGGTGCGGCCGCCAAAGCGGACAAAGACTTGTTCCATCTGCCTAAAGGGCGCGGAACGCTCAATGTAAGTTTTCAATGCCCTGACCGGGCATAGAAGTTTGAACCTCCTCAGAAGAGGGGAGCGCAGAGAGCGTAATAACCTGGGCCCTAAACGGAGTGTAGAGCGCCTTAGGGACATAGCCGTGTCTTGGCTTTAGGATGACCTTAGAGTCGTTAGGCCCAAACTCACGACAGGCAGGGTTTACAGAGAGAGCCTGCAAGTAACCTACTCACTTCACAGATGCTAGCGCTAGTAGCGGTCTTGAGCGACATTGGTTTTAAGCTTGCAGATTGTAGTGGCTCAAAAGGAGGGCCCTTAAGGGCTCTCAGGACCGTGGGCAGGTCCCATGCAGGGACTGTGAAGGGTCGGGGCTGATGGAGCCTCCTAGAACCCCTCAGGAAACGGACAACCAGGTTGTTCCAGCCCACCGACTGTCCGGCTATAGGAGCGTGAGAGGCTGCTGTAGCTGCCACGTAGATATGACAATGTCACTGATATGTCACATGTTGTCGGGTCCTCACCGCAGGCTTGACACCAGGCGGAGAAAACCGACCACTTAAGGGCGTAGAGGTGTCTCGTGGATGGGGCTCTAGCCTGTTCAATGGTATTCAGGACATTCTCGGGGGGATCTATTGAGTCCCATCGAGTACCCATAGATGCAGGTCCCACAGCTCAGCTGGGGGTGCCAGATCGTTCTGTTCGCCTGAGAGAGGAGGTCTCGTCTCAGGGGAATGGGCCACGGAGCCGCTATTAGCAGCTGAGATAACTCCGGGATCCAATGCTGGTTCTTCCAGAGTTGGAAGCTAGAAGCACTTTGTGCCTGCATTGCCTGATTCGCCTGATTACTTGAGGAATCAGAGCAATCGGGAGAAACCCATTGTGACGAGTCGGCTGCCTCCCCCCCTTATTATCATCACCACCCCGTCCCGTATTCGCCGCCCTTCACCAGGCTCCCGACGGGAGTGGGTGTGTGGGAGAGGAGGGGCGCTGAATAGCTATGAGGCGCACCTGATGTGAATAGAGCCTCATCACCGCCGCTGTTTAAATGCCGAGCGCGCCTCTCCTCGGGAGACCGGTCTCTTCCCCGTGCATGCACGCTGGTGTCCTCGTAGGTCCAGGAAGGGAGTGTCGAGAGCGGATGGAAAACCGCACACGTGAGACGGCTGACGGGCCAGGATGCCGGGCCGCTGAATCCCCCAGAAGTGCCGCGGACAGAAGAATGACGAAGACGCTGAAAAGAAGGGCCGCCACTCGCGCACTTTTACCCCCTTTTGGACACTTTATTTGATTATTTTGTTTAATAAAATCCTCTCCGAGGCCTGACGCCACACTCACTGTGTCTGTCGTTTGCTCCTCCTGCCATACCATCTAAAAATAAATGAATATCAGGGGGGCGATCGTTAAGACAACAGCAAACAGCAGTAGTCAAAATCTACGTTGTAGTCTATCATTACAGTAAAGTTAGCTAGTGTTTGTCACAAGTTAGAAAAGTTAAACAAAATAAAAAGAACCGAGCATCGCGTGCTGAACCAGCAGATCCGTGCACGCTCCGCGCTGTCAAAACTCAGAATGGTAACATCCGGTCCCAGTCAAACCACACCTACTGCCAACCCCTAACACGGGTGGAGAGACTAACTAGAACATTTAAATGTTAAAAGAAACAAATGTTGAAATTAAGAATCTTAATTAATGAAACCGTACAGCATTTCCGTACAAAGCTTTTCACTTTAAAAATTAGACACACAAGTTTTGCCTTTTAAACAAACAACAGCAGGAAAAATGTTATTTTATTTTAGTTTAGTTATTCACACTTTCACTTATTACTTTATTTACTCTTTTATTTTGTCAATAGTAAAACGTTTAGTGTGCTATGTCAGTTAAAACGTATGTATGTGTGTACAAACTGGTATGAAAGTGAATGTATTCAGTGTAATAAAATCAGTACATCTCTTTGATTTTCTTGCCATAAGACTTGTTATCAGTTGAAACAGGCGTACAACCTCTAAACTTTTACAACATCACACGATATGCAAAATATCGCGGCTCATGAACCGCAATGAAAGGAGAGAAGTTTTGAAGATGGCGTGCAGAATCCGTGACACAATGCTATAAGCTAACCTATCAGTTGCACGGGAAAATATCAGGATGAAAAGTAGTAAAATAAGAGAGGGTTACTCTTTGATTTTCTTGCTTTAACACTTGCGGTGTGTTATCTATCAATTGAAACAGACGTGCGTAATTAAACCTCTAAAGTTTTACAACATGCACCTGCGAGCGGGCCGGGTCTTCTGGTGCTGCGAACTTTGCATAAAGTTCACCGATCAAAGCATCTCCATCGCATCTATTTTATGACATACATCTGCGAGTGTGAACTTTGTCAAAAGTTCACTGGAATGGTTTACTGGCTGCTCAAAGGATGCATACCCTATTGAACCCTTTTTTTTATGACACATCTGGTGAAGTTAAAAATAGTATAATAAAACACAAACTCTCACATAAAAACACACACACACACACACACACACACACAATCCCTACATTTAAACATTTAGACTTTTATGGTGTCTCATGCCAACCTTTTACAAATAAAAACTTTTTAGAATCACACAGGGTAACTCTACAAGATAATCGATAAGTATAATAATCGATAAGTCCAACTTATCAACCCCGCCTGATGTGTCTGACGATTTGTGACGAATATCTTACTTATACAGACATGTTAAGATGTTAAGTATGAGTAAAACATGTGTAAAGTTCAATATTACTGTTAAAAATAGTATAATAAAACACAAACATTCACATAAAAACAAACAAACACACACACACACACACACACACACACTAAAACAACCCCTAGATTTAAACATTTAGACTTTTACAAATAAAAACTTTTAGAATCACACCGAGTATATCTACAAGATGATGAAAAGCAGCATGATTAAACGATATGATTTTTATATTAACAAATACGTTTTTAGATCTTTCAAACCTAAAACCATGATGCTGGGATTAAGCAAGGATTAGAAGCAGTCAAATGATCCTCTGATGAACGCAAGGCGGTTACAGAGACTTTCTTTATGAATTACAGCTAAATTAGACTAAAAATTAGTCTCCATAAGGTTGTTTGCAACAAAAGTAATTCCTATAAATGTCTCACAGAATCTTTACAACAGATTAGACTTTCTTTCTCACTTTAAAAATGGTATTATTAAGCGCGGGGTTTAAATTAATTTTTTCACAGTATAACGTTTTATTTTATTAAAATAAAAACAACTAGTCTATATAGGTTTATTTGACTAAGATTTGATCAAATAATTGATATAATAAACATGCAAATATTCGATAAATCCATTTTATCACCACCCCAAACTGATGTGTCTGTTGGTTGGTGATGACATAAATATCTTACTGATACAGATGTGTTAAGATGTTAAGTATCTGTAAAAATTGTTTAAAAAGTCATCTTTTTTTAGCTTTCATGTAGGATTTGTGTCCACGCTCAAATGGTTTTTGTGTAACTGAGCCCTGAAACAAATGAAAATAGAATGTGTGAAATGACGTCTTTAACTAAAACATTTTTTATTCAAACTCTCGCGCACGCACGCAGCTTTTCTCAAACACCCCACAAATTGCCAGCAACATTCTTAAGTTTGTTTTCATGAACATTGTTGTCATTCAGCTGTAGCTGAAACAATATAACGGAGTTACTTTATGCATTATTACAACTTTAGATACTGAAAGAGCTCATTAATCTGTTTAACTCTAAAAATGTGAACAAAATCAGTTTGACAAACAAGGGTACGCTCAAAGAATAAGTCTGGAACTGATTTGAAGCATTCTAACAACAAGTAGGCCTACAACCGCTGCAGAAAACGTATAATAGCACCGCAGTAAAACTCTGGATGTGTGATCGACTGACTTCACATGTCCAACATATTATCACAAGGTCCTGCTTATAGTTTATGATGAAACTAGAAAAAATATAAGAACACACAACCATGAAATAACGCAACAACGGTTGCTCCATTTCAAAATATACACGTGAAGTCTGTTTTACCATAAGTATATCGTATTCTTCTTATATATATATTTGTTTAGGCTAAATACGTTTTAACAATTCTTTTTGTTTTTACAAAGATGTTAAATTGAACGTGTGTAACTAATACCTCATTCAAACATTGCGGCCTTTCAGGTCAGTGAACTACAATACCCAGCATACACCTCAGACTACAAGCATGGCCGTCGGGGATCCATATCCCAAAACGCTCATACGTGACATCGCTCTAAATCGTCGGGCTTCTGATTATAAGCACGCTCAGATGACCTATATAAAAAGACACGCATTTCAACACTTTTTGTGAAGTATACGCACCTTCCACATTGTGATGATACAAACCCTTTTTGTGATCTCTGTTGGCGATACGAAGCCCGATTCATTTCTGTGAATCGATTCTTTCCCACAGTTTGGTTTCACATTTGTTTTCTAACAACTCAGGGTCGTTTTATATCAGCAAAACATTCAAATAAAGTTAACGGTGTGAAGGCATCTGTTGTTCATTTAACCTGATGATGTTTGTGGTTCTTCATGTTGGATACGAGTCACGATCTGTCCGATATTGAGTAGCCTACACATATACGCGGATATGTTCTACATGTCTGAAGTATAAGTCTGTAGAAAGAATAAACCGGTCTTATAAATTTAATGATTTGGCTTAACAACTTTAAAATATAATCTGCACGAGCCATAAATCATACGCTCTTAAAATCGATAGTGCACAAAATGTGTGTAAAAGGACATATTAATGTGATGTTTTGGTTTGTGTCTTACACAACCTCACGTTACTTAACGTTTTTATTAAGTTTTAATATAAAAGATAATAGCCTGTTAACAATTTAGACATTTTTATTATGAAATCGCACAAAGAACCACTGAAGTACGCGCTGTTTGTTAACACGGAATTAATTGAAATAATAGCCTACTACGAGCTTATTTAACCGCTTTATTTACAGCATGCTGAATGTAATATAGTTAAACAGAAACATTTTAACATTTCAAACTTGTTAAACAACAGCTTCAATACATTGCTCTTATGAAAACGGTTAAAACAGAATGCTGTCAAACAGAACATCGTCTGCAAGTTCCCGATGTGTAAATTACCAACAAGTTCTCAAAGAGAAACATACTTATACCGAGCTTCAAAATATGTTCAAAACACATAAATATCCATCACGCATATATAGTACGTGCATCGATCTAACGCGTTCTGTTCACCTTAAAACGATACATTCAATCAAAAACCTGACCGACAGACAGACAGACAAAACCTCAACGATAGCTGAGATGGATCAGGAGGGAGGTCAAAATTATTATTCTTCGCCATGATAACATACCTGGTCCGAGAAATCTGATACCCTTAATGTAGATTTTCGCGATAGTCTTTATTCTAGTTGTTATTTTAACTCTTATTCGATCATAAACCTGCAAGAGTTAAAGAAAATTCCTTAATTTATAACATTTTAACAAATTCTCTAAGTGAAAAATGAAATCAGGTGTTTTACGTTCAGGTTTTTCTGATCGTTTTCCGATATTGCCTTATTCTGTAATTAGGGTTAACAGGGTTAAATTCTCAAAAGAAATATAACAACAATTAAATGACAGTCCTTCTACTTGAAGCTGCTTAAGACTAAACAAATTATATTTATTTTAGACTATCTATTCTGCCCCTGCTGCAAGTAGGTTGCACCTCGACAGATAGTTAAACAGTTTGAGTGCTGAAGAAAAAGTCGAAAGTTGAAATCTTCAGTTGCACAACATCGTTTTTTGTGAAACTATAATGCAAACACAAAACATACATTAAGTATAAAGTATGTCTAAAAGTAACTTTTAGGAAAGAAAGTAGCAAATCTAGCATTACCACGTGAAAGAAAAACAACAATCTTCTTATTCAAATGCACAACTATATTTCTTTCTAAATGGCATGAAATACTTATTTTTTTAACATAGAAGGAATTCAATAAACAATTAAACTTACAGACGATAGCCTCTGGCATGAAATAACAGAAATATAGCTTTTTTCAGGGAGAAATCTACTGCTGCTGAGAAGTGAAAACTAAGATGACTGCTATGACCTCTGACCTAAATCACACGATGCATCTTAACCAATAAAATAAACCCAAAATAAATGACTATTTAAACAATCAGAACACTATCTTTCTGGTCTGTCTACGATGTGTGCATTCACAAGACAAACCGAGTGTGAAAAGCAGGTGTTTGTGTCTTTCTGTTACCTACATACCACTATTTCACTTCAAAATTTTCTAACTATTAAGCTTGAAGCTATGCATTTCACAGTGCATACACAGATATGTGTTTCTTTTGCGTATGTCTCTAAGCAACAGTTAAACGAATTACAGTTGATACGTCATTTTAAGCGAAAGGTGGGACGATTCGTATGTTTTTTATTTTGTCCAAACGGATGCTTTGATACCCATGTTTTAGACATCAGTCTTTTAAATCTGACCCAGAAAGCAGATGTCTCGATATTTTGCTCTTCTTTTTATGAAAACGTGCGGTAAGCAGTTTTGTCCTCATTCAGTATACCGACGCGTTTTAACACGTCATGAATTCCAATAGTTAGTTAGCAAATGCGACTGTTTATTACTGAGATAAGTCACATCAGAGCTGCATTCTAGTTGATATTTAAGATTTTTCATCTACCTACATGTTTAACGGCGCTACTGTTCTAGGTCTCCTCACGCCATTGTGAGATATAAAACGCAAAGTTTTTCATAGCGTTAAGCTTTGAAACCAGAACCATTTTTAAGTTTCCATGACTTTGTGCGCTCTTTCGGTCTGAATTTGTTTACCATGGTTTCACCATCCTTATCTTATTTTCCCCTACCTAATTGTAATTGTTGGGCCTTACGCTTGCTAGTTTTTGCTGTTCATATAAGTCGATATTTCTGCTAATTTGTTTGATTCAATAAAATATTGCATCTTTATTCAAGACATTTACGTTACATTATTGTATCAGAGATAAGATACAAGATCGTTTCTTATTAAATATCATTAAATTGATAACAAACAAACAAAAAACTTGCTATCTGTACCGCGTAAATCGTTACATTTCAATGTTTTAAATAAAGACGTTTTTATGAAGTCAGAGAAACAGAAGAACAAGTTGAGACAACCTTTTATTTCAACAATATATCGTTGAATATACATTCACACGTTGAAGTAGTGAAGAAAATGATCAAATTTACAAACAAACAGTAGTAACGACATTAAACCGGTGGTGTAGCCAGAGATAATCTATGCAGACAAACATGTTTTGCTCAAATATAAAATCAACCAGTGATGCAACAATTTCACATGTCATAGAATCACAATTTTTTGCAGCCAACAAGACACATTGATCTGTTACAGACGTACACAGGCTGAGAACCTCGTTAATGTCCATCTCATCCATACACTCAGACATCGCATCCAGAATTTTTCTTGCTGTTACTCAGACTGACTCTCTGCTGGTGAGAAACATGCTAGTCAAATCAGGCCATGGATATTTCAGGCTTCTTACAATTTTCATTTCGTTCTTGAGGTTTGTTTCGCGTTCGGTATCTCGCGTACAATCGTGAATCGTGTCCACGCCTTTTCAGCGCTAATTGGTCACTGCGCGTCTTTAGTAAAACTCGACAGTACTATTATAAAAGCCAAAAGCTATTTATAAAACTGTCCCTATATTGGCTAATTTTACTACACCTCTACAATAAGTGTCAAGTACTCGTTTCAGAATTTTTGACTGTAAATATCCATTTCGTGAACAATGTACAGTGATATAAACCTTTTCACACATGATTTTTGGCGTTATTCAACCCAATCGTAAAGCAAGAAGGTTCATCCCTACATCTCACTGAATAAGCAGATTGAATGAAAATGTACAAATGAGACTGTACAAATCACCAGTATTATTTTCTCAAATGTAAAATAGTTACAAATTGCTATCAGAGTGTAATGTTATTTGATGTTATTTGTTATTATTTGATGTTATTTTAAACTCACATTTATGTATTTAATTTAATGTCCTGATTGTCCTGAGGCAAAACAGTTGAAAACCTCTGCATTGCATTATTCCAGACCACATATCTACTAGGGCTCCATCTCCCTCCCAGACAATCTCAGCTGTGTTTCAAACAGTATTTCATTTGCATACATCACCCACATTTAATTTCCAAACAGAAGCATGCCAGCAGCACAACACATCACCCATAATGCCCATATTACTGATCAGTGTTCCATTTAACAGTCCATATTCTGATTTGAATATGAACTCTCTGTGCATTCCCAGTTATTGTCTTTACTGCAAAGCAAGGAAAGAAACAAAATATAGTGTCTCCAGAGCTACAGTGCAGAATTTTGTAACACATATTTTGTATTTGCCAGTCCAGCATTTTTTTTTTTTTAACAACTACAGTACATTACACTGAAAGATGCCCCCAATACTACTTTGCCTCCAGAAGAAACTGTTAACAAGAACATCAAGAGGTGGCCAAAGGGAGCAAGCTTGACCGTTCTAGACCCTTTTATTCACACTGACTTGAATATGATCAACACTGCCACATGCCGAGGTTACACACACACACACTGAAGGGATCGCTCATAGCAGTAACTGTGTGATATTGTGACACCAAAACCATCATAAAACATCTCATTCAGAGACCCTTGTGGCTCTCTCAGCTCAATACCTGCAAAGCTGGTGGGCAGAGAGGTGCTTGGGGTAGTCAGAGCCAACCTCTCAACAGGCATCAAAAGAGCCCTGAAAACTATGCCCTGAAAATACAATTCAACTCAACAGTGATCCATGGAACATTTGTAAGACATCTGGTGTGATCATAGAAAACTACTGAGAGAATGATTTTACCTGAAGCATCTATGTGTTAAGGAATGCTCCTTCATAGATAGCAGTGCAATAGCAAGAGTAATATTTCTTATAGTTTTGCAGTTGGGTGTATTTTGTCTCAACTTGTAGCTCAATGACTGTGAAAGTGTTTGAAAAACACATCATTGTAATGTAATCAGTCTATCATAGTGTTAAAATATTTGTTATTACTGACCTCACATTTCCCAATTAGTGCACACAGTGGCAAGGCTTATCTTTTTTGGTGCTGTATGTGAGTGCAATTAAGAATTCCTGGGTTACGTTAACCAAGCTCGGGAAGCTGAAGTGTGCTAGAACTTACTTATTACTATACTTATTTCTCATTCCACAAAACAGATAATTTCAAAGCATGCAGTATAGCTCTGATAAATTGCAAGTCATGTGTTCAGTTACAGGCATGTAGGATATCAGAGACAAAATCAGAGAAATTTAAGATTCATCAGAACATTGAAACATGAGGAGCCAAAATTCCAAAGAGGCCCCAAGAAAACAGGACAACGTCATAAATTCGATTCTGGCGCCACTAGTCTGAAGCAAGCGAACCAACCAACTCTTTCACAAAACAGCTTGCAACATTAAAAGAAAATAAGTCTTATTGATAATTCCAACCAGGAAGGAGATCGTCAAATTTGGGGGCAAGTAATCAAGATCGATGGTCAAAGAGATGGCCGTTACATGTGTCCCACGGTGGAAATCACAAGCTTCCTTAGACTGATTTTTCCCCCACATAGAAGATAGACCAGACTGAAATTCCTTTGTTCACAGAACATGTCTCTATGTCCTACACAGAACCTCACAGAGACTGCTGTTTCCATATGCACCAAAAATAATTTTAAAATACTGTATTTTAATTTTCATGAAACTAATCATTTCTATGCATAACTCCATATCATGTATGTAACCCACACAATTAGCGATCATGTTTTAATCACATATGGTGTATGTCTTTTTAATAACTATTGAACAACTTTAAAGGGTTGTTAATCATCACGTCCGAAATTATATTCTACAAGATCGTTTAAAATTCGGACAATGTGACTGACCACGACATGTTGATTGGGTGGAGAAACAAAGTAACACCCCGAGCCAGGACAGTATCTAATTGGTCAAGATAACCATTGGGAGGTGTCTAAAAGCCGAGTTTAAAAACTCAGGACACTATCAAGCTCTTCTCCTTTTTTTTGCTACCGCGTTTTGACGCTGCTTTTTAGTGCTCTCTGAGCGTGCTCTGGCCTACATGCCAGCAGCTACTTAACACCACGATGAGAAGAAAAAACACTTAGTCTCGTTACATCCTTTTATCCTTTTACTTTAACTTAGCTGTCACCATCCCGTATACGGGACACCTAACTTTACTTCAATATATTACCATTAAATCCTAATCTAATCATGACAAACTATATATCATTGGAAAGGTCCAAGACTCCTAAATAGATATTTCACCACTGTTTGTTATAAAAAATTATGTAGGAGCAGTATTAGATTAATTTATGACAAGAGCGCACCTCAAAACATATACACCATAATAGGAGCGCTGACCTTTGACACAAAAATTCTATTAGTTTCCTTTTTTTCCTATCACATGTTTTAGTAATCATCATATATTATATATCATTTGAAAGCTTAAAATCTCACAATTCATCCTGTGAAAACCGTTTTGAAATCGGATATTGCGTCACCATAGCAATTGTACTTTAAAATCTTTTAGCGGGCTCCTCCCCCTTAGTGGTGACTAAATGTATTACGGTCTTATAGAATCAAAACATTTTATAATCTTGACAAAATACATATCATCGGAAAGGTCTGAGTCTCAGGATTCCATATTTGGTGGTTATTTTGTGATAGGAGTAAGAGTGAGAGAGAAATTGATCCATTTGTTACAGAAAAGTGCATAAAAAAAACTTCAATGGGGTTTGAATGGCACCCGGTGGCTGGTTGTGGTATAACGCCTAAACAAAATTGCATAGTAACCTCAATTTTTTTTATATCAACTTCAAATTTGGAACACAACATATTTAGACATATGGCTTTAATTTTATGCCAAATCTGGATTAAAATATATTTTGTAAAATATTTATTTTATATAATATATAATAATAATAGTATCGTACATGTTATTTACAGTAAATTTAAACTTTTATAACTTTTTTTTACTTTTGTTTTTTGAAAATATTTAACTTCTGCAATAATCTGCTGATTGTCTTCTTTAAAAGGAGACCAATCTTAGATCTGTATTCAAAAGCATTCATGAATTATTACAATTTAACTTTAAATAGTGCACTTTCAAAACGTTTTCAAAAAGGGGGGGTGACAGTTAAGAGGTTAATTTCTGTTCTTTCTGTTGAGTTTCGTGTGCTAAGTTAAGTTTGCCAATGCCATGTCTCCGAGTCTGACCTCGAGTGCCCATCTAAAACTTCAACCAGCCCACAACTCCACAACTTCAGCCAAGAGCCAATGCCCAAGACTTCACTACAAACAACTACTTAACTGTCAGCCAATCAGCAACCTCGGGAAACCCCCTTTCTGCAATGAAGACAACACAAGGGAATCCCTTAACACAGAAGCAACGCAAGCAAGTACAACTCCAGATTTTTGCTGAACTGGTGCATTTAATATAAATGTTTGCCTCATTGAGAAACTCAATCTGAGTGTTAAATAAGTGATTGGTGGTTCAGGTCTATGCAATTGCACATATTGCTGTAAACTTGGGATTTCACATTTTCATTCTCTTAAGCTCATCCTTTCCTCACTTTCTCTCTTTCTGTAATGTGTGAATGCGTGTGTTCATGTGCTAGATTAATTTATGTCTTAGGTTTATATATATAAATCTTATTTATATTGAAAAGAGAGGTATCTTGTGTTCTGTGCTTACAAGTTAATGTCTTAATCTGCCGATCTTGTTATTGTGCTGTTTAATCAATTCTATTAATCTATGTTTTGGATTTTAATATCCAGTGCAGAGTTGATGTTATACGGCTTGTTCAATGAATCGCTGCTGCCTTAGTGATCAGCCGTAAAACAGTGAGTCTGTTCAAATTCCCTATAAAATCATAAATGATTCCCTTTGAGCTAAATGAAACTATTTCCCTTTAAATTACATATTACCCTTACAGACACAAAATGATGCTATCTTTCAATGCATTATCAAGGCAGTAAATATAGTTTGTAACTGTAATGACAACAATATAAGTATAATATTATGTCAGCCTTTTAAGTCCATGTTGGCATCATTTTCAGTCTTCAAACAGAAGCTGATGAAGTCTCCAGTAACTCTAGGATTGGCATTCTGTAATAAAAACAAGAGAACAAATGGAGAAGGATTAGTGTAGCGGCTGTTCATTTTATTTCAGGCAAAGATGATCCATGAAGTGTTACAATTGCATTATTAATGCAAAAGCTTGGCTTAAAGAGATGGTGTCTTTATTGTAGTATCACAATATCATTACATTAATATTATTTCTATTAATATTATTTCTATTAATATTATATTTATATCTAAATATTACTGTTTTTGCAACAAATTTGAGGCCACTGAATCATTATACAAAACAAACCATAAAAACCTGAACCATTACACTGCTAATGTTCACAAACTAAAAAGACGTGTAGAAGGGTCATGTTGAGATAAAAAAATTCATGGTCACAGTTCCATTTCCTTAGCTTATTCATGCTGTGATGGGAAGCATTATCTATGCTTTTATACAAAGCCCAATCTTATCCCAAAGCAAAGCTCTTGTTTCTCTCAACATTGTCCCATGTGAAATTCATGTATTGGGTTGTTGAGTACAGGTGTTGGCTGCAACAGTGCATGATTGTCTGGGATTTCAGGACCTCACACATTTTTTTTTTCTGAATTATTTTCCCCATACAGTATTTGTTGTTTGCCTTCCTTTCCTCTAAAAGCTTTGTATTAAATATATTTCTATCTACCTCTTACTCCTTTGACTATGTTTCATATTCTTACAGCAAAAAGGTGGCTGTGTAAGGTGTGAAAACTATTTGCAGGACAACCTTTAATATGCTACGAATGGACACAAATGTAGTTAAAATGTACAGTCAAGACACCATGTTGGAAAAGTGTGCTGTTTGAGGTAGAGAGTTATTATAGAATGTCTACAATGTTCGATTTTCACAGTTAGTTCAGTTGTAAGATTTGCAAAATGTAGTGTTTTCTTATTCTACAGAGCTTCTTGTTGGAAGACAACTTATTCAAACAGCTGGCATTGTCACATTACAGAAGAAAAAAAACGTAGTATCACTTCTTGTCTGGCTCATGTCACATTCTGTTGTCTATTCTGAATCATTACACATGCTCTACATGAAGATGAAATTAACCTATGGGTCATACATTAAGTTCCTGCTATGTAATCCTTATATTGTCAAAATTAAAGGATTATCCCTGAAACCAAGAATAGAAGACTCTATAAAACTAATGTGACATGGCAATCAAGCTGATCCACATTTACCAGTGAGACTGCCAGTGAATCGTAACTATAAATACATGAGCGTTCACATATGTTTAGCGCTATATTAGAAAGGAGAGGTTGTCTGAGAGGAAAACGTGCTTCATCATTCGATAATGAATTGGAGCTCATGGAATGAAGACAGAGAGAGACAGACTGGGTTCTCTCACAATAAACCAATTAAAAATAAGAGCTCACGATTGCACTGCCATTCATCAAGCCTTACATCACCATGACAACAACACCCAGTTCCAGCGGCTCATGTGTGTTCCACAGAGACGAGGAAAAGATATCTATTCTGTATATTAGAGTCAAATCCGAAATGCAAAACCTTTGACAGTTTAGCATCGCTACCTGTGAGGTGTCATGAATAGAAAAACAAATTACATGCAGGAGCTCAAACCAATCCAAAAATTAGCTGCAAGGCGAAATTGCTCCTCCGGGATGACAGCAGAATTCGCCACACATATCAGGACTCTGTGACATCTATTTCTGGCTTTGTAAACTGCAGGCAAGCATCAGTTTTCCAGGCTTTGGCTGCATTGTTGCTCTGCATGATAAAACATTCTCGCCTGTGGCTCGCATCAGTGTGTGTTTCTGTGGCAACAGCTTCCCCCAAACCATTTGTGTGTTTGCCGGTGTGTTGTAAGTGTGTGTGTGTATTCTCTAAGCGGGAAGTTGAAATCCCACACACAAGAGGAGGAGGCAACCATCGATCTATTCTTCCAGAGCTGAGCTGAGGGCTGGGAGATGCAGTGTGGAGATTTCGGCATAGCTAACATCCCATCAGGTGACTTCCTTATGCTTATCAAGATTTGAATAGGATCAGCTCCCTAACAAGCCTCCACAGTTTCTGCTGCATGTCAAAAGTACAGAATGTAATAGTTCTGCTCTACTGGAGAGTCAATAAGGCTGCTCTATAAAGATGTATGGACTATAAAGAGTCCATTGCGTCCACATCATCTTTTATGCACTGTAATGCTAATATATCGTGATTATACAGCTTGTTCTTTGAAAGTAAAAGTTTTTTGGTTTGTTTTTCTTTTTTAATTGTCTCTCCTAATTAGGATATACTGTAAACCCAAGGGAAAAAAATAAATAAAAAAATAAATAAAACCCATTTTTTACCCATAGGAAGAAAAAAATCTCAGATACATTTCTCAAATACTCCCCCTAGAAAACCTTGCCTCATTCTTTACATGTTTTTCCGGATGTCACATTTTTCTTCTGGATTTACAGGCAAGATCTCAAGATTTCAATAAGAAATATGTGACCCTGGACCACAAAACCAGTCTTAAGACATCAATGGAAAGCTTATTATTCAGCTTTCAGATGAAAAACAAAAAGACGTATTTGTCTGAAATACAACTATTTGAAAATATGGAATTTGAGTCTGCAAAAAATAAATAAATAAAATAAACAAATATTTAGAAAATCGCCTTTATAGTTGTCCAAATTAAGTTCTTAGCAATGCATATTACTAATCAAAAATTAAGTTTTGATGTATTTACGGTAAGAAATTTACAAAATATCTTCATGGAACACGATCTTTACTTAATATCCTAATGATTTTTGGCATAAAAGAAAAATCGATGATTTTGACCCATAAAATATATTGGTACAAATACCTGTGCTACTTATGACTGGTTTTGTGGTCCAGGGTCACAAATGTTTTCCCAAGTATCTAAACTAGTCTATTGACATGATATTGGTTATGTACTCTTACGGTATGAACACTGTATGTCTCCTACACAACTTCAGAAGCAATATCTCAGACAAGATTTATGAAGTATGACTGAAAGTTCAATAAATCTCAATGCTTTGAAAGCACCAAAAAAAAAAAAAAAAGTCTTGGCATTTTTTGTCCATATATTTTTCTCAATAAATTTGATGAGTTGGTTGCTTGAATTTCATAGCTTTTTCACAGCAGTGAGTGTGGTTTTGCCAACATGATTCATGTCTCTTTGTTACGACATTTGTAGCTTAGACATGTATCTTCCTCTCCATAACCTCTTTAAGCCAATAGGTGCAGACACTCCTTAAATGAAAAAAAAAAAAAAAAAGAGTTGTTAGCTCACCTGTGAATAAGGAAACGGTTTCCCAGGTAATTGTTTTATTTGAGCTTGACCAAAAAAACAAAAACTTAATTCTTTTGCAAGCAATTCACTATTCTGAAATTTAAGAATCATTATGAACTCCTGCCCTCCCATAATGCTAAAGCAGATCACACACACACACACACACACGCACAAAATAACCTTCCTCTCCAAATTCCAAACCCTAGTTAAAGTAAAACAAAACCACATTTTCCTCTAAAAGATACTACACTGTAAAAAATGGAACGGGCTATTTGCTTAAACTATGGTAACAATATTACACTTAATATTTTTGAGTAGTTTTTACGACTTGATTTTTTAATAGAATCTACCTGAAAACAATCATGTAAAATCTCTTTCCTTAATTAATTAATCTATGACACAATGCATTTTATATCATTAGTGAAATGTGCTCATTTATTTTAAGTTGATTTTCAAAATTATGTGATTTTGAGCGAGGCCTGTTTGTATTTGACTTTGAGTGAGGCCTGTTTGTATTTGACTTTGAGTTATTTTGTACATTTAAAAGACTGTATACAGCCAAACAGCTCCAGTAGGAAAATACTTGAGAAATACTGGAAAGCATTGCACTAGCACTAGCAAAGCTACTGCTCATTGAAAAAAGCTTAATGCCTTATAGGAGTAGTATCCATAACCATACACTCTACTCTTCTGCACAATGGTAACTATTGCACTGTGCAATGGAAACTTCAATGTAACAGAAACTCTTTCAAATGTCAAACATAACTGAACAGTAAACATTAATAGATGTTTCCCTTCACTCAAAAACACATAAAATAACATTTAATCCTGCGATATGCAAAGCATGCTGGGAACTAACAATCACCTCCAAAATAAAACCGCAAAATTGAGCTAATTCTCTTAAAATAATTATGTATCCTTCTTTCCTTTTTTTTGTTTTGTTGTTGTTTAATCAGTTCCTCTAGTCAAGCCTCAAAACTGCTGAAGTTTCCTTAAAAAAAAATTAGGAAAACACACCTCTTGGTATTATTAGTAAAAAGTCCTCAGTATTTTCTATACAACACTGAAATACATTTTTTTTATGAAATATGCACACTATTTTTAAGTATCACCTTAATTTTTTTAATGAGAATTACAAGACCCATGATTCATTTTTTACAGTGTACACATGACTTTGCAGGAATTCGACAATTCTGAATTTTTTTATTCCTGCAATCGATCAATCAATCAATCAAACTAAAGAGTTTAATGTCAAATTTATACACTATACTATGTATCAGTATATAGGCGTAAAATGTGGAAAATGCACTGTTGACGGTTATAATCGTATACTGTGTTCTTAAACCGTAACAGTCAATGTGATATACTGTAAAAGTAGGGGCATGTGTGTTTTAGTTTCCCACAGGTTCACTGGTTCTTATGGTCATTCAGAGATTAAATATTCATGAGATGAAATGGAGGCAAGTTTTTACTGTCCTTTATACTTAATTCCATTTAGTTTTTCAATGCAAGCAGTGTACTTAAGCTCCCCCGGGATGAGCATGAGCCGATGAGAAGAGGCAGTCAAACAGAGGAACACTCAGTGTGGAAATGATCCATTTACCCAAGTTAATCGCTGCCTTCTGCTGTTCAAGGCCACCTAATGGGTTTACTAGTGCTCACTTGGCAAAACGCACACACACAGACACACACACACAAACATTGCATCATTATAAGATCATTCACTTTTGCAGTCAACAAAGGAAGTATAGTGTACCGTGGCATCTATTGTTCTTGTGTATGTTAAATTATTATTTCTAAAAATAAGGTTGTATAAATGTCTGCTAATTTTGTGGATTGTTAATGTGGATTTTTTCACTTATGACTCACTATTCTTCATTAATTAATTATTGGGCAAAAATGGATGGCCACCACTCTGAGAGCGCAGGGAGACCCAGAGGGTGTTTTCCAGACAGTGAATTAATCATTGTACGACCTCTTCCTCAGGGCATTTGGGACCTATACATCCTAAGGGGTAGCTTTATGTATAGTTCACTACATCTGACAAGGAAATAAAGATTAGTATAATGTCACAGGCAGGATGTTCAGTGCTATCACCTTTTGTATATTCAGAATAAAGCTGAAACATTTCTCTTTTGTGTAACTTAAATTAAATTATAGCATTTTGGGACATATCTATCATGTCACATCTAAGACACAGCCTACCAAATGGTTTAATAATTACAGTTCAGGCTCAGTAGGTTTTTACCCAGTGGCGACCTACTTTGCTTTTTGAAATATAATTGTTATTTGGGGGGTCTCAGAAAGAGGGGGAAAAAAAGGAGACATTAAAACTAAAACTAGACTCATCACAAGATGCCTTAACAAGAGAACACTGCAGGGACATTCAATACAAAAGTAAATAACTGAAACCATTCACAAAGTGCCCTTCCACAAGACTGTTAGAGAAGAGGTGTCCAGGGGTGTCCAGTCAGGCTCCTGGAAAGTATCTGTCCTGCAGAGTTTAGCTCCAGTTCTACAACCCGAATTTCAGAAATGTTGGGATGTTTGAATTTGAATAAAATGAAAATTAAAAAACTTTCAAATCTCATGAGCCAATATATATTCACAATAGAACATAGAGAACGTAACAAATGTTTAAACGGACACATTTTACACTTATCCAGTAAATGAGCTCATTTCAAATTTGATGCCTGCTACAGGTCTCAAAAAAGTTGGCACGGGGGCAACAAAGGGCTGAAAGAGCAACACATTTTGAAAAGATTCAGCTGGGAGAGCATCTAGCAACTAATTAAGTTAAATGACATCAGGTCTGTAACATGATTAGCTATAAAAGGTATGTCTTAGAGAGGCAGAGTCTCTCAGAAGTAAAGATGGGCAGAGGATCTCGAGTCTGTGAAAGAGCGCATAAAAAGATTGTGGAATACTTTAAAACAACATTCCTCAATGTCAAATTGAAAAGGCTTTGCAAATCTCATCATCTACAGTGCATAATATCATCAAAAGATTCAGAAACCGGAGAAATCTCTGTGCGTAAGGAACAAGGCCGAAGACCTTTGTTGGATGCCCATGGTCTTCAGGCCCTCAGACGACACTGCATCACTCATCGGCATGATTCTGTCATTGACATGACTAAATGGGCCCAGGAATACTTCCAGAAACCACTGTCCGTAAACACAATCCTTCTGGCCATCTGCAGATGCCCACTAAAGTTGCATCATGCAAAAAGCAAGCCATATGTGTGTAACAATTTAAACGTATCTTACTTTAAGTCCTGTTGTTACCAAATGATTCTTTTCTTGGGTAATCTTGTTTTAACTAGTTTACCAACCATCAATTCAATACAGCATGTGCCAAACATAAGTCTCTCAGGGATTCAATGCATGTATTACTAAACATATAAACTTCAAACAAACATTGTTCAATCCTACAGCACAAATAACAGCATATTGGAAGGTAAATAAGTCAATTGAGTCCAAAAAGGCAAACTCTATTATGAGTCCTATAAAGGCACAGATATCCAAATACCATCCATCAGAGTCCACAACAAAGAAGCAGTCCAAAATAAAGCAAAGAGTCCAGCAAAAAAGAAGTGGAAAAAGGGACAAAAAACTTGATCAGTCTCACCCACGTTATCTTCTCAGGGATTCCTGGACCCCACCTGCAATGCTCCAGGAAAAAGGGAAAAGTCCACAACCGATCCGAGACAGAGAAAACGTTCTTATTCCCTGAAAAATAGGCCTCAACCCCCCCCAATTCAAGGAATCCTCTGGTCAGTAGCCCAATATGTGATAAATCCATGGCACTGGCACTAGTGAGAGCAAGGCTTTTCCCAGCACCTTTATTTGCCAGCTTCTCAAAGCATGCCCCAGTCCAACCATGTGCCATTACCTAAAAAACAAAATGGCCACCAGTCCCTACTTCCTCAAATATTGGCCTTTTTGAATAAGAGTCCCTCATATTCCAACACAAAACAGTACACAAATATAAATAACATTACCATAACAAAAATATAAACACAATTATCACTGCATTATTAGCAATGTTTGAAATAATTAGAATATCTGAAATGAACACAGTTTCTCTGTTGTGTGGCCGTGTCACATGTGAACATGGTCTAGAAGCGCCATTGTGTCCTGTGGACCAAGGCCCATTTAAAATGGACTGTTTCAAAGTGGAAAAGTGTTCTATGTCAAATTTGACATTCTTGTTGGAAATCAAGGACGCCGTGTACTCCGGGCTAAAGAAGAGGGAGACCTTCCAACATGTTATCAGCGTTCAGTTCAAAAGCCAGCATCTCTGATGGTATGGGGGTGCATAAGTGCATACGGTATGGGCAGCTTGCATGTTTTGGAAGGCGCTATGAATGCTGAAAGGTATATAAAGGTTTTAGAGCAACATATGCTCCCCTCCAGATGACGTCTATTTCAGAGAAGGCCTTGTGTATTTCAGCAGTACAATGCAAAACCACATACTGCAGCTATTACAACAGCATGGCTTCGTAGTACAAGAGTCCAGGTGCGGAATTGGCCTGCCTGCAGTTCAGATCTTTCACCTATAGAGAACATTTGGCGCATCATTCAACGAAAAATACGTCAAAGATGACCACCAACTCTTCAGCAGCTGGAAACCTATATCAGGAAGGAATTGAACCAAATTCCAACACCAAAACTCCAGAAACTCATGACCTCAATACCCAGACATCTTCAAACTGATTTGAAAAGAAGAGGAGATGATACACCATGGTAAACTTACCCCTGTCCCAACTATTTTGAGACCTGTAGCTGGCATCAAATTTGAAATGAGCTCATTTTGTGCATACAATTGTAAAATTTCTCAGTTTAAACATCTGTTATGTTATCTATGTTTTATTGTGAATACAATATTTGCTCATGTGATCTGAAATTCTTTTAGTCTTAATTTTATTCAAATTTTAAAAAAAAACGTCCCAACATTTCCGGAATTTGGGTTGTAATTAAATCCACCTGAAACAGCTAATCAAGTTCTCCAGGATTACAAGAAAAGCCTGAGCAAGTTTGTTGGAGCCGGTTGGAGCTAAATTCTTAAGATTGTTGGCCCTCCAGGTGCAGGACTGGATCCCTGGGGCCTTATTTATAAAATGTTGCACAGAAACCATCCTAAATTTGATCATATGATCATACCTCGAATATGCATATGTTTGATTCATAGAATGAATGTACGAACAGAAATCGTGCATACGCAGATGTGAAATATATGAATCGCAAATGATGCTGAACTTGCACACAATTGAATGGTTTCAGTTCTCTGCCTTGTAAACGACTCCTAATTAATGTCATTAATATATAAAATATCACCAATCATTATAATTTAGAACAGCGAGCTGCAAGAACAGCTTACATTTTAAAAAAACGTACAATACTCTGACAATAAAAAGTGCGTACGTCTGCTCAGACCCTGATGTGCCGCTAAGTACTTTTCCACGTCAAAGACCATCTTTATAAATATGAGCGCTGGCGTGGATTTAAGCATACGCACACTCTACGATCAAATCTGAGTGTACACACACTTTATAAATGAGGCCCCTTGTGCATGCAATAGTCACATTTCAAAGAAGCAATTTCCATTTGTGATCATGTCATGATCAAGTTCCCACAGTGCATTTTTAAAGATCTTATACTAGAGATCTACTTTCCTGCAAGGTTCAGCTCCAATCCTGATCAAACACAACTAGACCAGCTAATTAAAATGAGTAAATACAAGTTTTATTGTGTGTTTTCTATCTATCTATCTATCTATCTATCTATCTATCTACCTATCTACCTATCTATCTATCTATCTATCTATCTATCTATCTATCTATCTATCTATCTATCTATCTATCTATCATCTACCTACCTATCCATCCATCCATTCAAGGCGTTTATTCATTGTAATTAATTCCACAAGTTTTTCAGAAATAGCAATGATGGCTGAAGAATGTTATTCAAAACTTTCAAATAATTCATAAAATGTTATGTCAGTGTCGGTTGATAGTTATTTGCTCACAGTAAACAGTGATGTGGAACTCATGTTGAAGGCAGATATGACTGTTTCACTGCTCCAGGGAAGACACAAACTGCTTGACAATAGCTTTAATAATTCAGAAAGCTTGCCTGAGATCGTACCTGAACATCACAACCCTGTTGTATCAAATGATGCACACAGCATTTTCCATATTTCGGAATATGGGAATGTTTCCAGTTAATGCTTCACTACAGCACAACAAAAGGCTAAAGGAAAAAAAAAAAAACTTTGTGTGAAAAAATTAGTGGTGTAAATAATTTAGTGTTGAACACTGTTCTAATCATGTGCCATAAATAACTCCCAGTAATTTTATGAACAGACTGTGTATTGCATGCCCTTTAACATCTTTATCTATATACTGTATATAGGCGTATGTTTAAAGGGAATTTAAATTCTAAAAGTCCATAAGACCAAAAGTGGCCATAGAAACAAAAGTGAAAACACAGATTTTTACAAAGGGTTTACATAGAAATGTGTTCTACTTGTGTTTATCAATGGGCCTAATATGTGACTAAGGTCTAATATAAAGATATGCATGAATTATCATAGTTGCAAACTGATGAATGTATGATTGATCTTGTTTCAAAAGGAGGGTTTTTGGTACTGTACATATGAGGAAAGTAAGAAAATATAGTAGCTCACTTTCAATGACAGCAGTCAGCATCTAGATTTACAGTCTCTTTAGACTAACTTAATTTAATTTCATGGTTATGTTTAAAGAAGTATCTCATCAGTTCATCATGACCCTTTAGCTGTGCAAGTTCAGCACAACATTAATTGAACTGAAATAAGCTTCTTCCCTTGAATCACAAAGAATAAAGATTGCTGATGCCACAGCGCACTGCATGTGACCTGCAAAAAACAAACAAAAAAAAAACAGCATGAGTCAACCATTTCATTCACCCAGTTGCTCTGATACAGCTGAGAGCAAATATTTAATTAACAACTCAATAAATATATAAATACATAAATAAATAAAGCAGAGATTCAATTTATTTAAATGTTAGATTCATACATGTCTCTTTGCCTTCCTACATACATAACTTGTCTGCAGAAACAGCAATTTACCGCCTTTGTGACTTGCTGTATAACATAAGTGTGACAAACAAGGACTGTAGTCATAGCTTAATGCAGGTTTAGTCATTACATGTATTCATATATATATATATATATATATATATATATATATATATATATATATATATATATCCTGTGTCCTGTGTACAACAGTGAGTACAACAAGAGTTTTAAATAAGTGATGAACTATTTGTGAATTATTCATTAGTTTGTAAACATGGATGTACCCTTCATGCTGTTTGCACTTTCAGTTAGTTTGCAGAAAGAAAGAAAGAAAGAAAGTAAAATTGAATACATAAGCTACTTTTTCTCCTATATCAAACAAATATACATGTGCTATAACTGTTAAGTCACTTATGTTAAACACTGTGCAATATTTGAAAGCAGCATTAACATGAAATGTTATAATATTAGCTACAGTTCTCTTGTTGAGATTTAAAAGAATAGTACACAAAAAAAAAAAAAACAAAAAAAAAACTGTCAATGACAATTCATAGCAGCTAATAAAGCTCCAGACGTAAAAAAAAATAGACTATATGACTATATGAATTATGTAATAGCTTTTTTGCAAGGTACAAACCAATATTTAAGTCATTACATATTGAAAATATTCTCCTCTGCCTCAGCTGTGAAATGCTCATTTCAAACATTTTTTATTATTGTTTTATTGATTTATTTATTTTTTACCTATACAAACATTTCACTGCAGTTTCCCTTAGAAATGCACACCATTGACAGTAATAATACCAACTGTTTTTTATTCCGATTTACATAAATTATGATTGCAGGGGTAGATAAACTATTAATAAATACTTTTTTATACGTAATACGTAATAATGTTAATAAAAAAAGACAGATAATAACTTTTTTTTTGTACATTTTTGAGCACGACATTTACCCATGTAAGTGTGGAAACAGAAGAAATAAAGTTATTCAAAAGCAATCACACAAGACCGGGGGAAAAATAGTGGTAACAGTGTTGCCTTTAATGACAAGAATCCACTCTGCAAATAATAATAATAATAATAATAATAATATTATATATATATATATATATATATATATATATACAGTGCCCTCCAAAAGTATTGGACCAGTAAAGATAAAATTGCTCTGTTGGCTGTTGAGTGTCACATTGTATTATTGGGTGATTCAACACATATATGTTTTACCAGCTAAGAAGTTCAGCACTTTTAGAGTTTCATCCCCCTATCTGATGTAAGCATAAGTTATAAGTGCTCAGCTGTGCCCTGTTGCATTCATTTTTCAGATATTAAAAGCAGGGAATGCGTTGTATCAGTTATATCCATTACTTCTGTATTCTGAATCTTGCATTCGATGATGACACGCACAAACCAGGATGAAGATGAGAGAGCTGACTTTGAGAGAAAAGTAAGCAATTTGGATGCTAAAAGAAAAGAGGAAGTCAATTGAGATCAATGGAGAAGTCAAGAGTTTGGAAACCACCAGCGACACCAGCAACCATCAACTACCTGATCGGCTGAGAAAAAAACAGTAGTTGATGACAGATAAAGCATAAAAGCTGTGAAAATGAACCCTAAAAGACGTGTCTGTAAAATCACCAACAACTTCCAGAAAGCTGGGGTGATGCTCTGACAATTTACTGTCCTCAAGAGACTTTGACACAGAATTACAGATGCTACACAGCAAGATGCAAACCTCTGACCAGCACCAAAAATAGAAAGGCAAGATTAGAGTTTGCAAAAAAGCACAACGGTGAGCCAGAAGAGTTTTGGAACTGTGTTTATGGACCGATGAGACAAAGATGAACCTTTATTTAAGTGATGGGAAAGCAAAAATGTGGAGAAAAAAAGGGAACTGCAAATGATCCCAAGCATACAGCCTCATCTGTAAAGCATGGTGGAGGTGGTGTCATGGTATGGGCATGCATGGCTACCTCTGGAACAGGCCCTCTCAACTTTACTGATCACTTAATATATGATGAAAATTCAAGAAAATGCATTGGTGAACGAAGTACACAAATCAAGTACTTGAGTAAAAGTACAGATACGTATTATAAAATATTACTCCAGTAAATGTAAAAGTACTTCTTTTTCAATTTTACTCGAGTGAAAGTACAAAAGTACTAAATGTTTTATATACTTAAGTGAAAAAAGTACTGATAGATAGATTAATTTTGCAATTTTATATAGACGACTTTTATTTTTACATTAGCTCATTTTTCTATAATCCTACTGCTCAAAATACCTAGGATTTTCCCAATATAACCACTATATGGAGTCAAGATATATATTTTGTTGTTGTACATTGCGATGTACCTTAGAGAAAACAGATTTGACCTTCTAATCTTCACCAAAAAGTGTTTTAAAGCTTGTTGTTTTGCAGAACGTCACAGTTATATATGACATGAGAATAAGGCCTGAAGTTAGGTAGAACATTTTAAGGAAAATATTATAATATTTTCATAATGATTTTTTCTTCTCAAACCTTGTCTGTGGTGTAAAAACACCCCTGGCCAAATGCCCCCCAGAGGTCATCACTTCCCACTTTTATAATTACTGTAGTTACCATGTTCTGAACATCACATCCTTTCTTTTTCCCTCAGATGTAATCTATCTAGGTGGATGAATAAAAATATTTCGACTTTATATCTAAAAATGTCCTCGACTTAGCATCAGCTAACAATATTTACTTATTTTCAGCGAGGTTATGAATAAACATTCATATCTGTCTACTCGGCTAGTTGATCTAAACAATATAAAAATGTATACTGTTGATAAACAATATAAAAACAGAGGTTACATAGGGCTAAATGCAAAGCATTTTAATAAAACTGCTAACGTTACAGCAGCGGGGAATATGAACGTGCATGAGTTATTTTATTTAATCTGTGTTATTTTAATGTTTTGTTTTTTGACATAAAGACACTGACATTGATCTGTCTGCATTCAAAAATTTCAGAGGGTTTAAATAGATCACCCTTTACAGCAGATTTAGTTCACAATCAACTGACGGTTTTGACCTAATTTTGATTTTCAGTTACAATGATTAATCCTAAAATTCGACATTAGTAACTTACTTTTCGCAGCGCGCACTCACAAGATCTCCAAGTTCTTACTTGTGAGTTCAGTTCAGTTCACTGGAGACTCGCTCTAAACGGATCAGTCGAATCAGTGAGTTGTCGACTCGCGAACAGCTGCAGTCGGGTCATTGCAATTTGTGAATGAATCGTTTGGAGCGATTTGCGAACCGATTGAACCTGTCATTGAAAATAATTAGTTTGTTCATGAATCAGACACCACTTCTGTGTCTCGGAGCACGTGATGTATTATAAGGAGTAACGATATGTTTTATGAAACGTAGTGAAGTAAAAAGTATGATCTTATGCTTTGGAATGTAGTGAAGTAAAAGTAAAAGTTACTCAAAATAAAACTACTCCAGTAAAGTACAGATACTTGAAAAATGTACTTAAGTACATTAACTGACCACCACTCAGATAATTCCACCAGATTCATTGGGAAGTGCTTCATATTGCATCAGGACAATGACCCAAAACACCCTGCCAGTTCAGTCAAGGAATTTATAAGGGCAAAGAAATGAAAAGTCTTAGATTACCCAAGTCAATCTCCAGATTTGAATCCGATTGAACATGAATTTCACCAGCTGAAGAGGAGAGTAAAGGCAGAAACTCCCCAAAACAAGCAATGATTGGAATTGGCTGCATTAAAGGCTTGGACAAGTATTTCAAAGGATGAGACCAAGAGTCTGATGATGTCTATGGGTCACAGACTCACTGATGTAATTGTGCACAAGGGATCTGCAACTAAATAATAGCTTTTAATTTGTTATATCTGCCTTATGTTCAACTGTCCCAATACTTATGCTCACATCAATGAGTGGGATGAACTCTAAAAGTGCTGTACTTTTTATTTGGTAAAACGTGTATGTGTTGAAACAGCTAATATTAAAATGTGACATTCTGTAGTTTTGTCTCATATTCATCTTTCAATCAGATCATATTCATCAAATATTTACAAATTTCTTGACTCCACAGGCAACAGAGCAATTGTGTCTTTACTGTTCCCATACTTATGGAGGGCACTGTATTGTAACGTAATAAAAAAAGTAATATTAATATGTAATTCAAAGAAATAGTTTAATTTAGCTCAAAGGGAATCATTTATGATTTTATAAGGAATTTGAACAGAATCACTGTTACAGCGATTCACTGAACGAGCTGTATAATAACAAACCCTGCACTGGATATTAAAATCCAAAATATATTGAAAACACTATTTAATAGCACAGTAACAAGATCGGCAGTTTAAGACATTAACTTGGGAGCACAAAACACAAGATACTTCTCTTTTCATACAAGATTTTATTTATATAAACCTAAGACATGTAAACTAATCTAGCACATGAACACAAGCATTCACACATTTACACGTTGCAGAAAGAGAGAAAGTGAGGAAAGGATGAGTTTAAGAGAATGGAAATGTGAAATCCCAAGTTTACAGCAATATGTTCAATTGCATAGACCTGAACAACCATCAATCACTTATTTAACCCTCGCTTTGAGTTTCTCAATGAGGCTAAGATTTATATTAAATACACCAATTCAATTATAACCTGGAGGTGTTACTTGCTTGCTATGCCTGTGTTAAGGGGTTTCCTTTGTGTTGTTGTCCTTGCAGAAAGGGGGTTCCCCGAAGAGTCTGATTGGCTGAGAGTTCAGTAGTTGTGAAGTGACGTCTAGGAAAGCCAATGGAGTTGTGGCTGGTAGAAGTTTTGAGGCGGTCATAGACTCCAGTTGAACTCGGAGACGAGGCGTGGCGGCAAAACCGAGTACATGAAACTCACAATGGAAAAGAAAATAAAGTAAAAGAATAAAAGGATGTAAAGATAAAAAAAAAATGGTTTTCTTCTCATTACGGTAGCAGCTGGCACGTGGGCCAGAGCACGCTCAAAGAGCAGCGTCAAAATGCGGTGGCAAAAGAGAAGAAGAGGAGAAGCGAGAGGACCGAGAGGACCAAGAGAGCATTTTTAAGAAGAAGAGGACCAATAAGTTGTAAGAGAGCATTTGTAAGAAGAATAACATTTTTAAAAAGAAGAGGAGAAGGGTGACTAAGAGAGAATTTGATGGTGTCCTGAGTTTTTAAACTCGGCTTCTAGACACATCCCCCCTGGTGTCTTGACCAATTAGATAGGCTATTATCTTAGCTAGGGGTGCTCCTTCCATCATAAATCAGCATGTTATCAGTCACATGGTCCGAATTTTACTCACTCTTGTAAAGTATAATTTTGGATGTGATGTATATAACCCGAATATGATACATTTGACAAATAATTAATTGGAAAAATCATTTAAAGCTTGATTTTTCAAACTCATACATACCAAATACGCATATGAATCCTTCAGCTATTCAATAATGATTAAAAAGACATGCATAATATTTGATTAAAACATGATAGTCTAATATGTGGTTACAAACATAATATGGGGTTCTGCATATAAATGTCCTTTTAGGATGATTTTATGTGCATATGAAAAAGAAAGTATAGTTCTTTGTATAGTTCTATGGAGAACGAAGGCATGTTCTTTAGACAAAGGAATTTTGGTTTGGTCTGTCTTCTATGTGGCGGAGAAGTCAGTCTAAGGAAGCTCATGAATTCAATCGTGGAACACGTGATGGCCATCTCTTTGACCATCCGTCTTGATTATTTACCCCAAATTTGACGGTCTCCTTCCTGAATTGGAATTATCAGTTAGTGTTCTTTTGTCTCAAGGTTGTAAGCTGTTTTGTGAAAGAGGCTTGCTGGTTAGTTTGCTTGCTTCAGACTAGTTGGAGCTTGGAATCTGGTTTACGGCGTCCTGTTTCCTTGGGCCTCTCGGTGGAATTCCAGTTTCTCATGTTTCAATGTTCTGATCGCATCTTAAATTTGTCTGATTCAGTCTCTGATATTCTACAGTATATATATATATATATATATATATATATATATACATATATTCATATATATATCACCATGCCACAAGTCCTTGCAGTGTCTTTTGAGGCTGTTACCTGGTCAGTGGCTTGATATTTCACATCAGTACATATATAGAGTAAGAAACCTACACAGAAATGGTCAATACATTTTATCAATGACCAACAGAGAGCTCGAGTAGTTGAATGATATCTATTTCAGTGGTTCAATAGAGGCTGGGAAGTCTTCCTTATGTTTTTCTTTACAATTCTGCAGAGGCTGTCTTTTTGCTTTGCAGAAAAGCTCCAGACAAATCATGTTACTTTTGAGAGTAAATGTCTTTGTGAGGAGGAAGACAAACTGCAGTTCAGTAAACATAATAATGTGGCATTTTGTGACTCTCAAGAGCTGCTCATGTTGTAAAAGGCAGCACTGCACATACAGATTTGGTCTAGCAAGCTATATCTCAAGGCTAGGAATGTCTGTATAGAATAAAGCCCTTTGCAAGCATTCATCAAGGCCACAGTGATTGTTGCTATGAAACAAGTTGTCAGAGCCACTGGCACTGTCACATCACACACACGCAGACAGATGTGTGAACATTCTCCCCAAAGAGTGAGCAGCAATGTTAACAGGTGCAGTAACCTACAACACTCTGGAGGTACCACCCCACTGACAGGGTTGGCAGCTTTGCTTCCGTCAGCCCTCAGTTGGGAGTCTGGTGTTGACAGGCCTTGGGGAGGGTTACGCTGCACCCCGCTGAAGAGAGCAGGCATTTGCAAGAAAGAGAATCCATTTTCAAAATGTGTTTAGTAGGCAGATATTAATATAGCCAGATTCATAAAGAAATACCTCACCCTACAGTGAAAATTATACCATAATATACAGTACTGTGCAAAAGTCTGAGGCCATTAGTATTTTCACCCCCAAAAATGGTTTTAAGCTAGTTATTTCTGTCTTTTGCTTTAGAGTGTCAGTGTTAAATCTCAGTTTACATTTCCACATATTCCTTTTGTCATTAATTTTAATAATCCAGTAAGATTTCCATATACTCAAGGAGTCTGACAACATCTAGTATGCTCCACACAGAGATCTGATCTCACCATCATCAAATCAAGACATGATGAATCGGGAGAAAAAAACTAACAAACAAACAAACAAAAAAACATACACAGGCTAAAACCAGAAAAACTGCCCCATAGGAAAGAAAAATCAAAAGTGAGATCTCTTTAACATCTAAAATATTTATCCTAGACATGAATGAGGTAACTTTAAGATTAAATTGAGATTTTTGTTTGAGTCTCCTGCTTCTCAAACTTGTCTCCTGAGACAGAAAAAAAAAAAAAAAACCTCTCACAATGGTCTCAAAGATCTCAACAACATCACACACTGTGCTCAGATATTTATCCTAGTCTAAAGACTCTGGTGGTCTCACATATGTCTCCTTTAAAGTTTTAGAAGAGATCTCAACAACATCACACACTGTGCTCAGATTTTTCTCCTTAGCTAGAGACTCTGGTGGTCTCACATTTGTCTCCTCCAAAGTTTCAAATAAGATCTCAACAACATCACATACTGTGCTCAGATTTTTCTCCTCAGCTAGAGACTCTGGATCTCTCACATTGGTCTCTTTTAAAGCTTTAGAATAGATCTCAACAACATCACACACTGTGCTCAGATTTTTCGCCTCAGCTAGAGACTCTGGATCTCTCACATTTGTCTCTTTTAAAGCTTTAGAATAGATGTCAACAACATCACACACTGTGATCAGATTTTGCTCCTTAGAGACTCTGTATTTCTCACATTTGTAGGACATTGGGTCTCATTCACTAATAAGTTCGTACGTTTTTCGTATTTATACGCACATTTGAACTTCTCACGAAAACGTTCCGCCTAATTCACAACACGTGCGTACGCACATGAGCTTGTTCTTAAACTTGTTCTACTGTTAGTGAATTTGGAGTCTTCTAAAAGAGCGCCCGCGTGCACGAGGTTAGTGATTAGCATAATACACGCCCAAACCAGCTCCATATAAGGGCTTTCCGCAAAGCGGCACTTGTCTAGAGAAAGACAATTATGGCATCGAAACAAAAGACAAAGAAAAATAACTTTAACGATAATGAACGTGAGGTTTTGCTGTCGGCGGTGGAAGCCAGAAAAAAAATTGTTATTTAAAAGCAACTGAACAGTCATTCGTCACTCTCAGCAAACAAATCTGTGCGCCAGAGCCGGCGCCAGGGCACCTCCATCGGGGGGGCATTTAAATTTCTAGGGGGGGGGGGGGGGGGCGCGGCACAAATCACGTTGTGTGTGTGTGGGGGGGGTGTATTCGTGAAGAGCGTGCAATCTGTGATCGCGTGCAGTTGCTGACCCTCGCTAAAGCGTTCAATTGCTTTCTTATGTGCGCTGTTTTATCAGTACTTTCGCTTTCAAAATCGATCGCGTTCAGCAAGGAGGGGAGAGGATGGAAAGTGGGGAGGCACAGTAACTCGTTTGGGGGGCCACGTCCCACGAGTGCCCCCCTTGGTGCCGGCCCTGCTGTGCGCTCTCTAAAGACGCGCTCTCTCCTTAGAGCATGCGCCGCAATGTCTTCAAGCAGTACCAAGTGTGCCATGCCTCCAAACACATGATTATTGCGTACGTGTGGTATAAGTTGTTCTTGAATTTTTTCGTACATTTAGAATAAATTGTAGTACGAAAGTTTTTGATGAATCATGATTTATTCGTGAAAACGTCCATACGCAAAAATTTGTGCGTACGCATGTTTAGTGAATGAGACCCAATGTTTGTACTTAGGCACATAATTTGTTGTTGGAAATAGTAATGTTCCGGATGCCTTAATGAAAACTGATTTACAGAAAATGTAACCCTGGAGCTTTCTTTGCTAAAAGGCACATACATGGTTTATGACTCAGTCTTGATTACTAATTGAATAATTTGATTATTAATACATATTATATGAAATGTTTGAAATGTAGAAATGTTTGAGCTCATACTGAGGCATTTGACTTGGTGCACATACGTTCTTGAGACCACTTCTGAAATTTAGAGAAGACAAATGTGAGAGCTCTCGAGTCTTTAATGTAGGAGAAAAATCTGAGCACACTGTGTGATGTTGTTGAGATATCTTCTAAACTTTAGAAGAGACACATGTGAGAGATCCAGAGTCTTTAGCCAAGGAGAAATATCTGAGCAAATATCTGTGATGTTGTTGAGATCTCTTCTAAAGCTTTAAAGGAGACCATTGTGAGAGTGTTAGAGTTTTTGTCTCAGGAGACAAGTTTGAGAAGCAGGAGACTCAAGTAAAAGTGTTCATTCAATCTTAAGATAACCTAATTTATGTCTAGGAGAAATATTTGAATGTTAAAGAGATCTCTTTTATTTTATTTTATTTTTCTTCCCTCTGTATAGATTCAGTGTTATTTATCCACACCATTTCAATCCAAGACAATACATGAATTGTCATATTTTAAACAGTGTTTTATTGCATAATGATTTAACAGAGAAAACCATAACCTATATTTACATACATGCAAGAATGGGCTGTATGTTTAATGCTAAACAAAGCAAATAACAAACAAACAAATAATAAAAAAAAACTGGTACACTAGTGTTACATTTGTTAAAAAAAGGTATTGCTCTTATACTAAACATCTTACACATGTAAGTAATTTTACAATGCTGGACATTGAAGATAAATGTAAACATTTAAACTAGTAACTGTTGATATTCTGAAATGTGTAATGCTATTTAAATGATAGTTTTAGTATTTACAATATTAGTAAAAGTTTAATGTTTCTCCTAAAATAAAACTGAAGACATCATAAGACAAAGTTGATATCTCAATGAGACATATAAGAGAATCACCCCTTAGTATCCTGAGCATAGAGTAGCCTCTGTCAGAGCCATAGTCTTGTGGGTAGCACATTGATGTGAAGGCACAACTGCAGACAGCAAGGGTTCGAATCCCAGCTAAAGGTACTTCCCTGCTCCTGTTCAATTCTCACCTGTCCAATTGTTTCCTGTCTACTCCTACTGTCCTGACCATTAAAGGTGAAAAATCCCATTGCAATAATAAAAAAACAACCTCTGAGCAGTAAAACATGTTTATAATGGAGTCTTGCAAGAGATTACAACAAGACAATAAAGAGATCTCCCATGTTTCTCACACGTTTCTCTCCCATTGTTATTTTGGATTCCATTCTTTCAGAACTTTCTCATGTCTCAGTTGTGTCCACTTTTATTTCTCCTAAGGATGTTTAGGAGAAACATCTGAGACACTGTTGAGACTAAAATGAGAAATGCATGAGAATCACAACTAAGTTTCCTTACCACTGAGCAATACAATTCCTATAATGGAGTCTTGATAGAGATTGCAGCAAGATAATAAAGATATATTCTATGTTTCTTCCACCACATTCTCAGTTTTGATTCTTTTTTTTTTTCTTCTGTCTCATTTGTGTGTACTTCTATTTCTCTTAAGGAATTTTAGGAGAAACATCTGAAATTATGTTGATACTACAATTATCTCCATGACACCACCAACAACCTAAAATACCTAGAACAAAGCCTATTTTTGTCACGTTCCCTCTCGGGATACAAGGAGCGAGGAGACGTAGGAGTTCCAATAATCACATTTATTGAACAAACACTGAGACGAGGAGCTTGGGGAGAGACGAACATCACTGACGATAGACCGGACACAGGGGCTAGGAAACACAGGGCTTATAAACACAGGGAAATCAACGAGGAAGAACAGAAACAGGTGAGGGCTAATCAAACGCAGGGCTGGGGACACATGAACTACTAATTAAACTAATCAACAGGAACGAGGATGGCCAAATAGAGACACGAGAGGAGGGGAAACACAAGACAAGGACTGACATTACGCCCCCCTCCGGAAGGCGTGTCCTCACGCCTAACACCATCCAATGGGGAGGGGGGGTGGGCGCTCTGGAGGCCTCCAGGGCGGTGCCCGTTCCAGGGGCCATGGCGGGTCAGGGGACTCGGGAGGCCATGGCGGGTCAGGAGACTCGGGAGGCCAGGGCGGATCTGGAGACTCGGGAGGCCAGGGCGGGTCAGGGGACTCGGGAGGCCAGGGCGGATCTGGAGACTCGGGAAGCCACGGCCTATTTTTCTCGGGTCGTGTGGCCTTGGCCCTTGGCCTGGCCACACAGGCTGTGACCCTCTTACCCCCCCCCAAAATTTTCTTGGGGAAGCTCCCCCCTGGGAGCCACAGAGGAGCGGACTCTGTCGGGCGCTCTTGCAGCGCGGACTCTGTCGGGCGCTCTTGCAGCGCGGGGCTGGACGGAACCAGCGGGAACTCAGGAGGGCACGTGCGTGGAGCCGGCACTTGGGGGCGCTCGGGAAGCGCAGACACTTGGGGGCGCTCTTGCAGCGCGGGGCTGGACGGAACCAGCGGGAACTCAGGAGGGCTGGACGGAACCAGCGGGAACTCAGGAGGGCTGGACGGAACCAGCGGGAACTCAGGAGGGCTGGACGGAACCAGCGGGAACTCAGGAGGGCTGGACGGAACCCGCGGGAACTCAGGAGGGCACGTGCGTGGAGCCGGCACGGGAGGGCACGTGCGTGGAGCCGGCACGTGGGGGCGCTCGGGGAGCACGGACACTTGGGGGCGCTCGGGAGGAGCTGTGCTGGTTGGGACCAGCGGAGACGCAGGAATCCACCTGCGAGGAGCAGGCACTGGAGGGCGCTCTGGAAGCGCGAGGTCGCGGGGGCGCTCTGGAAGCGCGAGTTCGCGGGGGCGCTCTGGAAGCGCGAGCGGCGGCGGGCTCGGGGGAGCCGCTGACGACGGCGGGCTAGCTCCGACTCGGGCCCGGAAGTCTCCCAGACACCGGTATATCCCCAGCCTCCAGGTCAATCCTGTGGTGTCTGGGAGGTCCATGGGGTAGTTGCAACAGGCCCCGAGCCGGAACAGGTGGAGGATGGCCGCGTCATGGAGCTCCGAACTCCGCGCGAGCCCGCAGAACTCCTCTGCGTACTCCACAAAGGGTAGCTCGCGGAGTATCAGGGCGCGGAGGCGGGCGACGAACTCCATCGCCGTGGAGGGGGGGGGGGGGGGGGGGGGGGTGGGGGGGGGGGGGGAGAACTGGAACAAACAAAAACTTTCCTCAAAACGGAAAACAAAACGGGGGAAGGAGCGCCGCTTACTTTGTGTGGTCCGGTCTTCTGTCACGTTCCCTCTCGGGATACAAGGAGCGAGGAGACGTAGGAGTTCCAATAATCACATTTATTGAACAAACACTGAGACGAGGAGCTTGGGGAGAGACGAACATCACTGACGATAGACCGGACACAGGGGCTAGGAAACACAGGGCTTATAAACACAGGGAAATCAACGAGGAAGAACAGAAACAGGTGAGGGCTAATCAAACGCAGGGCTGGGGACACATGAACTACTAATTAAACTAATCAACAGGAACGAGGATGGCCAAATAGAGACACGAGAGGAGGGGAAACACAAGACAAGGACTGACAATTTTAATGTAAAGGGTGGTCACACCAAATGTTGATTTAGTAATAGAAGTGAATTGATAAATACAATTTATTTATGACATTATTTTTGAAAGCATCCTCACCGATGGCCTAAGACTTGTAAGAATCTATAGTCTGCCTCGACCCAACTTCCACTCCACAATATATTTGATCATGCTCATTTCCTAAAATGGCTTAATTATTATAGAGAATAAGAAAGTCAACAGTTGTTTGTAGACCATTTGGGATGATCACATCCTGAGCAAAAGGTGACCAATTGTAAAATGGGAGCAGGTGTGGGACACTGAGAACCACCTCAGACAAAGGGGTGTCAGAACTTAATTAACGTACAGACTACAGCTGTTAGAAAAGGAGCAACTTCATTTACATGTAGGGTAGTAAACTGGAAATGTATAAAAGGTTTGAACTTATGATGTTCTGTATTCATTCCGAATTTGTTGAACCCAAGGTACTTTGTCACTGCTATGCTGCAATAAATTTCTTCATCAAGATCTTCAAAGTCCTCTTCACATTTTCTTACAGACTTTTGCACAGCATTGTACCTTTATAAACAGTAGCTCCAAACCTAACTATGAGGAAAGTTATACTCAATATGTGCTGTTGTTATAGCTAACAGTTAGTGTAGCTGATATTCTAAGTGGATTTAAATGAAATAAATTGTCATTACTCATAAATAAAGTTAATTAGTTAATTAGTAATTAATTTGTATTTTTTTCCCTCCAAAACAGCAGTCTAATTCGGATAAATCATGATGAGTGTAAAGGCATGCATAATTTGTGGTATTTTAATACATGCACTAGATTGTGAAAAATATTGCCTATTCCATTGTCTCAGCCATAGACAGGGAAGCACCCTGGACTAATCTCCAGTCCATCATGTATGATAAATTATTTGGGTTGACTGACATTCATGAATATCTCTCTAGGTTTAGATGCTACACTTTATGAATGATACTACAATTCTTCCTCAGGGAAATGGGTATCTCAATTTCATTGTGCATCTGAGTCTCAGTTTTTATTAAACAATATCTTACAAGCTCCAGAGTTAATCTGGAAAAGATAACATTACCATGCCAATTACGAATAAATTAAATTGTATACATATTCAAAAGCTGCAGAGTAACATGGGATTTATCAGGGACTGAAAATCTGTAAAGCAATATTACACTGCTAAAAAATCATCAGAGATTTCTTTATAGCTCCCAGGCATTAACTGGCAGCCAGGAATTTATCATCTTAAAAATGAACAGCACATTGCATGGATACTTTAAGTTCAGCAACTGAGAATTTATTAGTGTGATGACAATCATTTTTCTTCAGATTCTTGGGGAAAACAGTTTTATTTACAGATATTTGTATTACCTTTGTGTAAGCTTGTATCATAATTTGAACAGGTTACCCTGAACACGCATAGTGTAAGTATTATGAAACCAGGCCTTTTGACAGGAACATTTGCCCAAAGCAAGGCTAAACAGCACAGCGCACACAGAAAAAAAATATCTAGTATCTCAAAAAAGAGTGTTTGAGTGGTTTTATTAATGAAGAGCTACTCATATGCTATCAGCGATTTTTCAAAATAGCCACCATTGTTAACTAATAATTTTCAATTTTAAACATTAAACATAATTTTAAACATTATTGATGGAGTTCCCCTATATGCTTGACAAGTTTGTTAACTGCTTTTCCTTCATCCCACACCAAAATATAGTTTTGTAAAGAAATCCATGCATTGCTTTGGCTGATGTTGTATGGTTTATTTGAAAAGATGTTTATAAGCTAATATTAATACAGTATGTAGCATATATATTAGTAGTAGCTTGAATACAAAGATAGTGGGGGTGTATTTGATCCAGTGGCATTAGTGCTGTTTATGAACCAAATAAACAAAAATGTATGATTGCAATACTCTTAAGCATAATATATCTTCTTAATATTTGTAAAAAAACAAAAAAAAAACAAATTATAATCAGCTTTGTGTCATGCTACTCTGGGAGCAAGGAGCGAGGAGACACAGAGATTCAAATCACAATGTTTATTCAAATCCAAAACACGGAACGAGGAGCTTGGGGAGTGACGAACAATACAGGACATGGGAGACAGAGAGACACAGGGCGTAAGAACACTGGGAAATCAACGAGGAAGAACAGAAACAGGTGCGGAGTAATTAACCTGTTAACCTTCGCCCCCATTGTGGGCCTCACAGGTGAAAATAACCTACCTAAATTAAAATGGTAACAGTTTGTGACAAAGTGTGCTACACAAACAAATTAGGTATCTTTGGAAAGAAGACACTCTTATGTTTACTATCTATCATCCAGAGTTGATAATGTTCAAAAAGATAAAAAGTTATAGACATTGACGTGGTCCTTGAAAAATATTTTTCCACACTGAATGTTTTTTTTTATTTCATATACAAATACATGAAATAAGTCCTGGAGCAATCCAGAAAAGTAATGGATTGAAAGCCACGTCTCATGAGTTCATATTTCAAATTTGAAGAAGATACCATGAAAAATGAGATTCCTGCAATATTTTTTCTGAAACTATTTATAGTCCTCCCACCCCCCTGTTTGAGGAAAAATAACCACCAAATGAATTGCAGAATTATACAAGCTATTTTAGTCATTATACATGTTCCTGCATAGTTTTTCAATTATAAAATAATAGACAGATTTATTTGAGCACTAAAAAATACAAAAATAATTATTTGAGTAATAAAAAAGGAAAAAAAATAGAAAAAATGCTTTGTATATAGTATGCATACTGAAGTTTTCTGATTGCCAGACATGAAGTGATATTGCCAGACATGGTCATACGGTCAGTAATCACACGCTGATGTGCTTCCATTCAGATGAAATCATACAGATGGGCCATATAATCAATAATAGCTGATCATTGAATCACAATGATAGCCTCACAGAGTCGGTAATAAACACGCTGATATCCGTCCATACATATTATAATCATGCAGATACGGCCACATTCCCCACACAATACACACACACACACATATAAAAAATGTTGAAGAAAAATAAAAAACAGTTTTTTATGTAAAAAGCAGATCGCTAAGCTCAGATGACAGCTGCGTCACAGCGTGCGTCACGGCTCGCTGGAAGGAGCGCCAAATTCAAATAATCTATATTCCGCTTTTCTGAGACTTTTTTTTCCGTGGACGGTCTCATTCTGTTTGTAAAACTGTATGCTACAGCACCGTGTTGTTTTTTTACCACCAAGACGCTGTTTTTGAGTGTAATTTATTCCATAACGGACGCGAACAATAACTCTCCCGAAGAAATGAAACGTAAACAGAGGAATATTCATCCTTATTACAACGTTATTGTTTAGCTGGACTAAAAGTGCTCGCTGGGATGTTGTTCTGTGGACCCTTACCTGTCTAACTGAACTGGGATTTCAGCAGTGGACGCGTTTGTGGCTCGTTATTACAATGAATCTGGTACGTACGGCTATTTTATTCTGCCTGTTTTGATGTGTACTGCTTACACAAATGTAGCAAATACATTCCTTATAAGCTTTCCATCGAAAAACAGCGATCTGTCGTCGATGCTTGAGGCTTAGACCTTCAGAATGATATATAGTTTGTCAAGATTAACGATATTCTTTCACGTTAAATTCATTCATAAACATTAAACTAGTGGGGAAAAAAATGCTTCAGTGCGCTGTCGCACTGGCAAACGTTAACAGGTTAAACACAGGGCTAGGGACTAATGAACTAATGATTACAGGGAACGAGGACAGGAAGGCCAAATATGGACATGAGAGGCGCGGAGGGGGGGTGGGCGCTCTGGAGGCCTCCAGGGATCAGGGGGCCGGGCTACCGGCCTCCAGAGCGACGCCCGTTCCAGGAGCCATGGCGGGACAGGAGACACAAGAGGCCATGGCGGATCAGGAGACTCGGGAGGCCATGGCGAGACAGGGTACTCGGGAGGCCACGGCCTTATTTTTTCGGGTAGCCACGATGAGTAAAGGGGTTCTGTGGCCTTGGCCCTCAGCCCGGCCACACAGGCCATGACCCTATAGCCCCCCCCAAAAAAAAAAATTATTGGGGAAGTTCCCCTCTGGTAGCAGTTGAGGAGGCGCGGGCACTTGGGGACGCTCTGGAGGCGCGGGCACTTTGGGGTGCGGCCTCTTGGGGGCGGTCGGGAAGCGGACTCTTGGGGGCGCTCTTGCAGCGCGGAGCTGGACGGAACCAGCGGAGATGCAGGAGAGCTGGACGGGACCAGCGGAGATGCAGGAGAGCTGGACGGGACCAGCGGAGACGCAGGAGGGCACCTGCGAGGAGCAGGCACTGGAGGGCACTTGCGAGGAGCAGGCACTGGAGGGCACCTGCGGGGAGCAGGCACTGGAGGGCACTTATGGGGAGCAGGCACTGGAGGGCGCTGTCGAGGCACAGGCACCGGAGGACACTTGTCCATATCTGGCGGGCTTGCCACATTCTTGTATGGCGGGCTTGCCTTATCTTCGGCAGGCGGACTTGCCATATCTTCTGCCGACAGGCTCGTGGGAGCCGTGAACGGCGGCGGGCTCGGGGGAGTCATGGACGAGAACGGGCTGGCTCCGGCTCGGGGGAGGTCGATGGGGCAGTGGAAACAGGCCCGAGCCGGAACAGATGGAGAATGGCCACGTCATGTAGCTCCGAACTCCTGGCGAGCCCGCAGAACTCCTCGGCATACTCCACAAATGGCAACTCACAGAGTATAAGGGCGCAGAGGCGGGCGGCGAACTCCATTGCCACGGAGGGGAAAAGAAGGGAGGAACAAACAAAAAACAAAACGGGGGGTGAGAAGCGCCGCTTACTTCTGTTTTGGTCCTGTATTATGTCATGCTGCTCTGGGAACAAGGAGCGAGGAGACACGGAGATTCCAATCACAATGTTTATTCGAATCCAAAACACGGAACGAGGATCTTGGGGAGTGACGAACAATACAGGACATGGGAGACAGAGAGACACAGGGCTTAAGAACACTGGGAAATCAATGAGGAAGAAGAGAAACAGATGCGGAGTAATTAAACACAGGGCTAGGGACTAATGAACTAATGATTACAGGGAACAAGGACAGGAACAGGAAGGCCCAATATAGACACGAGAGGCGGGGAAACACGAGACACAGTCTGACACTTTGTTTACTGAAGGTAAACCTTTAAGGTGAGTTTGTCATTGAGATCCTTCTCTGTGATTCTCAGCTTTCCTTTTGTGTCATTTTAACCAACTATTTCAAAATGTTCCTCACACAAAGCTATCATATAACGTCTGATTTCAGTCTGAAAATAGTAAGGAGCCATAAGGACCACTGTTATGATACTTTCATTGTGCTTTTGTTATTTTTGGAGCCACAGTGTACATTACAAAGAAAAAAATTTAATTCTTGAAAAAAAAAAAAAAGAACAAACAAAAAAACGGAAGCATAATGATGTTTTTTAATCATATCATTTCAGCATTTCTAAGTTTAGCCTTAAGGAAAGAGGGAAACTAGTTAAAAGACTGATGAATGATGTTTTCAAAACAGAACAAGAGTTTTGATGTTGCAGGATAAAAGTTGGAGTGCTATTTCCTTATTGGACTGTGTTGTGAATTCAGAGGCAAACAGCAATAGTTTAAAGTTGGTTTTTAACCCACCACCCGACCCCATTTACTAATGGGCACAGAGGCTATCTAATGACGTATGAATCATGTTTACTATAGAACATGCAAAGGATTTGCTTAGAGAGTTGCCAACACTTGAGTAAACAACATAAACTTCATACTCTGTCCTCTTCTAGGTTTAGTGATTTTTATTCCACTTTTTTCACTTCTTTACCTCTGTAAAGATGACCTCAATATCAACGATGATGTATTTTCTTCTGAAGGAAGTGTGTGATGAAGGTTTTGCTCTCCACCAAGGTACATGCATCTTCATTATTGGTGCTGGACAAGGTCTGTGCACTTCAGTACACACTGGGCTTATACACCCCGCTGTCACTTTAACACAGTCTTTTGAAAATTGCAGACTGAGGGTGACAAAAAGACAAAGAAGTTTGACCTTGGCACAACATTTATTAATGTTGTCTCAAATATACTAGGCTGAGAATCTCATGGATAGTTTTATTTGCTTCTATGCATAAATCTAAAGTCAACGGAATGTTAAATCTAAAAACTGCAAAATACACAGACAAATACACCATCCCTCTCTATCTCTCTCTCTCTCTCACACACACACACATTTATAGCCAACTTGTTTAAAGATTTAAAGGCTCAGTTTCCAGAAATCAAGAGGCTGTTTCATCATTTACACTGCTAGCAAACACTGACAATTCTTTAGCTGTGGAGCTGTGTCAGTTATCTACAAAATTCTTCATTTAAATTAATCTGATTCATTGATTTCACACTGCTCCACGTGTGGCCACTCATAGATACTGAATAAATTCCTAGATCATAATTCAGGTCAGTTCCCGTTTAAATGAGTAAAAAATAATGTATTAGCGTGCGCTATTACTAACTTGCTTTAGACCAAGAATTACGGAATGATTGCGCTCGTGCTGATGAGTAATTACGTGGCGATCAGGCTGTGAGCATGCGCACTGTCTTCAGCACCACGGCGAGCGTGGACAGCGAGCGCCTCACACTTCAGTTCGCGCGTGTGTGTGAAGATTCAACCGGTGGCTTTTCATTTCTGACTCCACTCGCGTCGCGACTTGGCTTCACATCGCGCAAGAACTTCACCGTGTCGAATAAATCCTGACAGGAAATAAAAAAATAATAATATTAATAACAATAATTAAAAAAAAAAAAAAAACACTCAAAAGAGATATTTCCACGTTACAGAAAGCCGGGTTTGTCCGTGAGAGTGGGATGCCGTCCGTGAGATGATGTTTCTCTGTGGGGGGATTGCGCTTTAGAAGCTCCACAATCCAGAAGGATGCTGGTGGGAAATGCCTGTCGACAGAGAGGACGAGATTTGTCAAAAAGCACTAGAACTCTTATCGGATCTTTGTTCTAAGGGGGAGGTTCAGAACGAAAACTGTTTGGATTTCATTTATTATTTCCGAGACCTTGCCAGGCCGAGGTATTCGGACTCAGGTAGGCGACACTCCTGCACAAAACGGTTGCATGCGCTTTTTTCCGTAAGGATCATGAACTAGGTGAATATATTGAAGTGCCATCGCATTCGCAATCTAGGCTACTATATTTGCTGTGTTACTATCTTTTACTCGACGTGATACTCGGTGTCGATTCAGTCTGGTGTATAGACTCAAATAATTTTGTAGGAAATAAAATACTATAATGTCAGAAATATAATGTAGAAATGCTAGTGGAACAGCTATCATAATGTCACAGCAATTTAACAAGATTCTAATATATAAAACGTTTATAATATTTATTTATTTATTACAGTTGCAGTGTATGCATATATCATTCTTGCAGGATCCTTAGAGTTATGGAAATTCCAGATTTTTCTGTCCAGTATAAGTCATCATTACACTGGAAAAAGCTTGTTCCTTATGACATGGGTGAATCTCTGGTGATCCAAAAAAAAGTCTTCAATGGAGACGCTCACCTCTGGTAAATTACAATCAATCAATCAATATTAGTAGACAAAACATATTCTGTAACATATTTTTGTGTTGAAATTTAGCTTATTGTCATGAGAAATTAATTGGGGTGGTTACAAGACTGCATCTTATTAAAATGCACACTCTTAATGTCATGTCACTTAGGATAGCCTGACACATCATTCTCTTACACTTTGACCATGTTTCATCATCATTAACATTTTATTTAATTATAGCTGGAGCCACATCATCCAGGATGAAAATTGTTGCATTTGAATTAAATATGGCATCTGTTACTCCTCATATATGCGGTGTAGATAAACTTAGATTGAGACACAATACAAAATGCATTTCAACAGCACAGGCCAAAAGTGCAGTATTGGAATCTGACTGCTTAGATTTAAATGCTACAGCACCTGCTGAGCAAGAGGGCAGGAGTCTTTTGTGCTACACTGAAGTGTACCAAGGGGATTTGGTAACAGCGTTAAATCTACCACCCACCAGTAATGTATTTTTGTTTTTTTTTTTCTTCTTCTTCTTCTTCTTCTTCTTCTTCACAAAAGCTTGTATAATGATTTATCTTGATGTCTGATGCAAGCTTCGTTTATAACATAAAACAACCAAATTTCAGGACCAGGTGGGCCTCTTTATAAAATATGGCTTAGGTCATGAAATTTTGGAAACATGTCTTAACTGCATGACTACATGGAGCCAAAATATGAACCCATCCCCCAACAGCTAAAGAATCATAGAAGCTATATCGGTATCTCTCTCGCACTCTCACACACCAATCCCCTGTGGCTGCATTGACAGCTGTTCATGGTTGGTTTTGTCAGTTCATTGAGAGCCAATAGCCTGCACCTTACCCCAAAATCCACAGTAGTGTAGTAATAAAAGGCTACAGCTGAGACATGTCATTTTATATTGGGTGAGTGGCATAAAAAAAAAAAAAATGTGTGACAATGCCTGTGAACTATTTTGTGTTTTTGAATGATTATTAATTTTAATATAAATATTAATATGAATGATTATTAATATTAATATTGATTTACTTATTTTGAAGGCAAGTTGAAGTGGTTTATTAAGTATGAGCAGTCAAGGTGAGAATGCAAAAGCATTCACAAAAAAGAAACCCTTATTTGGGGGGGGGGGGGGGGGGGGTATTATTGCAAACCTCCAAACAAGTACCTAATGTATGCAAAAAAAAATCACTGCATTTTCCAGCTGAAATAGAATTATCTCTCAGAATCTTCCACTATTGGAAGTAAAACACCAATAACTTTCTTCTGATAACACAAATTATGACCACAGGGGCAGATTAATGATCATTAAAGACTTATACTAGGGGGCTGTTGAATGCTTGAATCTGATTGGTTGATGAATGTGCGATTGTTTTTCAGAAACTTTTACTTGTGACTGATTCGTAAACTACTACGTTTGGAGATTTACATCAATCAGTATTATGGGTTTGCTGGCATAGTAAACTTGAAAGGTAGCTCATCTGGTACCTGGTACTCAGGACATGTTCATAAAAGACATTTTAATAATAGTAGAAGCTTGCTAAAAAGGAACTGATGCTTCAGTTTGCTTTTGTTAACACGACTGGTTTGGTTTAGAGTAGGGTTTAGTGTAGATGATGCGTTATTTTCAAACAAAAATATTACGTTTAGAACCATTTACGAACTGCTGCAATCCAAATAACAACTAATGTAAAACATTGCGAGATTCATGTTTATCTGTTTTTAAAAATCTGAGCAGATAAAACTCTCTCACTGGGCAATATATTTTGAGATTGTTGCAAAACATGCAAGAAGCAATGTCATTTCACAGATTACATAAAACTTCATGGTGTAACTCACCCTGAATTGTTGTTCTATGGACATGAATGATGCCTCAAATTGTGCAAGGATAGGTGTACTATTACTTTTTTATAACAGGCTTACTGTTTTTTTGCAGGTAGACAATATTCGATCCAGTAAGGAACCATCTAGAAACCATCCAAGCAATCATCTAGCGATGCTTTGTAGCTACTACAAGAAAATAAGCAGAAATCCACGACAAAAATTAGCACCAAAAACCACAAAGAGCTCCTTATAGTATCTGTATATATATATATATATAGCATCTGCTACATGGATGAAATAAAGGACTGGGATCATGACCCTGGCCAGACAACAACTTTTACTGTATGTGCCCTCAGTATGTCCAAGCTCTGGCAAGATACTTAGGTTATTTGACAAACCATTGTTTTGCAGTGCTAGATGGTTCTCCTAGTATTTTCAGCAGAAATCAAAAATTCATGAAGACTGTGCTTCCCAACACTTTGGATTTGATTGAATAAGCAAATCGACACATTTGACCAGTTATACGCCAAGAGTGTTTTTGCTCCATGGGATATCAGGACATTCAGACCAAGTGGCTGTGTAAACTGTAATTAAATAATCAGCAGCATGAAGCCGGAGTGAAAAGAAAAGAAGAAAAGCAATCATTATCCAATGTCTCACTGTGTCGGAATGAACGCCTTTCTGTGAAGCCATGGCAACATTGTTATTTATTTTGGAGGACAGATGATCAAATTATTTTATAAGAATAGGCTTGATTACACAAGGGGCAACATTGAGTTACCAAGAGCAGTGCTTGTATGATTTTGCAATCATTCAGTATTTTCAGAGCACTTCTTATGAAAGTGCTTTACAAGCATAACCAGCATTTGGTGTTCTTCAGAGCTGTTGTTTGGTTCAGAGAAAGTGTTGCAGCATGATAAACCGTAGGCTGGTCTTTCATTGCTTTATTAAACTCTTACTGGAAATCACATTTCATGTTCGACAGGCTTTAGCATGTCACAAAATACCAAGGGTGAATGACCACCTAGTACTTTTAAATGTTGTTATTACACCTTTTAGGGATCTAGGAGCGAACATTTCTTTCATGTTCCTTAGAAGCCCCTGGAAATGCCTCTCTGGCAAATCTCACACAAGGAAAATACAATTTGAGCGTTGCTGAATGGATAATGATGCTCATTAGAGCTTTTTAAGCAACCTGGTCCCAAACTGTACCATATTAGAAAAACCCTATTTGGAGCTTCTTAGACAACCGGCTTATTCACCATGTGTATGATATATTATTTATTTGCAAACAACAGTTTTTCAATATATAGAAATTGTTGCTATATTAATACTTTTTAAAACATGACTCTAAATTTCTCATTTCTTGCACACTGGTTAGTTAAAATGCTTAACTCCTTTAGTTTAAAATGGTTAAATCTTCAGTATTTCCTGTGTGTTCGCACAATGTTAACACAAATGCACTCATACAGGCAGCTGCAGCGCAGTGGGAATCTCAGCTACAAGGCTCTTTGAAGCTCTTTGTGTGTTGGAATGTTTCTATGGGTTACTCGATATGAGCTATTGTGGAGCTTTCACTTTGAAGTGTAACTGACACACTCAGTGGACTGAAATGAGTTGTGCTGCTTTAGAGGACTCTGCTCAGAGACAGACCAAATCAAATAGAGTTTGTCAGCTGCTGTCTCTGCTGAATGCTGGAGAGATGGGGTGTACAAAAGAAGAGGAAGGGTGGAAAAGTCAGTCCATTAAATAGTCCAGGTGTAGTTCTCTATAGTTAGCTTTCAAATCAATTGATTCATATTGACTGAGTAACTGTGTCTTTATAGTGCTTAATTTAACTGAAGAAAGAGTTGAAGTATCTACAGGTTTTCATGTGCAGGTCTTTTGTTTAAATTTTTTTGTTTAGTTTTTCTTCCGTAAAAACGTGAAAAATGTCAGGTCTTGTTAGTCACTTTGGAATGAAGCTCCATCATTAACAGCTAACTATGCAGGAAATAATGCGGGTAGTACATTCCAGGTGCTACTGTTAACCTATATGGAAATATACTAATAGCAAATTTAGGACTGAGATAGTTCTTTAATAGATGATGAATTATTACTAAATGAGATCATTTTCATTTCTTAAAGAATTACCAATTAATTGCATCATTAACATGTTTCTGAGATGTGAGCATTTTGTAACACAAATGATGAGGCATACTCAGTCCTAAAGACACATTAATATACTGCTTTCTTGTTAGATTTTGATAAATAATTGTTTTATTCCAGATTATACTTTAGGCACAAAATCATATTCAAACTTTTGTCACATTCAACATTAAAATACATGTAAATTATAGCATACTATAACACAAAAAAGAGGTCATTTATGTCCTGATGATTTATTTCAGCATTGCTTTTTAACAGGTTGATCTGTTTCTCTGAGAGATTAAGACAACCCTGGCTGTGAATGATAAATTGTGATAAAGATAGTTTGTTGTTTGAAATTCAATTTTATTTTTGTTATAAATCCATTGTACAATAGTTATAAAAGCATAAATAATACCATATTGTTGTCATGATTTGTAATTTCAGAAGATAATTTCCTTTGCATCACAATCATTCTGAAACAGGCTTAAGAAAGCTGTATCCAGGTATTTTGGTCAACTGTTCATCACAGATAGTGGCTGTGTCTGAATACCAAAGGCCCTGTTTACACCTGGTATTAAGATGCGTTTTGGTCAATGGGATCACAAGTAGATGAGGGAAACACATTCCAGTTCACACTTGGTCTTTTAATCTGTCTCTTCTGTCCACTTTCAACCGCTTCTAGCCTGATTTGTTTTGAGAGAAGGGTCTGTTGGCCAGTGTATGTGGGCTTTTTCTGATCTTTCGATCTAATATTGTGAAATTGGCGCACCTCCCCCCCCCAAAGCTATTTTTAAAACGTTTAATGCATGGATAAAAAAATCCGGTACGCATCGGTAATAATTTCGCTGAGAGAAGGGAAAAAACATCAAGTCACCTATAATAGCAAATATTGGCCTTATGATGGCGGAGAAAACTAAACTATTCTATCATTATTGGTCATAAAGATTGGAGCAAGACATCATTTGAAACGATAAAGGGTTTACTTTTATATATGTATACTTTCAATAACAACAAAATGTGCTTTTTTAAAATAAAGAAAACAAACAGGATGCACTTTCAGCTGTCTCTGTTTCCTTAAACTTGTGGTGCGGCCATAAAAAATTAACGAAACAGACTTGTTTTTGTTAATGATTTAATTTTTGGAAACATTTTTGGTGTAGGCCTATTTATTTTATTCCTTTCATATGTCATTTTAGTATTTTTTTCTCCATTTTACTCCTGTTGTTTATGCGTATGCAATACTAAACCACTATAATGAAAATATTTATTTTTAATGGGGCACATACCTTATCCAATGCAATTTAATTTAAATCTAATTAAACATTAATTTTGTCTGTTAACGGATAGGAAATTAACATCATAATGGCTGTTCGAACATATTTGACCACATGAATATCCACAAAATGAGTGCAATCCAATCAAATGTGTTTTCAAATACCTCTGGAAGTGCTCGAAAGCGGACAAGCTCAAAACGTTTTAAACACGGTTCACTATCATTGTCCACTTGTGATCGGATGAACAAAAATACATCTTTAAGGGCCAAATAGTTATGATGATCAGGTATGAAAGGATAGTTCACCCAAAAATGACAATTTGCTGTTAACCCTCTGCGGTCTGAGGCGATTTTGGGGCCCTTGAGATGTTTTGACATGCCCTGATATTTGTGCTTATTCATCCTTATTCATCCATTTGTGTTTACTCATCCTCAGGCCATACATGATGTAGGTGACATTTTTCTTAAGTAGTTAGTATCAGTAAAGAAATATTTTTAGCTGAAACGATGGTCCTTGGCGATTCATAAAAATTCATGGCTATCGTCACTTTGCCAGACAAAAAGGCATATATAAGCAACATGAAATTATACTCGGCTCCGTGGCTCCTGAAAATTATACCCGGCTCCGTGGCTCCTGAAAATTATACTGTGGCTCCAACATAAAATTATACCGTGGCTCCTCTTATTGAGGTCTTAAGAAGTGAAATGATTGGTCTGCACAAGAAACTTTACATTAATTACAACATTATTATCTTGCTCCTCAGCCAAATGATCTTAAGAGTGTTTACAAAAAAAGATGGGTGTAAGCCCTATACACTGGGTGTCAGACCTCTGTCGTGTGTGTCATGTGTTCCTGTCCTTGTTTCATGTCATTAGTAGTGTATCTTTGTCCAGCCGTGTTCGTTAATTTACCTGTGTATTTATAGTCCTGTCTGTGCAGTGTTATTTGGTCTGGTCTACTCGTTACTTCCCGGTGTTTGATGTCTGCCTTGCCTTGTCCTGTCCTGCCCTGCCCTGTCTTCATTAAAGACATATTATTTGAGTTACATCCTCGTCTCCGTGTTCCTTGTTCCACCCTGCTGTGTGCACCGTGACACTGGGCTTAGCTACATCCAGCTTTATGATAAATATTTACACGTTGCACCGACTAAAACTATGGCGAAACAGGCCCAGTGTAGACGATGCATGTCCATGCTGACACATTACACCCCAGTGATAGTTAAGTTGTCCAGCCTAGTTTTACAACTGGTAGTCTTAAAACTAATACGTCCAGCTGGTGCAACTGACCCCTGGTGTGCAAGCTTCCTATTGCATAATGACATATGCGCGAGGGAAAACTCACATGTGAACTGACACTGTGTTGGATGGGATGGTAAAAATTAACAGCAAATTGTCATTTTTTGGTGAACTATCCTGTTAAATACTAAGTATCACATAATATTTAAGATTTAAATACTGGAATCACCAGTCATCTTTTTCACAGACCAACATGGTCTGTGTCCCATTTTCTCCAACATTCGGAAACCGTGATCAAATTTCCCAGGATCCTCATGTAGCACACACGCCAACCTACTAATAAACGTGGCTCAAGAAGCAAGAGACCATTTAAAGTCTATTGCTGTATGCCACTGGTGTAAATTTAACATGATGTCTCCCCACAAGAGTGGTATCTCAGAGCAGGAGGCTCACAGTAGCAGTGGGCGAGTAAAGGTGTGATCACACTATCCATTGGCTCTGTCCCAAAAGGCATGTTTGCACTTGCAGACTTGCACTAGCTCAAACTCTCTTATCAACTTACACTGACAGAATTTTCAGCATTCAAAAAGTAACCAACAGCAATGACATAATTGTAATATATCTGTACTGAATTGTGTGTGCAGCTGCATCACAAATTTTTAACCATACATTTTAAAAAGAAATAAACATTAACAAAGGAGCACTATGCTTTCTAAAACCTGCATATATATATATATATATATTAGTGCTGTCAAACGACTAATCGTGATTAATCACATTCAAAATAAAAGTTTTTGTTTACATAATATGTGTGTGTATTGTGTATATGTTTATTATGTATATACAATCAGAATTCTAGAAATGTTGGGACGTTTTTTTTGTTTAGTTTTTTTTAATGAATTTGAATAAAATGAAAACTAAAATAATTTCAAATCACATGAGCCAATATTTTATTCACAATAGAACATAGATAACATAAATGTTTAAACTGAGAAATTTTTCAATTTTATGGACAAAATGTGCTCATTTCAAATTGATGCCTGCTACAGGTCTTAAAATAGTTGGGACAGGGGCATGTTTACCATGGTGTAGAATCTCCTATTCTTTTCAGAACAGTTTGAAGATGTCTGTGCATCGAGGTTATGAGTTTCTGGAGTTTTGGTGTTGAAATTTGGTCCCATTCTTGCCTGATATTGGTTTCCAGCTGCTGAAGAGTTCTTGGTGGTCTTTGACGTATTTTTGGTTTAATGATGCACCAAATGTTCTCTATAGGTGAAATATCTGGACTGCAGGCAGGCCATTTCAGCACCCGGACTCTTCTACTACAAAGCCATGCTGTTGTAATAGCTGCAGTATGTGGTTTTGCATTGTCCTGCTGAAATACACAAGGCCTTCCCTGAAATAGACGTCATTTGCAGGGGAGCATATGTTGCTCTAAAACCTTTATGTACCTTTCAACATTCATAGTGCCTTCCAAAACATGCAAGCTGCCCATACCGAATGCACATATGCACCCCCATACCATCAAAGATGCTGGCTTTTGAACAACAAAAATATCAAATTTGGACTCGGCTGACCATTGAACACTTTCCCACTTTGAAACAGACACAAGACAAGGCCCACAAGACAATGATGGTCCTTCTGGACCATGTTCGCATATGGCTTCCTTTTTGCATGATAGAGCTTTAGTTGGCATCTGCAGATGGCACGGCGGATTGTGTTTACCGACAGTGGTTTCTGGTAGTATTCCTGGGCCCATTTAGTAATGTCAAAGACAGAATCATGTCAATGAGTGATGCAGTGTCGTCTGAGGGCCCGAAGACCACAGGCGTCCAACAAAGGTCTTCGGCCTTGTTATTTCTCCAGTTTCTCTGAATCTCTTGATGATGTTATGAACTGTAGATGATGAGATTTGCAAAGCCTTTGCAATTTTAGAAGAACATTGTTGTTAAAGTATTCCATAATATTTTTTTACGCACTATTTCACAGATTGGAGAGCCTCTGCCTATTTTTACTTCTTTTTTTTAGTTTTTTGAGAGGACAGTGGAGAGATGACAGGAAAGTATTGGGTTGGAGAGAAGGGAGCGGGATCAGCAAATGACCTCGAGGCGAGAATCAAACTCGGGTCACTGTGAGCAGTTGCGCTATATATCAACGCACTAACCACGAGGCTATCAGCGCCGACAACCCATTTTTACTTCTGAGAGATTCTGCCTCTCTAATACATCCGTTTTATAGCTAATTATGTTAGAGAACTGATGTCAATTAACTTAATTAGTTTCTAGATGTTCTCCCAGCTGAAGCCTTTCAACATTTTTTGCTTTTTCAGCCCTTTGTTGCCCTCTTGCCAACTTTTTTGAGACCTGTAGCACGCATCAAATTTGAAATGAGCTCATTTAGTGGATAAAAGTGTAAAATTTCTCAGTTTAAACATTTGTTATGTTCTCTGTGTTCTATTGTGAATAAAATAGTGGCTCATGTGATTTGAAGAAAAAAAAAAAAACGTCCCAACATTTACGGAATTTGGGTTGTATAAATGCCAAAACGTGCATGTATATATTCATAAAAAATATGTTATGTTTATATGTTAAATATATTTATATATAATATAAAATATAAGAACATAAATATATGCATGTAAGTACATGTAAATATTTTACAAATATTTACTGTATGTGTGTGTATTTATATATACATAATAAATATACAGAGTACACGTACATATATTATGTAAACAAAAACTTTTTAATCGTTTGACAGCATTAATATACAACCTGAATTTTGGGACATTTTCTAAATTTGAATAAAATGAAAACTAAAAGACTTAAATCACATGAGCCAATATTTTATTCACATAAAATATATACAGAACATATATAGCATAACAAATGTTTAAACTGAGAAATTAGATAATTTTATGCACAAAATGAGCATGTTTCAAACTTGATGTCTGCTACAAAGCCTTTGCCTAACCCTGCAATTAGTTGTCAAAAATACTGTTCATGTGATAGAAATGAAACGGAGCACCTTGTTTTGAATGAATTATATAAATAGTGAGTATGGTGTCTTTGTACACTTTATGGCGTTTTGATTCTTGTCAAACCTTTGAGTGATTCTTGTTTATTCTTTGAGTGATTCTGCTTTAACTTTTGAGGGGGAATAGTATTTATATAGTAGCTGTCATATATTTACAGTATATACTGTATTCATTCTTAAGGGTGATACATACTGGGTGGTATATAATGTATTTATTATTGAGTTTTTTTTTTTGTTTATTTGTTTGTTTTTTCTCATGACTTATTATCCAGTGTGCATGTTGTCTTATGACAAAATATATCTATATTATTTATTGCTGTGTAATACTTCTGTTGTCTACTGTCAATAAATTGACATATTTTTTAGATTGTGTCAAGGCATTGTGAACTCTACTCTTATTAAAGTGGGGTGGAAAAGCAAAAGCATAAAACGACTTGGGTATGAGGCTAGAGAAAAACATTTGGGTTGATTGACATTTGGGTTGATTCTCGTTTGGCTCTGTTCGAAGGCGGTCGCAATTTTCTTCCCTCCCTCCCTCCTGAACTTCCCTGCTTGCTCTCTTGTATTGTCCTGTCCTTCTTAAGAGACTCTCGCTGCACTATTTACAAAACCGAAATTATGGATCTGATCAACTGGTCTCTTAACGCAATTGACACCATCTTCTCGACTAGGAAAGCGGAATCTGGAGAACCGGAATGTCCCGCTGGGACGTTTGCTGCTGGCTACACGATGGACGCATGGGAGAGATGGCGGGTCGTGTGTCTGGCGGCTCTCTCCGTGGAGGACATTGAAGACATCTTCTTATTCGGAACAATGATAACTGGGTTTCTGCTATTTGGATTAGGCGTTGCCCTAAATTATCAGAAAATTAAGGAGACGGGACTGGCTATCCAAAACCTCTCACGGCTGCCCGTCATGATGGAGGCTGTAGGCAATATGGATTCGATCACGGCTAAGCTCTCGGCTTTGGAAAGGAAAATTGATGGACAAGCAGTTCAGAATGGACAATGAGAATAGCTGTGAAACTGGAAGACAGCTGTTCGCCCTAAGACAAAACAATCTTATCTCTTTCCGGCTTCCCACAACAGAACGGCTTGGCAAGGCCGCTCTGGTATCAACTCTCCGGTGAATACTGCAGGGAGACGCTCTTTCTTCCATTCCCTCCCCCCATCAAACACCTTGTTATTGTCGGGCGCTTGTGCTCTGTCCAAGGTCGTTTCCATGGCAATTGCTATGTCGCATCACAACCTGCGAACTGAGTCGACTGGTTTGGAGTGCTGGCGAAACGGATTTCAAGGCATACGAACTCACACGAACTTACACATACACACACTCATACACCTCCCTACCCCCATCCCACGCCTTCGTCGCTTAATCCTGTCAGTGATAACGGATCCATGTGTTTGCGCTGTAATGGCTGCTGGCCGGATGGCTGTTTCGTCTGAACTAGGATTACTATGCAAATTATGTTCCTGTGTTGACTGTGCTTTATGCTGAGGTTTTTGTCTGTTCTCACACTGCACTCTCATCCAGGAGCGTAGTGTGAGGACAATTTTTTTCTCCTCTCTTTCCTCATGTTATGCTGTATTTCTTCTTCTTTATTGCATTTCGTTGCCTTGTACCTACATGTGCAATGACAATAAATTGAATCCAATCCAATCCAATCCAATCCAATCCAATACCTGCATTTTCTGACTAAATGTTTAAGGGGGCTTGCTTGTCCAATGGGTGCTTCCATCTTACCCTGGCCAACTTTTGGCTACACCTCTGAGGAGCTCAATAAACCGGTTTTGTGCATCCTAATTAAACATGCCACCTGCTTTGAGTGAACTGTGTGAGGGCTCCCTTTTTACTGCTTACTCTTAATTAACTTAAGTTCTTGATTTTAACTAGAGTCACTAGTGATTAGGGTCAATCATCACAGTGAAAATACCCAATGTTTCAAACAGCAGTGGCTTAGAATCGCCATTCAGTTAGATGTCTAGGGAATACAGTGTGCTCAATAGGGGCTATATTAATGAAGAAAGCTAGGTAAGCATTATCTGGAAACTGGAACAGGAAACTGTACAAACTGAAAGTAATTGGTTATCAAAGTAAAGCAGGTCCCAAATGTTTAAAAGAAGATACTACTATAGTGTCTATATGAGAGGTTTGAGTAAAAGGTAGTAAATTACATCAGATTGTAGCTTTGCTCTCTTACTTCAAGACCATTAAATAATTCTTTGATTTCTGAGTGGCTGCACAAACATCTTCAAACTGAATTGCTGTGAATGAATGGAGTGAATTTACCTCCATTATGATGAAATGTTTTGTAAAATATTTGCAATTTCTCACATTGTTTTTTTAGACTGTTGACTTTTGTATATGATAATATAATAATAAATACATTAATTAATGAAACATATTTTTAATTAAAAAATGATAAAATCACAAGATCTTGTTTTTGTGAATGCAGTGTTTCTCCTAAGATCTGCTTCTCAAACTGCTTTTCCAATGAATATTTATCTCTAATAGCTTATCTTTATATATCGGTTACTTCTAAGACATTTGATTTTTGATGCAATTTGCCACTTAGACACGGCAGCAAAATACGCCTGTTCAATTGTGTACACACAGACTTATTTATAACTGTGACAACTGCATTCTACAACCAAATACATACTTGAGAAGGTTTGGTAGTGACAGACAAATTTTCATTCAATCTGAACAGTGTGTACAGAACTGATTAAAATAGTCCTATTTGGACCTGAACATCTTGTGCTCCCACCAGCAGTTTAATGATCCTGTAAAGATAACTTTTATGTGAAATGAACATACTTATGTTGCCTACATTTTAGTCTCACCCTCTATTTGTATGCACTCAATCCTTTCTTATTAGATATATCCATTAGCCTGCTGTCATTGGTGGTGACCGCTTGTGGCTTGGCCCTGTTTGGCGTCTCTCTCTTCGTTTCATGGAAATTGTGCTGGATTCCATGGCGCGAGCGAGGCCTCTCTCCAGGCACCAAGGAGGGACATCCAGAACCCCTTCATCCTCCTCCTCCACCCCTTCAACCCCAGCCCATCTATACCGAGGTGGACGCCACCCTTGACCGTCGGAATAATGCCAGAACTTCAGTGGTAAAAGAGACTACGGTGCCGCCCACTCCAGTCTCTCCGGCAGTTCCAGGATCTCCTCCTGCAGTGCCAGTGCCTGAGGCAGCCCTCAAAATAAGCCACACTTTACCTGATATTCCGCTGGAGGTTGAGTCTAAGACTCAAGATAATGGTGTCCATGGAAACACACGCATGCAGAGACAAATCAGGGATCCCTCCTCGACCTGTGTCAGGTAAGTTAACCTTCTATAATTACTTTAATGGATTCTGGTGAAACGTCAGTCTCAACAATTGAACTGGCTGAGAGGTCAATTTGGTGTCTAATCAGAGTTTATCACTAAGTGCCTCTACATTAGATGACACTGACTTCGTAAAGATGCCGTTTTCATTTTAACGTTGAACAATTTTAAGGCCATAGGCTTGCAGTGTTTTCCTGCAAAATTTTAAATTACAGCATAAAATGTTGAAATTTCCTGGATTAAGTATATAGTAATTCATTATTGTTTTTGTTGCAATCTTGTAAACAAATTAAAGGGATAGTTCAAGGGATATTCACTTTTACTTTGGTAAAATGACACTTATTATAAAACCGATTTCAATTCTGACCCATTAAACCTTATATCCAGTATTATTTTCTTTAACTCCTACTATATGTCAACAGGCAAAGTTCAATTCGGCGTCAAATGAACCAGTCGAACCCTGACTTCACAGTAACCCAGTTTCAGAGGCAGGACTCTCTGACTGGCATGAGTCTGGGCCAGCTAAAACCAGAACTCTACAAACAACGATCCCTAGATGGCGAGGACAACCGAAGCAGCTGTGTGGGCAGTTGTGGACTCCTCCACTTTATTCTTAAATATGACTGTGACCTGGAACAGCTCATTGTCAAGATCCACCGAGCTCAAGACCTCCCTGCCAAGGACTTTTCTGGAACCTCTGACCCATATGTAAAAATCTACCTTCTCCCAGACCGCAAAACCAAGCACCAGACCAAGGTGCATCGTAAGACTTTAAACCCTGTGTTTGATGAGGTCTTCCTCTTCCCTGTGGCATATGCGGACCTGCCCACAAGGAAGCTGCACTTCAGCGTCTACGATTTCGATCGGTTTTCACGCCACGATATTATAGGGCAGGTGGTGGTTGACAATTTTCTGGATCTAGTGGACTTTCCCAGGGAGACGAAACTCTGCAGGGATATCCAGTATGTGTCTTCGGTGAGTACATAATTCATGCTTCCATTGTTTGGTTTACTCTTCGAGATGAACGAAAATTAATTAAACATTTGAGAGTCAACTGAGAGATTCAGGGACTATAGATATTTATTGCCCTTTGTAAAAAAATGGCAAACACTGTGGCACTGTCAAAATATTGCTGTTTTTCCATCAAAACTGCTCTTTGGTTAAGAAATGCTTGAAAAAAAATACACATGTTTTATTTGTATTGCTGTAATACAAATAAACAATGTAAATGCAATCGAAAATCTACAAAATCTTCAGCTTGACGCATGCACAAATTGAAGCATGATTCCTTAATTGTAGTGCATTGCATAAAAATATTCCGTACTCATTATTCAGACACACCATTAATGGACTATTTTCCAGTGTTGATACTGTAGCAATGTATGACTGTTTACTGCTCAAACCAAGCAGCTTTCTGTTGAGCAGCACAGTGAATTCATTAGACCCATTTGTATACGAGCTAAATCTGCATGGATAGACTTTTTCGCACTTCATGTGAAACTCCTTATTGGACAGATTCCTATTGAAATAAATAGAATTCTGCCCTGAGATTTCACAGAGCAATGGTAAATTTTGTTTGTTTTTTGTGCCTTTACCTGACCCACATCTTTTTTGATAAATTACGTTTTTAAGGCACACACTTACTACTCATTCTATGACCAACATTTGGACTGATATTCTTACAAAAATCTCAAATTTCGTGTTACCCTCAAGGGGTTTATTTGGCGGTTAGCTACACATTATCTTACTTTTGAAACTGCTAAGAAAATAATTTAATATATATACATGAAATATTGATATGTTGAAATTATTTCATTATGCAAGAAGAAAGAGTATGGCGTGATCAGGAGACATGAAGATAGCATAACTACAGTATGTAGGAAATCAATTTTAGAAGGCCATGTAATAAAAAGGCAGTGGTTTTCAATCATCAGCACTCACAGCACTGCACATTTAGTATGTCTTATCTAACACACAGTTCACTGAGACAAACCACTGGTATTACAATTAATGGGTAAAATTGGAATGTCCAGTATGATAGTGAAGTAAATCCCACCTTCTAAATAAAAGAGCAAGTCAGTCACTGTTACTGCCTGGTCTTTACAGTAGTTCTTGCTGTTAGATGGCAGCGTAGCTGCAGCTGCTGTTTGAAAGCTCCAGATACCATAGAAACAACCATAAAATGGTTAATGCTGTCAGAATTTGTGCAGTATTTTCCACACAATGCACAAGCACATTGTCTGGACCAACCAGAAAAAAAAAATAAATAAATAAAAAATAAATAACGATATAATTTCAAATATGATATTGAATTGTAAGTTAAACAAGTAGTTTTTGAGAATTTGGAATTTCCATTCGTTATGGCTTTAGAATAACATTCCGTCAATAATGCCTAACTACACAAGAACAAATGAGTAACACAATATTAAATACTCTGATTAACAATTTAGTGAGTATACATTTAAATGCAGCTGTGAGCTAATAAATAACTACTATTTGTATGCCTCAAGGAGAACTTTTTAGCTTTTGTGACCTCAAATGAGGCCAGTTTTCCAGCATCCCTCTGAACTTCTCCGTTACTTGTATGGTTTATTTATTTTATATTATTATACTTAATTGAAGAGAAGACAGTTTAGATGTAATACTCATTGAATAACTAGAGCAGTGGTTCTTCGTTGCAGTCCTAGGGACCCTCTGCTCTGCACATTTTGCATATCTTATCTGATCTCTCTCGGAGCTTAGACAAATTAAGAAAAAAAAAAAGTTCAAATACATTTTATCATATTACCTTGCTTTTGAATTATGATCCCAGGAACCCACAGCACTAGACATTTTGTATATCTCCCTTATTTAACACACTTGATTTAGATCATCAGTTTATAAGGAGAAGTCTGAACCAAGGTCCCTTTCAAGGCAAGTTAGATTACTTGGCAGACATCTTGAGTATTTCATTCATATAAGTAAAGTTAACCTTAGAATATCCCCTACTTAAACTAATGTCTAACTTTTTCTTTTTGCATTTACTGACTTTTTTTTCATTAATTTTCTCACTTCTTCATTATCTCATACTCCTCTAAGATCACTCCTGTGAGTGTAAGGTATCACTCCATGAGGAACATGGCATTGGAAGTGTTAAGAAAATGGCTTTTGAATTGGCAAAGATGATTGCTTCTGTTTGCTTCTTTGTGTGATCAGTGGATTGCATTCTCTATTTAGAAATGAATGTCTGTACTGGGTCAGACCAACAAGATGATTCCTCCCTGTGTGGCTGTTATTTTAAACACACTGTCACACATCACTGAGAATCTTGTGAAGCTGAAATGTGTCCCATTAACATTTCTGAACACTCAAAAATTTAAAAATATATTCCAAATATATTTTGATTCAAATTCTGATTATCCAAATGCACATTACTTGTTAGGCCATTTATATAAGCCATTTAAATATTTGTTTATTAAAATAGAGCATATATTAGAAAATAAATAAATACATAAATAAATAAATAAATAAATAAATAAATAAATGAAGGAATAGTTCTTACAAAATTGATTCCCACTGATTCACTCTCTTGTTTCAAATATGCAATGATTTATCTCTTCCTTCCAAGGAACAATAAAAAAAATATTTATAGGAATAGGAACTGGACTATAGTACATATATACATATATATATATTATTATTTTTGCATGGAAGACCATTATCGCAACATTTCCTTATATGGTTTGGAACAACATGAGGGTCAATAAAGTTTGACAAATTATTTTGGATATTATTTAGATCATTTTGCTTATAATATAGATTATTTTGCTTCAACTTTTGCTTTAATGCTGTCTGGTTGGCAAATATTGGAAGCTGCCATGGCATATTGATGTGTTTCACACTTTAATAATTATGAGGAACTAATTAATCAGAATCTTCTGTTCCAAAGGTCCATTGCAAATCATTTGTTTTATGCACCTGCAGCCATTTCAGAACAAATCTATAAAACCATTACCCTCACAACACAAATCACACACCTGCATCAGTTCACATGGTCAAACACATTTGAATAGCCACAGCTAAATCATGTGGAATGGCAGCTATGTGAAATTTTTATAGAGCATAACTGTCTATTGGTCATAGCCGGCTGGGTAACTAAGAAAATAAAATATATTAAAGATGAATATTGCACCCTAATTGGACTACTTTTGTCACAAGTTATGGTAAACAGTCAGCTTTTTAATTTCTACAAGTGTACAATGAATTCAGCTTCAGAAAACATGCTGATTCATCCAAACCCACTCAGTTCTGCCAGACGTCTCACCAATACCAATCTGGAGTCTAGTAAACAGACTTGTTTTTACAGAGCATAAGCAATGAACTGACTCTGAGGGGAATTTCTAAATAAAACCACTGGTGACTTTCTGAAATTAACAGCACACAGGACGTGTTTTGATGTTCAAACCCTGTTCTTTCGCCTAATTCAAAAAGAATAACTAGAGCTCATTTAAGACTCAACTCAAGCTAATGAGACAAATCTACCCGGATCTGTCATAACAATCACAAATACAAAATTCAGAGTGCTAGAGAAATTGAGAGGTTTGTCCCAAAGGGCCTCATTCGAGTGTACAGTATAGCTCAAAGCCCACTAAACAGAATACTAGAGTGAATTATTGCAGTTCCTCATTCGGTGGAAATATAAATTATGATTATTTGCTTTTGGAGGAAAAATAAGGACTAGAGAAATAAAAGTTCTTAGTTACTTGTAAACTGTGAATATAAGTGGTCAGTCGGTCATTATCGCAAAAAAGACAGCAGTCTGGTGTCATCATTAAGGTGTTTATTTTGCGATAATGATGGTCTGGCAGTACATTATCCAGCTTGTTATTTGACTGCTTACCAAATACAGAAATGTTTGTACACAAAATGTCGTTTTGACCAGAAATTATTTTATGTGAGAAGAGACATGTTATGGAAAATCAGTTGATAAGAATTTACAGTTTAGGTACATTATAAACATAGGTATAATGTGTTCATATTATGATTCAGTGTGATCCAGTTAGTTTTCATTCAATGACAATATAAATGTCAAATAGCTTTTACACAAATATTTTGTAGAATAATAACAACATCAGGTGAGAAATACAATGTTGCCAAAGTTCTCTCTCGAAGAAGAAGAAGAAGAAAGAAAGAAAAAGAACTTTGAGCTGCTGAGTTCAAAATATAGACAAAGAGTCAGATTTACAAACAAGCTTGCACCAGTGTAAACTCTATTTTACAGTGGAGTGTCGGATATGAACTCATAATATCTCACTGCCACCAAGAACACCTCCTTGTTTTTTTGTTTGTTTTTTGCGCCTTATATGCTGACTATCCTGTATGCTGACTATTTAAAGATGATAGGTAAATGCCATTATAAAAAGACAATATGGAGTCTGACAGATGCTAGTCTCATCCTTGGATACCCTCTGTTTTAAAATCAAGAGTTAAGAGGCTGCTACAGTTAGGGCTTTTGTGGAAAAAATCTGTTTGAAACAGACTCCCTTTTTTCCATAGAGCGACTTAGTAGCAAGTAACCTATTATAGAAAGCAATATGTTATAAGCAAAGTGTTATGTGTTTTGTATGAAATAACCTGCACTTATGATTGAATGCAATTCTGATTACAAAGTCTGCACACATTTTCTGTTTTCTGCTTGTTTGCTCTATAGCAGCTCATGCAAACTGCTGAGCCATTGTTTGATTGTGGGATTTTTTATTTATTGATTTTTTTTCTTTCTTTCTCACAGTGGTCTATTATACTATGGTCTGTTATTGCTCCTAAATGGCATGCAGAAATAAAACATAATTTGTAACATTCAGAATCAATCACCACAGCAAGAATGCTCTCACATTTCGAAGTAAAAATAAATGTATCTTTGCGTACTAACAAACTGTCCTTCTATATATCAGTCAGGTTTAAAATATTGGAGGATCACCATATCATCCACCAATCACCATAACCCATTTCTGGGTTCTGTCATTCTTAACCATGTTGGTGAAGTTCATATTGCAGTAGCTGATGGTCAGGTGTAGATGAATCTCATCAGTTAGATCCTCCTTTTTCAGCAGACTGGAGGTAAGCCATCATTGTGAAGTTCAAATGAATAGGTGTTAGAAAAGCTCGTCTCACATTCTCGGCTGAGTTATTTCGAGAGAAAGTGATAACACGACTGTTACTTTTTCATGCTCCTGACGTTAGTGTTGTTCTGATATGATGCAAAGAGCCATGAAAAAATTCATGAGAAGGTGGCAGCTTGTTCCTCTGTGAACTCCGTGTAATCTATATTTACCATGTTCTGCACGATTTTCAATGAAAGAATGAATACATGAACAGATGCATGAATAAATAACTGAATCAAACAGTCATTTAATATGAATGAAGGTGTTTACTGTACAAGTAGAATAGCAAATTGGAGTAAATAAATCTTGTTTCTGTTCCCAGGACAATGTGGATCTGGGGGATTTGATGTTCTCTCTATGCTACCTACCTACTGCTGGACGACTGACCATCACCATGATCAAAGCACGGAATCTGAAGGCCATGGACATCACTGGAGCTTCAGGTATGGGCAGATTCAGATTTCATTAATATAGCTGTATTTATACATATTATCCTTTTTTTTCTTATCTCCATAACAGAATAGCTTTAGGGGATTTGCAACTTACGCTATGATATGAAAGAGGCTTATAGATAAAGTTTTAAGCTTGTGAGGAAAGAATATTTAACCACCCCACCCCACAGTGCAATACATGAAAAACTGAAAAAATCTCACATTTGCATTCATGCATAAATACATTTAAAACTGATTCCCTTTTATAATAATATAACATGGTCAGAGTTGTAGCTTTGACTGTATTTCCAGACATTAAACATAACATTTCAGTTTATGCATGTGATTTTTTGGATTTGCGTTCAAATGGAACTGCAAATAAAAGGTTATGGCATCAAATGCAAATTAAGACATATTATTTTAATATCCTTACTATGATAACATTACATATTTTCACTATCCACTTGGACTCATTTCCTAGATCCTTATGTGAAAGTTTCTCTGATGTGTGATGGACGGAGACTGAAAAAAAGAAAAACCTCCACCAAGAGGAACACATTAAACCCAGTGTACAATGAGGCTATAGTGTTTGATGTCCCTCCGGAGAACATTGACCAAATCAGCCTTCTCGTAGCTGTTATGGACTATGACCGGTGAGAGTCTCACAAATGTTGTATGTGTCCTTTCTGGCCATTATAGACTCATGCTATAAAAGTATAAATTCTTATATTTCAATTAATTGAAATTATTGCTTTGTTGCTATTTCTTATTTTTCTTTTGTGCTTTCTTTCTGATTTTTAAGCAAAGTTCCAGTTTCAAAACAAGTTAAGCTCTGTGCACAGCATCTGTAAAATGCAACTGACTACCACAGAAATTAATTTTGACTTATCCTCCAAAACATCTCTCAAATATAGATCACATTTACACACGACTCTATAACAATGTTATAATCTATAATCTGGTATAGATGCTGTTATTGCTATCATTATAGATTTTGCTGCCTTTAATCATGAGTTTTGTGCATTCTCATGTAATTCTGTTTACATTCATTTGTTTATCTGTAAGTGTAGCATTGTTTTGGTTGTTTAATATTGGGATGTTAAAAATGGACATGGACAAGACAAAGCAAACACATCCTAAAATGTACTTTATGCTTGTGGACTTTAAGTCTATACTTAATTTTATTTTCATTATTGTGAACATGCTTTTTGTTTGTTAACTGAGAAATGAGACAAAATAAAAAAGAGCAGGAATGGGAGATGACAAATGTTGCTTAAAACTGATGTTTTGATCAGCTGTCTTTAAAAGTTTAATAATATTACTATTAATCCAAAATTATACACACAAAAGTACACACACATGAAGAGGTCAAATATGTGAGCCTTATAGAAGGGGTTGTGGAGATACATAATGCAGTTCTGAAAAAATAATACGATTGCAAAAAGTAGTCTTATGAAGTAAACAGTATTTTTGTTCTGTCTCTTTACACAGTGTAGGTCACAATGAGGTCATTGGTGTGTGCCGAGTAGGTAATGATGCTGAGGGTTTGGGCAGAGAACATTGGAATGAAATGTTGACATATCCACGCAAACCCATCGCACATTGGCACCCTCTCATTGAGGTAAGACCGCTGTCACGGTGCACACACGAGGGAGGAACCAGGAACACGCAGACGAGGATGTAAACTCAAATAACATACTTTACTGGGGACATCAAGGCAGGGCAAGACAAGGCAGAGCAAGACACAGACATCAAACACCGGGGATAACGAGTAGACCAGACGAAGTTTAACTGAACAGACAGGACTAATATACACAGGTAAATCATAGATAACGAGACGAACACGGCTAGACAAGAATTAACTAATGATTACATTTAACAAGGACAGGAAACAAACCAAATAAGGGCACAAGAGGCAGGAACACATGACACACACACGACAGTTCCCTGACATAACTCCCCCCTCCCGAAAGGCTCGTCCCGAGCCTTAACAGTTCCATCAGGGAGGGGGGGTGGGCGCTCTGGAGGCCTCTCAGGACAGACACGGACCACAGGACGGGGACCTCCAGAGCGGAACAGACAGACAGGACCCATGGCGGAGCAGGGAGCTCAGGAGGCCATGGCAGGTGGTAACTGTGGCCATGGCATCCTTCTTCGGCCCACCCACTCCACCCAGAGCTCTACTACCCCCCCCCCAAAATTTCCATGGGGAATCCAGGGGGTATCAGGAGCCCTCCGGGGCTAGACAGACAAAACAGTACAAGACACGACAGAAACCCTCCAGGGTCAGACAAACACGACAGGACATCCCACAGGAACCAGAAGCCCTCCTGGGCTGGCTAGGAAGCTGAGTCTTCCTCTGGGCATGACGAGGAGTCAGGGGCCCTCACAGGGTCCCTCAGCGACCTCCTCCACTTCTGCGACAGGGGGGGCAAGCGGCTGCGACTGGCCTCCATGGCCACAACTCAAGGAGCCGCCTGCCCCAGACGAGTCTCCATGGACAAGACATGACACGACAGGGTAAGTTTTAAAATGTTCCTGTGGGCACAACGAACACAAACACGGCTCTCCTGGCCGTGACATGTGGACTTGATCCACGGAGAGGGTATCGGCGACCGGCAGGCTTGAGTCAGCGGCAATCCGGTGGGCTTGAGTCAGCGGCAATCCGGTGGGCTTGAGTCAGCGGCGGACCGGCGGGCATTGAGTCAGAGGCGGACCGGCGGGCATTGAGTCAGAGGCGGACCGGCGGCGTGCACAGGGGAGCCGCGGACGGCGGCGTGAACAGGGGGAGCCGCCGACGGCGGGTTGGCTTTCCCCGCGGACGGCAGCGTGATCTCCCGCGAACGGCGGGCACGGTGAAGCCGCCGACGGTGGGTAGGCTTTCCCCACGGACGGCGGACTTGGGTGAACCGCAGGTGGCGGCGTGAACTCCCGCGAACGGCGGGCTCGGTGTGCCGCGGACGGCGGCGTGAACTCCCGCGAACGGCGGGCTCGGTGTGCCGCGGACGGCGGCGTGAACTCCCGCGAACGGCGGGCTCGGTGTGCCGCGGACGGCGGCGTGAACTCCCGCGAACGACGGGCTCGGTGTGAGCGGCGAGGTTGGGATAGCCGCGGACGGCGGCGGATATCTCCCACGATCGGCGGGTAGGATGAGCCGCGGACAACGGCGAACTTCTCCCGCGATCGGCAGACTCGCAGGGCTCACGGCCAGCGAACTCGCGGCAATCCTGCCGAACTCCCACGCCCACTTGACGCGGGCTAGGGCAGAAGGACGAGTGGCGACTTCCATGCCGCGAGGGACAAACAGGAACAAACAAAAAACTTTTTAAAAAAAACGGAAAACAAAACGAGGTGAAGGGGCGCCGCTTACTGTTTAGGTCTGGTCTTCTGTCACGGTGCACACACGAGGGAGGAACCAGGAACACGCAGACGAGGATGTAAACTCAAATAACACACTTTACTGACATCAAGGCAGGGCAAGACAAGGCAGGGTAAGACACGGACATCAACAGGAACACCGGGGAGTAACGAGTAGACCAGACGAAGTTTAACTGAACAGACAGGACTAATATACACAGGTAAATCATAGATAACGAGACGAACACGGCTAGACAAGAATTAACTAATGATTACATTTAACAAGGACAGGAAACAAACCAAATAAGGGCACAAGAGGCAGGAACACATGACACACACACGACAGTTCCCTGACAACCGCATAGACTTTCTCAATTAAAGTTAATTCGGGTCAATTTTAGTGCTTGCTCATGGGGCAGCAGGCCTAATACATCAGGCATAAAACTTACTGTCACAATTATACCGTTTCAAGTTTAAAAACAGATGAAAACAGTGATTTGTTTGATATTCTTTTTGAATACCTCTCGTTTTGCATCAGTAAGACAGTAAATGTCTATTTAGAGCTCCAGCGTGTACTGAATGGACGTTCTCTTTCACTAGCTATATTCTTGTTTGCAATTATTATAGGATGTTCACGAAAAGACTCTCATTTCAACAATTATTTAAGCATTGCTTAAACGTACCACTAAACCTTTGTACATGATGATTGTACTTCATTGCTGAATGTGGAATTTGAAGAACATACAGCTGGTCTTGCCAATTAAAACAAAATCTATTTTAGACATCGATGCTTTTGTCATTACTCACAACATAATTCACAAACACAGGTAATTGCTGTCAAAAACTACTCTACTGTTGGTCTTATAAATGCTCGGAGAATAAACTGTCCAGGGATAAAATGTGAGACATTATTTAAATAAATGAAATCTTCCAGAGAGCAGAAAAGTACTGTTGACCTTTATGCGGTCATGACTTCAGATTTACTGCAGGGGAAATCTATCTCTTAGGAAAAATGAAGTGTAACAACTTATTACATAGAAAATAAATAAATAATAATAATATTTATTATATTAACATCCCGTGGTAACTAGGAATTATAGAAGCTTCAGTCTGGATCCAACCCTTAACCTGTTAACTGTCATGGGCACCGGTGGGCCCACTTGCCATTAACATTACATGTTTTAAACAGTAATATCTTAGTCTGAACCTAAAGCAATCTTGTCAAACTATATATCGTTTGAAAGCTTAAAGACTCTAGTTTTCATTTTTGGTCACTGGTGAGCAACCGTAATTTATTCATTTGTAATATTACCCTTTCAGCCATTGCAAGAGAAGTTGGTCATTCCAAATTTGTGATTTCTAGAATACTGCAGCTTTACAATGATGCTAATTCATTCAAGACAAGATAATTCAGACACTCTCAATAGGGAATCAGTTCAACCAACCCAGGCTCAAGAAAATACGTGCTTCTGTATGTATTTCTGTAACACCGTAATTACGTACCTTACTCCATGTTTCGCAGCAGTTTCAAACTGAAATGTCCAGAGAGTGGTGCTAAAACACATTAAACGTGACCGTGGCACGTTTTTATTACGTTGATACAGACACGTATTGCTGCATATTTATTACAATGCTTGAGGTAAATATTGTGGCTGTTCAGAATTCAAATAGCCAATCCGTGAAGTGTCGCTAAAAGTTAATGCTCTATTGTGCTGTAAATATCCCCTACACCAAACCCAAACCTAAGCCTACCCGATAGTGCTAACAAATGCAAAAGTAATATAAAAACACATTTGTTGATGCAGCTGTTCTATTTTAACTTCCTTATGTGTATTTGAGGTGTTAACTTACTGAATTAGAAATCCCATGCATATGAAGCTGTATGTGTAATGACAACTTTTTTTCTGACAGTTGTAACCCTCCAAAATTTTAGTTCTAATATTTTGTGTGTGTGTGTGTGCTTCAGTGGTTACTGTTCTATAATTTTTATCACTGTGTTCCACAAAATAAAGGTTTTGTTTAAATGCCTTGGATATTTTGTCAAACATGTTAATAGAACAGTTGTATACCTTCAGCTAATTTGATGAAGATTGGCAATATTAAAAAAAAGTAAAGCAATTATAGATTGTTCTCTAATTTTGATATCCACTGTATGTTTTCTGCAAAAAAAATAACTCTGAAGATATATTTTTGTAATTAATAAAGAAAGTTCAACTGATAATTTGCCTTTAATTAGTAAGGACACCTGCTGTTAACAAGCATAGCCATTAAGAGACAACAAGAAAACAAAAAGAAAAGCAGACCCGCGAATACACACGGTCTTAGAATTCTTAATTATAATTATTAATACTGTGGCAGAAACAGAGAAACAAATAGAGACATAATTAGCGTAGCTGCTATTCCATCTAAGCAAAAATGATTTGTTCAACCCAAGCTAAAGAATAATAATAATGTACATTTGATCAGATATAACTGCAGTACAAGATTATAAGATGTATTATGTGAATGCTTGTCTGAAGAGATATGTCTTTAATCCAGATTTAAACAAATAGAGTGTGTCTGAACCCCGAACATTATCAGGAAGGCTATTCCAGAGTTTGGGAGCCAAATGTAAAAAAGCTCTACCTCCTTTAGTGGACTTTGCTATCCTAGGTACAACCAAAAGTCCAGAGTTTTGCGACCTTAGGGAGCGAGCTGGATTGTAGCGTGGTAGAAGACAAGTTAGGTACGCAGGAGCTAAACCATTTAGGGCCTTATAGGCAAGTAATAATATTTTGTAAATGATACGGAACTGAATAGGTAGCCAGTCCAGAGACTGTAAAATTGGGGTAATATGATCATATTTTCTTGACCTGATAAGAACTCTAGCCGCTGCATTTTGGACTATTTGTAGGTTGTTTATTGAAGATTCAGGACAACCACCTAGCAGTGCATTACAATAGTCCAGTCTAGAGGTCATGAATGCATGAACTAGCTTTTCTACATCAGAAACAGGTAGCATTTTTCGAAGCTTGGCAATGTTTCTAAGCTGGAAGAATGCTGTTTTTGTAACATGGGAAATATGATTTTCAAAGGACAAGTTGCTGTCTAATATAACACCCAGATTTTTTACTTTAGAGGACGTGACAATGCATCCGTTTAGTTGCAAATTGTAATCCAAGAGATTCGGTGTACTGTTTTTTGGTCCAATTAGCAGTGTCGGGGAAAGTTACTTTAAAAAGTAATGCATTACAATATTGCTTTACTCCCTAAAAAAGTAACTAATTATGTTACTTAGCTACTTTTTATGGAAAGTAATGCGTTACGTTACTTTTCCGTTACTTTTGTGTTACTTTTTAAATATGAGCATGGCTTGATTGTTTTTAATACAAGATAGCAAATGTAAAAGCCCTTTCACACCAAAAAGTGTAATGAATAAACCTCAGGCTGAAGGAAAAGTAAATTCACGTCTGTGAAGTAGAACGCAGGAGAAGAGGGTTCAACACTCTTCAGCAACAAAAAACAATGAAGCACAATTGTTAGTTTATCTAAAATCATTTTTGCTTATCAGTATGGTTGAACTGGATCCTCAAAGGTCAGCAGCAAAGACATTGGTTAATAAAATGGGATTAGATACATTTGTGTTGTTTAACATATTTAATTATTGCAGGTTTGCGTCATATTCTGAGTTTGCATTTCACTGTTTTAATTAATTTTGCTGAATACTAAATCTGTTTTTTTGCGAGTGGGATGAATTAATGCACATTCACATTTAGTATAGGACTACAGTAACAGTATGTTCACACAGCACACTGTCAGTCAATAAATGGGAAAAAAGTAACTTTTTGGAAAAAGTAACTCAGATATTTTCTTGTAAATTAAAAAGTAATGCGTTACTTTACTAGTTACTTGAAAAAAGTAATATTATTACGTAACTCGCATTACTTGTAATGCGTTACCCCCAACACTGCCAATAAGTAATATCTCTGTCTTATCTGAATTTAATAGGAGGGAATTATTGGTCATCCAATCTTTTACATTTTTTACACAATCTATTAGCTTAGATAGTTTAGAAGTTGCAAGAGAAGCCATTGCAAGAGAAGTTGGTCATTCCAAATTTGTGATTTCTAGAATACTGCAGCTTTACAATGACGCTAATTCATTCAAGACAAGATAATTCAGACACTCTCAATAGGGAATCAGTTCAACCAACCCAGGCTCAAGAAAATACGTGCCTCTGTATGTGTTTCAGCATAACAATGAAAACTAATCCCGTATTTTCTAATACTATTACCAAGAGGCAACATGTATATTGAAAATAGGACCTAGGACAGATCCTTGTGGTACTCCATACTTTACTGGTGATAATTGTAATGACTCTCCATTTAAATGAACAAAGTGGTAGCAATCGGACAGGTAGGATCTAAACCATCTTAAAGCCCCCCCTTGAATACCAGTATAGTTTTGTAATCGATCTATGAGTATATCATGGTCTATAGTGTCGAACGCAGCACTAAGATCAAGTACTACTAACAATCAGATGCAGCCTTGGTCTGAAGCAATAAGTAAGTCATTTGTAATTTTAACAAGTGCAGTTTCTGTACTATGGTGAGGCCTGAAACCTGACTGAAATTCTTCATAGAGATCATTTTTTTGCAAGAAGGAGCACAATTGAGCAGACACAACCTTTTCTAAAATTTTAGACATAAACGGAAGATTTGAAATGGGTCTGTAATTTTCCAGTTCATTAGAATCTAGTTGTGGTTTCTTAATAAGAGGCTTAATAACCGCCAGCTTGAATGGTTTTGGGATGTGACCTAAAGATAACGATGAGTTAATAATATTGAGAAGCGGTTCTTCTGCTACAGGTAACAACTCTTTCAGTAGTTTAGTGGGTACAGGATCTAATAAACATGTTGTTGGTTTAGAGGCACTGATAAGTTTATTTAGCTCTTCCTGTCCTATAGTTGTAAAGCACTGCAATTTTTCTTTGGATGCGATGAATGAAGCTGAAATACTAGACGCAGTAGAATATACATTTGTTATTGTATTTCTGATGTTATCTATTTTATCAGTAAAGAAATTCATATAGTCATTACTATTAAAATGTGAGGGAATATTTAGATCGGGTGGCGTCTGTTTATTTGTTAATCTAGCCACTGTGCTAAATAAGAACCTTGTATTGTTTTGGTTATTATCTATGATTCTGGCAGCTTTTAGAGCCTGTCTATAGCTGGACATACTGTTTTTCCACACAATTCTAAAAACTTCCAAGTTAGTTTTTCTCCATTTGCGCTCAAGATTACGAGTTTCTTTCTTGAGAGAATGGGTATAACCGTTGTACCATGGCGCGGTACGTTTTTCTCTAACCTTTTTCAATTTGAGGGGGGCAACAGCTTCTAATGTATTAAGAGAAGATTGTGCCCATGTTGCTAGTCATTTCGTCTAGTTCATGTGTATTTATGGATACACAGAGCTGTTGAGATAAATCGGGCAGGTTATTTGTGAATCTATCTTTGGTGGCTGGAACAATAGTTCTGCCCGGACGATAATGCAGAGCCATATAATTAATATCAGTAATACGCAGCATGCACGATACAAGGAAATTATCAGTAACATCATCACTTTGAGGTACGATATTTATATCCGTAAGATCAATTCCATGCGATATATTGTAGTGTATGATTAAAACGATGAGTGGGCCCGGTGACGTTTTGCTTGACTCCAAAAGAGTTTATTAGGTCAGTAAATGCAAGTCCTAACGCATCATTTGTATTATCAACGTGAATGTTAAAATCTCCGACAATTAGCAGTTTATCAATATTAACCAATAGATCTGAAAGGAAATCTGCAAATTCTTTTAGGAAATCTGTATGGCCCTGGCGGTCTATACACAGTAGCCAAAGCAAGAGATGGGAGAGATTTCTTTTGCATATCTAACAGTGTAACATTAAGCAGAAGTATTTCGAATGAGTTAAACCTCCTGTATCCTGTTTTCTGAGTAACATTGACAATATCACTATATATTGTTGCCACACTGCCGCCACGACCAGTCTGACGGGGCTCATGTTTATAACAGTAGCTTGGTGGAGTAGACTCATTTAGACCAAAATATTCATTTGGTTAAAGCCAGGTTTCAGTCAGGCAGAGTACATAAAAATTATTATTTGTGATCATTTCATTTACAATAACTGCTTTGGGTGCGAGTGATCTAATGTTTAGGAGCCCAAGCTATAAAAATAGTTTTTGTTCATTTATTTTGCGTTTTTCTGGTTTAATCACGATCAGATTTTTTGTAGATCCTGCATTAAATTTATATTTTGACCTTGCTATTCGGGGAACAGACACAGTCTGTATAGATTGGACAACGCAAGTATTTCTATCTTTTATGTGGGTAGAACAAAAGTCATCATAGCAGTTATTTGAGAATTGGCTTACTAGTCAGATGGAGCATAGCGTCCTGGAGATGTTCTCCGACAGGATTTCCGCTCCGACTCTGCTGGGGTACAGGCCATCAGCACGGAAAAGCCTAGGACGCTCCCAGAAAAGATTCCAATTATTAACAAAGAGCAGTTTCTGTTCTTTACACCATGACGATAACCATTCGTTTAAAGCAAACAGTCTACTGAACCTTTTGTGTCCTCGTCGATACGTGGGAAGCGGTCCTGACACGATGATCGCAGTGACCTCGCATTATATGAGAGAAAAAGACTAAGGAAAATTAGAAACATAATTTTTATTTATTTATAGGTTTGGAATTTGACTACAACTTTTTTGTTGTTTTTTTTAGAAATATTTAGAATAAATGAAATAGAGAGGCAACACACACACAAACACACTCAAAAGACATAGCTAGGATGCGCTGGTCATTTGAAGCTATCTAATCTATTGTTAAGGAACATTTCCCTAGTCAAGGTCATAGTAGTCCTGCAGGGGAAAAAAATATGCTCAAATTATCAAAGACACTCTTCATCTGTTATTGTGTTCTTTTGACAAGGAATTCAGATTCACATGGGGAAAACAAAAGAATCAAACACAATGAAATATTACTGACCTTAAAAAAGGTCAGAATTTCAATGAAATTCTCTGAAAACTCACTATCTAGAGACTTTATTTAAAGCAAGCATCCACTGTATATATAGCTCTGTTATTTGTGGCACTGCAGGGAGCAAGAACAAATAATTTTCTCTCACAGCAGATGGTTTTGAAGGCTGAGGTGAAGAGTACTGTGAGATCCTGTTTTTGTTTAGATGTGCCTATTAAAAGGCCATCTTATTTTTAACTCTACCCTCCCACCTAAAAAAAAATCTTCCACTGTCTCATCATATAGTTCAGCACAACATAACAAATAAATAAAAAGGCTTGTTTTAGGACCATTACTTTAAATTTCAAATTGTTAGAAATGAGCATAATTCAATTCTAAAATCATTATTTCATTATTAATATTATTATTAAAGAAATAAATAAATTACATGCTAGCATGATGTTTAAATATCTGTGTATTTATTGTTTTAATGTTATTAATTTTTTATTTTTTATTTATTCATTTATTTTGCTTGACCTGTGAACCGTGAATTAAATGTACATGTCCAATGCAATAATGTCAAAGCAATGCAAGCATGGCTAATGAAGTTTTGAGTGAACTAAGATGACTAGTTCTTTGTTCTCCTGCACTCTCTGCAGTATCACAGTACTGGAGGGGGAAGTCAGGGAGGTTCCTGTAATTCCCTGAAGGCCCCTCCTTCACCATAGCCTGAGGTCCAAGGTCTCATCTTTAGAGCAACAAAAGAAGAGAATTCATGCACAAGATGTTCTGTCCTGGGATCCAGAGGCCCAAGATCAGAGAGCTCCAGTTGGCTGTTCCTGACAACAGAGGGAATGGCGTGCCATTTTCTTCTCCCTGTGCACCTGGAAGCCCTTCCACTGCATAGGAATACTTGATTGTTTCAGCTGCATGTTGAGTGCTCACATACTGTATGGTTATTTTGTGCTACTCATGGTGAATTGGAAAAGAAAATTTAGTGGAAAAAAGTGGAAAAGAGTATTTTTATGTTGTTCTCAAAGTTTCGATTCCAAGTAAATGTTTTCTAAATTAGTCTCGGTATGTGTTTTTAAATGGAGTGTCAGTGTGTCACTCAATGCTCTTGAGGATAGAATGCCAATTTCCCCTTTTAATTTGTACCCTCCCACAGCGCATGAGTGTGTTTTGGTGTGGTAAAGTTCAAGATGTTCTCTGTTTCTTGTTTGAAATGCTCTGTGGATTTTGTCATAAAGCGTCATAGTGGTGAATTGTTTACAGACTTTGCAAGTAAAATGTTATTTCTCATGTTATTAAACATCTATTTCTTATAAAACTAATCTGGTTTAAATGGAGTGTTTCTCAATTATTGAAATCACTGCGCAGTATAGGGGTATAATGGTTCCATTTTCAAATTTTTAGATTAAGTTTTAAACATAATGAATAAGATGCCATATTGACTTAGCCATCTTAAGTCTTTCTTGTTATCTAATGATATATAATGATATATATATCTAATGTTACCTAATGAAATAGATGTGAATTACCATTTTAAAGATGTTTTAATGAAACATTTATTGTATGAGCCTATAAGAATTGCTCATCATATATATATATTATCCTTTTTATTTTTCCATTAGCAATTTTTTTTCCTTAGTTTTTCCTAAGTTAAAAAAAAAAAAAAAAAAAAAGGCCTTCTTTAGTGGAAGCATTTAATCTGCATTGTACAATACATCAGTTTAGGGATATCGATATTGTCACAACTGGATTTCACAACTGGCAATGAATTTCAAACAGCAGAAAACACATATTGAACCACATTTGTAAAAACAATACAAAAAAAAGACTCCAGAGACTATTGAAACTAGTTAATTTTCCCATATTGAGTCTGACAGAAATTCTTTGCCTTCAAGCAGCTCTAAACAAACGTGCTCATTATAACCAAAGCAACAGACATGTTGAAAGTGCTGTGTTAAGTGTCACAGGAATGGTGCAACTCATGTCAGATGGCTCTGATTCATGGAGATTGATTTAGCCATTCATTGATCTGTTTGCTTTGTCGCCAATCACATTCCATTTGTTCCTGTCAGAGTCCCGAGGACTTACTTTCATCAGATACATCTGTTTCCTCCAGATAGAGAACAGCTTTGGAGAATCTTTTGTCACAAGAATAACAGGATTGAGCAAAAACCTATGCTTCAGCACCTTATCTCTTATACTGCATTATATTCAAAGTTGGAGGTTATTCCTATTTGATATCTTTGGATTCCAATAACTTGTTTTCCAAAAAGGTAGTGTTTGCTTTTATTTTACAGGTGAACGATTATCAACAAAGATGACACCTTGATAGACAACTATATTCTGCAAAGAAATAGCTAAACTGGGTTTATCATATAATGCCAGACCTTTTACTGGATGCATTTTATTTGCATAAAAAATTTTAATTAAAAATAATAAAAAACAAAACAAACATCTTCTACCTAGTTGTCATGTTGCGCTTACATCATTCTCAGCGAAATCACATTTATCAGTTGGAAGCGTGTCTACATGTGGTGTTACAGAATCACATCATTACTGAACATTAATAATGAAAACACTTGAACCATACAGCCTCAATTAATCACAGACTGTTTTATTATTACACTTACGGGGCAAATACAGAAAGTCCACATTACTTTTAAAATTATTTTTAGCAATTTATTATTATTATTATTATTATTATTTAATTGGAGTTTAAAAATGTCCAGTCTCCAATCTCCAAATTTGGAGTCTCTTACTCAAGCTTTCTGTTTTTCTGTGGCATTCTTCAGCTCTTCAGTAAAATGCAAAAAGATTGGCACACTGCTATTTCTGCACCCCAACCCTTTCTTTTTTTTTTCTTTTTTCTTGTATAATGTATCAATATGCATTCAGCTAAAAGTCAAGCAGGAATTGAGGTTGTATCTTCTAAGCTACTGAAACAAAACTTGACATGACGACTTGAAACAGAACGCCTGATCAGTTTGGAGATCAGTTATTTTATTATTATTTGTTTTTTCCTCAACATTCCAAAACCCTTCTGCCCTCCTCTTTTAAGCACTTTATATACAGAAATACAGATACATTTTGTCAGACCTCTAACGTGATATAGTTAGGAAAATGTCTATGCATCTTTACAATCAACATTTACCATGAATAACAAAACAAGAACACACTTCCACATGTCCAATTTTACCAATGTAGACACCAATATCAAACTTAATGTGATCTGTGCTCAGATGAAATAACACTGACCATGGAGTCACAAATGAAGCTCAACTTAAATGTCAAATAGATTTATATTGTTTTGTTGGCATTGTGTTCTATAAAGGATTTGGGAAATTATTCCAGGCTTGTCATGGGATTAACAGGTTGCTCAGTACACATGGACTACGACCCTGCAACAGTGCCATTGTCTCTCCAGCACTCTGATCACGTCTGTGACATTAAAAGGTCATGGGTTAGAGATGTAAGTGCTGACCAGAGACTCGTTAAAACCTCATTACAGTCTTGTTAAGGGTAGACAGAGTCATTATTGTGCTGTAGTAGTGTAGTGAGAGCTGATTTTCTTCCATTGTGTGTGTGTGTGTGTGTGTGTGTGTGTGTGTTGCTTCACATGATTAAGAGGTTAAAATGAAAGAGGTTAAAATGAAATTAATTCACTGTCGAGCAACACTCGAATTCTAACCAAAACACTCAGACTATGATGACTCACATAGCATTTATGCTTTCATGGGGTGTGGAGTTATAAACTATCAGTTGTGAAATAATGTGCTAAAATGACTACTTACAATAAAACTGATTCAAAGTCACTTCACATTAATGGTGCTTGTTAAGGCAAACATCACTGTTACTACTGCTCATACACAGGGTTTTTGTCTGGCGGAGAATAATAAATAAATAAATAGAGATATCTAGGGACTAAAATACCTAACATGACCTAACAATCAACTAGAACAGGAAACTGGATAAATTAAATGAAGACCACCAAATCATGATAACTGGCCTTAGAAAAAGTTTGTCTGTTTAATATAAGCATTGTTACACTATTAGAGGCTTAAATAATGTTTAGCAAAGATCTGAATACTTTCGGCTCCAGTGAAATCATACATGTAAAGTAAAATACAACTAAATATAGCTTTATTGTTCATATCTTTGTTGTATCACATCTAGTGGCAAACAACCTAGAATAGTAATATATTTAAAATGCATTTATTTAATATTGAGTATAGTTCAAATATATTAACATATTTGCTGACATTTAAATGTAAACTTTATTTGGAGTACTACTTGAGCAAAATGCACATTTCTTAATGTTAAGCCCAAAATGTGTTTTAATGACACTACTGATGAGGATTGTATGATCTTTGAATAATATCAGTCTTTAAATGCAAGATATTTAAAGTTTATCTAAAGTATACTTGAAATAGTTCCACTTAAACACAATCACTTAATACTTTAGTATGTCTTTAGTTGGACTGTTAAAGTGCATTAAGTACAATATATATACTATATATATATATATATATACACTCACCTAAAGGATTATTAGGAACACCTGTTCAATTTCTCATTAATGCAATTATCTAATCAACCAATCACATGGCAGTTGCTTCAATGCATTTAGGGGTGTGGTCCTGGTCAAGACAATCTCCTGAACTCCAAACTGAATGTCAGAATGGGAAAGAAAGGTGATTTAAGCAATTTTGAGCGTGGCATGGTTGTTGGTGCCAGACGGGCCGGTCTGAGTATTTCACACTCTGCTCAGTTACTGGGATTTTCACGAACAACCATTTCTAGGGTTTACAAAGAATGGTGTGAAAAGGGAAAAACATCCAGTATGCGGCAGTCCTGTGAGCGAAAATGCCTTGTTGATGCTAGAGGTCAGAGGAGAATGGGCCGACTGATTCAAGCTGATAGAAGAGCAACTTTGACTGAAATAACCACTCGTTACAACCGAGGTATGCAGCAAAGCATTTGTGAAGCCACAACACGCACAACCTTGAGGGCGGATGGGCTACAACAGCAGAAGACCCCACCGGGTACCACTCATCTCCACTACAAATAGGAAAAAGAGGCTACAATTTGCACGAGCTCACCAAAATTGGACGGTTGAAGACTGGAAAAATGTTGCCTGGTCTGATGAGTCTCGATTTCTGTTGAGACATTCAGATGGTAGAGTCAGAATTTGGCGTAAACAGAATGAGAACATGGATCCATCATGCCTTGTTACCACTGTGCAGGCTGGTGGTGGTGGTGTAATGGTGTGGGGGATGTTTTCTTGGCACACTTTAGGCCCCTTAGTGCCAATTGGGCATCGTTTAAATTCCACTGCCTACCTGAGCATTGTTTCTGACCATGTCCATCCCTTTATGACCACCATGTATCCATCCTCTGATGGCTACTTCCAGCAGGATAATGCACCATGTCACAAAGCTCGAATCATTTCAAATTGGTTTCTTGAACATGACAATGAGTTCACTGTACTAAAATGGCCCCCACAGTCACCAGATCTCAACCCAATAGAGCATCTTTGGGATGTGGTGGAACGGGAGCTTCGTGCCCTGGATGTGCATCCCACAAATCTCCATCAACTGCAAGATGCTATCCTATCAATATGGGCCAACATTTCTAAAGAATGCTTTCAGCACCTTGTTGAATCAATGCCACGTAGAATTAAGGCAGTTCTGAAGGCGAAAGGGGGTCAAACACAGTATTAGTATGGTGTTCCTAATAATCCTTTAGGTGAGTATATATATATATATATATATATATATATATATATATATATATATATATATATAATTTTTTTTTTTTTTTAATTTAGCAGAATTTATGTATACCAGTTTAGTATACTAAAAAGTTTAATTACAGGATATTTTTGAGTACATATGTAAATGCATTTGTATACTTAGCATGAAAAAAAAAAATAAATACATTTTAGTATATAAATTTTTCACTAGGCAAATTTCAATTTGTTAATTTGAAAATTTGAACCTATGACCTCTCATACATTTTGAGCCTAAAACTCCCAAAAACTGAAATACTAGAATTACCCCTGTTTTCTAAATGTTGTAAAAGAAGGGACTAGAAAGGTAACAAGTACTACATGTGCAACATTTGATAAAAGAAGAGTTCCTTAAACCATGTAGTCGCCATCTGAGTACACACTTTTGTAATATAATGCAGCAAAAACTGCTGGGTTTGAAGTTCACTGTCAAGTCACCAATGCAGACATTAGTGGAGACTTCACCAAACGGCGACTCAAAAGCACTGGGAGATAGGACAAGTTTCGGAGGATCAATTAGGGATTCAAGCATGTAGTGCTGAAACCCTATTGTAATTGTTAGTACTTTTTATTAGTATTATTTTATTATTACATTTGATGTAAAATACAAAGGAAGATATTTTATTTTGTGTGATAAAACGGTGATGCATACTGTACTATTCACACAAAGACTAAATAAAAATAATGATAATAATGACAAAATAGGTAAAATATATGGGGAATGGTGAGCAGAATTATGTGATCTGGTGAAATGGTGTGGGAATGAAATGGGAATGGTGAAAATAGCCTTTGTCAATAAGGATGGCTATTTGCACACAGCGTACAGACACAAAGCCTTAAGTAAAGAGAATTTGATTGCATGATGCCCTTAAGAGACATATATCCTGAAATGTCATTAAATAAATAAATATATCTATCTATATATATATATATATATATATATATATATATATATATATATATATATGAGTTTTTTTTTTTTTTGTAGTTGGTTGATCTTCTGGTTATTGAGCCCTGCTGTTGACACAGTAGTGATGGAGGTACATTCATTATATTGCCTTGACTCACAGCTATCATCTTTATTGTGTGTGTCTGTGTATGTGTGTGAGGCAGAGCATGTTCAGCCTCTCTGTTGCCAGGAAACTGAAGCCTGAGCCTGTAAGACACAGGGGGGAGGGTTAGAGAACACTGGTGGAACTGGTGGAATTTTCTACCAGTATACTGTGAGGATAGTAGGTTGAATCTCATAAAACCTGTCAAAAACATGCAGGTTAAACCGTACTGTATCACACAATTAGAAAATAATCAGTTTTCAGAAAAAAAAAAATATATTTTAGGACAATTAAGACTTTTTGCATTGATATGTTTCATGACAACCACACAACTGCCATTTGAGACTCTTAACCACCTATTCTCAGACAGAATGTTAATTTGTATAAAGTTTGTTTTTGGTTAGCTGTAAATTGCTTCCTTATAGAAATAAAATGCTCTTAATATGCTCCTAGCCTCTTAATTCTGAAGTCTTTTACCCTGGTTTACATCAATAATCATTAGGCACTTTCATGACCTTGTCATGAGAATTCAGTGAGTTCACGAGTTCACACTTACACATAATAAATAGAATAAAGTTTATGCGTATTTGCCGGGCTGTCCGAAGGGAGGGCTCTGAGCTCTGAATTGTAGCCCAAACCCAGAGTACCCCCCCTTACAGGTTAGGACAGGAATAATTGTAAGCGCGGAGAAGAGGAGGCGAAGGGATGCTGGAAATCTGTCAATGAACAGAGGTAAGACTGCTGTGTATATATAAACACCTCTTATCTTGTTAACTGGGTTGATTACTGATTGTGCTCCTCTCGTGTTAATTAGGTTAATTATCCGAACATGCTCCTCCCAAACTCTGTTAATAAACCATCATATTGAGAGACTGATTTGACAGACTGACAGCCTCACCCCTAAAGGGTTCTTTTGATTGAACCCTTAAAAAGGGTTCTATATATAACCTTTTAGGGGTTCCAAATACTGTATGGAGCGCCTGATAGAACCTTTTCTTCTAAAAGTGTGGCATACATAAGAAGTGCAGCCTTCTGCATTTCAGTACAGTAACTGTCATCCAAACTGTAGCCATAGTTTACATCAGAACATCCCTCCAGAGTACACTGTTATATTGACAACATGACTAAGCAATTTGACTGTCTTATCCATACACAATGACACAAGGACTTGTCATTCTGATGGCACTGACATGTTCATTGACAGATATTTATTTTTAAGAGATTAACTAAGTATTTTGAGGTACCAGGTAATCGGAGTGAATGTTGGCATCTAGACTATTCTTTCTACAAAACTGCCATACAATTTGCCAAAAATTCATGAAAGGAGGCATAATTATCTATATCAGATTTTGTAGCCACATGCATGAAAGCAGATGATAGATGGATGGATGGATATTGTTTTTTGGGCAGACACTCCTGATATGTTAGGAGTGAAGAGCAGTCCTAGGTAGTAACTAAATACATGTAATCTGGGTTATGTAATCAGATTCCAAAAATGAATTATATTACATGAAAAAAAATGCTTATTACAATTCATATAAACAGATTACAGGTAGTTTTTATGGATTACATATTATTCACACACTTTTATTGATCTTTTATCACACTTTTACACAATGTATTGCTATCCCCTAATCCTTCTTTTTAATTTTTTAAATCATGTATGTCATACCATTGTCACAGAAGAAGCCGGACACAAAGGTAAGTGATAACACTGTGACTTTATTTCCAAAGTGAATGTGCAGGAGATCGTGATGAGGTGAGTACTATATCTTGAGGCTTGATGTCTGAGAGTCTGGCAACTGAACTGATACTGTCCTTTTGCTTCACAGGTTGACGGAGCGAGACTGATGAAGAGAGCCGGAGTCAGATGAGATAATTCCCAACAGAGACGAGTCTGCAGACAGGGGAGACAACAGGACGGAGAACAGAAGGTAAGACTAAGAGGTAAGTAGTCAGAAGGTATACTCATCGGCTTGTGGTGCGTTGTAGAGGAGTCCACATTGAAGCAACGAGATCGGACAGCTACTGTGACTGAGGTGAGTGATTTTAAAGTGTCCTTGATGATGGTGGTGACGAGGTGCAGGTGTGAGTGATTAAGAATGCAGGTGAGGCTGATCGTGGGATTTGAGTGGGATGAGAGCCTGGCCGTGCTGTTCCAGTATCTCCCCCTCCCGGAAGGTGCGTCCCGCACCGTAACAGTAACATTGGGGAGGGGGGGCGGGCGCCCTGGAGGCTGGAGCAGGCCAGGACAGGGAGGAGATAAGGGAAGCCTCCAGAGACTCGGTAGACCATGGCGGATCAGGAGACTCGGCATGCCATGGTGGATCAGGAGACTCGGCATGCCCTGGCGGATCAGGAGACTCGGCATGCCCTGGCGGATCGGGGAGCTTTGTGGCCTTGGCCTTTGGCCTGGCCACACAGACTGAGGCTATATGGCCCCCCCTAAAAAAATTATTTGGGAACGTTCCCCTCTGGCGGCCATACTGGAGGAGCAGGTTCATGGGAACGCTCAGGAGGAGAGGGCTTTGGAGGGCGCTCTGGAGGAGCGGACTCTTGGGGGCGATCTGGAGGAGCGGACACTGAAGGGCGCTCTGGAGGAGCGGACACTGGAGGGCGCACGGGAGGCGCTGAGCTGGACAGAACCAGCGGAGACGAAGGAGAGCTGGACGGGACCAGCGTAGACACAGGAGGGCGCTCTTACGGCGCGGACTCTTGAGGGGCGCTCTTGCGGCACGGACACTTGAGGATCAGGAACGGCACTCCTGGCCGTGACTGGAGAACAGGATTCACGGGGATCGGGATCGGCACTCCTGGCCGTGACTGGAGAACAGGATTCTCGGGATTGGCTCTCCTGGCCGTGACTTGGGAACTGGATTCTCGGGATTCGGGATCGGCTCTCCTGGCCGTGACTAGAGAACTGGATTCGGGATCGGCACTCCTGGCCGTGGCTTGAGAACTGGATTCTCGGGATTCGGGATCGGCTCTCCTGGCCGTGGCTTGGGAACTGGATTCGGGATCGGCTCTCCTGGCCGTGGCTTGGGAAATGGATTCTCGGGATTCGGGATCGGCTCTCCTGGCCGTGACTAGAGAACTGGATTCTCGGGATTCGGGATCGGCACTCCTGGCCATGGCTTGAGAACTGGATTCTCGGGATTCGGGATCGGCACTCCTGGCCGTGGCTTGAGAACTGGATTCGGGATCGGCACTCCTGGCCGTGGCTTGAGAACTGGATTCTCGGGATTCGGGATCGGCACTCCTGGCCGTGGCTTGAGAACTGGATTCGGGATCGGCACTCCTGGCCGTGGCTTGAGAACTGGATTCTCGGGATTCGGGATCGGCACTCCTGGCCAAGGCTTGAGAACTGGATTCTCGGGGATCGGGATCGGCACTCCTGGCCGTGGCTTGAGAACTAGAGGGGCGCTCGGGGGCGCTCTGAAAGCGCAGATTCAGAGGGGCGCTCTTGTAGCGCGGAACTGGACGGAACCAGCGGAGACAATGGATAGCTGGGCGGAACCAGCGGAGATGAAGAAGAGCTGGGGGGAACCAGCGGGAACTCAGGTGGGTTGGACGGGACCAGCGGGAACCCAGGTGGGCTTGCCTTGGCCACTATCAGCGGCGGGTTTGAGAAACTAGGGGTAGATTTCAGAAACTAGAGGTAGAGCGCTGTTGGACACCCATTTTCGGGCACGCGGGAATGCCGCGGACCGCGGCAGCTGTACCCTCTTGGTCACGATCAGGTCTGAGTGGGACTTTGAAATGGAGATTCCCTCTACTGGAATAAAATTGGTGAGTACGGGGTCCTCTCCGGCTCGGGATCTAAGAAACTCCAGTTTAGGTTGGTGGTGTCTGGCAGCTTCATGGGAAGATTAGATATGATCCCGAGCCGGAACAGGGTTTTGAAGACTCGATCCTCCAGGGAACTAGAAAGGGCGAGGGGAATGAACGCCTTTGTGTATTCAAGTGGGTCGAAAGACGAAGAGGCAAGGGCAATGAATTTCATCCTATCCTCCATACTGTTGAGCGTCTGAGAGGTCCAATCTTCTGTCACAGAAGCAGCCGGACACAAAGGTAAGTGATAACACTGTGACTTTATTTCCAAAGTGAAGGTGCAGGAGATCGTGATGAGCGGTGAGTACTATATCTTGAGGCTTGATGTCTGAGAGTCAGGCAACTGAACTAATACTGTCCTTTTGCTTCACAGGTTGACGGAGCGAGACTGATGAAGAGACCCGGAGTCAGATGAGGTAATTCCCAACAGAGACGAGTCTGCAGACAGGGGAGACAACAGGACAGAGAACAGAAGGTAAGCCTAAGAGGTAAGTAGTCAGAAGGTATACTCATCGGCTTGTGGTGCGTTGTAGAGGAGTCCACATTGAAGCAACGAGATCGGACAGCTACTGTGACTGAGGTGAGTGATTTTAAAGTGTCCTTGATGATGGTGGTGACGAGGTGCAGGTGTGAGTGATTAAGAATGCAGGTGAGGCTGATTGTGGGAGTTGAGTGGGATGAGAGCCTGGCCGTGCTGTTACAACCATTTAGCTTTAACAACTTTGGATGTGTAATGTTATTGCTGTTTTCATGTTTATTATTCATATTTGTTCCTGTAATGCAGGGATTCTCAAGCTTCACCTAAACACCTTTGGCATAAAATATTCAGTTGAAAAATCTCTTAGGAAGTTAATATATTTCAATAATTTAACATGACATTTAGCATGTTTATATTTGATGTACAGTGGGTACGGAAAGTATTCAGACCCCTTAAATTTTTCACTCTTTGTTATATTGCAGCCATTTGCTAAAATCATTTAAGTTCATTTTTTCCTCATTAATGTACACACAGCACCCCATATTGACAGAAAAACACAGAATTGTTGACATTTTTGGAGATTTATTAAAAACGAAAAACTGAAATATCACATGGTCCTAAGTATTTAGACCCTTTGCTCAGTATTTAGTAGAAGCACCCTTTTGATCTAATACAGCCATGAGTCTTTTTGGGAAAGATGCAACAAGTTTTTCACACCTGGATTTGGGGATCCTCTGCCATTCCTCCTTGCAGATCCTCTCCAGTTCTGTCAGGTTGGATGGTAAACGTTGGTGGACAGCCATTTTTAGGTCTCTCCGGAGATGCTCAATTGGGTTTAAGTCATGGCTCTGGCTGGGCCATTCAAGAACAGTCACGGAGTTGTTGTGAAGCCACTCCTTCGTTATTTTAGCTGTGTGCTTAGGGTCATAGTCTTGTTGGAAGGTAAACCTTCAGCCCAGTCTGAGGTCCTCAGCACTCTGGAAAAGGTTTTCGTCCAGGATATCCCTGTACTTGGCCGCATTCATCTTTCCCTCGATTGCAACCAGTCGTCCTGTCCCTGCAGCTGAAAAACACCCCCACAGCATGATGCTGCCACCCCCATGCTTCACTGTTGGGACTGTATTGGACAGGTGATGAGCAGTGCCTGGTTTTCTCCACACATACCACTTAGAATTAAGGCCAAAAAGTCTCATCAGACCAGAGAATCTTATTTCTCACCATCTTGTGGTCCTTCAGGTGTTTTTTTGTGTCTTGCACTGAGGAGAGGCTTCCGTCGGGCCACTCTGTCATAAAGCCCCGACTGGTGGAGGGCTGCAGTGATGGTTGACTTTCTACAACTTTCTCCCATCTCCCGACTGCATCTCTGGAGGTCAGCCACAGTGATCTTTGGGTTCTTCTTTAACTCTCTCACCAAGGCTCTTATCCCCCGATAGCTCAGTTTGGCCAGACTGCCAGCTCTAAGAAGGGTTCTGGTCGTCCCAAACGTCATCCATTTAAGGATTATGGATGCCACTGTGCTCTTAGGATCCTTAAATACAACAGAATTTTTTTTTGTAACCTTGGCCAGATCTGTGCCTTGCCACAATTCTGTCTCTGAGCTCTTCAGGCAGTTCCTTTGACCTCATGATTCTCATTTGCTCTGACATGCACTGTGAGCTGTAAGGTCTTATATAGACAGGTGTGTGGCTTTCCTAATTAAGTCCAGTCAGTATAATCAAACACAGCTGGACTCAAATGAAGGTGTAGAACCATCTCAAGGATGATCCGAAGAAATGGACAGCACCTGAGTTAAATATATGAGTGTCACAGCAAAGGGTCTGAATACTTAGGACCATGTGATATTTCAGTTTTTCTTTTTTAATAGATCTGCAAAAATGTCAACAATTCTGTGTTTTTCTGTCAATATGGGGTGCTGTGTGTACATTAATGAGGAAAAAAAATTAACTTAAATGATTTTAGCAAATGGCTGCAATATAACAAAGAGTGAAAACTTTAAGGGGGTCTGAATACTTTCCGTACCCACTGTATATTGTTGGTTAATGGTCACACACAGACAAGCAGGTAAACAAGTTAAATATTTGTATTTTTAGTGCTCAAGGGTTTTGTATATATTTTGAAATAATTGATATTTATTTAAAATTTTTATGAGTGAATTAATTATTATATTTTTATCAACTCAATCAAACCCACTGCAGTTCTTACATAAACCCCAGTTGAACCCTGGAGTAATTTAATGTTTAATTTATTTCATGACGTTGATATCAAATAATGAAAAATAATGTTGCATTCATTGGTAAGTTTAAAACAAGCTAAGTAAAAAAATAACCTAAATGTAATCTAAAAATAGTGACAATACATTACCTAAAATAAGTAATGTAGATGACATTGCTAACTACAATTTTCATCTTGTTTCATTATGTAATACATTTTTTTGCTGCACATAATCATAAAAGTATTAATTATTTTTCTTTAAACCCATAACTTCCAAAGCTCAAGTATATGAATGATGCCCCCCAACTGTAACATAGGTCCTAGGCAGAATATCAATCTTCATCTAAACATTAAATAAATGTGCTAATGTTTTAATATTGAATACCTCTAGACCTGCCTGCAAGTACAGTATACTTAATGCACATAAATCATACTAATCTCAAAGCTAATGGTATGCTACATAGCTCAGCAGCACGAGGCTGGTTCTGAGGAGCCTTCAGTGGTACGGCTCATTGATTTCCTGTACTCTGTCGGGACTTCTTTAGTGCACTGCACACAAGCGAGGAGAAGGTCAGTGACATCAGACTGACAGAGTACCACAAAGTAACAGAGACAGGACACTCAAGAGACACAGAGACCATTTTTCAGGCTGATCCAGCTAATGCTAATGGGTCAATGACAAACAAGGCTTCTAAAAGCGTATTTAAAAAAAACACAATAGAAGTATATATATATATACATAAATACATACAGTGCCCTACGAAAGTATTGGAACAGTAAAGACAAAATTGCTCTGTTGGCTGTGGAGTAAAGACATTTACAAATATGATTAAAAGATGAATATGAGACAAAAATACAGAATGTCACATTTTATTATTGGGTGATTCAACACAGATATTTTACCAGCTAAGAAGTTCAGCACTTTTAGAGTTTCATCCCCCTATCTGATGTGAGCATAAGTATTGGAACAGTTGCCTCACAGGTCTAAGTGTGTCCTGTTGCATTAATTCTTCAGATATTAAAAGCAGGGAATATCTCGTATCAGTTATATCCATTACTTCTGTATTCTGAATCTTGCATTCGATGATGACACACAAATCAGGATGAAGATGAGGGAGCTGACTTTGAGAGAAAAGCAAGCAATTTGGATGCTAAAAGAAAAGAGAAAGTCAATTAAAGCTATAGCAAAAACAAAGGGCATGGAGAAATCAAGAGTTTAGAAATCACTAGCAACATCAGCAACCAACCACGACCTGATCGGCTGAGAAAACAACAGTAGTTGATGACAGACAAATCATAAAAGCTGTGAAAATGAACCCTAAAAGATGTGTCTGTAAAAACAACAACAACAACTTCCAGAAAGCTGGGGTGATGCTCTGACAATCTACTGTCCTCAGGAGACTTTGACACAGAATTACAGATGCTACACGGCAAGATAAACCTCGGACCAGCTCCAAAAATAGAAAGGCAAGATTAGAGTTTGCAAAAAAGCACAAAGGTGAGCCAGAAGAGTTTTGGAACTATGTTTATGTACTGATGATACAAAGATGAACCTTTATCTAAGTGATGGGAAAGCAAAAATGTGGAGAAAAAAGGGAACTGCAATGATCCCAAGCATACAGCCTCATCTGTAAAGCATGGTGGAGGTGGTGTCAAGGCATGGGCATGCATGGCTGCCTCTGGAACAGTCCCTCTCAACTTTACTGATGACTTAATGTATGATGACAGTAGCAGAATGAATTTGGAAGGGTACAAAACCATCTTACCTACCAATATTCAAGAAAATGCCACCAGATTCATTGGGAAGTGCTTCATATTGCATCAGGACAATGACCCAAAACACCCTGCCAGTTCAGTCAAGGAATTTATAAGGGCAAAGAAATGGATAGTCTGCCTCCGCCATTAACGTTACTGATTACTGTAGCTGCTGGAGATATACAATGTCAGCGCCAAAGAGACTTTTCAAGTGTTGTGTTTTGGGATGCACTAACGAACATAGGAGTTACCAAAATCTCCCCTCATCTGAGCCGCTGAGGACACTGTGGTTAAGTTTCAATAACCAGGTTTCCATCCAAGGATTTTTTTCGAAAAAATATTTAGCACTTTAAAATATTTACGATTTTTCTCATGAAAACTTCATGAGAATTTCATGAGACACAATTTCTCATGTGTCGACAAAATCTTTTTCCGTTTAACTTTAGCGCATAAATTCCATATCGATACTTTAAATGTCGCAAAAATGTTGCGACACTTTTTGTCGAGAAGAGGGGCTTTAACGCAAATAAATGTGGTGTCACATGACAGAATTAGCCAAACTGCTGCTTTCTCAAGAGTATATAACTCAGATATTTTCTTGTAAATTAAAAAGTAATGCGTTACTTTACTAGTTACTTGAAAAAAATATATATATTATTATGTAACTCATGTTACTTGTAATGCATCACCCCCAACATTGGTGATGACAGCACTGCTCATTTCTTAGCCGCGTCATTGTTGAAAGTAAAATTAACTTTTGTTCACAAAAGCGTTTATTTTTCAAAGTAAAAGTCTTTACTGCAGCGCTGACTCTTGTCAGTCTCTTGTCGCCATCTAATGGCAGAACAATGTAAATCTCCATCACAAACACGCACCAAGCCTCGGTACTAAACACTATTATTAAACACTATTATTAATTTGATAAAATATTATTTATCGAATAATCATATTTTCTGTAATAAACAACAACAGCAGCCATCATAAAAGTTCCTAGGCAATTCAGCCAATCGTACAAAGATGTGATATACAGCATTGAATAAACAACTTAACTTTTTTGGTTGTTGATGTTAACCTGTTTTAATTTTGGTAATAATTTTACCAACTCATCTAATATTCTTTCTGAGTTTCCATGTTCTCTTATGAAAATTAGCTATGGTTTTACTATGAAAAAAACTAAAATTGTGGTTCTTGTAGCCATGGTTACCACAAATTAACCATGGTTTTGTTACTTCAAATAATAGTTTACAAAGAAGTATTAAGATAATTTTTTTGTGGTTATAAAAACATATCTAAGCAAACAACAGCCTTTAAAATGACTTAAAATGCATTATATTAAATGCATTTTAATTGCATTGCATAAAGGCCTTGTAATTGCTACTGTTAGAGGACGATTAAATCCTTGTTTAATATTGACCAAAAATTGACAATTGTATTAATAAAATCATAGCCATAGGTAGGCCTAACTGTCTAGAGCTAATTGTAATTTGTGAATAATACAATATAATGGCCATTTATTTATTTTATATATATTTTTTTTATTTTATATTTTATTAAAGTTCTATAGTAGAAAATGACCTATAGTAGGTGTTTTTTTTTACTTCCATAATATTTGAGGGAGAAGGCACAACAATACAATCCTGCTTTAAGGAACCCTTTTGGTCAGCAGCGGCCCTGACAACACATTTTGTTAAAACCCATTAGAAATTTAAAAGCAAACACATGGCTTGAAAACCTTAACTCTTTATCAGATCTGGGGCTCGTTCTTCGTACGTCGCTAACTCCGTTAGCTGGATTTGATTGTTGACGATTTGGCATGATCTTGGATTGTTTGGTTCTTCGACGCTCATCCTGGACTTGCTGTCATAGCAACAGGTGCGCAAGCTTAAACCTGCTCGGGAGAAGGCTTATTTCATGTAAACAGGATTAGATCACGGCTTTATAAGCGGAGGAGATAGGGAAGTCTGTCGCAGCCATGTCTTGTCCATTTTTACGACAGCAACCTGTTGCGGAAGGTGCAAGAATAATTCGCAGAGCTTTTCGAATTAATCGCGTATTGCGGGATAGACAGGATCCTTTGGCGCAGTGCGAAAGTGTAATTGTTGAGAGATATCGTTTTTCTCGTGAGGGTGTTATTTACATCATTAATTTGTTGGAACCACACATTAGGTGTTCAACACGGAGGAGTCGGGCTTTGACAACTGCACAGACTGTGTGCATTGCCCTGAGATTCTTTGCGAGTGGCACTTTCCTTTACACTATTGGAGATGCGGAGAACTTAGTGAAAAATGCTGTCTGTCGTGCCATTCGCAAAGTTTACCTGGCACTCACCAGTTTTTAAGGGTTTTTGTGGTATTTCCAAGCCACTTAAGACCCCAGGTGGTAAAGCAGTTTTTTTTTTTGCTATTGCAGGTACATTTATAATTGTTAATGACATGCAATCATGACCATGGCAAAAAGTATGACTAACAGTATGTGTCCTTCAGGCTTCCCTAACGTGATTGGTGCCATAGATTGCACACACATCCCCATCAAGGCCCCACCAGGCCCCAATGACGGTAATTTTGTGAACAGAAAGGGGGTTCACAGTATAAATGTGCAGGTAAATTACTATTACAATTTATAATATTCCAGATTAGTAATAGATTACATAAAAAAAAAAAAAAATGGATCAAAAAGTATGCAGTTGACTGACTAAAATCTCTTAGATGTTGTGTGACGCTATGTTCCATATAACAAATGTGGAAGCAAAATGGCCAGGATCGGTGCATGACTCAAGAATTTTCAGAGAGTCACATTTATGCACATTATTTGAACGTGGTAAGGGAACATATAAATGTCAAGCTCACAGTATTACACACACTTATGCTGAGCGTAACAAAACTGCATTTTTCCATTATACAGGGGATTTTGACGGGATCCTGCTTGGAGACAGGGGCTATGCCTGCAGGCAGCATTTTATGACGCCCTTCCCTGACCCAAACCCGTTACAATGCAGCTCTAGCCAGGACAAGGGCACGCATTGAAATGACCTTTGGGCAACTAAAGGAAAGATTTCAATGTCTGAAGGGTCTGAGGGTTGCACCTGACAGGGCCCGTGACATAATTGTTGCATGTGCCATCCTCCACAATATTGCCACCATCAGAAAGGAGAGGACCCCTGTGGTGGAGGTGCAGCCTGATGATGACCTCCAGCCAGTGCACTTGGACCAACCTAGTGGCAGAGCTGCACGGGACAGAAATGTGGAGCACCATTTTTGAATGTGTAAAATAAAAGACAAGACAAATATGCTTAGTTCCTGGAGTTTTATTTAAACAATTTTGTATAAAGAAAAGCCAGCAAGTCATCTTTTGCCTGCAATAAGAGATAGTTATGTAAAGTCAGCAATACTACTATGTGTCAAATGGTGTATTAGCACTTACTCTGAAGGTCCTTTTGAAGCAACTCTATCTCTAGTGCAATTTTTCTCTTTTTCAAGTTGTCGAGTTCAATTTCTCCTCTTAATTTGTGTTTTTTCAGGTCAAAATACTCGATTTTTTGTTGAAGATGCCGTTTATATAGGGAACGGATGTCACCCTGTGTCATTTTGTGAAAGAAAAAAAGGGTCAAAACATGCCTCATGCAACAAAAGTAAAAGTACAACACTGTCCACCTCTGTATCAGTTCTTTGTGCAGACTCTTCTGCAAGCCTTTCTGTAGGCCTTTCTCTAGGTGTGGACTCCTGCAACTCATAATGCAGACAGAAAGAATAGGTACACAAGTATATGCAAATAAGTGTAAAGTTATTTATGCACTTACAGGTTCTTCCTGCAAAGGACAGTCATCTGAGAGGGTTTCTTCAATGTCCTGTGCAATGGAAATAAATGGGTATTCCAAAGTGTTGCACTCTCTTCCCTTTATGCAAGTTACAAAAAGTACACAACTTACTGCATATGCTTCAGCCACCACTTGCTTGGGAACAGGTAAAAGTGTTGGTGTATTATGTAAAACTGCACAAAAGAGGGGAAAAAAAATAAAAAATTCTCATCACAATTAACTACACTGTAAAAAATATAATGTGATCAATAACTCATTTTATTTTAACTAAAAGTGTAGAAGTCTTCACTTTCACAAATGGTTGAAATGACTGTACCAGCCATTTGGATTATACTTCATTTAATGCAGCAACAAATAATTTTACAGTGTACTAAGAGAATTGAAAGCTCATTTAGCCTACCAGTAATGAAGGTGTTGCTGCTACTGGTCCCTGGCTTTGGGTCTGAGGAAGAGCTGCCCCCAGGGATGCCCTCCACAATGGTTCGGTTTTCATTCAACCCAAGGGCCAGCTCCTCTGCTGGGGTATATTGTGGTGGTGCAGGACCACCACCTGTTTTTTGTTTTTTTTTCAGCCTTTTTCTTGGTGGCTGTTATAAACAGACAAACACATTATTTAACAGTGGCTTTTAAAAAGGAAAAAAGTGGCTTTTTAAAATAAAGACAGTATAACAATTAAAGGCTACCATTTTGTAGAATATTCTTGTACTTCACTTTTACTTGTCCCCATGTTCTAGTGGGTCCCGTGGTGGCTCTGACATAAAAGAACAAAGTAAATATGAAATTATTAAAATGCAAAAATACACACTGTAGAAAGTAATAGAAACATCTACCATGGACAGCACTTACGCATTTAATTTGTCTGCTACTTTTTGCCAGCCCTCTCTCCTGGCTTTTGCAGACTTTGAGGTGTTTCCTGTCGTTTTAATTAAAGACTCAAATTCGGCATAACCTTCCATTAAAAGCTCTTGTTCTGCTTGGGAGAAAAACTGCGGGCACGTTCTTTGGCCATGCTGAACAGCCAATAACAGCGTTGCTAATCATTGTTTCTACTATCGATACATATCCCCTTTTAAACCAACGCATGAATGCGCAATTATCTCAGATAACTCAATCCAGCGATAGTAATCATAAACAGCAGGTGTGTTCGAAGAACCCAATTAGCTGGATCATGATTAGCACGATGAAATCATCTCGGATGTCTCATTTGATCTCGGATGTTTTAAGCAACGTACGAAGAACGAGCCCCTGGAATCTGAGGGTGCAAAAAAATCAAAATATTGAGAAAATCGCCTTTAAAGTTGTCCAAATTAAGTTCTTAGCAATGCATATTACTAATCAAAAATTAAGTTTTGATGTATTTACAGTAGGAAATTTACAAAATATCTTCATGGAACATGATCTTTATTTAATGTCCTAATGATTTTTGGCATAAAATTATTTTATATCCAATTAATGGTTTATATACATAAAACACTTTATTTTTGCATAATTTGGAATAGATTTTTATGCAGTTAGGGTCTTTATGTTTAATAAAAAAATGAAATAAATCAGAATAGAGGACCAGAAAGAACTGTTGTATGTATCCCAGCAGGCACACAACGTCATATGACGTTAATATTAGGTTGGATTTAGGTCGCGACGTCAGGTGACCAAAATTCAATGTCAAGCCAACGTCTAATGACAACGTTGATTTGACGTCCAAGACCGACGTCAATTGACGTTGATATTTAGTTGTTTTCAGGTTGTGTTGGGAAGTAACCAAAATCCAACGTCGAGCCAACGTCTAAAGCCAACGTCATATTGACGTCAAATACTGATATACAGTCGTCGGGTATGGCAACCAAAACCCAACGTCGCCTAGACGTCATAATGGTAACGTCCACACAACGTCAGATTCTAACATCATTTGACGTTGTTTTTAGGTTGTGGCATTAACTAACCAAAATCCAACGTCGAGCCAACGTCTAAATCCAACGTCATATTGACGTCAAATACTGATATACAGTGGTCAGGTATGGCAACCAAAACCCAACGTCGGCTAGACGTCATAATGGTAACGTCCACACAACGTCAGATTCTAACATCATTTGACGTTGTTTTTAGGTTGTGGCATTAACTAACCAAAATCCAACGTCGAGCCAACGTCTAAAGCCAACGTCATATTGACGTCAAATACTGATATACAGTGGTCAGGTATGGCAACCAAAACCCAACGTCGCCTAGACGTCATAATGATAACGTCCACACAACGTCAGATTCTAACATCATTTGACGTTGTTTTTAGGTTGTGGCATTAACTAACCAAAATCCAACGTCGAGCCAACGTCTAAAGCCAACGTCATATTGACGTCAAATACTGATATACAGTGGTCAGGTATGGCAACCAAAACCCAACGTCGGCTAGACGTCATAATGGTAACGTCCACACAACGTCAGATTCTAACATCATTTGACGTTGTTTTTAGGTTGTGGCATTAACTAACCAAAATCCAACGTCGAGCCAACGTCTAAAGCCAACGTCATATTGACGTCAAATACTGATATACAGTGGTCAGGTATGGCAACCAAAACCCAACGTCGGCTAGACGTCATAATGGTAACGTCCACACAACGCCAGATTCTAACATCATTTGACGTTGTTTTTAGGTTGTGGCATTAACTAACCAAAATCCAACGTCGAGCCAACGTCTAAAGCCAACGTCATATTGACGTCAAATACTGATATACAGTCGTCGGTTATGGCAACCAAAACCCAACGTCGCCTAGACGTCACAATGGTAACGTCCACACAACGTCAGATTCTAACATCATTTGACGTTGTTTTTAGGTTGTGGCATTAACTAACCAAAATCCAACGTCGAGCCAACGTCTAAAGCCAACGTCATATTGACGTCAAATACTGATATACAGTCGTCGGTTATGGCAACCAAAACCCAACGTCGCCTAGACGTCACAATGGTAACGTCCACACAACGTCAGATTCTAACATCATTTGACGTTGTTTTTAGGTTGTGGCATTAACTAACCAAAATCCAACGTCGAGCCAACGTCTAAAGCCAACGTCATATTGACGTCAAATACTGATATACAGTGGTCAGGTATGGCAACCAAAACCCAACGTCGCCTAGACGTCATAATGGTAACGTCCACACAACGTCAGATTCTAACATCATTTGACGTTGTTTTTAGGTTGTGGCATTAACTAACCAAAATCCAACGTCGAGCCAACGTCTAAAGCCAACGTCATATTGACGTCAAATACTGATATACAGTCGTCGGTTATGGCAACCAAAACCCAACGTCGCCTAGACGTCACAATGGTAACGTCCACACAACGTCAGATTCTAACATCATTTGACGTTGTTTTTAGGTTGTGGCATTAACTAACCAAAATCCAACGTCGAGCCAACGTCTAAAGCCAACGTCATATTGACGTCAAATACTGATATACAGTGGTCAGGTATGGCAACCAAAACCCAACGTCGCCTAGACGTCATAATGGTAACGTCCACACAACGTCAGATTCTAACATCATTTGACGTTGTTTTTAGGTTGTGGCATTAACTAACCAAAATCCAACGTCGAGCCAACGTCTAAAGCCAACGTCATATTGACGTCAAATACTGATATACAGTGGTCAGGTATGGCAACCAAAACCCAACGTCGCCTAGACGTCATAATGGTAACGTCCACACAACGTCAGATTCTAACATCATTTGACGTTGTTTTTAGGTTGTGGCATTAACTAACCAAAATCCAACGTCGAGCCAACGTCTAAAGCCAACGTCATATTGACGTCAAATACTGATATACAGTGGTCAGGTATGGCAACCAAAACCCAACGTCGCCTAGACGTCATAATGATAACGTCCACACAACGTCAGATTCTAACATCATTTGACGTTGTTTTTAGGTTGTGGCATTAACTAACCAAAATCCAACGTCGAGCCAACGTCTAAAGCCAACGTCATATTGACGTCAAATACTGATATACAGTGGTCAGGTATGGCAACCAAAACCCAACGTCGGCTAGACGTCATAATGGTAACGTCCACACAACGTCAGATTCTAACATCATTTGACGTTGTTTTTAGGTTGTGGCATTAACTAACCAAAATCCAACGTCGAGCCAACGTCTAAAGCCAACGTCATATTGACGTCAAATACTGATATACAGTGGTCAGGTATGGCAACCAAAACCCAACGTCGGCTAGACGTCATAATGGTAACGTCCACACAACGCCAGATTCTAACATCATTTGACGTTGTTTTTAGGTTGTGGCATTAACTAACCAAAATCCAACGTCGAGCCAACGTCTAAAGCCAACGTCATATTGACGTCAAATACTGATATACAGTCGTCGGTTATGGCAACCAAAACCCAACGTCGCCTAGACGTCACAATGGTAACGTCCACACAACGTCAGATTCTAACATCATTTGACGTTGTTTTTAGGTTGTGGCATTAACTAACCAAAATCCAACGTCGAGCCAACGTCTAAAGCCAACGTCATATTGACGTCAAATACTGATATACAGTCGTCGGTTATGGCAACCAAAACCCAACGTCGCCTAGACGTCACAATGGTAACGTCCACACAACGTCAGATTCTAACATCATTTGACGTTGTTTTTAGGTTGTGGCATTAACTAACCAAAATCCAACGTCGAGCCAACGTCTAAAGCCAACGTCATATTGACGTCAAATACTGATATACAGTGGTCAGGTATGGCAACCAAAACCCAACGTCGCCTAGACGTCATAATGGTAACGTCCACACAACGTCAGATTCTAACATCATTTGACGTTGTTTTTAGGTTGTGGCATTAACTAACCAAAATCCAACGTCGAGCCAACGTCTAAAGCCAACGTCATATTGACGTCAAATACTGATATACAGTCGTCGGTTATGGCAACCAAAACCCAACGTCGCCTAGACGTCACAATGGTAACGTCCACACAACGTCAGATTCTAACATCATTTGACGTTGTTTTTAGGTTGTGGCATTAACTAACCAAAATCCAACGTCGAGCCAACGTCTAAAGCCAACGTCATATTGACGTCAAATACTGATATACAGTGGTCAGGTATGGCAACCAAAACCCAACGTCGCCTAGACGTCATAATGGTAACGTCCACACAACGTCAGATTCTAACATCATTTGACGTTGTTTTTAGGTTGTGGCATTAACTAACCAAAATCCAACGTCGAGCCAACGTCTAAAGCCAACGTCATATTGACGTCAAATACTGATATACAGTGGTCAGGTATGGCAACCAAAACCCAACGTCGCCTAGACGTCATAATGGTAACGTCCACACAACGTCAGATTCTAACATCATTTGACGTTGTTTTTAGGTTGTGGCATTAACTAACCAAAATCCAACGTCGAGCCAACGTCTAAAGCCAACGTCATATTGACGTCAAATACTGATATACAGTGGTCAGGTATGGCAACCAAAACCCAACGTCGCCTAGACGTCATAATGGTAACGTCCACACAACGTCAGATTCTAACATCATTTGACGTTGTTTTTAGGTTGTGGCATTAACTAACCAAAATCCAACGTCGAGCCAACGTCTAAAGCCAACGTCATATTGACGTCAAATACTGATATACAGTGGTCAGGTATGGCAACCAAAACCCAACGTCGGCTAGACGTCATAATGGTAACGTCTACACAACGTCAGATTCTAACATCATTTGACGTTGTTTTTAGGTTGTGGCATTAACTAACCAAAATCCAACGTCGAGCCAACGTCTAAAGCCAACGTCATATTGACGTCAAATACTGATATACAGTGGTCAGGTATGGCAACCAAAACCCAACGTCGCCTAGACGTCATAATGGTAACGTCCACACAACGTCAGATTCTAACATCATTTGACGTTGTTTTTAGGTTGTGGCATTAACTAACCAAAATCCAACGTCGAGCCAACGTCTAAAGCCAACGTCATATTGACGTCAAATACTGATATACAGTGGTCAGGTATGGCAACCAAAACCCAACGTCGGCTAGACGTCATAATGGTAACGTCCACACAACGTCAGATTCTAACATCATTTGACGTTGTTTTTAGGTTGTGGCATTAACTAACCAAAATCCAACGTCGAGCCAACGTCTAAAGCCAACGTCATATTGACGTCAAATACTGATATACAGTCGTCGGTTATGGCAACCAAAACCCAACGTCGCCTAGACGTCACAATGGTAACGTCCACACAACGTCAGATTCTAACATCATTTGACGTTGTTTTTAGGTTGTGGCATTAACTAACCAAAATCCAACGTCGAGCCAACGTCTTAAGCCAACGTCATATTGACGTCAAATACTGATATACAGTCATCAGGTATGGCATCCAAAACTCAACGTCGCCTAGACGTCATAATGGTAACGTCCACACAACGTCAGATTCTAACATCATTTGATGTTGATCTTCAGTTGTTTTTAGGTTGTGGCATTAACTAACCAAAATCCAACGTCGAGCCAACGTCTCAAGCCAACGTCATACGGACGTCAAATACTGATATACAGTCATCAGGTATGGCAACCAAAACCCAACGTCACCTAGACGTCATAATGGTAACGTCCACACAACGTCAGATTCTAACATCATTTGACGTTGTTTTTAGGTTGTGGCATTAACTAACCAAAATCCAACGTCGAGCCAACTTCTTAAGCCAACGTCATATTGACGTCAAATACTGATATAGAGTCGTCAGGTATGGCAACCAAAACCCAACGTCGCCTAGACGTCATAATGGTAACGTCCACACAACGTCAAATTATAACATAATTTGACGTTGATCTATAGTTAGTATTAGGTTGTGGCAAAAAATAACCAAAATCCAACGTCAAGCCAACATCTTAAGCCAGGTTCATATTGATGTCAAATACTCATATACAGTCGTCAGGTATGGCAACCAAAACCCAACGTCTCCTAGACATCATATTGGTAATGCTCACTCAGTGTCAAACTCTAACATCATTAGATGTTGACTTCACAATCACGTCATACAGCCATCGAAAAATATTGGTATGTTATCTGATCAGAGTATACATTTGTTATTTGTGTGAGAGAAACCCTATATCTACTGAGAAATTTGAAATGAGAAAAAAACAAGAGCATAGAGAAAAGGGTCTGAGAGGACTGGAATGCATACATTCCATGCAATTTGTAGAAAACATACATTTAAATATGGAAAATGTAGAATCCTCAATTTGTCAAATGTGCATGTCTGCGTTATGGAAACACCTTGCTGTGAGGTGACTGCATAACCACGGAGTCATTTGCTGTTGCAAGCAATACAGTGATGAAATGAATAAGAGTACATTCATTATCATAGGCCTCAATTATTGTTGAATTAGTCGCACATCAACATTTCGTTTACATTTTCCCATACCACGAATGCTGTAACAGCATTGCCACTGCAGTCAACAGTGTAATCTGTAGACAAATGTTGCAATTATGACAGTGTTTTTAGTAAGTGTTACTGTGGACAAAGGAATAAACCTAAACCAACAGGTGGTGTAACACTTACAGCAAAGGGTCAGATATAGAAAATGCCACAGTTGTAGGCACAGCTGCATTTAGGCATAAGAGTGGTTATACAGTTGAGGCAAGGGATTTGTTAAAGTTCAAAAGGGTCATCATTGGTCATGTGAATGAAACTGTAATTTACAAGTATAGCCAGACGTGTACACACCTTCTCTGTACTCCTAAACCTAACCCTATTTTAACTATAAATTCATATGGAAATTATAGGTGAATAGTGAATGGCACAGATGTGCCTGCCCCTGGTTGTGAGCATAAGTGAAAACACAATTTTACCAATTACTTACATGTAACAGCCTAAAAAAAAAAAAATCAATACATATTTGCTATCTTTTGTTTAAAACATTTTTTTCTACAGTTACAAAGTTGTTTGACGTCTCTCTATGTTGCTTTGTTCGTGATTGGTTAATCTGAATGTCATCCAGGAATCTGACCAATGACAGCAGGGCACGCCTCCTCCCGCTCAGATTTGAAAGTTCACCTCAGTCGTTACTGCAGCTCTGTTTATCTGCAGTCCTGCTCCGTTCAGTGCTCTAGGAATGGCTTTCACATGATTGTCTCATATCTGACAGATGAGTTATTATTTTGACCGATTTTGAGTTATGCGGTGTCGATTGAGAACACAGACACAATGGCTATGGACACATAATGGAAACACAGAAGGTAAGTACCTCTTATAATTGTTTTTTTGTTACTGTTAAAGTGATATGATAATCGCGATGACATAATCTGTTTCTGTGTTTTGTTATTATGTTTTAATACTGTCCAGATAAGGCTGTGTGACAATGTCTTGGGAATGATTAAAAGTGACTCGTTGTTGTTGTTTTTATATCGCGAAATGTAAATATATCCGCGTAGCGTTAGTACTACAAGTTCTGGAGGTTTATGTAATAGATACATATACATGAATGACAGAATAAATAGCGGGAGCTGGACCTTAATATGAGTTAAGTACTGAAGGCCGCCTTTTGCTGATCTTATTTTTAATAACAGAATGAAATAGTAAAAATAACAATATTGTTATTTTATTGTCAAATAAAATGTCTCACTCTGGAACATGAACAACTGACATGTGTTCAACAGAGAGATCATGAAACCACCTTAAGAATACTATGTAAACCATGCTTTCGGATCCAACTTACTGCTAAGTGTTTGTATAAAGCTGGTGAGTAACGTTAGCCAAACTTTTTGTAAGCCTGTCTGTCTCTGTCAGTAAGTCAACAATTACTATTGTTTTATTAAACCTGTTAAATATTCGTGTGTGTGTGTGTGTGTGTGTGTGTGTGTGTTTCCCCTCTCATGGTCCAGAGGTTTTGGGATTGAAAATCTTCTGCCATATGATCTTCTGTAAAAGTGAATATTCATAATACTTTAATGATCATGTGCCGTTATATGTGAACATGGGCAAAGCAGGCAAACTCTGCACCAAGGCACCACTCTGATTCAAACTTAATTCTTGAGTTTAGCTCACTCAAAATCAAAACTCCCTCATCATTTTCTAACCCTCATGTCTTTTTTAATCTTCTTTTGTGTTCCACAGAAAAAAAAAGTCAGTTATGCAGGTTGGAAAAGACATAAGTGAGTAAATGATGACATCATATTCACCTTATTCTTCACATAAAAATGGCCCATTTATAGATTTTATGGGTCTTGCTTCCAGATATTTTTACTTTTTTAGCTATACAGAACTGCTCGTTTTGCTGCTTGATATTGCAAATTGGTTTGTCATACCATATTATTTTAGTGTATTATCTTAATTATGAACACACTGGTTTGTAATACAAACAGTTTTACTATTTACTGCATGTTGTTATTGTTATTTAAGGCTAATGAACTTGAAGTCTCGCCCATAGGCTTACTTCTGCGTTTAGGAATAAGGTGGATGAAGTATGAAGATACTTGAGTAATTTAATGATCTCCTCAAGTACATTTGTTAGACATCACCGACGTGTGATAGAAAAGCAGTGTAAACAGATTAATAATTTTATTAGTTATAAATATACAGGTATTAGCATTTTAGCAATTGATAAAAATATTATATTTATTTTTTTTAGTGTACTAATTGCCATTTTTTACATCTGGGAAAAGTTATTTGTTGTGAATACTCATTTCTTTATTTGTATTTCCTGTAGCTCAAATAGTAGAGCATGGCGCTAGCAACGCCAAGATCATGGGTTCGATTCCCAGGGAAAGCAAGAGCTGATAAAAATGTAGAAACTGTAACTTGAATGCAATGTAAGCCGCTTTGGATAAAAGCGTCTGCTAAATGTAAATGTGTTTATAATTACAAGTAGGTTTAACTTGTAACTTGCTCAAGGGTACCTCAAGCCCTGTTTACACTAGTGGGTTTCCTGCCAGGACTGAGACTCGAACCCATGACCTTCAGACTACAAGTCTGCCTCTCTAACCATTAGGTCACAGCTAAATAATTAAATTAGTCAGAATATCTCATAATGTCAAATGTTGTTTAAAGAAAAGGTACACAAATGGAATCCTCCTTTTTAAGGACTTTTCAATAAATCTGTTGTCTTTTTTTTTTGCATTTATTTAACCCCCAGATGCAGCAAGGATCCAGCTGATTACTTCAGATTTGGAGGACTGCTCTTTATCTACTGTGTCTGTCACTTCTGGTGCAGAATCATGGACCTTTATTTGTATGTTTTGATTTTACTTTTTATTACACTTGTGTAGCTAGTATTCAGGATTAAAATACAATGTAATTTTTTTCCACATATATTATCAGAGCTATATTGGAGCCCAAAAGGGTCAATAGAATATTGATAAAAACACTATAAACCTGATTGGGATAATACAAGCTAAAGTACAGTTCCCTGCACAATCTTTTTAAAATAAAAAAATTATGATACTAACCCTAATTTTTTCAATTGCTTCTCAAGAATTCCTCTTCAGGAAATTTGTTTACACAAATTTACATCTGAATAATGAAACAGTTTTAAAGAGATACTCCACCCCAAAATGAAAATTTTGTCATTAATCAATTACCACCATGTCGTTCCAAACCCATAAAAGCTTTGTTCGTCTTCTGAATACAATTTAAGATATTTTGGATGAAACAGCGCATCCCTGTGTCAAGGCTGATACAGAAGAGTGTATGTGTTTTGCGTCCAGGGCATAATCTCCAAAATGGCGCTGTGCTGATGCAGAGGAGACGTTACGGTGCCTAATTGTTGAATAAAGTCATTATTTTTGTTGTATTTCTATATAAAAAGTATTCTCATCGCTTCATAACATTACATAACATATTCTGACAATGTGTTTCATACTTTTCTGGACCTTGACAGTGTAATTTACTTGGCAGTCAATGGGACAGACACAAGCCTCCCGGTTTTCATCCAAAATATCTTAAATTGTGTTCCGAAGATGAATGAAGCTTTTACAGGCTTGGAACAACATGGGGGTAAGTGATTAATGACAATTTTCATTTTGGGGTGGAGTATCCCTTTAAGCCTGGAATACACTACACGACTTTTAAAAATCTGAACAGATTTTTAAATCACCAGGCATCATACACTTACCGATTTTGTAAATAATGACAAAGGAAAGCTGGGCATCATATATAATTAGGCCTGGAATACACTACACGTTTTTTGTCCTGATTTTCCGCCAATTTACAGTCTGGAGAAGTTGACACTAGTTGCCGAAAGTCAGAGCCAGTCTGTAGATTTGATAGTCACAGACTCCGGTTTTTTAGCTTCAGACTCAGATTCTATCCAGTTGGAGGATATCAAAAATGTTTGATATTTTCAGCCGATTTTAGAACGTATATTGTTTCCATTTGTCACGCGTCTCCAAGGCTCATGTTTCTGAGTGAGTTTGTTGTGCTCGGAACAACTTTAAAGTCTGGTAGTGTATGATCCTCGGTCATGTTGTGTATGATGCCCAGTTTTCCTTTGTCACGATTTACAAAGTCAGTATATAGCCAGGTCCATAAATATTGGGACATCAACACAATTCTAACATTTTTGGCTCTATACACCACCACAATGGATTTCAAATGAAACGAACAAGATGTGCTTTAACTGCAGACTGTCAGCTTTAATTTGAGGGTATTTACATCCAAATCAGGTGAACGGTGTAGGAATTACAACAGTTTGTATATGTGCCTCCCACTTGTTAAGGGACCAAAAGTAATGGGACAGAATAATAATCAAATCAAACTTTCACTTTTTAATACTTGGTTGCAAATCCTTTGCAGTCAATTACAGCCTGAAGTCTGGAATGCATAGACATCACCAGACGCTGGGTTTCATCCCTGGTGATGCTCTGCCAGGCCTCTACTGCAACCGTCTTCAGTTCCTGCTTGTTCTTGGGGCATTTTCCCTTCAGTTTGGTCTTCAGCAAGTGAAATGGATGCTCAATCGGATTCAGGTCAGGTGATTGACTTGGCCATTGCATAACAGTCCACTTCTTTCCCTTCAAAAACTCTTTGGTTGCTTTTGCAGTATGCTTTGGGTCATTGTCCATCTGCACTGTGAAGCGCCGTCCAGTGAGTTCTGAAGCATTTGGCTGAATATGAGCAGATAATATTGCCCGAAACACTTCAGAATTCATCCTGCTGCTTTTGTCAGCAGTCACATCATCAATAAATACAAGAGAACCAGTTCCACTGGCAGCCATACATGCCAACGCCATGACACTACCACCACCATGCTTCACTGATGAGGTGGTATGCTTCGGATCATGAGCAGTTCCTTTCCTTCTCCATACTCTTCTCTTCCCATCACTCTGGTACAAGTTGATCTTGGTCTCATCTGTCCATAGGATGTTGTTCCAGAACTGTGAAGGCTTTTTTCGATGCCGTTTGGCAAACTCTAATCTGGCCTTCCTGTTTTTGAGGCTCACCAATGGTTTACATCTTGTGGTGAACCCTCTGTATTCACTCTGGTGAAGTCTTCTCTTGATTGTTGACTTTGACACACATACACCTACCTCCTGGAGAGTGTTCTTGATCTGGCCAACTGTTGTGAAGGGTGTTTTCTTCACCAGGGAAAGAATTCTTTGGTCATCCACCACAGTTGTTTTCCGTGGTCTTCCGGGTCTTTTGGTGTTGCTGAACTCACCGGTGCGTTCCTTCTTTTTAAGAATGTTCCAAACAGTTGTTTTGGCCACGCCTAATGTTTTTGCCATCTCTCTGATGGGTTTGTTTTGTTTTTTCAGCCTAATGATGGCTTGCTTCACTGATAGTGACAGCTCTTTGGATCTCATCTTGACAGTTGACAGCAACAGATTCCAAATGCAAATAGCACACTTGAAATTAACTCTGGACATTTTATCTGCTCCTTGTAATTGGGATAGTGAGGGAGTAACACACACCTGGCCATGGAACAGCTGAGAAGCCAATTGTCCCATTACTTTTGGTCCCTTAACAAGTGGGAGGCACATATGCAAACTGTTGTAATTCCTACACCGTTCACCTGATTTGGATGTAAATACCCTCAAATTAAAGCTGACAGTGTGCAGTTAAAGCACATCTTGTTCGTTTCATTTGAAATCCATTGTGGTGGTGTATAGAGCCAAAAATGTTAGAATTGTGTCGATGTCCCAATATTTATGGACCTGACTGTATGTATGATGCCTAGTGTTTTAAAAATCTGTTCAGATTTGAAAAGTCATGTAGTGTAATCCAGCCTTTAGAATTAATAGTCGTTTGAAACTTGTAGATGTTTTGTATTTCTTGTGCTGAGAATATTTAATTCAACTCATTAACTTCTCATCAAACTGTTCTGTTAATTGGTGCAGTATTTTAAATGTTGAAATGTATTTGAAATGTATTTCCTTTCAAATTTGCACTGTTTTACTTCAAAAACTGAATGATTGCATTTTCAGTTTTGTACAGTATATGTAGAGACTTTGTATTTTGTCTTTCAAAATAAAACTTTTATTAATTTACAATTGTCAGCATCCTTTAACACTATAATTTTTTGTTTTTTAATAAGCTGTAAAATAAGAAGTGTTTCTCTGTAGAACGTTTAGGCTAGTATTTTACTTTTAGCACTTTATTGAATGCGTTTGATCATAATAATCTAGGAAAATCTGTGAAAGGACAGTGTTCCTCTGTACACGGTTTAGTGATATCACTTTATTTAATTGGTCAGTAAAAAATCCATAAAGTAAGTTTTACACTGTTAAAAAAATAAAGAAACGGTCAAATGACTGGCAGTAACGGTTGCCAAACAAAAAACATAAAACTGAAGTAAATAAAAAAATGGGACAAACCACGCTCATATCGATGTAATGTGGAATACCATTCATATGCCTTAAATACGGGATGATTCTATGTTAATGTCAAGCCTTGTTTGCAAATGTGTGCTAATATTGCCAACTTACAAAATAATGACAGACTGCTGATATTACTGAACTCATACTGTGAAATATCCCAAAACATTGCTTTTGGTACCATATAAGAGTCATAATTTGCTCAGTCAGTTGTTTGTTCTCTCACTTTTGTGTACATACAACAGACCCAAGTGAATGATTAGAGATTTTTCCTCACTGCCTTTTAGCATTAACACCAGGAAGGTTTTAGGTTTCGCAATATCAGTTTTGTCTTCAGAAGATAAAAGCATAGCAATTTGGGTGGGCCCATGATCTTCCATCTAGCACCACAGTACAACCAATGTGACATCTACATTAGATATGACAAACCTAACACAAACTATAACAAGCGGTTCATAATGTGTTATGTATAATTAATTATTTGGACATTTAACTCCTCTTCCTTTTGTATTCACAGGTTGATAACAAATGTGGTAATGGCCAGTTTCGATAGGGATGTAATGCAGTGTTTGTCCACTGTTGGAGGCTGACAAAAATCAGGTTGACATCAGAACTTAATGTAAGATTGACCTCAACCTCTAATGTTGGATAGATGTTGCATTTTTCATTTTCACCCAAAATACAACATCTGTCCAACGTTGGGTTCTGACATCAATTTGACGTTGGGTTCTGACGTCAACCTGATTTTCATTTTCAACCAAAATACAACGTCTGTCCAACGTTGGGTTCTGACGTCAATCTGACGTTGGGTTCTGACGTCAACCTGATTTTCATTTTCAACCAAAATACAACGTCTGTCCAACGTTGGGTTCTGACATCAATCTGACGTTGGGTTCTGACGTCAACCCGATTTTCATTTTCAACCAAAATACAACGTCTGTCCAACGTCGGAGATTGACGTCAATTTGACGTTGGGTTTTGACATCAGTCTGACGTTGGATTCTGACGTCAACCCAATTTTCATTTTCAACCAAAATACAACGTCTGTCCAACGTCGGAGATTGACGTCAATCTGACGTTGGGTTCTGACATCAGCCTGACGTTGGGCTCTGACGTCAACCCGATTTTCATTTTCAACCAAAATGCAACGTCTGTCCAACGTTGGAGATTGACGTCAATCTGACGTTGGATTCTGACGTCAACCCGATTTTCATTTTCAACCAAAATACAACGTCTGTCCAACGTTGGAGATTGACGTCAATCTGACGTTGGGTTCTGACATCATTCTGACGTTGGGTTCTGACGTCAACCTGATTTTCATTTTCAACAAAAATACAACGTCTGTCCAACGTTGGGTTCTGACGTTGGGTTCTGACATCAATCTGACGTTGGGTTCTGACGTCAACCCGATTTTCATTTTCAACCAAAATACAACGTCTGTCCAACGTCGGAGATTGACGTCAATTTGACGTTGGGTTTTGACATCAGTCTGACGTTGGATTCTGACGTCAACCCGATTTTCATTTTCAACCAAAATACAACGTCTGTCCAACGTCGGAGATTGACGTCAATCTGACGTTGGGTTCTGACATCAGCCTGACGTTGGGTTCTGACGTCAACCCGATTTTCATTTTCAACCAAAATACAACGTCTGTCCAACGTCGGAGATTGACGTCAATCTGACGTTGGGTTCTGACATCAGCCTGACGTTGGGTTCTGACGTCAACCCGATTTTCATTTTCAACCAAAATGCAACGTCTGTCCAACGTTGGAGATTGACGTCAATCTGACGTTGGGTTCTGACGTCAACCCGATTTTCATTTTCAACCAAAATACAACGTCTGTCCAACGTTGGAGATTGACGTCAATCTGACGTTGGGTTCTGACATCATTCTGACGTTGGGTTCTGACGTCAACCCGATTTTCATTTTCAACCAAAATGCAACGTCTGTCCAACGTCGGAGATTGACGTCAATCTGACGTTGGGTTCTGACGTCAACCCGATTTTCATTTTCAACCAAAATGCAACGTCTGTCCAACGTCGGAGATTGACGTCAATCTGACGTTGGGTTCTGACGTCAACCCGATTTTCATTTTCAACCAAAATGCAACGTCTGTCCAACGTCGGAGATTGACGTCAATCTGACGTTGGGTTCTGACGTCAACCCGATTTTCATTTTCAACCAAAATACAACGTCTGTCCAACGTTGGAGATTGACATCAATCTGACGTTGGGTTCCGACGTCAATCTGACGTTGGGTTCTGACGTCAATTTGACGTTGGGTTCTGACGTCAACCCGATTTTCACTTTCAACCAAAATACAACGTCTCTCCGACGTTGGGTTCTGACGTCAATCTGACGTTGGGTTCTGACGTCAACCCGATTTTCACTTTCAACCAAAATACAACGTCTCTCCGACGTTGGGTTCCGACGTCAATCTGACGTTGGGTTCCGACGTCAATCTGACGTTGGGTTCCGACGTCAACCCGATTTTCACTTTCAACCAAAATACAACGTCTCTCCGACGTTGGGGTCCAACGTCAATCTGACGTCATATTGACGTCCGGTGCCTGCTGGGATGTATGTGTATATATACACATACATACATACAACAGTTATTTCTGGTCCTCTATTCTGATTTATTTCATACATACATACATACATATGTTATTCTCAAGTGGAAGACATTCAGGACAGACACCGACCATGTCTATATATATAAAGACATGGTCGGTGTCTGTTTTGAATGTCTTCCACTTGAGAAAAACCTTCCTCACTGTGGAATGATGGACTTCATATTGTTTGGAAATGGCCATATTACTCTTCCCAAGTTGATGGAAGCAATAATTGCTTCTCTAAGATCATTGCTGATGTCTTGCCTCCTTGGCATTGTGGAAAAACACACCTTAAGGCTCCAGACCAGTAAAGTGCCAAAACTTGCTTTTGCTCACACTTGCTGTTGATCAGCTAATCAGAGACATTTGATTAGCAGTGCCTGGCTGCTACTTAACCTCTTTGGTCTCATTAATCTACTATTTGTTCCAGAGCAAATAGTTTTGGCAAAATCTCACCATGTTTATTTACCTTCAATGCTGTCTATCAGAGCGCTGCCTTTGTACTTTTAACTGAATTGCCTAGCAACTTTTATGATGGCTGTTGTTGTTTATTAAATAAATTTTATATAAATAATAGTAGTATTTAGTATTAGGAAACAGTGTGTGTGTGTGTGTGCGTTCGTGATGGTGATTTTTAGTTACATTGTTCTGCCATTAGATGACAAGAGAATGTTTTACGAGTCAGCAGTAAAGATTTTTAGGGCCAGTTTTACTAAACAGCGAAAATTAGTGGGAGAGCACAATTCCAAAACAGTGCAGATGGGCAGGGAATTTCTACATTTGATTTACTAACAACGCACAAATTAAAGAACACAGACGCAACATCTCATTTACATATCAACCAACGCAATATACCAAGTGCAGCGCAAATTAGCGTAGTCGCAAATAAAGAATAAATAAACAAAACAGCCACAGTATGTTAAAAGGAACCGGAGGCCAACAAAAATAAGGGTTGCAAGAAGTTTTGATAGACCTGGTATTGTGTGACTCCTAGTTGTCTTTTATTTCCTGAAACAAATGAAAAATAACATATCTTGGCAAATGATATGTTTAGACAGTGTGCTCTTCTGGCATTGAAAATAAATTAATACATGTGAAAAAAAATCCTCTCCTATCTACCATGTTCTCTCTGTTCTCTGTGGTGCCTCTTCCTAGCAACAATAATTGCAGCCATTTCTAGCTCAAAATAGCTTAAGATATGCTGTTTTTATGCATTAAATAATGGCGCAAATACCAGTTATTTGACGAGTAAATGACATTGTAAATAGTAAATCACATTGCGTGATCCATTTGAATACTTTACTCATATAACTTTTGCGTCTGAAAGGGAAACTCCTACAAATGCATATTCAATAAGGTCCGGTGCAAAAATAACTGTGTCCATGCCTTTTCAGTGCTAATTCATCACTGCACATTCTTAGTAAAACCTGACAGTACTATTTTAACGCCAAAAGACGGTTTGCTCTGGCACAAGCTGTTAGTAAAACAGGCCCATAACGGAAAAATACTAAAGTGCAGTTTTGAAAGGAAGTTATTTTTTCTTTAGAAAAAGCTTGTACGCAGCCAACAAATGCACCGAGCAGCGCTGTCATCAGGTATCACCCTTAACAGATGAAAGGATAGTATGAGCCTATGGGACATTCAAGCTAATGTTTTACTCTGTGAATATGAGACTGAGCTGAAGAATGAATGGTGGTTCATATACAGGTAATAACACTCCCTGAGTCAATCTCTCTCTCATAATACTGTACTATACATTATACACTGATTTTACTACAGTAATACAATAATCTTTTAATGAAGCAACTCAACATTCCTTCGTTACTAGTTCTAAAGTGACATTTTTTAATTAGGAGCGGAGGCTTGGGCTCAGCTGTTAAACTGTCAACTTTAGATTTACGTATATATGTATGTATGTATGTACAGTGATGTGAAAAAGTGTTGGCCCCCTTCCTGATTTTTTATTTTTTTGCATGTTTGTCACACTTTAATGTTTCAGATCATCAAACAAATTTAAATATTAATCAAAGATAACACAAGTAAACACAACATGCAGTTTTTAAATTAAGGGTTTTTTTATGAAGGGAAAACAAAATCCAAATGCACATGGCCCTGTGTGAAAAAGTGCTTGCCCCCTAAACCTAATAACTGAATCACAGGTGGGAACCTGCCATTGAGGTACTGGTCTTCCTTTTCTGGCTGGCCAGTTTAACCTCCTGCTGTGTGGTTTCTAGGGCATTAGACATGCCCAAACCCACTGGTCTCTCATGCTCATTCATTGAGTGGCAAGTGGCCATTAGACATATAACACAACAAGTGATAAATGGCCCAAACATTTAGGGTAGGGCATCTAGCTTTTCAAATGGTCAGTGGGTGCCTTTGATGGATGTCACATCTGTATCAAAGCACCTGGGGAATCCTTTGCCCAGTGCAACAGATACTACAAGCTGTTCCCCTCAGTCCAGCTCTAGGCTGTATGTGATCACAGAGCCAGGGTTATTGATGTGTTCACTGGTTGCCCTGGTTCTGTACATGACTCCAGACTCCCTTGACACAAAAACATGACCATTTCCTTGCTCATACTCATCATCGAGAGATAACGCAGAGTTGCTTGACAGCCCCAGCCCATCACAGGTGGAAGAGGCAAGGGAAACAGAGGCACACAGCACTGGAGGAGGAACTGAGTGCCTCTGACCCAAAATCTTATCCTTTAGGGTGAAAAGGGCCATGAGGCAGCTGGTGGGTTTTTCAACTTATACAGATGAATAATTAGCTATATTTGAAATGTAGAATATGTTAAAAATGCCTTATATTTGTTATATAATTTTGTTATATTTGTTATATGTGTTACTTAGTCCCGTCCTCCAGTCAAATTTTCAGAAGCACTTTCTTTTTTGTTTGTTTTAGAAAAAGCAGACAGGGTTTAAAGGTTTAGACCAGGGATGGGGAACGTTGATCCTGGAGGGCCGGTGTCCCTGCAGAGTTTAGCTCCAACCCTAATGAAACAAACCCGAACCAGCTAATCAAGTTCTTCAGGATGCAGTTAGGTATTTTTTTTCCAGGGTTTTTCAGGGTTGGAGCTAAATCAACGTTCCACACCCCTGGTCTAGAACATATGTTCTAGACCAGGAAAGACCATAAGAAAAAAACAAAAATCTGCTGGACTACCTGGATGGATATTGTGTGCTTGATTGTGTGCAGTTTGATAAATCTAATAAATTATTATTTGAAGTGACCAAAATAATATAGTGGGTAGGACGTCTGTCAAATGAAGCCTTGCTATTTTAAATATTTTCTGAGAATGACCCAGCCACTCAAAAATGCAATTTATTTATTTTTTCTTTAAATCATCAGAATTCACAGTTAATTTTAATTTAAGTTTGCAGGAACTGTAGGACCATGGGGTGGGGAATTAATTTCTCAAACGCTGCAGACTGAAACTTTGCCTCTCTGAAATTCTGGACTTACGGCAGTACCAATGAAGTCAGAGGGCGAGATTGGGGCCTCAGGACAAATAATTTCTCCTTTCTCTTAATCCCCAAGAGGTTCAACCACAGATGTTGTTCTGTGGCAGCCACTGGAGTCATTGAATGGACAATACCACGGGCAATTTGCTTAGTGGCACAGTGGGCAAATCTGTGGCTTGGCAGAGCTCCAGGACTGCTTCTCGAGACAGGTCAAGGTCGCTCAGAAGACCGGCCTGTTAGGCCTGCCATGGTGTGCAGTACCCCACTAGCCTAGCCCGCCACTGTGTAGTCCTTAAGAATTTAAAGCACAAAAGATATGTTTGATTTGGATACCTTTGACCAATTATTTTTAGTTCCTTACACAGGGATGTCCAATTTTTGGAGAGCCACAGTCCTGCAGAACAGTCCTGCTCCAACACACCTGCTTTTCACCAGCAATAAGTAGCATTCACGAAATTGTGATGGCTGGATTAAGTATTTTTAATTAGCATTGAGGGTAACTCTGCAGGACTTTGGCTGACATTGGAACCGCATACTAGCATATGACTCATACAATTTGTACCATGAATGGTACCGAGTTCAGCATGTGTTTGACACCCCTATTTTATTACACACATTACTTACAATGTTTTGTACATGGATAAAATAAATAAACAGCTAAGATTTTAAAAATCTTTGTATTCTGTATTTTGTGTATACACTGGAAAATGTTTATGCCTTGTTGTTACTCTAAAGAACATTTTATACTTGATCCAACCTAAAAAAAAATACTTTTCTGTCTTGTCATTGAGCTAAAGTAAAACATTTAGTTAACTGGAAGTAAAACTAAGTTTTGTGGTGTAATTTAAACTATTTGCTTCAAATCAAATGACAATTTTGCGTTCGGTGAAATTCATGTGACCACTGACGTCATCGAAGTTCGGTTTGAGAATTGTTCCCAGCATGCTTTGCTTATTCCATTTGGAGAGAGCCCAGACAAATTGGAAAATTACAGACTCTCATTTTTAAATGAAGTGAAGAAGCAAAACAAACATGCAGTGATAAAGCACAAAATGGGCAAGACTTTTTCACTGCAGAAACTGGAAATTGTGGAAAAGGAATCAGGAGTGGAAGAGTTGAAAGAGAGATGGTCTACATTGTTCACAATCAATGAGGTAAGTGACTTTTTTCAGTCAATCTCGGATTGCCAGAGAAAAGGCTCGGAATGTTAGAATGACCCACAGTGGCTATACTGCATGTGGCCAGAACATTCTAAGGTATTTTACAGAGTGAAATATTTGTCACTTTAGAGCAGCAGCAGTGTAGATGGGGCAGTGCAAGTCTGGACATGATATATATATATATATATATATATATATATATATATATATATATACTTAAGCTTAAGCTTAGTTGAGGGTTTGGATGATTTGGTTTATGTAAAAGATGACAACATTTCGGAGTTTCTACGACCTATCCAATGCAGAAAACTTCTCAGTGCCTGGAAAATGCAAGGTAAAGAGTTTGATGAAATAAAACTAGGATGTGATCATGTAAACTGTGTTTCATTGCATTGCAGTACTGTTTATGATGTAATTCTTGAGGCAATAAATTATGGATTTTTTAATATATATAACCCACAGAAAATCAAAACACCACTGAGGTACTGAAACCTGTTGAGGTTCTCCCATCGTTTCCCACTGAAACTAACACTACTCCTGGTTCACCTCCTTCAAGCTCATCAGAAAGCAGTTTATCATCAACCAGTGTGTCACATTCATGGCCTGAACATTTCAGAGTTCCCTGGAACTTAATGCCAGCAGGAATACAGAGTGCTGTTGAGAATGGTCAGAGACCTTCCCCTGCTGACCGACGACAAATGATGAGAATCCTTGCTGATGAAATGAGAAAACATGACCCAAACCCCACCAGATCACAGTGCCTTTCTTTCTGCTCTATATAAGCTGAGTTTCTGTGGCTGCGTTTCTATTGATACTGTGATCGGACCTGATTCAGGGGTGACGAGGAGACAATATTGTTTATAAATTATAAGATAAGCAGACAACAAAGATGTAGAGTAAAACTTTAAATCTGGCAACCCCACCTCCAAAAGTGCTTAAACAGCCACAAAAGATACAATGTTGTTGAATATGGCATATTTGATTGGTTTCCAAATTTAATGTGAAAAAAAGCATATGTTTTTTGGCATTATTCATCATCACATCATCCAACAGTTAATCACATTTTTATATTGCCCAGCCGTAGTTGATCTTATAGGTGATCATCCACAAGTAGATGACTTGCTTGATTGCAGAATACAGTTTGATAAAACATAATGGAATGTTTTGTTTGGATGCATGTTTTGTTTTTGCTCAGTGAAGTGAGATCTTGTTTTGTGAAGTGAGAAGTTTTTTTTTTTTGGCAAAATTGCAATTTGAGTAAGAGGACTTAAGAGGAAAATCTGGTTGCAAATGGTCTGTGCTGTCTAATGTATAGACATAAATAATATCCACTTGTTTATTTTTCTTTTTTGCCTTTTAGACACTTTCTCGATATCAACCCTGAACGTGGATCAAAGGCCAAGAAAGGGAAAGTGACTTCAAAGAAGACTGGACATGTTGTGTAAAAAAAGAACAGCACTATTAACCCGCAGGTTTCTTCTCTTCTGTGAAAACTTGCAGACTTTGAATGGAATTTTGTTTAGATCCTTTTTTTAGACCTTCATTCTCTGGGCCATTTTTCATTAAAATTAAGTACATTATAAATAAATAAGATTATTGCCTTGTTAATGTTCTGTTGTTAACTGTACATTATTAAAAAATTATAGCTGGCATTTCAGCCAATATGTTTGTATAAGGCAGGTTTATTTTCGTTTATTTTTTATTAATTTTTTTCCGGACTACTTCAGTTTCTGGGTCACTTTAAAAAACAAACAAAAAAAAACCCAACAACTTCCCATTCATTAAATGTACATTAAAAGACTGCATTGTTAATGAAGTGCTAATTGTTAATTTTACAAGTTTTAGATACAGATACACTGGGCAATTTTCTTGTCTTTACTTTAAAAAAAAATGTTTTAAAACTCAGAGAATGTTGTATTCTACTTCCTATTATGGGCACTGTTAGAGATGCAATTAACATATTTTTAATTATGTGAATAATTCAATTTAAGAGTACAGAATGAAAAGCACTAATTACTAGGGATGTCCCGATCAGGTTTTTTAGCCCTCAAGTCCGAGTCCGAGTCATTTGATTTTGAGTATCTACCGATACCGAGTCCCAATCCGATACTTCTATAATACATAAAAAAAGAATAAAGAAGAGCAAAGAAACAGATCCAGGATGTTCCTTATTTTTTATTGAATTCACCTTATTTTAACATTCAACAACTCTGTTAACAAACAGAGCACTTCTGTGAGGTAGCTTGAACAATCAAGTAATAAATAACATAAATTCTTCACTTTTGGACTTTAGTGCAACAGTAAATATAAGAAAAGTCTAATATAAAAACAAATAGCACCTCAACTTAAAATACCCGGCAGGCATGTAAACAAATAAAAAAAATAAAAGTGCCACAGTGTTTGCAAAGCCAGTAATGTGCTTTTAGGAACTGCACTCCTAACTCTTACTGTCATCACAGTAGTAAGTTTCACAGAAGGAAATGTATGTTTTTCTTAATGAAAACTAACAGCTCTACCTTGTCAGGTTTGAGCCTGTTTCTGTTCTCATCAAGGACGTTTGCAACGGCACTAAAAAGTCTCTCAATGTCCACAGAGCTGCAGGGGACACTGAGATACTGGGTTGCAACAGCAGCCATAGAGGGAAACTGATTAGCATGTTCTTTCCAGTACTGAAGTGGGTCGCTTTTCTTAGGGGTGTTTTTTTTCTGAGAGGTAGGTCTGCACTTGAGTTTCTGCTGATGCGGTACTCACGGACCGTCCCTGTGACTGCCTCTCGTGTAAGATTTCCTCAAAGGTGATGTCCAGGCTGCTACATGCTTCATGATGTGGTGCATTGCTCACTGGCTCTGCTGCAGCCTCATTTTCCTCTGGCACTGCACTGACAGCCCTCCTCCCCTTTGTCTTTGCCACCTCCTGGATAAGGTGTTCCTTTGCAAGCAACAGGTTGGCTGACTTTGTGAAAAAGCTAGAAAGAGATAAAAGTAACACACAATTCAAAACAATAAGACAAGAGACACAGCTCTTCATACACAGACATAGCACAGCTCTTCAGTTAGGCAACTGCCTACACATGTACTCAATTAATAAACAAAAAAAAAAATCTAACCTTAACTAAATTACCCAAAACTAAATTAAAAAGGAAGTAAAAAATAAATTGGCTTAATACTGGTGTCTGGGGATGACTTGACTTTATATACACATGATGTACAAAAGGTGCATTTTAATTTTCCTATACTTGCCCATCTTTGTATCTGGGATCTAGAAGAGTAGCGATGTAGAAGAGTGGCTCAGTTTCAATATCAGCAAAGCGCTTCTCCACTGCCTCCAGCAGAGTCCTCTTCATTGTTTTTATTCCCTGGTCATCATCATCCTCCCGAGACAGAACAAGTCTGAGGACTAATGAGTGAATGAATGACTTAATGAATGCATGGGATTATAGTTTGTTTCAAACAACATCAATAAATATTACAGTATAAAGTAATAAATAAAAATACAAATTACCTGTTATGGCAGGGATCACATCAGGGGGGTATTCCAGAAAGCAGGTTATGTGACATACCCGGGTAAGTTTAAGGGTAAACTAGTGGATAACCTCAACTTTCGGTTCCAAAAACGGAGGTAACTTTCTGGGTATGTATGTAACCATAGGAACTTACTCTCTGAAGATAACCTGCTCGGTAGCAGGTTATGTTCCAGGGTTAGTTTGTTTCAGAAGGTTACTGAGCATGGCGTGCCCTTTTGATGACGATCCTGTGGACGTGGAGGCACAAATTATACAAGGTTTTTTTTCGCCGGGAGAGAGTTATAAGACCGCGCATTGATGTATTTTCTTTTCCTAATGATTATTTGAAAGAGCGTTATTGATTTTCAAAAGATTCGTTCATTTATTTAACACATCTCGAGACCACACATTGCAAATGTCACAAACCGCGGGTCTGCGCTTAGAACAGAGAACATTCTGTGCATATCACTTCGGTTTTTCGCGTCAGGGCATTTTTTGTACAATGTGGGCGATGCAGAGCATGTGGGAAAGGCAACTGTGTGTAGAGCCGTTCGCACAGTATGTCTGGCACTTAAACGATTCTTACACACGTTTGTACAGTTCCCTGGCCATAAACCTCAACGTGTTATTAAAGAGGAATTCCACAGAGTGGCAGGTTTGTCCTTTGTAGTAAAATCCATGACACATATTGAATGTGTAGTCATACCATTTATATCTATACATGTATTCATCCTGCACACACACACACACACTTTAAACTTCCATATATGACTTTCTATTTCAGGATTTCCAGATGTAATCGGGTGCATTGATGGCACACACATTCCTATTAAAGCTCCTTCAGTAAATGAGGGAGACTATGTTAATAGGAAATCTATTCATAGTATCAATGTGCAGGTAACAATTTCATTTTGTATTCCTAATTTTTTGTCTTGTTAAAATCATTAAACTCATTACTTTTTCCCACTAACTATAGGTAATATGTGAGGCAACCCACATCATTACTAATGTGGAGGCAAAATGGCCAGGATCTGTGCATGATGCCAGAATTTTCCGCGAG